>NC_139893.1:23211814-24411814 GCF_905171665.1 Trachurus trachurus | reverse complement strand
GTATTTCTACTGTACAAAAAGTATCAGTGACACACCTGAAGCTGATGTCATTGTTTGAGCCTACCTGACCATTTAAAGCACATTTTCAACTTTAAACACCTTTAAACACTTGACCTCAAATGTTTTAATTAAGTTCCATGTCTTCTTTTTTCCTTCTTAAGATAAAAAAATGAATAAATAAATACAGAGACAGGGGAAGAGGTGGGTTGGGGGTGGATTAAACACCTGGTTCCTCTCCTGTGTTCAACTGTCTGTGAGTGGTTGAGTCTGTGTGTGTGTGTGTGTGTGTGTGTGTGTGTGTGTGTGTGTGTGTGTGTGTGTGTGTGTGTGTGTGTGTGTGTGTGTGTGTGTGTGTGTACTATGTGTGTCGGTTGAACTATGCAAGCTTGTGAAATAAAGGGGCCACTGTCTTGTTGATGACAGGTGTGCTTCGGATCAGACACACACACACACACACACACACACACACACACACACACACACACAATTGAATATGGTCACAGACAAAAGTGCCAGTAAATCAGTCAAAGGAGAGCAAAGGACGGAGAGAGTGATAGTGAAAAAACGAGTGGGACGAAAAGGTGAGAGACAAGAAACAACAAGAGAGGAAGAAAACATATAAGCAGCAAGAGACAGTTTGGAAGTCTGCAGACTCAAGTCTGCACAAGCTTGTTATCTTATCATCCATCTCCATATAAACCATAGCAGCCTCTGTCGGTGGCTGGGGTTCTTACTTAATAGATGAGCTATTAGGCCTGGTGTTAACAGGACAAGGTGCAGCGGAGCAGAAAATATTATTGGCAGCAAACAATGGCTTGTACTCCTACGTTGGCCCCTGAGCGTGTAATGCTATCTTTTGTCAAAAAGCTCCAAATATGGTCACAGGGATCTGTGGCAGTCTGAACTTGAACAACATTCTGTGCTCTACCATGTGACACGGTCAAGTTGCACGAATGTCTGAGCCTGAGAGGAAATAAAACACTGCACTTTGTGCTTACTTAGTGGTTGATTTAACATCTTTGGGTGTCATTATCTGTATCTTTCTCACCAGCTACAGCTTAAGGGTGACACCCAAATGTGAATGTTCTTAAATCCAACAAACACAAATATCACAGTGTTAATGACGGGTTCTGTCAGTAAAAGACAGTTTTCGGCGCAACTGTGCAAATAAGCTGCAAAGTGAGAGGAAACACTACCCAGTAATCAACTTATTGTCAGCAATAATAGAGTGTTTGCTTAAAGTGCGTCTTCAACTCGCCCACTCTGACATCTTAGCCTAAATGTAAATTCTAAAGTCTTCCTACTCAGTTTCACGCTCACTGCGGTTAGGCCACTGGTAGGAGTCCCTTTCTTGTAAAATTTAGCAACAATGGTCTCTGAGTCTTTTGGGTCTAGAGGCTATACATCCACTGTGGTTTGAATGATTTTATAGCTCTGTCATAAAAGAAGAAATAAAAACAAAACAAAAAGTCACAGTTTCATTGGGGATGCCCCATGAAACAGTTTTACAGTGCCTTACATCACCTGCCACAAATTTGGCCATTTTTGTCACAACTATTCACATCAGTGTGATGAGAATGAAGCTGGGTTGAGCTAACATATTTCCGGGCATATATTTATGACCGCTTGTCCTAGGCACATTATGCATCAACCTGTTTTCAGGTGTGGAATTAAGTCACGACCATCGGACTGGATGAAGGACCAATTCCAAGCTTACCTATTAAAAGCACTAAAATGTGATACCCTTGGCTAAGTGCTCTGGAGGTGATCACATGAGAGCCAGTAGAAAATTAGTTCATTATGTTCTGGACAACACACTTCAATATGCACAAATAATTTGCATAACAGCCATAATGTAGGCCTAAGCTCACATAGTTACTATTTTGAGGCCTGGTGGAACATTATAATACGCAAACAAGACTAAGGTTTACAGCCAACACTTCCTGTAAAACTGACTGAAAAGAAACACAAAAAGGGAACTAAAATGTCTCTGTTTTTAGAGAGATCAAACGTATTTAAAATATAGTACAGGGGCAAAATCTTCTGCAAATGGTAGATGAGCTGACAGACAAATGCATTTCCCTTTTGGGATATGAAGTAATTTGTATTAATTCAAAGTCTATGAATATTCTCATTCATCCAAGTCATTGTTCTATCTCTCTCTAATTGAATTGTAGGCAACTGGACTTGTATTTGTCTAGGAAGACGTTTCGCCTCTTATCCAAGGGGTTTCATCAGTTCGTACGCATCGGTCTCACTAGTCCGCACTAGTCTGACTAGTGAGACCGATGCGCACTAGTCAGACTAGTGCGGACTAGTGAGACTGATTCGTATGAACTGATGAAGCCCCTTGGATAAGAGGCGAAACATCTTCCTACAAGTCCAGTTGCCTACGATTCAATTTGAGAGAGAGAGAGATTCATTCAAAGCAAAATTGTAAGGGATTAACAACTGGATTTGAAATAATTTCATCCTTACTTGGCTTCCCCAGATATTATATTTTTTCCAAGGTTTGGCACAAGTCACTGGCAGCAATGCCAACTCTAGTGAACAGTAATCGGAGGGTTTTCAGTGGGTTGATTTAATTCAGTTTTTCACATGTCCTTTTACACAGGATGGTAGCTACTGGATTGAAGTAAAAATATGCTAAAATTCTTTTTTATTCAGCTTTGCTTTAAAACGCAGCCATGATAGGAACACACTTTTCCCTTTTGTATCCTGGTAGGCAATATATCAAACACCTATGGACCTTTTCTGTAAAATACTAAATATTCAACAAAATATTGGTTATTTGATGAGGATCTGTGCCCAACAGCACAGGGTATTTAATATCAAACGTTAAACACGTGGTCTGTGATGTAGCCATACTACTAACGATCTTACAGCATATTTATCTTTCATCTCTATTCATTCAGCCTCTTTGTCTGTCTCGCCCACATAGCCTGCAGATATCCTTGTCTGCGCTTCAGACAAACACACACACACACACACACACACACACACACACACACACACACACACACACACACACACACACACACACACACACACACACACACACACACACACACACAGGCGCACCTTTATGTATTATTAAAACATTGTTAAACCAGCATTACACACAAGCAATAAACTGCACACATGGGTCCTCATCTGCTGGGGCTTTGTCACCATGGTGACAACAGTGAGACCAGAGACCAGCTGGTGGACACTAGCTGTGATGCTGCGATGGGGGTGATGTGTGTGTGTAAATGACAAAGAGAGACAAAAGAGAGGGAGAGCACACTGTGCAGCACTGAGATTTTTATCTGCTCCTTCACCTTACGGCTTTTCACATTACATGCATGGACACAGACCAGATACCCAGAGAGCAGAAGGAAAGCACAGCAGTAATTGACATATTGATCTTTGTATTGACTGCTACTTGCAAATGAGTAATTATTCTCCAATTCATTTCAGTATCTTGATTGTGGTTGTTGTCGTGTTGACAGTCATCACAGCGTAGGCTACCATCTGTTTCTGGGTTGGTTTCTGCCCCTGTGAAGTGTATAGGGAACATGCAGAGACAGGTCTGGTTGGCAGAAACACAGCTACATGTTTGTCTCTAGTCATTTAACATGATTATAGACTTTCTACTACCAAAACATCCAGCCCCCTTTCTACGGTATCATTCCTCACTTACTGACTCACTCTCTTGAAAGACTTCGCTCTTACCCACTACTGCAATCAGCCCTCATTCATGTACCAACAGCAGTGCATTTATTCATGTAAAGCACGGTAAATTCCATGCCCACAGAGTACCACCGGGAAGTTGCGACTAGAAAGTGAAAATCAGAATTACCCCGAAACTGCATTGGAATTGCTTAAAAACAACAACAAAAAAAAACAAAAAAACATGGATCTGAGTGAGACCGTCAGACTGAGCTAGACTGGTTGTTTCCCTTTGTCTTAGTTTTGTGCTAATTTAAACTAGGCTAACCAGCTGCTGCTGACTCCAGCCTTTGATAAACAGATACAAGAGTCACAATTTTGTTTAACTCTCTGTTAGAGCGCAAATAAGCTTATATGGCAAATATCGAACTATTACCGGTATGTTACATTAAAAAAAAGCTGTACTGAAAAACACTGCCTTTTCTTTTCAAGATGATCTGTGTTTGAATCTCAACTAACTGTGTCTATATGTAAAACCATTAACAGTTAGTTCCACCAAGTTATTTGACTGGACGAGAGGTATTGTGAGTGATGATATAGGACTTTTATGTACTGTATATCTCTGCTGTATAGGTGTTCTATCATGAATCGGTGTTACATTACTATAATAGTTGTTTTTTTTGGAGTTTGACAATCTTTTCAAAGATGAAAATACATCCTGAAATAATATTTGAAGTGATTGAATTGAAGTGTGTGGTCATCAAAAGAGGGTGAAGGAAAGGAAAGAATCCTGAATACTTCAGTGCTCCCCTGAGGCAACGTGTAGCTAATTTGTAAGTCATGAAAATGTTTGTGTTGCTTGGCGACAGTTCAGCTGTCTACTCAAAGGAAAAGGAGATGGATCATCAACGCTAAGTTGTTGGCAGTAATCACCAGTGTCCTATGACAAAACATTTCCATCCTGATAGTGGTCTCTACAAGGAACACCCTGCCCTCCCCCATACACAGAGGGCAGGGGCCTGAATGATCAGTCATGGTCAGAGTGGCCACCTAATATCTACAAACAAACAAACAAAAAAACTTAAAGATGACTTAAAAACTATGGGAAAACATAGAAAATCAAACTGCAGTGAAAACAAAGTAAAGAAGTGTGTATGATGAACACATTACGTGGAGTTTGAGCTCAAAATGCAAAAGTATAAATGAGAAAAGGAACTTGAAGTTAGGGCTAGTGTTAGAATCTTCTTTATTTACATAAACATAACTTTACATTTTACTTTACCATACTGGAGCTATACTAAGACTCAACTTTACAACCCACCACAAAGTAGCAGTGGAGACAAAGATAAAATTTGATACAGATCTGTGATTTTCAACAAACCCTCTCCGTTATAAAATCCATGATACTTGTACTGTATCGCCCTCTAGTGGGGGAAACAAAGCAGATAAAACTCATTTAGGAAGGGGCAGTGAAGTAATACGTCTTAACATGGCCACTGCTTCCTGCAGAGGTGACACTCTCTTGCTACACCTCTACACCTTCATCAATTTGCACAAGATAGTAATCACAGCTGGGTGGGGGCATAGGGTGTGGATGTGCAGCCCGTTGTGCATCACTGGTCACTATTCATCATGATTCATCATCATCATCATCATCATCATCCATATTGGGTCAGATCATTGCCTGTACAGGAGATAGGCACATGGTAGTCGTCTAGCTGTCATCAGCCTGCAGCATCTTCTCGATCTCTTGATCCCACTGGTCGTCTTTGTTGTCTGACTCGGTCACCACCTCATACTCCTGGAGCTCCTGCTGCAGCTCCTTCTCCCAGTCTGCTGACTCATCTGGATAAAAGGAAAGGTAATGACACCCAAATTGGCTGAATGAGCTCTGTACTGAGTACTTCCAAGAATCAACAGAATCAACCTTCTAGGACTAACCATCAGGAGAGGGTGTGCTGTCTTTCTTATCCAGCACCAGCTGCTCCATCTCTTTCCTCAGGTCCTCCTGGTTGATGGCCGTCGAGTCGAAAGCATCGCTCACAAACTCTGACACTCCAGGACTTGTGGACATCTCCTCCTCTTCATCCTGGGGTGGCTGGGAATGATGTGGGCAGGATTAAAAAGGCAACTAAATGGATTAATGTCCATGAGGTTTTGGAATGATGTTGGAAACTATCAAAGCTCTGCATACACTCTTGTTTAGTCTTACCTTCTGTAAGTCGCTGATAGAAACTGGGGGAGTTTTTGGTCTGACGGAGTCTGTAAAGTCAAATAATACAGCAGTATGTACAGTTAGTTTTGCATATGCAAATCATAAGTCTGCTGTTTCAATAACAGCAATGACAAGCTGAGCTAATAAGTCTGTGTAGATTCTCAGTTATGCAGGTCATTAAATGCTAGAGTTGAAGGTACGTAACGGAACTTCTTTTCAGTTTTTAAGACCTTTCACCTCTGGGAATCTCCGGTATGTAACCTGGTTTTCACCGTGGAGGTGGTGGTTAGCGTCACCTGTGCCACAGTGTGACTCACTGGACTCCCACACTGAGTGTTTTTCAGAACTGAAGAAGCCGTTCAGGTGGGAGGTGAAACGTCTTCAAGAACTGAAAAGAAGTCCAGCTGCCTTCACCTTCGGCACTCACTCACTTTCCTCCCATAACTTTTACCACACAATAAACTTCCTAACATCTCCTCCCCTGTGGAGGGTCTCTGATTATATCATGAGCTCAGCTTCCAGAGCTAAGTCATGTTTACACATAACTGTCCAATTTACATTTTTAAAGGGTATAAAGAAAATAGACCCATAGTAAGTTGTATAAATTACCTGTCGGTACAAAGAATAATGTACCATTTACCACATACTACTGGTTTTTGAGCATGTGTCAATAATTAAAGGTGTATCATCAATTCAAATCATTGATGTGAATTAATCATGTTAGATCAATAACATAGTCATAAAACAGAAACCCATACAGGTGAATCAGCCCTCTCACCTGTTAAGACAACGTCCTCGGGTGAAGCGCCGGCTCCTCTGTCCTCATCGTCCTTCTGTTGCTGCTGGTTTGCCAGCGCCGTGAGCTGAGCCGACTGCTTGATCAGAGACACTCTGTAGAAATAATTCCTCCAGAACATCTCCTCCTTCACGCTGTCAAACACAAACACACCACCATCCACTCTGAGAGATCGTTTCAATGGTGATTTCAAAAGTAATAAAAGTAGTTGTGTTCCGCTAACACACTCATGTAAAATGTATACTGCACACGCACATACACTACCAGTCAAAATCTTGGATACACCTCCTCATTCAATGTTTTTACTTTAGTTTAATTACTTTCTACAGTGTAGATTCAAACTGAAGACATCAAAACTATGAAGGAACAGATATTATGTGACATAGTTATGTTGTAAGCAAAAAAGTGTTGAACAAAACAGAATATGTTTCAGATTTGATATTTTTTGATGACAGCTTTTTGCACACTTTTGATTCTTTGAGGTTGTCACCTGAACAGTTTTCCAACAATCCTGAAGGAGTTCCCAGAGGTGCTGAACATTTATTGGCTGTTTTGCCTTCAATCTGTGGTCCAACACGTCCCAAACCATCTCTGTTGAGTTTACATCAGGTGACACTTTTTAGTGTTTACTATATAATTATATTTTGTTCCTTTATAGTTTTGATGTTTTAAGTATGAATCTACAAGTAATAAAAATAAAGAAAGACCACTGAATGAGAAGGTGTGTACAAACTTTTGACTGGTAGCGTACAAACATACAACAACACACACAATATTGGAACAGTACAGACTGTTTGGGAACCAAGTCGAAGCGCATGCGGTTAAGTAGCTGGTCTTCCTCAAGCATCACTGCAGCCAGAGGATACATCTGCTCCATGTCAAAGTGGAACTGAACACCAGCGGGAGGGTCCCGCAGGAAGTTCCTCTTGTCCTGGAATTAGCAGCGAGAGCTCAGTCTGATTTTTTTTTTTTTTTTTTTTTTACAATATTGCAAACAACTGATAAAAGTCATGTGTCTTTGCTTACAGCTGACAGAGCAAGGATCTGTTGCTGGATCGTCTCCTCTTCATTGTAGCCGACCCAGGGAGGCACTGCTACTTCTACACACACAAACACAGTTATGTGTTTAAATTCCCTGCAACCTTGTCAAGTGCTTTCAGTGTCACTGACCTGTATATGAGGTGCTATTACAGTCTGATAAACTGATTTACCTGTATATTTTTATGAATGACTGCATTTTTTCTCAGGAAATCAGAAGGATTTTAAATCACTATTGCCAATCTGAAAACAAATCGTTGACCAGCCAGGATTAGTGGGCTTGGTACATTTTCAGTCTGTGTATAGCCTACCTTGCACATTTGTGTAGAATTGTTTATTACATACTACAAGACTAGAATCCTACTGCCAATCTTACACCTATCGTCTTTACTGATACTTTACTCTTCCATTGTTTCGATTTTCTCAATGGGAGCTTTTAGGCAAATTCACCAGTGTTTTTCACAATAAACCATGATATGCAAACTATTAGACTTCACTGAGATTGAATTTGTCTTGTAAAGCAGCATTCTTTAACAGGACAAAAACTCCTCTTTGTCTTCTGATTTTACCTGATTTCTTCGCTTTCTTCTCTAGCACAAACTTCTCTTGCTCCTTTTGGAAGTCTCCAAGAAAGGTCTGCAAATACACACACATGCACACTATGCTGAGCACAAAGCACAACAACCTATGACAATGATCCATCACACAGAGCTGCCTTTCATAATGCTGCAGAACTCGTCAAACAACCACCCAACACAGCTATGTACCTTGTCTATAATGCCGTCAATTTTCCCCTCTTCCACAGTCTTCTTGATGGTCTGAGCTGTCTCTACCATTGACTCGGAAATCTTCTTGGTGGCAGTGGAGGCAAAACTGAAGATGTAGTCTTCAGATGAGGAGGAAGAGGAGGGTTAATGTATGTGTAGTTGTATACAACACATATATAAATGTATCAGAAGACTGCAGGGTGAGTTAAGGGCAACATTTAACAAAGCTGAAGATAAATTCGTAGCTACAAGAATAGGATAAAGGGATATTTCACCAAGAGTTACAATCTACTGGTTTAACAGACTAATCACAGACAGAGATACTGGCATTGATCCTGGAGTCACTGAGAAGCCAAATCTTCGATCTTGATATTAAATACAGCTATTTTACGAAGACAGCAATGATAATATGATGGAAAACATTTTTTTTTCTCACCACCCAGTCCTTTGCTAGCCTCCAAGTCCTCCTGGTCCGTCTCTGGTTGTGCATCCTGGTCAGCTGGTTGCTGTTTGTTTACCTCGTTTTGTGCCTCCACCACCTTCTCTTCCTGCTGCACGCTCAGCTCCTCTTTGTCATCCGACGTCTTCGTGTACGTCGGGTTCTCCAACCCCAACCACGTCCCCAAACCTTTGAACATGTCTGTGGAAATAATAAGAAAAACTGTCGGCTTAAAAGATGAAGACAAAACAACAACGTAGGCCAGTGAGCGACACTCGACTTTATGCAACCAGGAACTAAACCGACACGCTGTCTTCCTCCCTGGTTGTGTCTGTGTAGGTCAAGTTGCGCTCTACCGCCGCCCGGTGGTCACGAGGTGGGACCGTCGCGCTCTCAGTCAAAAGTTACTGCAGTTTCCTACATTTTTCACTCGTAGGGACTTTTCTCGTGTTGTGTACTTTTGCCGCATGTTACAACAAAATCTACAAACTCCAAGTATTGAATGTATTATTATATCCTGTTGGCTTAAATATCCACATGGGACGACAACGTCACGTTACCAGCAGGTGGCGGTAACGAGCCCGGACAGGTTGCACCGCCACGGAACAACAACAAGACGAGGAGGAGGAAGACGAGGCGCCGGATTCATGACAGGCAGGCTCAGGTCAGTTTCGCCGGTTCGGCTACTTTGTAAAAATGTGTCTTTTTACCAGTGGTTTAGTGCAGTAATCACGTTAATATGTGTTGTCTCCTATAAATCTATTTTGAATGATTTAAATCGAGGGACTGGTCTGTTTGTGTGGCCGGTTAGTCGGGAGGAGACTCGAGGTTGCACCAGACTCCGTATAAAATATGCCACTTAAAACTATAAGCTTACATTTTTAACTTTATTCGGATGAAGAAATAACTCTCTATATATTCTAAGATAAAATGGTGTGTCGGGATTCAATCGGCATATTAGGGAAAACGATTTGTTGAAACCGAAATGTTGGTTGGTGCAGTTAAGATGACCCTTATTAAAGTTTAATTAAAGTAAAGGGACACAGTTTGTCTAACGAAGTCATGCCAAAGGTCACGGCTGGACTGAACAATACGTGACAACATCACTTCGAAAAACAAAAGCGAAAGTACGTTTGACTTTCTCAACCAGCTCCTCTTGTTCATTGTGTTTGAGACTGTTGTATCTATTTCAGGTGAAAAATGAAGACTCTGATGGTGTTTGATTTTGACCACACTGTGGTCGATGACAACAGTGATACCTGGGTTGTAAGGTAAGGGATTATGTTGACTGATTCAATCAAATCCCAAATAACAAGACGTATTTCAGCCCATGAATAGGATGTGAAGCAAAATGTTTTACTTAGGCTAAGTTATGCATAACTATTTGCTAACTGTCCCACATTCACAGAACAAAAAGATGTTAGGCTACCTGATTTTCCTCTATTTCAAACACAAGCAATATCACCATTTCCCTCAGAGAATTTCAGTCTGCACACAATTCATTGTAAATTGCCTGTAGCTACATATTAACTATTGTTTATTATTGGCATAATAAATCTTATCATTTTTTATGATATTAAGATATGTGCAATGTGGTACTCTTACATAACAATTTCAGTTTTTCTGATTGGAGTTTTGTTGTGTGTTTCCAGATGTCTTCCAGATCAGACACTCCCTGACTCTGTGAAGTGTTCCTACAAAAAAGGCCACTGGACTGAGTACATGGGCAGAGTGATGAACTATATAGGTGAGAATTAACTTTCGGCCAAGCCCTATTTTACTCATGCACAGAGCTGCAAATACTATTGACAAAAACATTTTACATTCTACGGTCATTCTTCAGTTGTTTGACCTTTTTTTGGTCTGTCCATCAGGGGACCAGGAGATCAGCCCTGACAGGGTCAAAAGTGTGATGGAGACCATACCCTTCACAGCTGGAATGACAGATCTGCTGACATACATATCACAGAATAAAAACACCATTGACTGCATCGTCATCTCCGACGCCAACACCATATTCATAGAATGGATTCTTCAAGCCGCTGGGCTCCACGCTGCCGTCGACAGGGTTTACACCAACCCTGCTAAGATCAATGATCTTGGGTACATGGAGGTACAATGCTACCACTCTCATGAGTGTGATCGATGCCCTGTCAACCTCTGTAAGAAAAAAGTCCTGGAGCTTTACCTGTCAGAGCAGTCTGATGTAGGTGTGGAGTATGGGCAGATATTTTATGTGGGAGATGGTGGGAATGATCTGTGCCCTACTTTCTGTCTGAGGGGGCATGATGTTGTGATGCCCAGAAAGGGGTACACCCTAGAGAAACTGCTGTCCAAACTGGAGGGATGTAGGGACAACACCTCTTTGAGAGCCAGAGTTTTTGCCTGGAGCAGTGGCACTGACATTCTCCAGGAACTCAAAACAAGTACGCAGTCATAGGAAGAGCTCATGCAGTATTATTAAGGGACTTCTTGATTGCTTTTTTAGCAAATATTTAATTTGCACTAGAGGGGACATCTTCTGTTCCCTTCCAATGGTTGTCACATCATCAGGTATTTATGGTTTTAAAAGTACAATTATAATCAATCATTTAGGGAATGCAGACATTCCAGCTCAGTTAAAGCAGAAGTAAGCGATCCGGTCGTTTTGGCTAATGCTGCGTTCCAGGCCGGCTTTTGAAACCGTAAATTACAGCTTCAAGTCACAACTTACGATTTTGTAGTGTTCCAGGCAACCCACTCGTGTTTTTCTGACCTGTTTTACCTGTGAAAGTGCACTATAACGGCCACTCGTAACTTCCGACCCGTGAAGTGGTACCAGATCGAACTGGTACGACTTCACAGGTCGGAAAAACACGAGTTACGGTCTGCCTTGAACGCACCATAACAGTCCTCGTCCCTACGTCACCACATTCACGGCGTCCCTTGGCTGCACACACAGCCCTGCATGCCGTTCTCTCTCCTCATTGGATAAAAACTGTAGGATACGAGAAAAGTTTTCTCCTCGGCTCAGAGCAGAGCAGAGTGACTGACAGACCCGTGATTCAGACCAAACACTCTATGTAAGTGATTGCTGTCGGAAGATAGAACTATTTAAGACTTATATTAACACAAATATATCGCTTACTTCTGCTTTAAAGAAGAAATATCGTACAGAGCCAATATTTACATGTGCAGTGTTTGTCAGACGCTGGATCCTGATTCAGGAGTTTTATTTAACTTTGTTTTCAAAATCCTAGTTTTTTATCAAGGGCCTGATCCGAGACCCAGGGAAGAAAGCAAAAGACAGCCAAGCTAACAGGAGCTGTTGAAGAGAAATTCAAGGACAACTTTACACAAACATAGGGTTTAGAAAGGCCCTGTTTTAGAGAAAGGACACATTCTACTACAAAGGCTAATAACTGGTGACCTGAACTGCTGTTTTCTTAAACCCATCACCCTTAAACACAGCCTTTTTTCAATTAGTCATCACATTAAATATGTGTGAAGGCTTTGGAACATTTCTGCTAACTCTGTACACTAAAACATGATAAAACACCAATACACGTATTGACCTCATTGATATTTAGTGTAAACAGACCTTTTCTTTAAGAGTAGACATTTTGGAGTGTCAAAGTAGAAATATAGGTTAATATAAGGAATGATATTAACAGTAATTCCACTGTCCCAGTGAGCCAGCATGAACAATACCAGGGCAAGAACTGAAGCAGCTAAATGGAATTCAGCCATTGTTCATTATTGGTACCTCCTGTTGTGACATGACGTAATGTATAGGAATCTATAGGAAATGGAAGTAAATAGTGTAAGTAAATAACAAAAAAAATAAATAGTGTTATTTCCACTGTCATGAGAGTTTCTACTAAATGCAAACTATCATGACAGTTAAATTGTTGATAAAAGTTCAGCGTTGTTGAATGTTACTCAATCTCACAGATTGAACTGTAACCACATGTACGTACGTAGATAGAAAAAGAAGCCTTTATTTTTAAGATTATTAAGTGTGACAACACTGAGATGATTATATATTACTGTAACGGTTGGAGTTTGGATTTATTTAGCCTATTTTACTTTATTTGTTCAATGTTTATAATATACGCTTCTCTGTGGCTGTAAACATCTCTACCCTGAGGGATTTTAACAGTTTCACACCTCAGGTCTGTTGTCTGAAGTCACACGGGTTTGGATTATCCTGATCATGTAAAGTTTAGGTTGATTTTATTGAGTTGCATGAACATAAACAAACAGTTTAATTTGATAAATGAAATTAATATCCAGTGTTTTTACATCCGTCCATCTCTGTTTCACATGTTTAAGAACAATTCAGACAATGGCACAAGGCAACATGTTCAAATGTATTTTGTTGTTCTTATTCTTGTAATTCTAATGATGCAATTAAAACCAGAAACCTCTTGGACCCATACTTTTCTTTTCTTTTCTAATGGAAAGTTCAGGGTATGACCAGAGTCAGTGGGTGTTATTCTCTAGTGATAATATGCCTGTTATTGAGGAATAACTGTTTTTTTTGTTGTTGTCGCTATTGTTGTAACTTCTGCTCTTGCCATCCAAACTTCAACCAGTGGGTTATTTAAGCGACTAATCCATTCTGTTCAAATACATAGTTTGAAAATGCAAAGATATTTCTTCCCAAGACTGACAGAAAAACAAACAAATAAACCCCCAAACACTAGACTGGAACAAATGGATAAGGATTTTCAAGAGGGATTTCTTCCAACAGCTCTTGCCTAAGATCTAACCTGGCATTATGGACCAAGACCCAGCAGGCTTTGTTTACTCCCTGAGTTTTCCCTTTGGTGGGAAGAAGCTTAAGTTGAGGCTTGCTGTATTAAAGGAAGATGCTTAGTTGCATAAGTAACAGCCAGGCACAACTGTGAGGCTGTCAAACTGGGATATACATCTTAGGAAGTTTGGACTCAGAAAGTTTAGTGTTGGGGCTGACGCAGAAACTACTGATGAGATATTTCACGTTATGAAATGTTGCATCAATGTCATTGTAGTCACTTGAATCACAATATGAGGATTGTCACATTTTTTATTGCCCTTGGATATACTTACTGTTTATTGTGGAAGTATCAATGCATCTACCTGGAGATGATGCTAAGTTATAATTAAGGTATGAGGAACATTTTTCCAAATAAGTGTAAAGAAAGAACCAAAAAACAACCATTTCACTTCTCAAGAGTTACACAATAAGATTAAAGTGGATCTTACAGTATAAATTGACTTTTGGGTGGAATTTATTATTATTATTTCAAATTGTTCAAGTTTTATTGGTTGAATAAATCTTGCTTGTTATTTCAAGATGTTTATATCACATGCAAAAGCCTCTGCAGTTGATTTTCACGCTGTATTGCTTACCTTTATTTCAATGCAAATCTGGCACGATTTGCACTGACACAGGCAGAGCAGTGAACTGAGACACTGGGAGCTTCTGCTACAAACAAGCTTAAAATATAGACTTATTTAAAGGGATAGTTCACCCAAAATTCAAGTTTCACTCATCTACTCACCCTCATGTCGACTAAGGGCTGGGAGAAGTTTCAGAGTCCTCTGTGCCTTCTTGGAGTTACAGCGGGGCTCCGTGCAGCACTGCATGTCCATATGACGGTTGTGAACGGAGCTCACTTTTCTTCGTCCAAAAAGACACACCAAAAAACATCCAAACACCTCCATAGTGCTCGTCTGTAATGTCCCTCTTGTATTGAAGCCCCAACATGAGAAATTGTTCCGAAAAAAATTGCATTGTCAATGCAAATCGTGCAAGATTTGCACAGACACAGGCAAAGCAGTGAACTGAGACACTGGGAGCTTCGCTACAAACAAGCTTAAAACATAGACTTATTTAATTTTTTTTGGAACAATTTCTCATGTTGGGGCTTCAATACAAGAGGGACATTACAGACGAGCTGTGTGGAGGTATTTGGATGTTTTTTGGTGTGTCTTTTTGGACAAATTAAAGTGAGCTCCGTTCGCAACCGTCATATGGACATGCAGTGCTGCACGGAGCCCCGCTGTAACTCCGAGAAGGCACGGAGGACTCTGAAATTTCTCCCAGCCCTTAGTCGACATGAGGGTGAGTAGATAATGAGTGCAATTTGAATTTTGGGTGAACTATCCCTTTAAGTTCATCAACTAGAAGGACCACGACTGTTACAAAAGTAGATCTCATAAAACAAAAGATAATACTTTTTATTTTGATAAACAGTATTGTGAGGGTGTCATTGAATTTACCTACAGTAATAGCTTTTAATGTGTTTGCCATTTGTGTACGTGAACTATACGAGAAATAGGAGAAATTCAACACCGTAATTTATATTATATCACCACCGCACCATTTATTATGCATTAAGTGTTGATAAATATTTAAAGGAGCAAACTTTGATAAATCCCCACGAGCAACATAACATCCCTTGTATTTGATATATTACACAAAAAATATACTGCTACACCACAACAGATGTACTCATTAGAGCTAGAGGGGTGATTCTTTTATTGTTAACCCATAAGACAAGGAAAAAAACAGATGTTACATTTATTAATGAGTGAGCTTAAAGCTAAAGAAAGTACCTAATGTTGATTCTCAACCTCCTCCCTCAGTGTGAGAAATAACTTAAAGGGATAGTTCAACATTTTGGCAAATTGGCCCATTGTCATAATTGCTATAGTCATAGCAGTAGGTTTGTTACCTTTAATTGTAGGTGTACGCTATTTTTAGTACAGCGGAGCGCAGCAGCTGGCTGCTCAGAGCTACGCTATGGAGGCTAAGGGAATTTCTTGGTTTCCCTCATCAAACTCATCAAATACAAAATCCCAAAACTCCACAGCGCTTTTGTAGACAAGTTGTGAGCTGCACAACCACCACGCTATGAGATAATGACGGAACGATACGAAACGGAGCCGTTTTCGAGGTAAATTCATACAAAACCGCTGATGCGCGTTGCGTTCAGGGACAGTTTTTCAGCAAGCAGTCTCCGTATTTACCCTGTATTTACCTCGAAAACGGCTCCGTTTCGTATCGTTCCGTCATTATCTCATAGCGTGGTGGTTGTGCAGGTCACAACTTGTCTACAAAAGCGCTGTGGAGTTTTGGGATGTTGAATTTGATGAGTTTAATGAGGGAAACCAAGAAATTCCATTAGCCTCCATAGCGTAGCTCTGAGCAGCCAGCTGCTGCGCTCCGCCGTACTGAAAATAGCTTACACCTACAATTAAAGGTATGAACCTACTGCTATGACTATAGCGATTATGGCAATGGGCCAATTTGCCAAAATGTTGAACTATCCCTTTAAATCTTTTTATGCAGGTCACATAATGTGACAACAAGCTCCTAAAATATTTGAGACATTAAGCTCTATACACCAGAACAGCCAAGTGACACATTTCACTTAATGGAAAAATCCTTCTCTCAGTTCAGTCTGCATACTATAATAGAGCATCAATCTGACCTTAACACCCCCATTTCCAAAGATGAGGTATTGAATGCTAAAAGAACGTTGCAGAATGGTAAAGCCTTTAGACCTGTCAAGTTTGGCAGTGAATGGTATAAAAATTGTTCAGCTTACTCACAGACCCACTACTTGACATGTTTAAACATTTTATTTATTTATGTATTTTTTTTACAAAATAGACTATACTCAGAATCTAACGGAAGCAAATATTTAGTTTATTCTGAAAAATGGGAAATGCCAAGAGTTCTTAATGTGGAGTCGAAGATGCTTTTGAATATTGTATCCATTTGACCGGTTGCCTGGAATTAGATGAAAAGATCAAATACGTTCCGTGAGGGTGAAATGAAATGTCAGATTCTTCTCGTTGTCATTCAGGCTTTGCAGATGGTTCAGTCAGAGATGCCAAAAAGCCTTTGACTGACTACAATTGGCCCATTTATGTATTTTTTCCTCTTTAAACAGACTTCATAGTTGTGAAAATTCAATTATAGGTAGGTACTTTTGACTAACATGCTTAGATCAGGCAGTTTCCCAGAGAATATAATATAGTTTCTCAGTGTACATATTATTTTAACCTTTCCAAATTATTCCCATTTTATTCTCTGATATGCCTAATTGACTGACCTAGTTACTTTTTATGGAACATAGACCAAAGCTTAAGATGATTTACTAAATATAAGAACATCTCAGTTGTGATGTATGAGGTACATTTAAGACTAATACACACTCTCTCCGGCTGGGTGTTGAAGCTTCCCTTTCAGCATCAACTCCTCAGTTTCCTCTCAGAGACTTTAAAACTATTAGAATTAGTTTTAACAATCATTTCAAACAATGAAATGTTTTCACTACAGTGAGCAATCCTGATTTCCAGCCTGGGTTAAATGCTTGACAGTGGGGGAATAGCAGAATTAATGTAAGGACTTAATTTCTGATAAAACAGCAATAACAATTTAACTAATGATTGAAAAATAGGGGTATCCACGGGCCAGACTTATTTCATTATTTGCAGATAAGAATTATATATTGCACAGTATAACATTAATTGACAACCCCCAGAGGTCTCCTTCCACATTATTATTTCAAACAGCTGGAAAAGTGTCTGTTAGGCTATTCTCTGAGGCTCATTTACAGGCGCTAACATGGGAAAGGGAGCTATCTGTTGCAATTGATGTTGAGAGGTGGGAAGATACCTGGAGACATTATAAATAATTTTCAGGCTCCAATTGCGCCAAAGAAGCACAGTTTAGGATTTCAATAGAGAATGAGCATGTCCCAGATGTAAGCTCACTTTATTCTGGAGCTCCTAAACAAATGTGTAACATAAAAAAAAAACTAAAAAAAACAATAAGAGGTTGTATTATATTCTCACTTATTCTGAAAAAGTATCAACTATTAAAGGGATAGTTCACCCTAGAATGATATTTCGCTCATTATCTACTCACCCTCATGTTGACTAAGGGCTGGAAGAATTATCAGAGTCCACCGTCCCTTCTCTGAGTTACAGGGGGTCTCGGCGTAGCAGTGCATTTCAATGCAACGGTTGCAAAGGGACACCAGAGCTCTTCGTAAAAAAACACACACAAAAAAACATCCAAATACCTCCATGATGCTCGTATGTAATGTCCGTCTTGTGCTGAAGCCCCAAATTGCGTAATTGTCCCGAAAAAAATTAAATAAGTCTATATTTTAAGCTTGTTTGTAGCGGAAGCTTCTCGAAGCTCCTCTTCCTGGTCCGTCCAAATCTCGTGTGATTTACGCCGGCGTCAGTGCGGTTACTGCGAATCACGCGATATTTGGACGGACCAGGAAGAGGAGCTTCGAGAAGCTTCCGCTACAAACAAGCTTAAAATATAGACTTATTTAATTTTTTTCGGGACAATTACGCAATTTGGGGCTTCAGCACAAGACGGACATTACATACGAGCATCATGGAGGTATTTGGATGTTTTTTTGTGTGTGTTTTTTTACGAAGAGCTCTGGTGTCCCTTTGCAACCGTTGCATTGAAATGCACTGCTACGCCGAGACCCCCTGTAACTCAGAGAAGGGACGGTGGACTCTGATAATTCTTCCAGCCCTTAGTCAACATGAGGGTGAGTAGATAATGAGCGAAATATCAATCTAGGGTGAACTATCCCTTTAAATGCTGCCAAATAGTGTTGTGCCTTTCATTTCACCAAACATACACTCCAACATAAAGGTTATTTTTTCCAACCCTCTGTAATCACTTAGAGAGTGTCTCCTGAGTAGTGCCCCTATAGAGCAGCTGGCATATTGGAATTGGTTACAATAACAAACAAGTCAACTACATCAAGAGGGGTATATTAAGTCATAGCTTGTTTACGATTAGACATAAAACCTTAATTTAAGCTTAACAAAAGGATTTGTCATTATTTTGTTTTATTTGTCAAATCAGTATGTCTTGGCCTTCCTGTGGCCTTCTTCTATTTTTTTAAAGTGACTTGTGAAACTTCCTCAGAACAACATGATAATAAGAATCCAAATTCAGGGGTGGGGTTTAGCTTACTTGGTAGAGCTGCCGTCCCACGTTGAGGCTATAGTCCTCACTGCAGGCGGCCCCGAATCCCGCATCGGGCAGCCCTTTCCTGCATGTCATTCCCCCTCTCTGCCTCCCCATTTCCTGTCTCTCTCAATTAAAGGCATTAAAAGCCCAAAAAATATAAAAAAAAGAATCCAAATTTACATCAACCATTGCCACATGGCTGTTTGGGGTCTTTATGATACATGTAACATTGCCCTGCAACGTTCCTCTTGCCAGTCTCTGCCTTGACACAAGGTGGCACTCTGTACACAGCTCATACTTCAGGGAAATGTAAAGGACCAACAACATTATCAGGTAGGTATAAGAAAAAAAGGAAAGGATGGGGCAATCATGAATGGATTATGTTAATTAAAGAAAGTAGAGCACTTGTACTCAATGCTCCACCACCATCTGCTTGATACCTAACCTTGTGCATCTGCATCAGTCTAATCAAGCATCTGCCTTGTGTCATTGTGTAAGTAGTATATTGAAGACATTCTTGTATGTAGATTTGTGTGGATGACTGATTTAAAAGAACTTAAATATATGAATAAGACATATATAATAATGAGATCATAGGGGTATTTGTGTACATGCTGTGGCTCATTGGATCGTATACACCTTGTTGGCATTCATCATCCAGTGGAGGACATATTGCAAATTTAACAGTCGGGTGATTTAAAAGGCAGTCATTCAAGTGGACAGCTTTGGCTCATGTCAGATGTTACCCATATTAATAAACATCTGCTGAGCTGTGCTAGCCTTTAGAGAGAGAATGGCCTCTGACCTCCCAGTAGGAGAAAGTGGCAGGGGAAAATAGTTATCAAGAGATTAACATCAATAAATCACAAGTGTTTTAATGGTTTTGTGTCCTGCATGGCCATTTGGTAATGTTGTTGCCCACAATTATATCATAGGGGAGAATATGGATGATCCAGGTAAAGAGGGTGATTATGTAGTAAGAGGCTATTTGTTTTTCTACTGCGACACAGCCAGCGTCAGTATTAAGGTCTTTGAGTTAAATTCAAACTCATCACCAGGAGCTCTCTCACTCTTTCTCTCTCAGAGGTAAACACCGATGTGAACACATGTCTCTATCACTTCTTTTCTTCTATCGAAGAACCCAATCTGCCTCTGCTTACAGGGAGTATCATAACCTCTTGACCTAAACACAACTACACACACTCTGGTCAAGATCCTCTCAAAAGAAAGGTGACCACACAGCACACAGGTGATACACTGTAATATCTATATCAGTTTTCCAGTCATACTACATTTGTTTCGTTCATTTGATTCATTTCATTTTTTTGACATATTTTTTGATATAAGCTAGCCTACATTAATTTCACTGTTCAGTTAATAACTTATCTTCTCCATTTCTCCACTCTTCTCTCCATGGACTACTTTTCAGCTTCAGACCATAAGAGGCCATAAGGCAGCTATACACCTCAAGACTCTTCACAACACAGCTAAATGTCAATGTCGAGCATTTACTGAAGGCTGCTGAACGGCTGCAGGTCAGTGCAGTGAAGAGGACCTGTAAAGCTGCAGGATGTACACAACTGCCTCGGCATGCTGGCATTCTCCCAGCTCCATGTATGCCATACCCTGGACAGAGAGGCCCACAGGCTGCCAGCAGGCAAGTCTTTTTGCAAAGTCAAAATCTTGAGCCTCAAAACAAAGTGAAGGCAAAGCAACTTTTTTTGCTTTTCCTGCCATTCGATATGTTTCACTGTGTTGAGATCAGTCATTCAAGATGAGGCTCTTGCAAGAAATTGCAAATATTAACTGAGCACATACAAATATATTGGCTCTTAATTACAGTAGATCCTCCTTTCAAGGATATAATAAATCACAGTATTATTATTATTTCAGTCTCAACAACAGGGCCAGTATTCAGCCAGTATTGTTTTCACCTCATCAACCTGAGTGTGTGTGTGTGTGTGTGTGTGTGTGTGTGTGTGTGGGCGTGTGTGTGTGTGTGTGTGTGTGTGTGTGTGTGTGTGTGTGTGTGTGTGTGTGTGTGTGTGTGTGTGTGTGTGTGTGGTAGTTGTGGTCTGATTCATGTCTACTGAATTGTTACTTGAGTAATAACTATTGAGCAGTCATAGGTCAGAATATCAACATGTTGAAGAGTGTCACGTTTGGTGCGATCCCTAGCCTGGTCGCGCCCACACTAGTGACGTCACGCCTCGCAAAAGCGCTGCTGACTGCTAGTCTGGCCAACTGTGCTATTAACTGGATTTCTGTCTCCCGAATTTTCGGGAACTCCACCCTCTTTTTCGAGAGCCATTCAACGTCAAGCCTCTCCAACGGCTCTGGGTAGAGGCGTGTTCAAGTAAGTGACGCAGTAGAGCAGCGACCGGAACCTCATTGTAAACAGCAGCATGGAGCAGCGGAAAGAGCGGTGTGATTGGTTTAAGCTTCGACACCGCCTATGTATATCTCACTGATATGTTTTAGAAAAACTAAGAAATCACATAATTCAAAAGAAAAGTGAAGATGATAAAATAATTAATCAGTGTCAACACACTGCAGATCACAGTAATACCTCAAATGAAAACCCATGTTTTTATCTTACAAAAACATTTCCTGAGTTATTTCCCCAATGTGGGATTCAGTTGCACATGTGTTGTTTGTTGTTGTTGTGCGTGACAGCCTTAAGACGGATCCTCTTCACACTATGCTTCCTTTGAGTAATGTTGTTTTTGAAGGCATCTCATACCACATGTATGCGGATGACCTCCAGTTATATTTTTCTTTCAATCCTAACAGGACTGACAAATTGGTTGTAGTGCAGGATTGTTTAAATGCAATTAAAGTTACCATACCAGGCTGCTGCACTTACGATTTTTTCCCCCAATTGCACAGCTGATGAGCACCGACCCCCTCCGTCCAATCAGGAATCACCAAAACTGTTAAAATAAAACAGACCGTTGCTATGGACGCCGCTCTGATCGGAGTAGCACAGAGCAGAAGAATTAGGATATTTTACCTATATGTTTCATTTTTACCATCATTAAATGGCTTGGGACTAATTGTGATGTTAAATAAATGACTTCTAACTTGTTACAGGGAGAGTGGAGGCTCTCTGCCTTCCACACCGCTGCTGAAAACCAAACCTGCATGATCAGATCCTCGGAAGTGGTGACACAGCTCTCGTCTCTGTGGCACCGTGAGTCCGTGACACAAATGTGTCCCGTAAACGTAGATGGCAGTTGCATGATTTGGCAGTTTGACTGACATATGGGCCATCCAACCAAGTTACTGAGACTAATTTGATTGGTAGACCAAATTTTGGCCCCTACTCCTTACACAGATGACCAAAAATCGTCATATGTCATATGTCAAATAACTTATGTTATCGATTACTGTCTAATACTTACCAGATATACTCAGATTTTTATAATTTTGCCAAAAATGTGCCGTCTGGGATGGTACCTTTAAGGAATGGATGGCAAAGAACTCTCTTCAGTTGAATGCTGCAAAAACTGAAGTGCTAGTGTTGCCCCTGACAACATTTCCTCTAAAGTGGACAGCTATTTATTTCTTCAAATGTCTGCCCCAGTTTGAAAAACCTGGGGGTTATTTTTGATCAGGCCATGCTTCTTGATGAGCACGTAAAAGATATAACCTGTTGCTGTTTTTCCCACCCCAAAAACATTTCCAAACTCAGACACATAGTATCCCATTCCGAGTTAGAAATGATCACCCATGCTTTTGTCTCCTCACGTCTCGACTATAAAACTTCTATAGACCGACTCCGATTAGTCCAGAACGCTGCTGCTCGCCTTTTTGTCGGTCGATAGTTTTAAAAGACAGTTGAAAACGTATCTCAGGTCTGCATTCCAGTAATATACTATTTGTTACTTACTGTAATTTATTCAGTGTAGTTTTGCTGTAATGTTTTCTGTGTATTTTTGCTTTGTGAAGCACTTTGTGAGTCCTCTCTGGGAAAAGTGCTATATGAATACATTTTACTTACATACAGTTGCCGATTCGAGTTTTCTTTTTTTTTAATTGCCAGCTGCGATGGTGCGCTTACAGTAAGTGTTCCCACACTGTACAACGTTTTTTTTTTCATCAACCGATCCGTGGATCGCTTGCATGCCGAACGGATCACGGATCAACATCCGTTGCACCACTAGGAATCTTATGTGATATTTATGATGACACACCCGAGAGTGTGGTCTCTCTGATAATGACTCGATGTGCTGCATCCACTTCTGACGCTCCTAAATATAA
Source organism: Trachurus trachurus (assembly GCF_905171665.1). NCBI lineage: Eukaryota > Metazoa > Chordata > Actinopteri > Carangiformes > Carangidae > Trachurus > Trachurus trachurus. The sequence goes on along the minus strand of NC_139893.1, from coordinate 24,388,657 downwards.
CTATAAAAATATAAAGTAAATATAAGCTTTTTTTGTTTGTTTGCTTGTTTCACTTCCTGCGGCAGCACCTCCACTTCAGCTCCCTCACTGCTTTACCTTCTTAGCTCAGTGTCTGTGGTTTCTGTGTGCACACAGCCCTGCAGTCCCATGCCCTTTTACGGTCATTGATGGGGTGGTTACCTATGCTATTGCTAGCCCTGTGTTAATTAGGATCACCTGGTACGCAACTCAATTTAGGAGGAGATGGCATTCATCAATGTAGGAACAAAGCTGCGAACAATTCTGCAGCTTAAGAATGCGTTGATGAATCTGATGTAGAGTTTTCTAAGAATCTACAAAGATTCTTAGATATTGATAAATGAGGCCCATTGTGTTCTAAGACCTATGACTTTATTGTTAGTGAACTCTCATCAGCGTTGTTTGTACTCCACATGAAGGCCAGTGTTGCTCTGAGTCTGCTTGATGTGCAAATACAACACTGTTTGCTATTATGCCATGTGAGCTTTATAAGGTAATTAAATGTGAATCAGTGTTTACATTCAATTAAACAATGGAGCATCTTATGCTCGTGTAATAAGTGACAAGGCAGCCATTCAGCTATTGCATGGAATATCCAATGGCTCTCTAAGAAACAGCATAAAGGTTACAGATGTAATGTGAATGAGAAATCTGGTTCCTGTAATCAAGGTATGGAATTAGAGAAACCTGAGAAAAATGACTGATTCTCCCAATAAGCTTTTTGCAAGAGCAGATGTGCATGACAAAAGACAGGTAAAGTAACGGCTGTCTGATTACCAGATGAATATTTAGGTATTTTGGGTAAAATATGGACATTTGACAAAAAAAACAAAAGCAATGTTGCAATATCTTCTCTCACTGTTAAATTAATAAAAGCCAAAGCAAGTTTTAGGAGAAAATCTAATTACTGACCTGCTGTGTGAATGGATTTACATCAACCAGGTTGCATGTGAACGCATTCTACCAATTGCTAAAGTATACAAAATTACCATGATTATTGCATGTACATCTTATTGCAGTGCCTTTCAACTTAAAATAGCAACACCACAATACTCCTTCACACCATGTTCAGACTGACATTAACCTTGTGTGAAAGATGCAGCAAAGCCAACTCCATCCACACAGCAGGGGTACATCAATACAGAAGCCTCTGGCTAAAGAAAACAAAAAACAAAACAGAAGCACACAGGGGCACGTTCCAAAAAGTTGAACCTTGCTAAACTTTTGTAAGAATGCAATAAAAATCTTGTCCCTACCAATATTTTTGTGAACTTATTTGCACCATGTTTGGAGTGAAAGCACATAGGATATTGGCCAAAAAGTTAGTATTTCCTGCACAGCTCAGCATACATAACTTCCCACTTTGGCCAGGCTAATATGTTTTGTACACCAGGAGCTTTTTTTCCCCACTACCCAGAGCCTCAGTTATAGGTCGTAAACCAACCAACCAACTAGCAGACATGTCACCATTTACTAGTTAACCATATTAGATGGTAATCCTAGCTTGTACATCTGTTGGCCAAAGGTTGCTAGCAGCAAAAAAACTTTAAATAGGGGCCTATATCAGAGCAGGAGAGAAGGGTTAGGTGGGGATACGGTTAGAGAAGTAGAGTCGGCTTTTAAGGAAGCAAATACATCTTCAGGGTTTCAGGCGAGGTCCTCATTATGAATTATAGTTTTTGATTATAAGGAGGCAAGAGCATTACATTTCACCTGAGGATGTTCAGCAAATATGACCTTTGAAGGTCATCAGAACAAGTTGTTTAATATGTTTAATAAGATCCTATTCACTCTTTAAAAATTTGCCCTCATAAAACCAATCATCATTCATCATCAATTCATCAGTCTTATGGGGGGTTAGTTGTGTCCCTACCAATGTTGAGACCAGATTTACACCCTTGTGTGGCTGTGCATATTCTTGGGAGATTATTTATATTTCCAGTTTCCTTGGCAGTGATAAAAGTGGATTAACTCATTGCCAATCTGATAACTTTCCAGAGTTGTAAAATCCTCCCTCATCATATTATAAACAGATTTGTAGAGCTTTGGAATCTGATAAGCCTTCAAAACTTGGATCGTTTTACATTGGCTCAACAGTAACTGAAACAACATGGCCTCTGCACTGCAAAACTGTATTCAGCAATGAATAGCCACTTACAGGTTTATTCAGAATTTAACATATACATTATAATATAAGAATAAAGATATAAAAACTTTAAGTTTCAAAAAAGTACACAAAATAGTCCACTTTCAGTTAAGCTGATACTATGTAAGTAAAACAATTTAATTTGTAAAGAGATTACAGGCTTGCATTTAGGATCTGAATCCTCTGAAGTAACTAAAACAAGCTGTCGGATAAAATGAAGCAAAAAATATGATATAATTGGACTGATCCCTGAACACAGATGTCATCTAGTGGAAGGGGCAGAGCCAGGACTTTTTCCCCCTCAGGAGGCTCAGGTGCTTTGACATCTGTAGTAAAATGCTGCACATGTTTTATCTGTGAGTAGTGGCCTGTAGGTGTGTGCTGCCTGCTGGGAAAGCAGCATGTCTCACCTGAACACAAGGAGACCAGACAAACTGGTCAAAAAAGCTGGGACTGTGTTTGACAGGAGTCTGAACTCAATGAGGAATGCTGTTAAGAGACACGCAGAGCCGAAGATGCAGGACACAGCAGCGACAGCACCAACCGCCCCCTAAACCATATGCTGGCAGGTCAGAGAAGCAGCTCTGTGCACTGCAGGACTGAGAGGTTTAGGAGGTCCTTTCTCGCCACTGCCATCACCTCAGCCCCAGGGACATAGTGCTGCTCAGTGGACATATTATAACCTGCTGTCCTATAAACGCAATCCCACCACCTGCAATCAGCAACAGACAAAACTAAGTAACACATGGCTCCTTTTCATAGCTCTTGCTTGGCTGCTGCCTGAGTAGACAGGTAGTGGTATCAGTATCCTGTCATCTTAAGAGGGCAAGTAAACACATTTTTCCAGAATGCCAATGTATTCCTATACAAATGGATGTAATATTGTCTGTTTTCACAGGTGTTAGAAGCACTGACTGTGATAAGAAACAATATCTATGTATCTCCTTCTCTTCCTCTCTCCTTCCCTGTCCCATCTTTTTCTTCTCAAACCAGACAAGGCAGACAGCAGCCCACTCTGAGCCTGGTTCTGCTGGAGGTCTCCTCCTGTGAAAAGTGAGTTTGTGGGAACTATTGAATTTCTCTAATAGTGGTAGTAAGATCTTGACCTTTTCCTGTTAAGTTCCTTGATGAACCAACACTGTACAAATTGATATGGCTTTGGACATTTTTAATTGCAAGATCCCTATAAGGTCAACAAGTGGAATCTCCTAACCACCATCCAGGTAGTCCTGATCAGAAAAAACAGCATACCTCTCAGAGATGAAATGTTACCGCTTCATTAACACTTCACTGCAACTGCTCTTGATTGTAGTACTTGCAGAAATGGTTACTAGCTGGGGCCTTTCTGGATGGAGTTTGCATGGGTTCTCTCTGGGTATTTGAGCTTCCTACTACAGTCCAAAGATGTGCTCACTAGGTTGATAGGCGGCTCTATATTGCCTGTAGGTATGAATGTGGGTGTGTGTCATTTGTCTAAGTATGTCAGCCCTGCAATAGAGTGGCGACCTCTCCAGGGTGTACCCCTAACTCTAACCCTCACCCTATGTCAGCTGGGATTGGCTCCAGCCCCCCCATGCCCATACACAGATAAACAGAATAGACAATGGATAGATGAATAAAAATGCTTGGATTGAAACCTAGTTATTGTCATGTCATTGCTCCCTGCAGAGTATGGGATGTGCCTGGCGTTCCTGAACATCAGCCTGCCCCTGGTAGGGGGCCAGACCACCCTTGCTGAATGCTCTGACCCACACACAGAGGAATGGGTCTCGCTTGCCAGCATGACAGAGAGGATAGAGTACAGGGCGGTGGCCATGCTGGGTTGTGTCACTGGAGGCTATTTCAGCTCTAAAGGGACCTATCTGAGGAGTATAGACAAATATGAAACCCATGCAGATATATGGGGCGTAGTTGGAGGTTGGCCTAATGCAGTACATTTGGATGAGTGTATCAGTATCCATAACAACAAATAGCATGTAACGACAGAGGGAAGTAAAGTGATATCACCTCACAACATCTCCTTGGGATTGTCGTAGTGTCGTAGTACTGTAGGCAACAAAGTTTCAACCACCAGCCTGGCAGTGGTGTACTGGTTAGTGTTTGTGTGCATGCAGTTCACAGTCTCCTGAATTGTCTTCTCAAACTAGCAGGAGGAAAAACTGGAAAACAAAAGGAATATTTAATGCCTATGTACATTTTCTTATCTCTGGAGTTTGTTGACTATTTTATGAAATATACTTATTATCTTATTTTGAGAGAGTTCAAATGTAACAAAATCTGCCATCCAGCACCTCTAAAGCTGACTAATTAATACAGGAAGTTGCTGCTCCACCAGCCTCACCGTCTCCTGGCTGTAGCTTCATATTTAATGAGCAGTTATGGGAACAGTATTGATCTTGTATAACACTTGGCAAGAAAGTGTATTTCCCCAAATGCTGACTGTTCCTTTAAGACTTGTCATAGCAGGAAATGAGCAGGTGTATAAGTAATGATGTCTCAGTGCCAGCCAGTGCTCTGTGTGCCAGCTTACCTAATATGGGAAACTGGAACTGGCCAACCGAAATGAGATGCAGCCATCGTCAATTTTATTAATTACACCTGACCTTCCCTGATACACACATGACAAAATTTTGCAGCAGACAGTTGGGTTGTCATCACAATGTTACTAATAACACTAGCAATTGCTCTGTGTGTGCTCCGTGGTGTGACATGTCAAAATATCCTCTCTATAAAAGGTCTGTAGGCCTATACATCAACGGAACAAAATGTAAATAGTGGCAAATATGACTTGATATTAGTTTTGAGAGCTTGAAAAGAGGTTATAAAAGCCTCTCTGGGGTGTCTACAGGACAGAATGTAGGCAGAAATTGGCAAGGCTAAAATTGGGCACTGTTGGAAAATGACATGATGGGTAAGGGCTAAATGATAAACATTTCATTAGAAGAAAAGACATATTGAAGGCAGTTAACATTGCTGTTGCTTTCCACCACTGCAGAAATCTCTTGGTATGTAAATGCATGAATGCTGCTGGAATGTGTTAATGCTAACAATAGCAGCATAGCATAACTTGCAAATAGCTCCATTAGTCTAAGCAAAGTTAACAACATTTGAGGTAAACAGCAACCACTGTGACTAGACTTCACTTGGCAATTACAGATTAATAAAATCTTTAAATATGACGATAGCACAAGCAAAGACAGGTTGTAAAGTTAGCCACTGTCTAGGGTGTACAGCCCCCTCACAACCCTACATAGACCAGTACTTCTCACATTGGTGGCATATCATGACACATTATATGAACAGGTCAACAGGTTAATCTAACATGGCAGACTAAGCTTTCTCTGCATAATGCAGACCTTTTTCAAGAAAGACACTTCAACTCATCATTGTTGGGACAGCACAGGTGTAATTATTACCTTTAAATAATGTCTCTGTTGCATTTAGGCCAGTCAGCAAAGTCAGTGAAGCAGTGTGCACATTGACAGGTATGGGACTGGTAAAGCCTCTGCACATCAAAATGCAGTGCAACTGATATTCGTGTTAAATAAATAAAGCAGCACTTTTGTGCTATGACCTGTCAAAATGTCTGCTATGAAAAAATACTTCTGTGCTTTCATGTATTCATCATTCTGGTTTTTACAACTTGTTTGCTGCCATTGTTTCACTCTATGAATTGGTGATATTATCTGAATTAGTGTGTTAAGTATTAATGGGTGTTTGCTGTCTTCACCTCAACACAGAAACAAGTGATAGAACAGGCCCTAAATTGTGGTATTTTAGGGTTCTGAAATTTAAGACTCCCTCTCTGTTTTTTTTTATTTAATTTTTTTTATTATTATTTACCCCACCACCACCCCCCCTAATGGGGACCTTTTTTTTTCTTCTTCTTTCTTTCTTTCTTTCTTCCTCGTTAATTTCTTTTCTTTTTTTTTCTTTTTTTCCATTTTAAAAAAGAAAAAAAGACAACAATCAGGTGGCAGTAACATAAAAACCCATCAACATCACAAAAACATAGGGACGGACAAAATACAAACAAAACAAACAAAAAAAACCGACAAACAAAAAATAATAATAATTCACTCTACAACAACCAAAAAAGGAAATCAACAACAGGCACAAAACAAAAACATACAACACAATAAACTATATTGAAACTTCATCCCAAATTTTTGTTATTGCGAGGATTTCCCATCTTTTTTTCTCTGCACAATTTGTCTTGTTTTTTGGCAGTAGCACTTTCACCAGAGCAGTTGAACGACAAACAGAACATCAACAGAAACAGACGGCATTGGGGCTGCACTGCACCACACAAGTCGAGGTCGATTAAGGTCAAAACATACCTACAACAAATCTACTGTTGGAGCAGCAAGGGTTTCCGTCTGAGCATTATATATTTTTTATTTTGATTTATTGATTAATTCATGAGATGGTATGAATTAATTAGTGAATCCCTCATTTGTCTAATTCTAACCTACTCTCTAAACTCTTACCTTTTCCTCTGGGGTACAGTCTGTTTACTCTGTCTGCTATGTGGACAGACAGGCAGAAATATGAAGCTCTTGGGCTTTGATCAGTGAGGTTTAACTCAAACATAAAATTTGTTTCTACCTCTGGAAAAGCTCCCCCAATAAGGCCAAACTGCTTGCCAGACTCTGGTTAATGGGTATCCTTAAGCAAGTTCATTCAGTGACTCCTAATCAATTTAGAGTTTTATCTGTTGTGAAAAGAAGCGCTGTGCGTGTGTATGGCTGTTCGGGATTCAAGAAAGTAACAGACAGACATAGATGAAGACAGACTGACAAATAACCAAGCATGTAGACGGGCAGACAGAAGATACAGAGGAATGATCTGTGATCAACTGTGTCTGTTTACCCTGCCTGAACTCCTGAATCATTTTTGGTTTCATTTTAATTCATTTGAACTTGACTGTACATACGTGGACAGTTGTATTAGATGACTATGATTACTGTTGGTCAGTCCAGGTGTCTACCACTTTAGTCCAGACTTAATAATCATCTATCATGTGAAAAGTGCAGTTAGTTGTGGGTATTTAAAAAAAAAATTAAACTAACCAAGTATGTCAGATAAGTCTTTGTCATGTGAGTCGACTGAGTAGGGACTATTTAGTGCGTATGTTTAGGCTGATGCAACAGTATCACTGCGCCATACCTTAGTCGACTGTCAGGGCTCTAGTTTCGTAGACCATGCATGCGGGGTGTGTCCGGGCGCACTTTGCAAGTTTTGTGCACGGTGCAGGTACTCCTCCCGTCCCTCCTACCGCGCAAGTGGGAAAGAAGGTGTGAGTGGGAAAGAAGGAGGAGAGAAGTGTGTGGAGTGGGATTAACACAGCCGATTCAGATCTTCACTAATCAAATGAGCTCCTCTCCTCACCTGCAATTTTATCATTTTATACTTCGACATGGACGAAGGAGACAGTGAAGCCAGACTGCCAAACCTCTCCCAGGAGGAAACGGGTGCTTTGGTTCTGGAGATCCGAGCTCAGAGTGACTGAATAAGGAGGTTACTAATATCATTAATCAGGTTTGCTGGTTTGCCCTGATACACTGAGAACCATTTCCCAGTGTAAAAACAACAACAGCAAAAACACACAACACGCACACACATTGGCATCACTGTTGTCACTGTAAGTCAGTGATGTTTTTCATTGGAGAAAGATCAAGCAACTGACACACATTAATTATAATTTAGAATAGCAAATATGGGGTGGTGTTTAGCTCAGTTGGTAGAGCACCTGGCCCATGTGTTGAGGCTATAGTCCACTGCAGGCGGCCCCGGTTCGAATCCTGCGTCGAGGGGCTCTATCCTGCGTGTCATTCCCCCCTCTCTGCCTCCCATTTCCTCTCTCTCTCTCAACTGTCCTGTACATTAAAGGCAAAAAAGCCCCGAAAATGTACTTAGAAAAAAGAAAAAAAGAATAGCAGATATGGTTTTGGCTGTAGTAAAGCAAAATTGTACAGTAAATTCTGTGAAGCCATATTAGATATGCCCAGAACCCACTGTGAACTAACATGACAAATGCTTACCCTTTTCCACCAATTATTCCCAAGTCTATGCTCATTGTTCTCTTTGACAATAATGGCCCAGATCTAAATCTCCTTGACCCATTTCATTTTTAGTTCCAGAGCTATGGAGGGCTGAACACTAGACCTTCATAACTCTCTTCTTTCTTAAAAGTTTGGTGCCCTCTGCAGCACAGTCTTTGCAGGTAAACGTCAGAGTAATGAACAGAGTCTACCAGGGGGTGGCAGTGTTGCTCTATGTTGAATATGTGAAATGGCTTGCCAGATAGCTCAAAGTCTGAGAGCGAGAGGTTTTCACCATGCTCGTTTGAGTTCTTACATTTTGAAACCAAACTCAGAGGAGCTTTGCTCTTGAAAGACATGAACAATCATAAAATCAATTACATATCTGGTGGACAAGAGAACCTTTGTAAATTACCTTTGGCTGTAGCCTGAGTAAGAGTTCATTCTTCATCAGGTATGTGATGGAAGGTAAAGCTCCCCTCATCTAAACTGCTTACACTTTTTGTCAAGTTACCCTTGAGCAAGGCTCTTAACCCTGAGCTGTGAGTACACCTCTGGGGGCATTATAGGGGTTTTAACTGAAGTGGATCAGACACTACTTTTACTCAGCCAGGTGCTAAGCAACCTCCCTCCCAAGATTTCAAAAACTGGAAACTCCACAAGACAGAGTAGCATTATGTAATTTTGCACATTACCTCTTTACTTGACTTTTTGTTTTGTTTTACATCCATTGATTATTTTAGTAATAGCAAACAATTGTAGCTCAAGAAGATAAAAGGATAAAAGGTAAATGGACTTGTGTATGAGCAGATTGCAGTTGCAACTGATTGTCAATAGAGGTTGATAAAGGTCAAACATTATTTAATGTTACTGAGAGGAAAATGAGGAGAGCTATTAGAAATCCACTTTTTTCCACACCCACTACATTCCATTCCTATTTCTCTCTCTTTCATCTTTCCTCTCTTCACAGCCCTGCTCGATGCCCTGATCCTTCTTGTTTTCACCCACTTAAAACTGATAATGAAATGTATGCACTGGGCGAAGCAGGCGATTAATCAGAGCAGATGTGTATCTAGGTGAGTGCCAGAGCAAGTCTCTGGAGCACAGCGGCCTGACGGCTCAAACTCCACACTGGCTTTAGAAGGGAAGCTGAGCTCTCGCCTCTCACCCCATGGCTGTCATTGCCAACGTATGTGCCAGCCAGCCTTATTACAATTAATTAGCTGGTGCCAAAATGTCCTCACACTTCATAAGTGATCATGTCTCTTCTCGGCCAACGAAAAGGCTGCTGGTGGGCTGCTGTCAGGTTTGTTGGCCTGATAAATCTGGAATGACAATTGATGGAAAATACTGAGTGTTCATTTAACCTTGTTGATTATGTGAGCTGTTTTGCAGGAAAGTTGCGTGAGAAGTCTGAGTCCAGTTTTAATTTTCAAAGTGGCCTTCAAGATAGTAGAGGTATGCAAACAGCTCTGAGAGGAAGGTTTTGAAAACATCTTTCTTGCAACATAAGAGATAACATGGCCGTTGCTAGGCAGTATGACGTGTCTTATGAGTACTCTGCATTGTTCTTAAATACTGATGACTTTCTCTGTTCGGGGAGCTCCTCTACCATAACTCTGTGATGAGAGTTGCATTGCCTGAACAAAGAGACGTTGACTTCAATATCCTTAGCGTGGTGACTCTTTTTCACCCACAACATTGTATTTACTCCGGTAATCATCTCATTATAATTCATAGTGTAAAATAAAAAATGATATGTTGGCACAGTTTTTCCATTGACCTTAATATAAATGTTTATCATCTGTAGTAAGTTATTACAATATCTATACAATAAGTAATACTGACATGTTATTTCATAGATGAAAATACAAACAAACTAAATATACAAAAGATTAGATGCAGATAAAACATGACGGATAAACATCAAAATAACAGCAAAAATAATAAAATTAAGTATGTCACATTATTGACATGATTGTAACATCATACATGTATTGAATGTATAGTTATTTTGTCCTAATCATACTTACAGTAAATTTGTAGACAGTATACTGTATATTCCTCAATGTTCTGCACTCCCTTATTAAATGTCACATGTAATTTATGAGTCTTCTAAGACATGATTGTTTACAATAATTCAATTTCCCAAGGGCTACACCATTGTAACAGATAGTCTGTTAGTGTTAGGCTTAATACTTTCCTAATGTTTCTTGCTTTATGCCTTAAGATTAATTACTGCTTTTGTGCTGGATGTCATTTAGTCCATTCTGCTCATCAAACATGTTCAGGCTTGCCAACCTGGCTAGAGCAGATGCCATCGCTCGACTAATTAGTTAAAATGGAAATTATGCTAAACCAGTGTTTGGTCCATTGCTCCTACTCAAGGCTAGACTTAACTGTTGGACACTGGTTTCCTTATGACAAGTCCAGTGTTCACAGATATAACATAATCAGAAATATTAAACGATTTTATTTAAGAATTTCCTCCAAGTTTTATTCCATTGTATTTCTTTGTCAGCTTCAACAGTTTTGCAAAATAATTGTCCGCATAAGACAAAATGACACATTTTACTGTACAAAGAAAAAACGGTTCTCTTTAAAGTGTGTCAAACATTTGAAACTGAAATTGCTGTCCAGGACTGTGTATTAGAAAACCTGTGTTGTAGGCCTACAGACAAAACACAGAACATGACCTCATCTCTGTATTGCTTTACTGTCTACTGTTTCTCAGTTCCTTCATGATGCAGTTTTTTTAAGTTTTTTTGTGACTCATCTGAAAGTCCACAAATCATAATTTGACCACAGCCTTATTTTAATAACAACAGAGTGTCGGTGTGTTGAGGGTTGAGAGAGTAACAACTTTATCTACCCAACATTGTCATTAGTTTCATATATTGTTGTGACAGTCGCCACTTGATCACAGAAATACACTGGTGGTTTTTGTTCATCCTGACTCCCACTGCTCATCTTCTCACATCATCTAGGAATCAGTGTGATGAAATGCTTGTCAATTGGAAAAGCAATTTGTATCTACAGGGTACAGGATGTTTGTGAATGTGCAGGAACTGAAAATATCACTTGATTGCTGATGTAAAGCAGGCATTTGCCTACATGTTGTTAAAATGAGCAGCAACTTCAGATACAGGCCAGTTTTGCAAGGGAAAATATTATCAAAAGCTCTCATCTCATGGCATTAAGTAAATTAAGGTACCAGCATTTCCTTCATTTCCTTCTCTGCAGGCCATCATTTACTCTGTGCTCATGTACCACAGTGAAGAAATCATTGCCAATCAAAACAGCTCTCACAATTGACACTGACACATTTTATTTTCCATTACAATGAAATTCAAAATCCATTACACTTTAATACAGATCTGACTGGCGTTAACATTTAACCTTGAATTAAACTAGTTGACAACAGTTAAGGTTAGGGTTAGTATACACTTAGGGCCGGATTTACTAAAGGTTTGCGTGTATTAAAACATGTGCAAACGTGATTGCACGCGCAAACACATGTGGAACCTGATCTACTAACCGGACGCACCGTGGATTGCGTCCCTCACACGGGCAGAATAGCACGTGCGATCCATTTAGCGTGTTTGCCTTGATGCATATGTAAATATGGGCGTTTCAGCCAGAACGTGCAGAATACTGGGAGGAGTAGATGCAAATAGATTTATTTAGCGCGTGCAATGTGATTTACCAAACCAGGAAGAGATTGCGGTGGCTGTTTTTGCGTCTTTATTCACCACGTCTGAAAACCATGTACTAACTGATACAACTTTGCCAAAACGTATGCGTTTATTGATTTGATGCCTACTAGAGCCCCATGATCTTACATCTCTGCATTTCCTCACGTCTGGGTAATTCTGTAACAGTTTTTCAGCCGTGTTAAAAGTCTCTTACGCGCCGTTATGCACGGGGCACGTCTGTCCTGCAGTGCGCTCCTCTCCCCTCCCCTCCCCTCCCCTCCTCTCCTCTCCTTTCCTCTCCTCTCACCTGGCTGCTCAGCTCCGTCTCTCAGTCCCGGTCCTGGACTGAGACACGTCACCGCTGCCTTCACCCGTCTTTGATCCCTCTGGTCAGTGGTCAGAGTGTTTAGATCCGTGTGTCCCACCTGAGCTCTCTATTAATCCACTCGATCATGGGCGGCACACACACACACACACATATAGGTGTGTGATTGTCGCTGCAGCTGCTGCCTGTTCATCAATATGACGAGTTGGGCCATGTAGCGATTTGTGTTTATTTATCTAAACAGAGCGTGAGAGAGATAAACACACATGCTGTCATTGTATGCATCGGATCAAATGTCATTCTGTCCCTTCGTCCGTCCAGCTCTCTGTCCACTCTCTCCATGGCGGAAACGATTACACGCGCAAAACCCTCATTTACATATTGCGGTTTGCACGTGTTTTCATTTAGCGGGTTACTCTTAGTACATCACCTGTTTTGCGTGCACTAACCAAACTCGCAATATTATAGCGGGTGCAAACAATATAGCGCCCGCTATCTGGGATCTTAGTAAATCCGGCCCTTATAGTTTAATAACTGTGGCAGGCATATAATCCTGTTAACATTGTAAGCACCCCTTGCTCAGCTAACCCAAGACTGACTGGATAATTGGCTAGTTGATGTTGTAAGCTAACATTTTTGAGTGAGTGTTGAGTTGAGTTTCCAACAATCCACTGATCCATCTTTGCTATACTGGACTTCAGACTGTGTGAGAAAATACCATGCAATTCCATACAGAAAGTCTGCAGGCCTGGTGCTCATACTGTGCTACCAATTACACTTCAATGCTATGAAAGAAGAAAGAAACCAGTTCTTGGGAAGTAAAACTTGTTCCAGACATCCCTCTGCCTGCCAATGCATCCCAGCTCCTCCTGGGGGATCCTAAGGCATACCCAGGCCAGAGGTAATATATAATCCCCCCAGCAACTTCTGGGTCTGCCCCAGGGTCTCCTCACAGTTGAGGGTATCCTCATCAGATGCCCAAACAACTTCACCTTTTGATTTGAAGGCGCAGTGTCTCTACTCTGAGTTGTGTCTGATGTCTTTGTTGCTCACTGTAGCTCCAAGGATGACGGATAATGGAAATGGATACTGGATAATGGAAGAAGGCCATTTCAGCCACCACCTGCAATCTCAGTCTTTTGATCAGTACCCAGAGCTCATGACCATATGAGGTTGGATTGGAAATTGACTGGTAAATAGAGTCTGTTGACTTCTTGCTCACTTCCCTCTTCACCTCAACAGTTTGGTGTACATTACTGTTAACACTGCACCAATCTATATGTTGATTTCATGCTCCATCTTAACCTCGCTCATGAACAAAAACCTGAGCTACTTGAACTTTTTCACTTGGAGCAGCAAACCACCCCCAGCCTGGAGGGAACAGTCCTCATCTCCACCTGAAAGCCATGGCCTCAGACTTGGAGATGCTGATTTTACTCCCTGCAGCTTCACACTTGAGCTGCAAATCATCCCAGTGAGCAATGCATGCTCTGTCATCAGCTGCACCTTGAGATCCTTTTCACAAATCACTTGGGTTGAACAGGGACAAGATGGAATGAGCCCTGACGAAATATACCATACACCTGCAGTATCTGTTGCCAAGTCCACTAATGGACATGATCTTTTCTCTGAGCAGTTTGTTAACAGGAAGATGGCGGCACGCATAGTCGCAGCAGCTTGGAGCCCTCGCAGCTTGCATAACGTTTTCTTTGTTTTGGTAGCACTTTGTTTATTTTCACTCAGTTTTCAAATCGAGACACGGCAGATACAGCCGCTACGAACTCCTCCAACTAAACCAAGGAGTACTACATCATCTTCCAGCGAATGTCTCTATCCCTTACGAGATCGCTAGACCACCACCATCACCACCCGGGACTCCTGAGGCTGCAAGCTGGAGGAAAAGGAGACGCTGTGAGCGCCGGTAGAAGAGAGGCAAGCGTGGCGGCAGGTGGACCAGGCTAAGAGCTAGCCTGTTTAAACCTCGCTTCCCACCATCTTCCTCTCAAACGCCCGTTTGATCCAGAACAAGATGGAGGAAATACAACTGCGATAGGTGACACAGAGACACATAGACAACTGCAGCAGCTTGATCTTCTCGGAAACCTGGCAGGATAGCGTGACCCCAGTGGCGGCTATTTAGTTAGCTGGCCGTACTACCTACTGAGCCGACAGGACCGCAGATTCAGGTAAGAAGATTGGCGGTGGGCTGTGCATTTACATCAACGACAAACACCACTGTAGTCGAGAAACATTGTTGCCCAGACGCGGAATTTTTGCTGCTTAAATGCAGACTGTTTCACCTACCCAGAGAGTTCACTGCTGTTTACATTTGCGCTGTTTACATCCCTCCCAACGCCAATGATAAGTTAGAACAAGACTCTGTGACAGTGTAGACAAATGTCTGGTTGCACATCCTGACTGTACCTTTATTGCAGCAGCAGACTTTAATCACGCTGACTTAATGGCGGTACTTCACAGTTTCCATTGTAATATGAGATGTGCAACCAGAGGGGACAATATACTTGATCAGGTGTATACTAATATAGTGTATGCATACAGAGCCCAGCCTTATCCCCAGCTGGGTCTCTCTGATCATGTCTCAATCTTCTTACATCCCTGGTATACACCAAAAACCAAACCCACCAGATCCGAAGTCAGGTCTGTCAGGACATGGCCAGAGGATGCCATCCCTATAGGCTACAGGACTGCTTCCACACCACTGATTGGGGAATTTCCGGAGACCTGGAGATGCAGACATAGGGGTGTCTGGATGATTACACAGTCACAGTTCTGGATTACATCAACTTTTGTGTGGACACTGTTACATCTTGGAAGCAGATCCATATTGTACCAAAACAAAAACCATGTATGACATCAAAAGTTAAGTCATTACGTAAAGCTAGAGATGCAGCATATACATCTGGGGACACTGATGCATATAGTGCAGCCAGAACAGCATTGAGGAAGGGCATTAGATCTGCCAAATAAAAACAATATAAAAGCCGCATTGAAGCTCACTTCAACAACTTTTCAAACTCCTCAACATTGCAAATGTGAACTGCAAGGGAGTAGCTCCCACTGTCAGCACCTTAGCCAAGGAGCTGAACATCTTTACACTCGGTTTGACAGGGATAACAAATACCCTTCATCGCTGCAAGGAGGATCATTGGGATCAGCCTCCCAGAGATCGCCACAGTTTTTACCTACAACTGTCTGCAGCGGGTGAATAATATCCTCTGGGAGAAGATACTGGTCCATCAGGGGAAGAACCAGCAGAATGGCCAATAGCCTCTACCCCTAAGCAGTCAGACTGTTGAACACCCCCTGCTATACCATTTACCATTTCTCTAGCAGAAAAAAATGTCATGTAATATACTGCTGGCCTATGCTGTCTATATGGACACTGTGGAATAATCTGGATTTTCTCCAATTTTGCATCAATTGTTTGTAGTTGTGACTAGTTGCCACTTGTTGACTGTCTGATTTGTGTATGTGTCTGTAAAAATATGCAGGGCGCCTACTTGCACATCCAAAGGTTTACTAATTCCAGTGTCGTTTAGATTTATTTTTACTGGCCACCATAAAGGAAGGTCTGGCCCTGGACTGGCTTGTGGTTTACACTGTTTAGGACCTTAGCTGCAATCACCTAAGCAAGTGAGTGTTTTATTTATTTTATTTACAGCTGTGTCTGACCTTGAACATGATCATAGTGGCTTGCAGATTCAATAACACAACAATATTTGAATACAAGGATATGATTAAGGAGGTTATTTGCCTGTTGTCCTGATTTGCCAAACAAATTAGACAAAAGAAAGCTGGCAGCATAGTGCAGCTGTACATTTCACTAGGGCAGAATGCCACTTCAAATTTTGCTTTACTATAATCCAGAGGCAAATGACACTGTGGGCTCTACTTTCGTGAACTAGGTGCAGGCGGAGCGGATCAGGCCTGCGCCTCGCCTTCGCTTCGCCAACGGGGAGTGGTCAGGAGTAGATTGCAATTTTCCTTCGAGACGCAGCGGAGCGCATCCCGCCTACTTCCCTCCCACCGGCGCAAATGGCATAGAGGGAGGAGAGAAGGCGTGGAGTGGGTTTGACACAGCCGAGTCAGATCTTCACCAATCAAATGAGCTCCTCTCCTCGCCTTTAAATCCGCCGCGCGCGCAAGGCGGACGTTTGATTTCACTGTGGAAGAGAAGATTTGAATCAGCACCTACAGATTGCAGCACACATTCAGCACATCTATATCGATTGTCCCGTCACACTGATGACAGATCAAAGGCTGCACAGATGAAAGATGAGGATGGATTACTGCTGTGTTGACACTACACGATTATCTGCTATATTTATGTATTTACTTATTGATTTATTGAGCCGCATCCTCACGCGACCATAACAAAAAAAACTGAAAACAAATAAACTATCATCTCTCACAGCAAACCACAATCAGCCTGGCATCATAGTGAGCAGATATTAACATCAGGGGTCGCGTTAACCGGATATTTTCCGTCATTGACCGTTTTTTTTAAAACGGTGACGGAAAAATTTTGAGGCCATCCGTCATTTTGACAGATTGCAATTCACACCCATGGCCGTCTGGCCATGTGCATTTGTTTACAATGAAGCCGGCGGATAATCAATACATGGAGCGTGGATAACGATATAAAACATATACAATGTCACAAAGTCACTACGGTGAGAATTAGATTAAAAAAAAAAAAACCTCACAGCTGGCTGGTGCGCTCAGTAGAAAACGCTGTAGTACCTCCTCTAGGCCTGTGTGGAGCGTGTGTGGCGCTGTTAGCGCTGCCACACATAAACACCAACAACAGAGAAGAAGACAGAAAGCTTCCCCGCAGTATTCAAACTCCAAACATTACAAGTGGATTAAATGTTGACTGGGAGTCGTGTCAGTGCAAATATGACGGTCGATAATGATTTAACGGGCGATATTTAGCTGCAGTGTCCGAGGGACCGACAGTAGTCAGCTGTTGTTAAGTTACGTAGCTGTAACTACACAGCGGTGTGTCTCAGTACAGGTAGAGCGGTGGGGGTAGGACATCACCGTTTCACACACTCGCCGCATACAACTCTTCTAAAGGTAACGCTAAGCCTTCTTTTAATGTATTTTGCCCGCCGTGGCATTGTTTATAACACGTTAAGCTGAGTGGGGTTTGGTCCTGTCTGAATTTGTGCTGCATCTGGCTGTGTGGTCTATAGCTTCAGTTGTTTCAGTGATGCGCAATGGCTGCGTGCGTGCGTAAAAGAGAGATGAGAGGCACAGAGAGAGAGAGAGCTAACGCCAGTGCACTATGCGATGCCTATGTGAAAACGTGCTCCTTTGGATGTTTTGGTATAACACATGGGTTAGCATGTTGATTGTTGACAGAAAACTGATGTCATCATCAGGTATTTAAGTTGTATTTAGATGTTGAGTGGCAGAAAGTGACCCCCGCATTCACTGATGACCCACAGTTAGATGTGCTCTGACGCAGACTCTGCTCCGGAGCATACTCTGTTAAATTTGTTTGGACTTGATATGAATTAAACATGAATTAAAATTGAATGCTATTGAATATGGCATTGTTATCATTTTAAAAAAATTAAAGTGACCGGTAAAAATAGATTATGACGGAATTTTTATGACCCCGTCAGTCAAAATGACCGACGACGAAAAAGTCTAGCGCAACCTCTGTAACATATCCATCTCAGGTAAATTCTAAAGAAAAAAGAAAAAGAGAGACGCTCCGTGATGCCTCCGTTACGCACAGCTGTTTGTTTATATTGTGATCTGTGCACACGTGTTTACTAAATATGAGTGTCTTTATTAATGGAAAAGGGGTGTGTGTGTGTTTTGTTTTTTGTTTTTTTTACTGGGCAACAGCTCTCAATCTGTCAGAGCAAGTGAGACGGGAGGAAACTGATGTTCTCGTCCGGTCCAAGCTGGCAGTGTCCGGTCGCGAACAGACCTCACGGGCTGATGATGCAAAAGTAGTCCGGGAGGGAGGAGGGAGGAGGAGGGAGCAGGTCTATCTATCTATCTAACCTATATTTAAACACGTGTGCACAGATCACAGCATAAACAAACAGCTGTGCGTAACGGAGGCATTTCAGTTTTATTTGTTATGGTCGCGTGACGATGTGGCGCTGGCCCCTAATAAATCAATAAGTAAATAAATAAATAAATAGCTGATCATCTGCAACGGCACAGTGTGTAGTGTCAACACCTGCTCTTGGGACATCCACGGCTGTCTCAGTCCCTCCCTGGTTTCATCTGTGTTAATTCAGTCAGGCTGAGTTTCCATTACGCAAGCCTTTGATCTGCCATCAGTGTGACGGGACAATCTATATAGATATAGGTGTATGTGCTGATTCAGATACAATAAATAGGGGTTATTGTGATTATTATTATTATTATTATTATTATTGTTAATTGCATTTAAATGTGCCTGGAAGTGTGGAAATCTGCCTGTGAGGTCTTGGTGACGTGTCTGCACTGCGCGCTGGGCAGTCAAATTGCCACTGCGCTGGCTGCGCTTCGCCTTGCGCTGACATTAGACCAGGTTGGAGCTGGCGAGCTTTCGGCGCACTCTCCGCGCGGTCTATCGGCAACAAATTGTCACTGCGCCATGGCGAATCTGTCGACACCTCCCCCTGCTGCGCGACCACTCCCATCTCAGCGCACAGCAGTCTGCCAATTTACCGAATCCGCTGCGCACCTTGTTGCACTGGACGAAAATACCACTTCGCCAGCTGCGTCAGGGCTCGCTTCGCTGCGCCCCCCTGAGTTGCGCCAAGAAATTAGGGCCCTGTGTGTCAGTGTGAACTGGGTCAGCCCATGGAGTGACACTAGACCTCAAGTAAATTTCAGGCTCCACTGATACTTTAGTAGGACAATCCCATAACAGGATCTCTCAGCAAGGACCTACCTGCCTGTCCTGTGCCTGGGTTTCCACTGTGGGACAGTTTCAAAGACAGGAGAGTTTTTTCAGCTCAGTGACCAATTGGAAAGCAGTTGTTTTGCCTTGTTAAGCACCTAGAGTATTCCTAATTAAAAACCTGCTTATACAAATGTATGTCACTTTGACAAATCTATAGGCATTCAACTCTAAGCATCACTTCGTTGTACATATTCCTTGATGGTGAAACTCTACAGTAATGCCTTCTGGGTATATATGGTATATGGTTAATATGCACTGTTCCTGTTCACTGAACTAAAATGATAAAATCCAGTATACTTCATTCAGGAACACTCTCATTGTTTATTAAAACCATTTATTGCAACAAATGGTACACAGTTAGGCTTGGCACTGAGGGCTCCACTCCGGTAGCTCCCTGGATTTGACAAGCGCATGCTATGTCACTCCAGAGAGCGCAATAAATAACCCCCGGAGTGGAATCGAGGCACTGAGAAGACATGGGAGCCATTTGGACTCTGAGACACTGAGAAGGTGGAGGCTGGGGTGGCGGAAGCAAGCTTTGACAGCAGCAGTTTAGTTTTGTGAATGCAGCGGTGTTGGAGGGGAGATCAATGGGACAGCCTAGATTTAAATAGACTGTCTATTGTGGAAAAATGAATATGATTGGATGGAGACTAATCGGCTGGCTGTCAGCTGGGGCTTATGACTTCTGTGTCCTGCATGAACTCGCGCAAAGCTTCATTTTTATAGTATGGAGTGAGCATAGAAGAGACTGATAATAATAATAATAATAATAATAATAATAATAATAATAATAATAATAATAATAATAATAATAATAATAATAAGGGTGAACCTTTGTGTCTTGTGTTCTCCAGTGTTAGCTTATATTCATATGAGTAACATAACGGGCCCTAGTTTGCTGGCGCAGCGCAGGTGGCGCAAGGTAGTGCAGCCGGTCTAATGCAAGTTTCGACCAGCGCAGCCGAGCGCAAAGTCAGATTGGAAGATTGGCAGATCGCGCTGCACTGAGATAGGCGTGGCGGCGCAGCAGGGGGAGGCGTCACAGATTCAGCTTGGTGCAGTGGAAGTTTCGTCCGAAAATGTCCCGCCGAGGTTGCGCTGAAAGCTCGCCACCTCCAACCAGGTCTAGTCTCAGCGCAGCGCGGAGCGCAGCAGGTGCAGTGGAAGTTTGGCTGACTGACCTGCAGTGCACACACGTCACCAAGACCTCACAGGCAGATCTCCACAGTTCCAGACACATTTCAATGCAATAAATATCCACAATAACCACTATTTAATGCAACTAACGGAATCAACACGTGAATTTATATCTATATAGATTGTCCCGTCACATCTTACGTCAGATCAAAGCAGAGATCAAAGGCTGTCGGCGCGTAATGGAAACTCCACCTGAATTAACACAGCAGGGACGAACTGGCACTGAAAAGCAGCTGTGGATGTCCCAAAAGCAGGACTGAGGGTGGATGACTGCATGTCGCTGCCGTGTTGAGATACCACTCTGCCCTTGTGATGATCGCTGTATTTATTTATTTACTTATTAATTCATAAGCACGTGCGACCGCATCACGCGGCCGTAATGAAAAACAAAACACAAATCATCATCTCTCTTAGTCCAGCACAACAGCCTCGGTATCAGATAGTCAGTATATAGCCTACTACAGTACTCAGCATCTCTATCACAGAAAAAAAAAGAGAAAAAAAGAGACGGACGGACAGAGAGAGAGAGAGAGAGAGAGAGAGAGGAGGACAGAGAGAGAGAGAGAGAGAGAGAGGGAGAGAGAGAGAGCGCGTCCTTGCTGATTTCATCCACATGGTGTGTGTTTATGTTGTGATTAGTGTAGCCTACACCTCTGATCTTATACACAGGGTTTGAATAAATGTGAGTTTCTTTATTAGTTCATTAGTTGTTGTTTCTTAGATTGCGTAGGGGTTCTCAGTGTATCAGATCAATCCTGGTTAAGTATATTAGTAAACTCATTATTGGTCACTCTGAGCTCGGACCTCCGGGGAAACAGCTGTTTCCTCCGGGGAGAGGTTCGGCCTCTGGCGTCGCTGTCTCCTCCGTCCATGTCAAAGTATAAAATGACAAACTTGCAGCGCGCATCACCCGCCGCGCAGTTAAAGGTGAGGAGAGGAGCTCCTTTGATTGGTGAAGATCTGACTCGGCTGTGTCAAACCCACTCCACGCCTTTCTCTCCTCCTTCTGTCTCCCTCCCGCCCTCTCTCCTCCCTCTTCGCCGTTTGCGCCGGTGGGAGGGACGAGGGGAGGGGTTGCGCCGGTCTAAGTCTGACTGCGCGGCCCACGAATCTTGCGAAATGGACCTGGGCCACACCCCGTTGACGTGGCGAAGCTGCGCTGATCACAGACTTCACCTGGTCGACGAAACTAGGGCCCAACATGTTAAACTGGCAGGGTACACAACCCACTGAGATATTCAATTTTTATTTTTTATTTTAGGTATATAAATTGGGATGTTAACCAGAGAAAACAGCAGAACTCCTGAAGCTGCAAGTAAAAGCCACTATACAGAAAAGTGAAGTCACCTCTATCAAGTCACCTCTTAGAAGCAATGTTGAAGAAGAGCAGCTTCAGTAGCCTTTTCATCCTCATTCTCAACTTCATCTTTAACCTTGCTCTGTTTGTGCAGCCCTCTCATCAAGACAGAAGGTATGTTCATGTGCTAAACCAGATGACCTGGTCTGATGGCCAAACCTACTGCAGAGAACACCATACAGACCTGGCCACTTTCAAGAAACAGCAAGAATTTGATATGAAACAAGACATGGGAGGAGGCTTTGCACTGCAGGATTCTTGGCATGGACCCTGGATCTGATAACATCGACTTTGATCCCCTCTATGATCTCCCAAGCATTTCTTTAGTTGGTAACAACTACAGTAATATAAAAGAAACCTGGTCAAAGAGGCTCAGACAGACAAGGCTTGGATAGGTCTGCATTTCCTGGCAGGACACTGGCTGTGGGTGAATGGGATGCCTGTGCAGGAGCCTCTGAAAAATGATCTACCCATCTGACCTACTCCCTTGGTTACACTGTGGAACAATATCAAAGACAGAGAAGTTTGTCCAACATAGCAACTGTTTGGAGAGAAGGATTTTCTTTTGTGCAGTTAAGAACGAGCATCCTTATTGTTCAGAGCTTGTATATGTTTCATTAGTACATGTTTGAGGTATTTTATGTATTCACACTTAGATTAGGAGCTCTGTATTTACAATCCTGACCAAAATTGTAGATTTAAGATTGAAGAAAACAAGCTCAACCACTGTAATAGTGGAAGTTTCCATAGTTTGTTGGTGTTATAATCTGACTTTGCATCAAACATAATTTATTTCAAATATCTTTTACAAATCAATGCAAAATTGTGAGTGATCACCTTTACTCTATGATGAGGCATTTCCATCATGCCTGAATACATAGGGCACAAGGGGTCACTGAGCAGTTTGATGAATATGAAAATGTGATGTGAACCATTAGTATAACAAGTTAACAATCACCACACTTCAAGTCAGACCTGTTGTAGATTTAGAACAAGCCTGTTTGACAGTACTCTCCTACCACCTTCATCAAAACACCAAATGAGGGAATGACGTTTAGAAAAGTGGTGTTCACCTCTTAGAATCCAGAGACTTGTAGAATCACTGAATAAAGCTGTTACGGCAACTTTTCTTTTCACAATGATGTAACTGTAAAGTAAATTAAAGCAGAACTAAGCGGAATATGTGTGTTAATATAAGTCTTAAATAGTTATATCTTCCGTCGTCAATCACTTAGTCCGAAACGGGTCTGTCAGTCACTCTGCTCTGCTGTAAGCCGAGGAGAAAACATCTTGTATACTTCCTTGTATCCTACAAGCTTTATCCAATGAGGAGAGAGAACGGCATGAAGGGCTGTGTGTGCAGCCAAGGGATGCGCGTGAATGTGGTGACGAGGGACGAGGACCAATAGATCCATGACGAGGGTGGGGGCTGCTAACTAACGAAGTTAGCCAAAACGACCGGATCGCTTACTTCTGCTTTAAGTACAGAAATGATGAGACATATGATATATTGTTTGAGCTGTATGTACAAATATTATCCCAAATATTATCCTAAATATAGAGAATCTGTGCTTTAATCGATGTACTGATGCGTTTCATCTGAAAGCTTAAAATTCCCAATGTTTCTGATCCTTCTAATATAAGCTCTTTACTTCTGAGTCACTGTTACTGCCCTCTGTAAAGACAAACTGGCCCAAAGGCCTTATTAGGAAATAAGATGTAAACACCGTGTGCAGGGATTCAAGGAAAAGTAAGTGGGTTCTTTTTAGTGTCCTGTTTGACCTTGACCATAACGATAATGCCATGCAGTCTTTAGTGCATACAAATATTTGAATATCAGGAAGAGCTAATTTGCCTGGTTTCTTGATTTACCAAACAAATTAGACAGAAGACAGTGGTTAACACTGTGATAGATATGTTCACATTTACTCAGGTACAACACCTCATTGTAATATGTCTCAACTACATTTCACAGGCAAACATGTTTTGCTCAGTATGAAGCAGGGTCAGTCCATTGAGTTTCAGGTTGTTCAGGCTCCTGATATGTCAGGAGCACAATTCTACAACAGGATCTGTCTGTGCTACCTGTCTGTCATGTGCCTAGGATGTGTCAAAGACAGGAGAGTTTTTTTTTTTTTACGACAGAAATAATCATTTTTTCTTGTGCTAGGGAAGCAATGAGAGTATTTCTAATGCCGATCCTGTATACAGATCTATGTACATTTACTCAAGTAGAATGTTGCTTCTAATTTGGCTTATCTTTTTACTACAGTACATTTATTCAATGTCTGTAGCTGTCTGCAGTAGTAAAATTTCTGCGTTAAGCCATTTATTAAGCCATCACAATTACTCCAAAGCTATTTAATTATTGTAAAAATGTAGCATTGTAAGGCTACAAATTCTGCATAGTTCCTCTGTAACACTATACTATATTATTTTAATGCTTAATAGTTTAAGTGTGATGGGTAAGACTTAGTGGCCCCTAACCCCAACAATATCAAAATTTCCTCCATTTGGTGAGCATGTGTGTGTTGTGGGTGTTCTGGTGCCATCCCACATTATGAGAGTGACATAATTGGTTGGTGCGATGATTGGTCAGTTAAGTTGGCACAACCCACTAAGATGTTTCTCTTTTTTATTTTTTTAAAATAGGAATTTAAACTGGGTTGTTGAACAGAGAGAACAGCAGTTGTCTCAAGCTGCACATCAAAGCTGCTATAAGAAAAGTCAAGTCACTTCTGAGGAGTCATGTTGAAGAAGAACAGCAGCAGCATCTTCATCACTGTCTTCATCGTAACCTTCTCTCTGCTTGTTCAGCCCTCATATCAATTACAGAAGTACAGAAGGTATGTCTATCTGTCGAACCAAACAACCTGGTCTTATGCCCAAACCTACTGCAGAGCGCACCATACAGACCTGGCCACTATTAACAACAATCAGGAATTAAATGCAGCATGGGACAAGTGTGGTTTGAGCTGCCAGTGCTGGATTGGTCTTGAAAGAGATGAAAATGATCTTGATGGCTGGCATTGGTCTGATGGACGGGCAGTCACCCTCACAAAGTGGCGTGGAGGTGAACCTAACACGATTACTGAAAAATGTGTTGTTATGGTAAGTAAAGAGTGGCTTGATATAGGCTGCACTGAGAAGTTTCCATTTCTGTGCTATGAAGATGATCTGATCTTGGTGAAAGAGCGCAAGACATGGGAGGAGGCTTTGCAACACTGCAGGACACTGGACATGGACCCTGGATCAAGTAGCATTGACTTTAATCCTCTTTACGATCTCCCATACTTTGATTCGGAAGCTGACAACCATTACCCCAAAAGACTGGTCCAGGATGCTCAGACAGATGAGGTGTGGATAGGTCTACGTTTCCTGGCAGGACACTGGATGTGGATGAATGGCAAGCCTCTGATAAACCAGCTACCCGTCTGCCCTGAGCCTGGGATCTACTGTGGGACAATGTCAAAGACTGGGAAGCGTTTCCAACTCAGAAACTGTTTGGAAAGAAGGAATTTTTTTTGTTTTGTTAAAAACTAACACACTTGTTCAGAGCTTGTATATACTTTTGGCTTCATTAGTTCACTTCACACACTTCATATTCTCTATTTGCTCTATGATGAGGAGATGTTCTCTGGCTCTTGCAATCTTGAAAAAAAAAAATGATTTGAGAGTATCATATCAGAAAACTAGCTGCCCACTGCAGTTCCTAGAGATTGTTGGTGTGATACTCTGACTTGCTTTAAATCCAGTATGTATTTACAAATTGTAGAAATACATGTGTGCCATTATTAGATCTAACAAACAATCATGGACATGGAAACATAGGTATTGTGTAAGAATATAAGTTTGGCCTGTGGCATCAAGCAGAATTAATTTTATTATATCTTTTACCTGATTTCAATAAATGTTTGCTGTTGACACCGAGTAAGCACTAGTGTTTTCAGATCACAATTTACCACTACACTTGTTTATGGACCTTCTTTATGGACCTCCTAATTTCTCCTTTATTTTTGACTTTCATCCAATAGGTCTCTTGATGTTTGAAGTAAACAAATCAATACAAAATTATGAGTGATCACCTTTATTCTATGATGAGACGTTTATATCCAGGTTGAAAATGCGTGAATACCTAGGACACAGTTCACTGACTTGATAATTATTATGAAAATTATGATTATCATATCACAGGTTAACATTCACCAGACTTCAATCCAGACCTGTGGGACATTTAGGACAAGCATGTTGGACAGTAGCTACTCTCTGCACCTTCCACAAAATACCAAATGAGGAAATGTTGTTTAGAAGAGTTGTATCCACCTCATACAATCGAGCTGTCCTGGTAGCATTTAGTGCAGGGCTACTCAACTGGCGGCCCTGGGCCGGAACCGGCCCATCAGTCAACTCAGACTGGCCTCCAGCCCATCTACCAATAAATAATAATACAAATAGTAATAATCTTTACCATAAAAAATACGAAAAATAAAAATGGTTTGCACAATATATATATATATATATTTTTAAGTTTTCATAAAACCTAACATTAAAAGTAAAGTGCAATGAAGGAGTGGAAAAATCATGCAATATTTTTGCCAAGAGAAATGTTTGATGACTCTCCTATAAACAGTATGCCCATTTTACGACACTCACACTACCTATGGCAGACCAGAGGGAGTCTGGGCTGGAAGTGTAAACATGTTTCAAAGTTTAGCCTGCTCTGCTTGTGCCTCTCCGCTCCTCTCACTCACACTACCCACCCTGCACCACGCCCGACCCCCGCGGTCCTGGTGCACCACATTGAATTTATGCTCCAGCTCAGTCTCTCTGCTCCTCTCACCCACACTTAAGCACTTTTCAGACCTAGAAAGAATCTAATCAATGTACTGATACATTTCATCTAAAAGCTTAAAATTCCCAGTGTTTCTGATCCTTCTAACATAAGCTCTTTATTTTTGAGTCACTGCCCTCTGTAAAGATGAACTGGCCCAAACTGGTCTTGTAGTTTTAATTGACCTAAACTGCCAAGGTAATACGCTGTAAACACCATGTGCAGGGATTCAAGAAAAATTAAGTAGGTTCTTTTTAGTGTCTTGTTTGACCTTGGCCATAGTGATGTCAGACAGTCTTTAGAGCATATAAAATATTTGAATATCAGGAAGAGCCAATTTGCCTGGCTTCTTGATAAACCAAACAAATTAGACAGACAGTCGTTACCACTATGATAGATATGTTCACATTTACTCAGGTACAACACCTCATTGTAACATCTCTCAACATTTCAGAGGCAAATGACATGTTTTGCTCAGTGTGAAGCAGGGTCAGTCTATTGCAGGGGTGGCCAACCAGCAAGGGACATAGAGCCAATTTTTTTTTACTGTATTGCAAAGAGCCACATTATACACACACACACACACACACACACACACACACACACACACACACACACACACACACACACACACACACACACACACACACACACACACACACACACACACACACACACACACACACACACACACACACACACACACACACACATCCTCTCTCTCCCTTACTGTATACATATTAACACTTTACCATGTGACAAATGTCACACACTCCTCACTATGAAACAGGACATTGACAGAAATGGGCTTAAGCTCATCCCAAGACAGGCCAGTCATTGTCAACACATGCACACATATTGCTCAGCCAGATTCACATCACACTTAAAGTTCATTGGCTTATTGATCAGGGACATTAACATTGTGATGTGCCTGATGTAATTAGTGTGGAACATGTAACAAAATCATGCTGAAGTATCTAAGGGTAAATCAGTCATAAAGGTAATGGAGCATATTCATACTTACGTAAGAAGAATAAGAGTCGATGCTTTACCTCAGTGAATGTGCAGATACATCTTCCAGTGCTACCAACTTTCTTTTGGCCAATTTGTTTGGTAAATGAGGAAATAAGGCAACCCGGCCAATACTCTCTTCCTGCTATTCAAATAGGTGTTATGGTATAAAAATACATGTCACAATGGCCATGGTTAAGGTCAAATAGAAAAGCAAAAATACCTAACTAACCTCTCCTTGAATCCCTTGCCTCCACATATTGTTTTCAGCTAGGATCCCAACACAGACACATGACATGCATCATATTTATTGTGCATAAACACACTCTGATACAAATCAAAATCATCTGAAAGGGCCAGTGCTTTTACATGACACTTGAACACTCCCACCACCATCAAACTGAAATGCAGACTGCTGGCCTCCGTTTTGATTGGGTTGTTTCGATGACTTGAAAGGTTAATGTGCTAAAAACAACTATCTAGTAGTAAGTTTCATGCAGTTAAATCATGCAGCTATGACACAACTACCGTGGTTCATATGATCCAGTAAAGCTAAACATAGTTTCACACTTCATGAAACTGGTGTTACTCTGTACCTGACCTTGGATCGTTTATTTAACAGAGTATCATCCCCTTCAATATTGCAAAAAATGAGAGCTGTGCGCAACAACACAAGTGCGTTGACTGTTCATGCTCACAAATTACCCCGGTGGCATTTTGCATGTGTCTTTGGCTGAAGACTGGCCGACAGTATTTTTGAGACAGAAAATCTGCTTTGTACAAGATGATTTTAGAGAGCTTTGTCTTGTGAATGAGCATGTGTGTAAGGGATGCCCTACATAACCCCACCCCTCACCTTTTCTGTCACTTTACAGGACGGGCTTACCTGGAAGGCCCTGTTTAACAGTGAAAGGCACACACACAATCCTATTTGAAGCTTGCTCTGTGGATTTAGCCACTTTTTAAATTCAAATCACTCACACCGCAGTGTCAGGACAAGGGGAGGGTGGGAGGGGATGGTGGACTTAATATAAAACCCAAATCCCATTAGAGATGTGCCGTAGGAAAATGAGGGGTTGGCACTGTGTCGCCTTACCACACGATGTGAAGAGGGAACTCTTTGATGGGGGTCAGAGATGATGTCCCATATTGCACACCTTTTCCTTTTTTTTGTTTTCACATTTCTACCCATCAAACCGGAATCGCCAGAAGTGAAATGTATCATTACAGGATCTGTGTCCACAGAGGAGCAAGGCTAGAAGGAGTAGGTGACTTATCTGCCACAGACGTAGGTCTTTGGGGTAATAAGGCATGCATGAGAAGCTGTTTCCCTCCTCTGAATGGGGTATCCATGTCGCCTGGTCCCTGTATAGCCTGCAGACTCTCTGAAGTGGTCGACTTAGCTTGGCCTTCTTGTATAATTAGTCTCCTGAACCATGTAGGATGTGTTTCTCGATGGCTCACCTCCTCTACTTTCATTTATACCTCTTTGCCTCTCTCTCTTTCTCTCTCTCACTCACTCTTCACATCAAGAAGTAGATAAGTAGATTAGTAGTAGATATATAGATCAGTCTAATATTAGTCACACTATTCCATACTGCAGTCTTTATGGTTTTCCTGTGGTCCATAACATTTCATCTTTCTTTCTTCGCTGTGTAAGGTGGCTGATTTTTTTTTTCGATTCATATTGTTCTTTTTATTGTCACTCTTTTTGCTAAATTCCACAGCTAACATACTTTTGTAACTGTTGAACTCTTCCAGCAGACAAACATTCAAGGTAAGCAGAGCTGAGTAGTTGTATGCAGAGACTCGGTCGGCCAATTTATTATTTTGTCTTCGTACTTGGATTTCATGGTACCCCAGTCTGACTGAGAAGTCTGACTATTTGTTATAATTAAGAGAATTATAATTAAAGACTTGTGACACCCGACCATGCTCACATTAGAAAACTCCTACTGGTCATCCTATGGACATGCTAGGTCTTCAGATGGTTTCCAGATGGTTTATGTCACACTACATGATAAACTACTGTCCCTAACTCCCGTCTTCATGCCTGGTGCTGGAAATGTTTTGGTCATGACATCGTAGTGCCATCCTGGGCTGTATTCATGTAATCTGATTGGGTTATCACTGTGAATATACTGTATAGGGAGGTTGGATAGGTACGGCAGTAAGATCTGACTGAAATCTGTCAATCAACAGTTGATTTTATTTCTCTGTCCACTGTACAGTAAATCCCCTGCTTTGACCTGCAATAGCACTCACTGTATCACTTGACACCTTTGAGAATTACCTGAGTGCAGCAGCAAGAAACAACATTTACTCTAAAGGTAAAAGCAAGCATGCAAAATGGAGGTCACCTAGTTCAAATCACTTCACTGGTATGGAACATCTTTGCGTGGGAAGTGAATGAATAACTCTGTCAAAAACGACCAACAAGGTGCCTTTGAGCAAAGACCTTTAACCTCCACTGTACCAGAGACCAGTAGGAGACACATTTTGACTTTGCAGCTCACACTTGTGGGTGTATGCTTGCATATAAAGGAGTATATGAAAGAGAATTCCATGCATACAGAAACAATAATCATGTGTGTTAGGGTAGTTAGTGTAGCCAAGTGTGCTGTGACACCGATTAGACAACCTAGATTGTTTAAAGAGCATTGCTCCCTTGGCCACATTGCCTCCATGCTCTAGTAAGACTGAAATTGTTCCTTAGTTGAGAGGAAAATGAAGAAATAAATGACTGAGACATGGGAGGGAGAGAGGGCAGGCTGGCTTCACTTGCCTGCCTTGTTAGAAGAAAGAATAATTACATGAGCATTGCACAGTAATGCATCAAATGATCATGTCACTTTTGACTGTGCATGGGGAATGATTAACAAGCCAGAAGAGCCGTCTTCCAATCTAAAATGGCCACTGGGCAAGAAAAAGGACTTCAGTTTTTCAGGTTTACACTTTCCGTTAAGACATTTTCCAACAAATTCTATGAATTTCACTGATGTGAGATTTTTTTGTTACTAAAAGGCACAGCTATTTGTCAGTAAACCAGAAGAAGTTATACTTTAGTATAGATGTAGTCTCCACCTTCAATTAGTTTTGAGTCCAAAAATATAGTGAAATACATTCTTTTCTACAGTATTCATACATTCATCACTTTGAGGGCCACATTTTAAAAGACGTTTTCCAAACTAAAATAAAAGCACTTTTGGCATATTAAGTCCACTGTGGAGGAACTAATCAGCCATGGGGTGAAAGGATCACTGTTGGTTTTAATGCTCACACATGCACACTGCTGTTCCGGACACAAAATAGGTCACAAGAATAGCTCACAGCATCGGTATAGACAGCATAGGTGATAGCTCATCTTCTCAGATTATGTACTCTGGTGCTATAAAGGGTTTCCAACAGTGCAATTGGCACTGACACACTCACAGTGAGAAGGTAGTGTTTGCTTTAACATTGTTCTTTATCTGAGTGTTTTCCAAACTTTTTAAAACCATGACACCTTCCAGAGTAATTTGTTTTTCATGGCATAGGTTTAGCTGTCCCATGCTGAGGTGTATTAGCATGTCCTTGAGTTCCATTTAGAGAGTCAAGTTGTTCCATCACAGCTGTGATGCCTATTACTTTGTACCTGAAAAACCTCGGAGAAGAAAAAGGAGAGCAAGTGCCCAATCGAGCATATTTAACATTATGTTAATATTGTATTTTGGATGTATGCAGCTTATTTCTTTAATTCTGATATTTGTAAATATTATATTAAAGCACTGGTCTACTATTGCTTGTCAGTTGTCACTAACGCTATGATTCCCCTCTTCTTTACATGTTGAGCACTAATCTGAACTATATTATATGACCCAGTCTCACCACCCTCATTAACATCATTTCCACTATAATGGGTTCTAATTTTGCCTGGCGCAGACGAGGTGCACGGTGGCGCAGTGTGGCACAGGCCATACAGTGCTAATTTCGTGCGGTGCAACACCACGCGCAGCCAATTTGGTAGACCGAGATGGGTGTGGCAGTGCAGTAGGGGGAGGTGTCGACAGATTCAACTTGGTGCAATGACAAGAAGGTGTGCTGAAAGCTTGCCAACTCCAACCTGGTCTACTCTCGGTGCAAGGCGAAGCGCAGCTGGTCGTTTGTTAGTTTGGCTGACCAGCGCACAGTGCGCACACGTCACCAAAACCTCACAGGCGGGTTTTCAGAATTTCAGGCATATTTCAATGCAATAAATAATCACAACAACAACTATTCAATGCAACTATCTGACTCAGCACATAAATTTATATCAATTGTCCTGTCACATCTGATGTCAGATCAAAGGCATGCATAATGGAAACTCAACCTGACTGAATTAACACAGCTGAATATGTGATGCAAACTAACGAAAAACTAAAAAACAAACTAAATATCATCTCTCTCAGCTAACCACAAACAGCCTCGACATCAGATAGCGAGTATATATTAGGCATCTCCCATCTCAAAATTCACAAGAAAAGACAAAAAGAGAGACATCCTTTAAGCAGAGATGTGTAATCTGTGCACACTACGTATCTTTGTTACACAGCGTTTAAATATAGGTTTGTGTTTGTCTTTTTAAAGGGATAGTTCACCCAAAATTCAACATTCAATTCAATGAGAAATTGTTCCGCCGGTCAGTTTGATATCACGCGAGATTTGCACGGACACAGGAAGAGCAGTGAACTGAGACACTGGGAGCTTACGCTACAAACAAACTTAAAACATAGACTTATTAAAACATTTTCAGAACAATTTCTCATGTCAGGGCTTCAATACAAGAGGGACATTACAGACGAGCAGTATGGAGGTATTTGGATGTTTTTTGGTGTGTCTTTTTGGACGAAGAAAGTTGGTATCCATTGACAACCATTATATGGACAAATACTGCTGCGCGAACCCCCCCGTAACTCAGAGAAGGGACGGAGGACTTCTCACAGCTCTTAGTTGACATGAGGGTGAGTAGATAATGAGTGAAATTTGAATTTTGGGTGAACTATCCCTTTAAGTGGAAAAATGTTCAGTTTTTTTTTTTTTTCACTGGGCAATGGTTCTTAGTGCATCAGGGCAAACCTGATTAATGATATTAGTGAATTCCTCCCAGACTACTTTTCAGTCTGTGGAGGTCTGTTTGCGTTACCATATTCTGCCACTGTGAGCTTGACAAAATTGCAGTGCGCCTCACCCGTGGCACATTTAAAGGTGAGGAGAGGAGCTCATTTGATTGGTGAAGATCTGACTCGGCTGTGTTATACCCACTCACGCCTTCTCCCCTCCCTCTTTCCCACTTGCGCCAAGACGGAGGTGGGGAGGAGGAGCACTTGGGCCAGGGTGCACGGTGCACAAAACTTGCAAAGTGTGCATGGACACACCCCATTGGCACGGCACAGGGGGACTGTGCCTCGCTTGCACCTTGCCTACGAAATTAGAGCCCATAGTCTCATGCCAAACAGGCAGAGAAAGTCAGCAGCTAGCTTGTGTAACATTTATCATCTAAAAAGGCAGCTATTTCTCTCTGGAATTAGTTGAGACCAAAAACAGTCATGTCTTGTGGCACCCACTGCCCATTCTTAAGGCATCCCAGGGTGCCCATATAGTTGGGGAAAAACCACAGCTTGTGCTAAAATAGTGAAGGTGCAGAGTTTTATACAGTAACAGTCAAAGCCATCATAGAGCCCGAGTACACCCTCTTGAGAGATCAAGTTTGCCAACCGCAAACTTCTCTAGTTGTAGCGACTTCAGCACAGACAGCCAGATAGCAAAATACTGCTGTCTTTGTAGCCAAGAGAAAACCGCTGGTTGGGTCGGGTTAGGTTGTAATTTTCAGGCCCGTTGAGAACTCTAGTGGGAAAACCCTGACAAGTCTATTTCCGAATACATCAGTGTTTCTACCTGTCTTAACACGTGTTGACAGGTAAATCAACAGAGTTGATTTGCTCAAACTACGACAGTTAACAAAGCATGCATTGGCATGATTGAACTAAACGTCACTGGACTCCTTACTTTTCTACTGCATTTGGTAATCGACTTCCGCATTAGTAGGAAGCGGCTGGAGGAGAGTGGGTGAGTCTCTTTTAGATAGAAACCAGGCAAAGCTAGCAGGTGTTTGATGCCTTGTATCATGTGCTGGGACCCTCTTTGTACTGTTGACGAAGTATGTGGCTATGAGTGGCTTTTGATTGCGGTTGTCTCTTGGCTACAAAGACAGCAGTATTTTGCTATCTGGCTGTCTGTGCTAAAGTCGCTACAAACTTGATCTTCTGGAGGGGGTGTTCTACATGGTCTCACTGTGTGTTAGACCATGGGTTAAACTTACACCAGAATATCCCTTTAAAGTATAGAACCACTGCACTAAAGATAGAGGCAATATTTTGATGTCTAATTTAAACCAATGGTAGACCAATGGCTTCATTAAAAGACAATGTGGCATATGATGTATACTTGATGCTCGGACAAATATGTATGTTCAAAAATCAATCCATGCAATCTCATGTGATGTTTATGCTGTCTCTCAGTTAATCCATCTTCACTCTCTGTAATCATGATCATAACTCCAGCACAGCCCAAATGACAGGCAACACCATCCAGGCATAGAACATATTGCATTTATAACCAGACCTCCCGCAAGTGGTAAGTGTCCTCTCAGCTGGTCTTATATAATGTATTTAAAGCACGGAATCCTATCTTACTTCTTTAATTAATTCCATAAATCATTATTAATAACCTTTAAAGCCCCCCATCTGCATGGTTATAATCACCATAGTCAATCTTTAGTGTCAGGTTTGATTGCCAATCCATGTCCTTCTCTAATTGACCTTGTCCAGTGAGGGAAGAGCAGACAATATTGCGTTTTCCCACTGGTACCCCACTCATTTCTATTCTAAATGAAGACTGCCCCCAGTTTGTTTAGCAGATTGAATTCATCACTTTATCCTTTAAATAGCTGACACTTGGGCAACTTCAATTTAAGGTTATTGAATGTGCAAAAACATTTCAACACTTACAGCTGAAAATGTGTTTGTATTTGTGTGAATGATATGTTTAATTTAGGTATACGGTATGTGTTCAACAAAGAATTAAGTACACTGTACACCAACCAATGATGATGCTTCAATATAGGGCAAACAACCCTCAGTATACTTTGCTACCCAATAAAAGAAAATAAATTATCCTTAACCCCTGATCAATATAATAAGGACATATTTTGTATTTAATGGTTTGGTACAAATTCTTAAAGACACTCCGAGGAGTTTTGGAAAGTGAAGTGTTTTCACAGTACATTTCCCATGAGCCTCCGCACGCACAGTGAAATTCTTGGACTGGCACAAGACAGACGAAAGCAAAAACATTTGCCAAGAATGTTTTCATTAATCAAGAACGAAAGTCGGAGGTTTGAAGACGATCAGATACCGTCGTAGTTCTGACCAACGGCAATTCCGCGGCGTTATTCCCATGACCCGCCGGGCAGCATCCGTGAAACTGAAAGTAGGAAACGACCACTAAATAATAATAACAAAATAAGTATAAAGACAAAACGATATATTTATCAAAAATTGACCCATTAACAAGTGTGGGTATCCACATTAATATGAGACTCTCTTATAACCAAAAGTAAACTCCTCGGGTCTCTTTAATAATATTTCAATGACATAAACAATAATTCCCAATAATATTTTATTTGAATAATATAAATGTCCTAAGTGTTCACGATTATGCAACATTTAGTGTGTTGAAAAAATATTTATATTATTTATATATTTGGTACTAACACCAAATAGCTGTATTTGAGCCTAATCTTTAGTGCTAAAATCATACATTTCAGTAGGTGGTTGTAGAAATTAACATATAAATATACATACACATATAACATACAACATATACAGTATATGTATGTGTGTGTGTTACACACCTTATAATTGAGTTATTTTTAAGTTTTACGATTGCTGTTGATTGTTCTGTTAGCATTTGCGCCTGTTTAATTATGAGTCGAGCTCGCCCTGTGCTGTCTCATCAATCTGCCGTGAAGACATATCATCCTTTAGACCTCTTGGGCCCTAGTTTGCTGGCGCAGCGCAGGTGGCGCAAGGTAGCGCAGCCAGTCTAATGCAAGTTTCGACCAGCGCAGCCTAGCGCAAAGTCAGATTGGAAGATTTGTAGATCGCGCTGCGCTGAGATAGGCGTGGCCGCGCAGCAGGGGGAGGCGTCACAGATTCAGCTTGGTGCAGTGGAAGTTTCGTCCGAAAATGTCTCGCCGAGGTTGCGCTGAAAGCTCGCCACCTCCAACCAGGTCTAGTCTCAGCGCAAGGCGAAGCGCAGCAGGTGCAGTGGAAGTTTGGCTGACTGACCTGCAGTGCACACACGTCACCAAGACCTCACAGGCAGATCTCCACAGTTCCAGACACATTTCAATGCAATAAATATCCACAATAACCACTATTTAATGCAACTAACGGAATCAACACGTGAATTTATATCTATATAGATTGTCCCGTCACATCTGACGTCAGATCAAAGCAGAGATCAAAGGCTGTCGGTGCGTAAAGGAAACTCCACCTGAATTAACACAGCAGGGACGAACTGGCACTGAAAAGCAGCTGTGGATGTCCCAAAAGCAGGACTGAGGGTGGATGACTGCATGTCGCTGTCGTGTTGAGATACCACTCTGCCCTTGTGATGATCGCTGTATTTATTTATTTACTTATTAATTCATAAGCACGTGCGACCGCATCACGCAGCCGTAATGAAAAACAAAACACAAATCATCATCTCTCTTAGTCCACCACGGCCTCGGTATCAGATAGTCAGTATATAGCCTACTACAGTATATTCAGCATCTCTATCACAGAGAAAAAAAGAGAAAAAAAGAGACGGACAGAGAGAGAGAGAGAGGAGGACAGAGAGAGAGAGAGAGAGAGAGAGAGAGAGAGAGAGAGAGAGAGAGAGAGAGAGAGAGAGAGAGAGAGAGAGAGCGCGTCCTTGCTGATTTCATCCACATGGTGTGTGTTTATGTTGTGATTAGTGTAGCCTACACCTCTGATCTTATACACAGGGTTTGAATAAATGTGAGTTTCTTTATTAGTTTATTAGTTGTTGTTTCTTAGATTGCGTAGGGGTTCTCAGTGTATCAGATCAATCCTGGTTAAGTATATTAGTAAACTCATTATTGGTCACTCTGAGCTCGGACCTCCGGGGAAACAGCTGTTTCCTCCGGGGAGAGGTTCGGCCTCTGGCGTCGCTGTTTCCTCCGTCCATGTCCAAGTATAAAATGACAAACTTGCAGCGCGCATCACCCGCCGCGCAGTTAAAGGTGAGGAGAGGAGCTCCTTTGATTGGTGAAGATCTGACTCGGCTGTGTCAAACCCACTCCACGCCTTTCTCTCCTCCTCCCGCCCTGTCTCCTCCCTCTTCACCGTTTGCGCCGGTGGGAGGGACGAGGGGAGGGGCTGCGCCGGTCTAAGTCTGACTGCGCGGCCCACCAATCTTGCGAAATGGACCTGGACCACACCCCGTTGGCGTGGCGAAGCTGCGCTGATCACAGACTTCACCTGGTCGACGAAACTAGGGCCCCTTGTCTTGTAAACTGTAAACCTAACAATGGCCATGCTCTTGTCAATCACCACCACTTGCTCACCAGAAAGACACCACATTTGGTGGCAGAGACAACTCACAGATAGCCCTGTTGAAATGTGTCCAAGCTAATTTGGAATGTAAATTTTGTGCAGAGTAAAAATAATTCTGCCAGACTAAGCAAGTGAACAGAGGAGTGTGACAGATTGAAAGTCACAGTGGTCAGACAGTTTTTGCCCCACATCATGGGGCAAAAGCACAGGCATAGGTGTGAATAAAAAAGTACATTAAGACCCTGAAAATGGGGGAAGTGACATAGTATAGAAGCTGTAGCCCCGCTGTAACACAGTTTTATTAAATGCAGGCAGAAAATGTCAGGTCCTTCATAAGCTATGCTTTATAACATTTTCCCTTGAGGCTTACAATAGAGGTGACAGTATGGACCCAAGGGACAAGTCATCAACATGAACTCACAGCGGAGGTAGGTGGAAACTTTGAGGGTTCAGTGGATTAAACAAACTAGGAAATGTGCTTTCAGTAAAATTCAAGTGATGGTTCATCACCCACATTTCCACACATGCTTTGTATTACAGCACATTATTTCAGTGTCAACCTGCTGCCTGTTTCTTGTTGTACATTAATTCAGTTCATGGTGAGAGATATAGTGAGACTTCCCTTTTTTGTGTGACAAGACCAATCTGCAACAAAGAAAGAGCTTGTTGTTATTTGCCTGTAGAGTGCTATATATCTGGGACCCCTGACAACAACTCAAGAGCTTCCAAACAATAAATATCTAAACCATGGGGTTTGTGTTCAGCTATGGCCCCTGTAAAAGTAAAGACTGACTCCGAGCGCTTATGTATTTACTGACGTCTATATATTGTGTGTGTGTGTGTGTGTCTGTGCGCCGCGCGCGAGAGAGAGACGGCCGCCACAGCCTCGTTAATAAGTTTTGTTTTTACCGCGGATCACCACTGGCTGCATTCTCTCTCTGTGTCTCTCTCTCTCTCTCTCTCTCTGTCTCTCTCTCTCTCTGTGTGTCTCTCTCTCTCTCTCTCTGTGAGTGAGTGAGCACGGCGAAGCAGCGCTACGCAGAGATGAATTAACGGAACGATATTGCGTTGATGGGGGTGGGGGGGAACAGAATCAATTTGGTCTACATATGGGAAACAATAGGTGTATGTTTGAGTAACATGAACATTTGTGTTTCATTCTATAAACAACAATAACAATTTCTCCCAAAAATTACAACTGGTCAAAATAACAAAAAAAGATGCAGTGTTTTCAGACCTCAAATAATGCAAAGAAAACAAGTTGATGTTCATTTTTAAACAGACATTTTTTAATTCAGGAAGAGTTCAGATTAATATAGATGGAATGTTACCAAAAAAGACAAACTTGCAGGGATCATTTTTAATTTTGATGATTTGATTTATTGGAGTTAAACGAAGTTAAAACTGAGGCTATTCTTCATGCCCTTTCTAATTCCTTACCTTGTCAAAAACTATGCTAAACATAACAACTTTTAAAAAGTGACCCAATAACACACATGCGCGTGTACACACACACACATCAGCAGGGTGATTTATTTTAAGACTCAGAGAGTCTAAGAATGCCATTTAGTAAAGATGGCAGTGGGTAATAAATCCTCATCAAGTCTGGTACATCCTGTTAGCTTCTTCTCTCCTAGTGACAGCTTTTTAATAAGCTGTGTGTGGTCCTGTATGTGTACTTGACATTTACTAGCTGGCGTTACCCCTCCTTGTCCGTCACTGCACATTATGCATATTCTACTAGAACCCGAGCAAAGCATTCAAATGTACTATAACCATGTCAGTCGTACTTTTCAAGGTCTAGGAGAATGCAACCAGTCTGTTTGTTGCTGTAATTGATTTATTTTCAGCTGCACAAATGAGTTTCTTATTTCTTTGGAAGTTATTTATATGGAAATAGTGTGATGTTGTGACTACATTAGTCGAGTTATTCTCACCTCTCTCTAAAGTCACTACCTCCTGGGGAAACTTCCTTTGTTGCCATTTGCTGTTTTGCTGATTCTGTCAACAAAAATTAATTGGTGACCATTTTAACTCCCCTCGAGCCTTAATTTCTATGAGCAGAGAGATACCCAGGCCCAATTAGGTGGTGTAAATAACATTTGCTCTATAATTGCTTCAATAAAGATTTATCGGCTTCTCTTCATTGTCCTTATGTTAAGGCATAGCTTGCCAGAGGAGACTGAGGCAAGGAAAAGTTATCTGGCTGAATGGTGAAGAACATAGCACTCTGCCTGTAACTGGGAGTATCATCCATGCCTATCTGTCAAAGGTAGTGACATGGAATTGGGTAATGTGTGATTTGCCTAGGGTGGGTTGATGTAATCTACAACATAAAATCACATTCACAAGGACGCAAACTCATTAACCTTAAGGGCTCTAATTTCATAGACCAGGCACAAGCAAAGTGCAGCACAGGTGCGCCGTGCCAACGTTGCCAGGTGCACTTTGCACGTTTGGTGCAAGTACCTCTTTCCCACCCAGTTGAAACATGTCAAGGAAAAAAATGTTTTTTTTTTCCTTTTGTTCGTTTAAAAGAAGCTTTAACTCCAATCGTTAGTTTGCATCACAGTTTCACCTTTGATCTGACATCATGGGCCCTAGTTTGCTGGCGCAGCGCAGGTGGCGCAAGGTAGCGCAGCCGGTCTAATGCAAGTTTCGACCAGCGCAGCCTAGCGCAAAGTCAGATTGGAAGATTGGCAGATCGCGCTGCGCTGAGATAGGCGTGGCCGCGCAGCAGGGGGAGGCGTCACAGATTCAGCTTGGTGCAGTGGAAGTTTCGTCCGAAAATGTCCCGCCGAAGTTGCGCTGAAAGCTCGCCACCTCCAACCAGGTCTAGTCTCAGCGCAGCGCGGAGCGCAGCAGGTGCAGTGCAAGTTTGGCTGACTGACCTGCAGTGCACACACGTCACCAAGACCTCACAGGCAGATCTCCACAGTTCCAGACACATTTCAATGCAATAAATATCCACAATAACCACTATTTAATGCAACTAATGGAATCAACACGTGAATTTATATCTATATAGATTGTCCCGTCACATCTGACGTCAGATCAAAGCAGAGATCAAAGGCTGTGGCACGCGTAATGGAAACTCCACCTGAATTAACACAGCAGGGACGAACTGGCACTGAAAAGCAGCTGTGGATGTCCCAAAAGCAGGACTGAGGGTGAATGACTGCATGTCGCTGCCGTGTTGAGATACCACTCTGCCCTTGTGATGATCGCTTTATTTATTTATTTATTTACTTATTAATTTATTAACGCCAGCGACCGCATCAGGCAGCCGTAATGAAAAACAAAACACAAATCTTCATCTCTCTTAGTCCACCACCACTGCCTCGGTATCAGATAGTCAGTATATAGCCTACTACAGTATACTCTCTATCACAGAAAAAAAGAGAAAAAAAGAGACGGACAGAGAGAGAGAGAGAGAGAGAGAGAGAGAGAGGGAGAGAGAGAGCGTCCTTTACGCGGATTTCATCCGTTACGCATGGTGTTTGTTTATCTTTGT
Organism: Trachurus trachurus; assembly: GCF_905171665.1. Lineage (NCBI taxonomy): Eukaryota > Metazoa > Chordata > Actinopteri > Carangiformes > Carangidae > Trachurus > Trachurus trachurus. The sequence goes on along the minus strand of NC_139893.1, from coordinate 24,347,935 downwards.
CTCATCATCTTGCACAGGGTTTGAATAAATGTGAGTTTCTTTATTAGTTTATTAGTTGTTGTTTCTTATACTATTGGGCAGGGGTTCTCAGTGTATCAGATCAAACCTGATTAAGGTGTGATGGGACAATAGATAGATATAAATGTATGTTCTGGTTCAGATTGTTATATTGAATAGTGGTTGTAGTGATTATTTATTGCATAACATTCTGGAAACCTGCCTGTGAGGTTTTGGTGACATGTGCGTGCGCATGTGTGCCGGTCAGCCAAACTACCACTTAACCAGTTACGCTCCGCCTGCACAGAAAGTAGACGAGGTTGGAGTTGGCAAGCTTTCAGCGCACTTTCGGGGCAGCCTTTTGGCACAAAATTGTCACTGCGCCAAGCTGAAACTGTCGACACCTCGCCCTACTGCGTCGCCACACCTATAATGGTGCATCTCGGTCTACGAAATTGCCAAATTGACTGTGCGCAGTGTTGCGCCGCACAAAATTAGCACTGCAGGGTTTGCCACCCTGTGCCTCACCCTACGCCTGGTACAAAATCAAAGCCCTAAAAGCAAAAGTTGCTTAAATGCAGATTTGCTCTGAAAACCAAGTGTGGGCTACTGGATCAAGAACATCTCAAGCTGACCCTTTGCCATTGCTTTCATGTTGGTCTACATATTAGGTGACACTTCATAGCAGTAAAAAGGGCACATGACCCTCTTGAAATTTGTTGTAATTTCATTTGGTTGTTAACCCAGTTGGTAAATGTTATTAATTTGTACTTCTTTTTACTGTATACCTTAAGTTGCTTTGATAGAAAATGAGAAACCTGAAAACAGCAACACACATTAAAAAAAAAAAAAAACGGTCAAAATAAGCAATTCAACAGTTTAACAGGGAGAAAGCTTTTGTTTCTTTTTTTTCCCCAACATAGCTTAAACAAGGACATACCTTTTATTAGAGGGTATTAACTATCTTGAGTAAACCTCTGTAAGGAAATGAAGATTAGTTATTAAGTTTTTTTGTTTTTGTGAATTTCTTTTAGAAGTTTGACAGACTTGTCATGATACAATTACCAATTTATGATTGGACCACTGCTGTTCAAGTCAGTGATTTTGTGAAGAGGTGGTTAAGACCTAGATTTTCTTTTCTTCATTCTTTCTCAAATTATTGTTTTTTTTTTAACTTTCATTTTGTTTCTTTTTTGTTGTTTTGCTTTTTGAAAGCTGGATTCACCATTCACCAACCAACAACTCAAGACAGGTCAGATGGGTGTGTTTTCTCACATCACAGTATATGGTGTCTGAATGACAAAGCATGCCAAACTTTCATCAGAACTTTATGTGTGTACATTGTGTTCATGATATCAAAATTGTATGAGAAGAATGCGGCCAACCACCTTTGCTTCAAAATACATGTAAAAATATGTGTGGTTGTTTTGTTCCCAAAACAAACCTTCCCTTTTGTTGGGTTGGGAGGACAAGTCAAAAACACTGTTGATGCTCTTTTGAATTTTCTCTATTTGACGAACATCAAAACATCACCATCTGCAGTACAGTGGGAGAATCTGCCCAATCTGGAACTGTTGCTCAGAGGTGTCCCCATAAAAGTGCAGTCTTTGATTCACTAATTCTAACAGTCCCTTGACACTCTAACCCTAGTGTGATGTCTTAATTTAAACCTTTTTGCAAAATAGGCTGCTTCGAACCTCATTAATACCCAATGACCTCTTACGTACAGTACACGTGAGGGGTGAAATAACCCATATTCCACTCCTGTTCTTATGTGAAGACCCTACTGTTTAGATTACAGTCCCAGAACCATACCTTAAAAGGAGACAACATATTGTTTACAAAGCTATAGACATGAATGCCTTTAAAGGAGACGAGACTCGTACCGTTTAGATTACATGCATGCACATCCTGTCTGTGACCTAACTTCTCGTGGTGTCTTCTTTTGTCCTGTAACCCATGGGACCAGCATTGGAATTAGCAGGATAAGATACATAAGATACATCTTAGAGGATAGCAGAAAATATGCTAAGAGGTCTGCCTATGCGTAGACTAGGGGCTGCACAGACTAGTCGATTTTTCAGGTCCACACTGTCATTTTGAGCATGACATCGACTAGTTGCTGATCACGTGATTTTGGCAGTGCAAGAGTTGAACCACTGAGTGCACTGAATGAAACTGTCACCCTAATTGATTTAAATTGTCTTCTATTGCTGAATGCACAGCCTTGGTAAACTTGGTTATTAATTTTATTCTAGGTGAGGGTGTCCAAAGTAAGGACTCGGATGATCATGAGGGAGAGCCAGTAGTGGTGCAATGGATCAGTGTTGATCAGAGATTGCTCTCCACAGATCGGCAAGTGTTCTGTGGATCATTGATGAAAAAAAAGTTCTGTGGTAACACACAAAAAACAACAACACAACAACAAAAAACACTTGAGCACCACCACAGCCGAATAAGCAGGCGATTGAACAAACAAGCAAAAGAACTCCGCTCGTATAGGCAGCGTTGCACACAACAACAACCAACCAACCAGGATCAAAAAACAAAAACTGTGACTGAGCAGGACTGTGATGGTGATTAGGCTTGCAGACCCTTACCTGTGTGTCGTTTTCCTCCTTAATTGTTTAACAGACAGTCAGTAGGCTACAGTATTCTTTTGCACTTATAGTGTATGTTACCAAAAAAAAAACCTGATTTACAACTTGTTGTTTATATACCTGCTGTTCTGTGAACTCATTTCTGTGCATGAGCTGTCTGTCAGTGAATAAAGATTGTTGCAAAACATTTCCCCCCTCCAGTGATTTTATTTATGACAGGAAAAATATGAATGACATCATCAGCGACTAGTCGACGTCGACGTCGACTTTCGTAACATTAGAGTCGACTTTAAAAAAAATCTGAAGTCATGCAACCTCTAGAGTAGGCACCATCATGCTGAATGCTGAAAATATCCCTGCCTGGCAGAGAGCCAATCTATTGTTAATGCATTGTATGTCTTCAGTACTTAAAACTGTATATCAAAGGTGATGAACAATTTTAGAAAACCATTCAGTGTGATATATGAACAGCTCACAGCTATATTAATGGTGTTCAGAGGTATGGTGATTAGTGCGGGAGCATTCTGGCTGGTGTAAAGATCCACCGCTCATCAGGGACCTTGGAAGCATCAGTTTGCCACCATTACTAAAAGCTATTGCTTGCCTATTCATCCATTTCCCAAGTACGATCCAAATAAACATGGCAGGGCTTGGTCTGCCAGGTGGATCTGGGGCTCGCCACCTCCTCTCCTCTGTTCCTTCTCCTGTATTAATAGCTCCTCTGGAGAGCCAGAGAGGTCTGTATGTCAGGTTTTATCTCCAGAGAAGAACTGGGGAAAGCTAAATGAAGCCTGAACTTGAGAACAGCCCCATCTAAACTTCTCAAGGGGATGCTCGCAGCACATTAAGGGAAACATCAGTAATGTGCAAAACAAATGGAGGGATGTGAAAACCCCCAAAGACTTTCCCCCACCAGCTACGTTGAGCTGCTGCCATAAATCTCAGGACTCCTGTGCACACTGTTGTATCCAGACTGGGAGAGAGAAATGGAGACTAAGCAGAGCCAGGTTTATCCGCATGGAAACAGTGTAACTGTCAGAAGGAGGCTTTTCATTTCAGTGCTTAGCTCCAAATGTGGGCTCCTTGTTGTCTCTTTGCCAAAGGCTTTTCAGACTTGATGCACTAAACAGTTAGTCGAAAAGTTAAAGCAATTATCCATTGTTGCTGTCCGGAGAGTATTTCTCCTGCCTTCAATGACAGTCTGTTTGTAACTACATGATTTGGATAAAGACTAATTGAGTGTGAGTAAAGCACAGGAGCAACGGGATTATACTAATAAAGATGTATTATGGCTGGGAACAAAGGGCCTTGGCAAGGTATCCGACCACTGGGGCTTGTGGGTTGCTTGTGGATAGGGAAGGTGGGCGGTATGCACTGAGCTGTACATTTTCCCCTGATGAAATGAAGGCACGCTTTGCTGTGATGTAGCAGATTATATTCTGAACACAGTTGGTGATGGAAAACTATCCATGATGAAATTTTAATGAATGGATTTCTTTTTTTTTTTTTTTTTTTACAAGACACTCATTGTCTCCAGAGGGCAAGGTCTGCCAAGTGTAACTCTGTGTTTTCAACACCCCAGTGTAAGGCTGTGATAGTGATCTGGTCAACATGCCAGGTGAATTGGAGAATTTCAAATCAGATATCAAGAAATGAGAAGACCATAAAGAAAGCAGCCATCTCTGATCAAGTGACTAATGACGAGAAAATGTTAGAAATCTCAATTAAATACCTTTGAATGACCAAATCAGAAGCAGTTAAAATGCCAAATTCCATTCATCAACACAGTAAAGGTAGCAGAACAGTTTGCAGATTGGGTGAATTACCATTCTCCTCCTTCCCCTCTAGCTGTTGCTCATGCCAAATGGTCAGAGTGGCTTGCCTGGCCTCATTTGCTGGTTAATTGCATTTTATAGTTGAGCTAAAGACCTGTCATCTGTTTCTGTGGTTTCATTTATCTTACAAATAACCTAGAGAGGGTTGGGTTAAAGTACCTGTGCCGGCCAAATAAGCTCTTTCGCGGAATTTCTCAGCTTTTATTGCAGATATCACTTTTTCACACCCTATTTCATGCCTGTGATGAGACAGAATTTAATTTTGGGAATTAATGCTGCTGAACATATCAGGGAAAAGTAAAATATGAACAAAGGTTTGTGAATTCCAGCTGTCAATTAAGTGTTGCTGGATCAAAAGAAAAAATGCACACAGCATATGTACATGAATTCTGTCCCAGTTTTGAGCTGTTTTTATTAATAATCACATCAAAAAAAGTACAATATCTGTGCTGTTTCAGCTCAATGTGTTTTGCAACACTGTACTGCATCTTTTTTTTTCCTTCAAGGTAGTGTGTATTCCCACTGAGAATGGTGTCCCCATTCCTTGTAATTATGCAAATGACACATTAATGAGGTGTAATTGTGAATTCATAAAACAGCGGGGATAAACTGTATAAAGATGCCATGTCTTAATAGGGGTAGTGGGGAAGCTTCATCACTGAGGGGCTGAATACGCTAATTGTTTACCCACTACTGCTACTTTAAGTAGCACATATTCATTTTAGGGGCATGGAGTCTAGTTGTGTGTTTAGTGTTTATACTACTTAATGAATGGTGCTGAGTGTTTATCATGCCAAGGAACATTTACTGCACAAACTATACATTTTAGAAGACATGAAGTCACTGTAAAACAGCTGCTGGGTAAAGGTTCAACTATTTAGCCCTATTTTTTTTTCTCTGCTCAGATAATTAGTTCATTGCCTTACTGCTTATGGCTGTCTGTGGCCTTTTACAGTTGAGATGACGCAGCAATTTCACAACAGGCACTTATTTAAATGCATCTGGTAACACTTTATAATACGGGTGCAAATCATATACTAACCTAATGCTTCACTAACGCATAACTGATGATGATTTAACGCATGAGTAAATGCAAGAAGTGTCATAAATTCTTGCTGCTCACCATGAACAAATGAAGTAACTTAACTGATCATTAATTAAGAAATATAATGTCACAGTTACATAAATCAACTAATACACCACCAAACTGAGCAGCATTCTACAAACAGTCATTTGATCCTTGTTTGAAAAACAGAACCTATTCTAGTGGTGTAATTTTGAAAAACATAAAGATTTTTGCTTTGAGAAAAAAAAAGTCATATTGGTCATCAGATAACATGTTGCTACATCACAAAACAGACGGAAAAAGCATCTGACCTCTGTGCTATTTAAACCCTTTTCAGTGATAAAATACTACTAAAACATAACTGAATACTGAATGGTTATTATTAATGAGGAGTGTGCATCCCTGTTGCATGGTTTGCCCAGCTTATCAACATTTTATTAATCATATTTGATCAAATGTCACTGTCCTCCCCAGGGTCTGGAAGCGGCTGAAGAGGGAGAGCCCCTGCAACTTTGCAGGGCAAAGATGTTGGGTTGGATATGAGTAGTGGGGCATAGATGGCGGGTGACGAGGGGTACAGGAAGGTGTAAGCTGGGTCCCCCTTTCTTTCCCCCCCTTTTTTGAATGCTCTCTTTTTCCTTTCCTTCCCTGTTATCTCCACTTTTCTCTCTTTTCTCTTCCCCTCATCATAGAGCAGCACTTTAACTTTCTTTTCTTCCCCATCTCACATCTATCTATCGCTCTTTGCTTACTTTTACTTTTAACTTATGTCCATAGTTAATAGCCTCACACCTACTTCTGTATGATGAGGATGCTGAGCAAACAGCATATATACAGTATATATACTGTATATATATATATATATATATATATATAGTATATATAATTTTATTATCGCGCGATAAGAGTCTTGCGTTAATGCCGTTAACGGCCCAGCACATATATATATATACATACATACATATGTATATTAAATTAAATTAAATGTACTGAAGGAGTGAGCTAGCAGCTGCTGCTGCCTCTTAATTCTACAACTAACAGATGGTTTTAATTCATGTATATCATTTGGGGTGCTGTACAGTATGTTTTTTTTTCTTTAATTCTTGAACAGGTCAGTCATGGGGATGAGCTTTTTATATATCAGAGACCTCAGCCTCTCTCCCTCTGTTGCTGCTTTTAAAGGGGATGAGAGGAGCTCATGTGATTGGTTATTACTGGAGCTCACCCACACTCCTCCTGCTGAGTCTGTACTCCTCCCTCTAATAATGTTTCCAGCCTCTCTTCCACTTTGTGTCCAGCTGCACCTGGTTGTGCCTGGTGTGTGCCTGAGGTCACCAAAATTGAAAAAAGCCTGTGCCTGTGCCTGGACATTGTGCTTGTATATGTGCCCTATTTCAGGAAAATAGGGCCCTAGAGCGTTAAATGTAACTTATCAACACCTGGATACTTTTCTGTCCCCAGATTTTAACATTTATCACTGGGCAATATTTTTATCCAGTCTGTGAAACATCAAAGCTTCTGCAAACTTTTTGAATCTCCACTCAAAATGCGTTTTTCTTCTTCTCCTTCGTCTCCTTTCCCTTGGATATTTTAGTGGCCTGCAGAGTCTCACACTGGTTGGCTGTTTTCACATTCATCCAGGAGGAAAGGTTTAAAACAGATACATGCAAGTGTGATTTTTGGAGAAGTTTTCTGTGAAATAGGAGAAATTTTGGACTCGGTAAAATGCGCACTCCTTTGTGTCCTGGGGGGCACTTTGCACATTGTGGTATTTTTGGCATTCCTGGTGCTCCTGTGGCGCACTTGGAAACGAGTTGGAATCAGACAGAATACATTATCATACATTATAGGAGTGCAGGTTAGAGGTTGTGACAATCAAGGCCAATCACATCCACTGCTTTCATCCCTTTAAACACATGGATCTTCTTGTCATCACTCACACACTGACAGTTTGAGAAATCCACAAGGAGCTTTTCTCTGAGGAAACTCAGTGTTGTCTGGGACCTCATAATAAGAATGTAACAGCTGTATAGTAAATATACTACCAGGACCAAATTATGTCTCTTTTAGATTGAATTCACTTTGAATGTTGAAATGTATGAAAGCAGGATCAAAGAAAATAAAGAAATTGTTTGCCAACTAAATAATTGTTAAGCCAGGTTAACAAGGGCTGTAAGGAAGAAATAACAAAGGTGAATGGTGACATTATCACCCAAGGTAAAGACATCCAGGCTGAACCTTGACCTCATTGTACTTGTATGTGCACTCAAGGTCACATGTGAACTGCCCTTTGGGAGCACTTTGCCCTTTTGGCGAGGATAATACAGTCGGCAGGAATGGATGACTAACTTCTTCGAGTTAACGCATCAGACGTAGACTCTCAGCTTCTAAAATGATGTTTTATGGCAACACACACAGCAACCATCTACCTGCTTCTCAGCTGATAACATTTAGTTGATAGTTGATTTAAACAAAACATATATTTTCAATCAAAACAAACTTCACTTCAATCAAAAATAACCTTTTCAATCAAAAACTGTTTGAATGCAAACAAATATTTGAGACCCAATTTTTTTTTTCTTTTTTTTTGTCCTACCCATAATATGGCCCAAATACATAAAAGATGACTTAATAATGGATCAAAATATTTTCAATCAAATAATAACTCACCTCAATAAAAAACAAAAAACAAAACAAAAAAACACATTTTCAATCAAAGAAAAAAAAGTGCTCAATTTTTTTTTTTGGATCTCATATTGTTTTGCATTCAAACACTTTTTTCTTTCAAGTGAAAAAAGTTTTGGAGTCGTTTTTTTCTCAATTCAATCATTTTGATTCAAACATCCCGCAGTGGGCAGATGCTTCCCTATTGGTCAGACATGTTTGAGTGACAAGTGTGTACGCCAATGACGTTTGACATGGGAATCTCTTTCTAGAACAAGCATTTCTACGGCTAAATAAATATATTTGTAGGCAAATCTGGGGGGTGTGGCAGCTTGGAGAGCAGCGGTGTGGGTCTCTGGCCGCAGCGCAGCAGCTCCGTGACACTGCTGTGTGACTGGCCGGCGGTGAGTGCTCTGGGGCGGGGGCGGCCGGTCACAGCCCCCGCTGCACAGCGCCAGCTGCACGTTGAAAACAGCAGTGATAACGGGCTTTCAGATCCGAGTCTCCAAACCAGAAACGTTTGTAACAGCACCGGGAAAAGTGCCCAGATTTGTCGTCGGTCGCTTTTGTCAAAAAAAAGTCACCAAGAGGGTTTGGAAAGTCGCCAGATTTGGGAGACATGCCACACTGCAGATTACCGGTAAAATGAGCGGATTGCCACTTGACACAAAAGTGCGTTTTTCTCTGAAACTAGAGCGGGAGCTCTGTTTTTGGAGAAACCCAGCTCTCTTCTTCTACTTCGTACTCATGAACGAAACGGCGGAAAAACTCGCCGTTTTTTCGAGGAGCACGTTGGAAAGTCACTCTTCAACCACGTGAAGACCGTTTGTTTCTAGGTGATGTACAGAGTTCGGTTCGACGTGAGAAAAAGGTAAACAAATACCCAAAAACATGTGGTCCTGAGCGGATGTGCTGAGGAATTAGTGTGGTCGCGAAAGAGTTAAGAAAGCGTCTGGGAAACATCCGTATCTTAGCGCTCCTTCTTAGCTGAACCCTTTTTAAGAGCCTTCTTAAGTCCTTAAGAATGATCGAATCTGGGAAACGCAGGCTCATCAACAAGTTAGTTTGTCTTAGCTGGCTGAAAAAGGAGTAACAGGACCACATTAATGTGGATAAATGTTTGTGTTGAAAAAGAGAGTTAAAGTTTTTTGTTAACATGAACTGTTAAATGGCGCGTTTCCACTAGCGCATTTCGGCTCGGCGCGCTATTTGTGTGTTTCCACTAGCACGCAGTACTTGCAACCAGGTACACTTTTGGTAACACCTCAGCCCTGGTTCCAAGCGAGCCGAAGCGTTACTAAAACGTGATGTCAGCCGACTACCTTCCACTGATTGGCCGATGAGTGTCGTCACTGGAAGCGTCATAACCGTGCGACGACCGACAACAGAAATGTTCCTGCTGAAGCCTGTTATTACGTGACTTTAAGTTTTAATATTTTTTCATGCAAGAAAGTAACTGTTTAGATCCCCAATGTGCGGTTAGTTTATCCAAACGACGGCTGTTTAGAAGTTTGCCCCGATGTTTTTCAGAGAAGTGAAGCTCCAGGTCCGAGCAGCGACCGCGACATCATAGAGGCAGCAGCCCGGCTCCTGACGTGCTCCGCCGACCAGCCTACGGTCGTCACCCCGGGGAGAAAACGACCGCTAATTAACTTACCCGATGGCTTTTAGAGGTTTACCACCGGCTGGTTAAACTCTTTTTAGGGGATAAATGTTGGTCTCATTGATGAAATCTAACAATTGTGGCTGTAGCAGAAGTTTGTGGTTAGACAGAAGAGCAGCACTGCCTTGGGGTCTGTACGCACAGAAAACACCACATTTACATCAATAAATAAATGAGCAGTTCTTTTCCAAAACGCTATAAATCCATTTTAATAGTTTTCCAGAAAATGACATTTTTTACCTAGACCCACCCATTTTGTTAATATTCAATTTATCCTGTTAAAATGATTGTTGGCTCAGTCTGAACATGTTGAACAATGATTATTAAATCAAACAACAATATTGTTGATTAAAAACTCAAAGTTTATTTTATTTTTTCTCAAAACGCTATAAATCCACATTTAAAAAAACAAAAATTGATGGTTTCTGTCTTGAAAAACGAACCAACATGACATGAGAACATCACTGAGGTGCGTGCGTGTCTCTCTCTCTCTCTCTGTGTGTGTGTGTGTGTGTGTGTGTGTGCGTGCGTGTGTGTGTGTGTGCGTGCGTGTGTGTGTGTGTGTGCGCGCACGTCGGGGGGAGGGAGGGGGCGTTGACGGTAATGATGTCTGTCTCTTTACATGTTAAACAAAGAGAACTATGGACTATGGAAGTTTTAATAGTCAAAATACAGACGCTATCATGATGTGAGCACATGTTGCTGTAAACAAAACTACGTCTTTGCTGTAAAACAAAAACAAAAAAATCGATCGTTGATACGGAGGACACCCGGCGTTACAGGCGGGGGCGGGGCTCGTACGGTATGCGGGGGCTGTGGGGGTATACTTAACGGCCCAGTGTCCACCACATAAACAGATACAGTAATTAACACAGAACCCAGAAACTACTGAATGAATGACTGAAAACAGACCTGGGTTCAGCGCACCGCCATGTTGGACTGCATGGAGCGCTCATAGAATTCTGAGGAGAGGGAGGAGATGTCGCGTTTTGGCTAAAAATAGACTTGGCGCTTATCGCGGTTTGGAGGAGAACGGCATCTTGCGGTGCCTTTTAAACAGGGAAATGTAGCGATTTGACGTGATACGTTGATGGAGCAGTTAATAGGCTTAGTAAACAGCAAAATGGCGTGACAAACTCATTTTTTTTAAATTTGGCGTTTATCGCGTTTTGGAAAAGAGCTCCTCAAATGTTTTACAATGAACCAGGCCGATCTCAGAGCTCGGCGCCGTGTAAATGATGTCACGGCGGCACTAGTGATACTCAGTTGTAATGGAAACACAACCGTGCCGAGCCGAGCCGTATCGTGCCGAGCCGTGCTAGTGGAAATGCGCCAAAAGGTGTTTAATAAACATGTTAAGTGTATATTCTCTTCTTTCTTGAGTCTTTCTTGAAACGCGATTACCGATGTAGCCACCTAGAAGTTCCCCCTGGTCCCTGTCGGGACCTCTGTGGGACCGTGATGGGTCCGTGGCGGGTCCGTGACGGGCTCCCGCTTGGCCCGTGGCGATAATTTAATCCCCCGCGATGACGTAGCGAACGCAGCCACGACTGTTAACGCCCCTCTGCAGCCCGTGTGAAAATCAGCTGCAGTGTCGCCTTTGTCCACGGGGAGGAGCAGTGATTTTGACCCGAGTTAATCTGTCAATCACTTTTCCTCCTCCTTTCTTTTTTCCCTCAGATGAATTGCTATAATTGCCTCCAAAACAGGCGATCTATAAGTAGCTTCAAAGATAAATAAACACCGACAGAGCACAAATAAAAATGTATATCACTCGCAGTTTACCTGTCTACAGAATTTGCATTCTAGTAAATGTTTGCCTTGTGGTGGTTTTAATGTTAACACTGAAGCATACGGTGCGCAAATAAACCCTAACGAATAAATAAACAACATGCCAACGTGTCCGTGAATATACACGCATGAGACTATATGTGTAAAATGAAAGTGTGGTCCTAAGTGACCGCCCTTATATTCAAACAAGAGGAAAGAGAAATAATTATGAGGTTCATAAATTAAAACCACATGTGCGTCGTGCGCCCTCGCCATGGCACAGCTGAGACTTAACATAGGCTACTGGATGTTTTTTGTTTGTTTGTGTGAAACCTGTAAACCTGTTACAAGCCCCTCTTTCAGTTTTTGCCAGTCGGCAACCATGAAATCTGCTGTGCATCTCTGGCTTGCTCATTCACTCCCGATCCGCAAATAAATAAATACATTTCTAGTGACCACAGTGAGTCACGTCTCAGAACCACGGGCTACATTTGTGTATTTATTAGGGCTGTGCAAGTTGCGTTATGGCAACTCATTAAACTATTAACGCCGACATGTATTTTACTGCGCATTAATGCATGTTGCTCACATGCTTTTATTTTGTAAAAGTCTGTTGCTGGCTGCTGCGGTGTAGGGGTCAGAGTCGCCGGACACCGTAAACATGCGCTGTGCACCTCTGTAAAATTCTCAATAAAATTTCATGAATTAGTCTATTTTTCACCACAGAATACTAACATCCCTCCCCTGCGCTATGCTGACCTGACGCGTCTAGAGTGGTTGACAGCTCTCTCTCTCTCTCTCTTTTTTTTTTTTTTTTACTTTTAATGATAAAGTCACGTCAAACCAGCCATTCCCATTAGAGCCAAATGCCTGACGCGCGATTCCGCGATGATCTACTGGCACTGACGCACCTGTCTTAATATGGAACTCAACATGAGAGCGAAGGTGCGCTCTGCTCTTATTTCCATCTCACCCCACACACGTCGACCTGTGTCTTGTGAAGACGTACAGCGCGATGGAGAGAGGGCGAGAGAGAGAGAGCGAGAGAGCGAGAGAGAGAGAGAGAGAGAGAGAGAGAGAGAGGGCATACAGTAGGCTATACAGCGCGCCCTGCACACCAGCTGATCCGCCGGATCTTTGGCCGAATGGTTAGCGCACATGACTGTTACCCAAGAGTCTGGGGTTCGAAGCCCGCCCTGGACTCTCTTCACCTTGCCACATGTGCCTTTCCTAACCTCTGCCATGAAGCACTGTTGCAAAATTACAACATTTTTTGTAAGATAGATAATAATGTAAGATAATCATGAAAATAAAAATGTTTAAAGCAGGACCTTCTAAGGAAATACCTGCTCATTTTCTAATCAATTCATAGTCAAAGCAGTGGGGAATGCTCTGGAGCAGATGTGAATGTTCAGGGGTTTGGAGTGTGTTGTTGCTCAGGAGAGAGTCTGGTCCAGCTAGCCTTCCAACATAACCTCCCCTGGTCCTCCTTCAAAGTTGAACAGCCAGCTCCATTGCAGGCTCTGTGCGATTTGTGTGACAATGGGTGACCGATAGATGGCCCATTAGGGCAAACAAAAGATTGAGCAATGATAATGCGAATTCCCTGGTCGAAGGCATGCACTGAATACCTGCAACTGCAAACATCTTAAAAAGGCTTTCATCACTCCCTTAGTTTTTTCCTATTTAAATGTAGATTCACAGTAAATAAATTGTGATAAAAAAAATTGACAGTAGGTATTATTAGCTACAACAATTTATTTCCAGATAAAACAGTGGCCAGCGCATTTCCAGTAGCTAGGTCTGTTATAATTTCACTTCTTAAATCAAACATGTACTCGTGGTTCTATGAATTATGTGAATTTCCACTCACCACCAGCAGGCGGCACTTTAAATGCCGCCTCTGGCGATATGTACTGTTCTGTGAGAGAAGCGCCATCTCCTGGTCATGTCATGTATTTCATTGAATGGGTGGAGTTCCAGTAAAAACTAGTCACACCCAGGAAAAGGAGGGGGTCACTCCAGCTGCTGGGACTTTGCTGGAGCTCTGCTGGAACTCTCATGGGAACAGCATGGCAGCAGCATGGCAGGGGAATTTCTATGTGGCTCCCACTGTAATATAGATTAAAAATGAATGATATTTAATTGTGATTAATTGAAATGAATCCACAGCAACCCTGTGATTAATCTGATTTTAAAAACAATTATCATTTGACAGCACTAGTTTGAATGCAAAAAAAATATTTGAGACCAAAATAATTGCATTCAAGCACTTTTTTTCTTTGATTGAAAAGGTTTTTGATTGAAGTGAGTTATTATTTGATTGAAAATATTTATTTGGATTAAAGTCATCTTTCTTGTATTTGGGCCATATTATGGGTAGGATATTTGTGTATTTTATTATTCAATCAAAAACAGTTGATTTAAACAAAGAAGATATTTTCAATCAAATAATAACTTACTTCAATCAAAAAAAAAAAAAACCCTTTTCAATCAAAGAAACAAAGGGTTCAAACGCAATTTTTTGGGTCTCATATTTTTTTGCATTCAAACACTTTCTTTTGGTTGAAAATATCTTTTTTGTTTAAATCAACTTTTTTTTGATTGAATAATAAAGACACAAATGTACCTCCATAGACAGAGATGTAGCGAATAAATACAAGAAAGGCCTTTGCAACAGATGCACCTGAATGCTGCTAAATAACCAACATGTTTCAGTCTGCTCCTGATCACTGTTTTCTTGTGCAGTGAGTGATTATTAGCAATCTTATAGGTGTACTTGCTTTCAGTTTAACTGCAAATAAAATGGCAGCTATTCAAGCAAAACCCTGGTTGTTTACAATGGGTGTGTTTGTCCCCCTGATTGTGTTGTTGCCATATTTGACCGGTTTTTAGTGATGTTGCCCCAAGCAGATATTTTGGCAATTACTTTGGTCACTTCAGCCTGATAATATGTGATAAAGCCAACAAAGCCTCAAACATTTAACCTTAAATAAATGGTATAAAGCATGAACACAATGGAAACCTAAGTTTTCAGATCGTTAGTATTCAAACAGAGTTGAAAAAAGGCAATGAATCGGCTGGAAAACACTGAGCTTGTTCTTTTTTAGTATTAGTGGAACAAGTTACTCAGCGGGTAATGGTGGCAGTGAGTTAGAGAGTGACAGAGAGGGTGAGTGTTTGCATTCTTGACACATATAGATGTCTGGAATCAACTGCACATGTCAGGGCTTTAATTAGTTTTAACACTAAATCAATGGCGGCTGATTAATAAGACAGGGGCCAGTGCGAAGGTTGAGGCAGGTTACTGAAACAAGAGAGCTTGCTTAAGGAGAAAAACTAATTGTATGAATTATTGAGCAAGCTGTCTCTGCTGAGCAATGATGCAATTGGATTTTTTGGAGGAATAAAAATTAAAGGAAATGTACCCACTGGACCCAAAAATTTTCTAAGTTCATTTACGTTATGAGAGATGCTGTGGGTGAGTGAATGCATCTCTTTAACTGCAGAAGCTGCCTAACGTCATAATGAGAAAGATCTTACTTGGCTCACATTGTGAAAGAAGTTCACTTACTATGTTACTTTTTTTGTTTATTTATCTATTTCTCTAAACTGCAGTCCTAGTAGTCTGGGCTGTGCTAAGGCTTAGTCTAATGTTGGGGGAGATAACTATCATCATGCTTGTCAGCTAATCACACATTGATCATGAACTTACTTTGTTCCTACTGTACTACATTTTTGCAAAACTTATTTTTAGACTAAATAAATTTGATGAGGAAAAAATGCAGCATATACAGAGAATAAACATGAGACAGATGGTTGGGGTGATACCGAAATGACAAAATGAAAAACATCAGACGCCCAGTCATCTGGACAGCGATAGGGAAATAAGAGCAGTTTAGTTTAATATAGATTATTTGTCATGCATTTATAATGAATGGTTCCAGACTTATGAATCAAAAATACATGTAATGAAGGCTGATTATTCATTCTAGAAAAAAAAATCCATGAAGATGATCCCATACTCATGATAGATTATTGTAAATTGACATAAATCAGTTACTAATGGTTTTTGATTACTTCCTGTGTGATGAGTAAATCAGAATGCCTTTTTTCATATTAAATACTGGAGTCTTTTTTTTCTCCTTCTTTTTTATGCAATTTATTTATTGCAATTTTGTGTCCTATTCAGAGGCTGACTGTGAAAACAAATCTCTAGGGAATGTGTTTAACCAAAACTTGAGTTGCGGTAATGTGCTGCTGCTGTTATTCTGATGAAAACCTGGAGTGTGCACTGTGAGAAATAATAAATGCACAGCTCTCAATACTTCAGGAAACTTTGAATACACCATTTGAAAAGAAAGGTAGCTGGGTTACAGCAACACAAAAATCCTCTGACATACAGGTACTTACAGTAACCACATTTTCACCTACTTGAATCACTTGCTTGACATCTGCTACACTCACGCAGCAGATATTTGTTTATTACAATCAGCCCATTTCTATGTTCACATAGTAGCATATTTTATGGTCATTATGGTGTGGCAAAAACAAATCATTGAGCCCTTCATGAAATCACTCACGTTACATCTTTGAGGGAAGGTGCAGGAGGTCACTGATGCTGCTCTGCTGCTCTCAATGCTTCCCTGAATGTCTCTTTATGCATGTATGTAGAATCAGGACTGCAGACTGAACCAGAATATGAATAGAGTTTAGTTCTATTGAAGCCTTCTGCTGTTCATGTTCCTCCATAGAGGTCCAAACTTTGACAATCAGAAAGTTGTATTTGATGGCAATGGCTATGTTTATTGAATAAATCATAATCTGAACATGGCAATTACAGAGTGATTAAGGTAAAATAAGAGTACTTAGTTATGGCCAAGGAAAGACCCCAGGCCCTCTTTAACAGCTCAAAAACAGAACCATTACTTTTCTTCCTTCATACTTAACTGCTTTCATGTCCGCTACAGAAAATGGTGCATTACTTGTGTTTGGGGTCTCAGAGACCCCAGCTCTCAAATGTAGTTGAAATAATGGATTTTCATTCACTCTACATTGATGTTGGCAGCACTTTCTTTGTAGCATTAAACCCAAAGTCACAGCTTGTGAACAGGCAAGGCAGGGAACTGCTTAGGGCCCCTGGGCTAACAAGGGCCCCCTGAGGGTTGACAGACTTCACTCCACAATGATGTCTCTCAATTTATCTCTCTCCTCCGAATACAAACAATAATGATTTGCAATAATATCTCAGGGGGAAAATTCTCCAAAGCAGCCCCATTATTAGTGATCAGTGACTGGTCATTACGTATGCATATTCACAGCTCATTTAAGTCTCTGTTTGGCTGATGATTGGTCAAACGAATGTGCTGCTGCTCCCCCCCCCCCCCCCTACTGGACAGGGCAGGATCTCAATTAGAAATCACTGAATGAGAAGTGACAAGGTCTGTGTAAAAAGCTGCTTCTTATGTCACCACCTGCTTTTATTGGAATATGTACAGTAATAATTATAGCTGCTGCACAGCAATGGTCGGGGCCGGGCAATTTTAGGCAAAATTAGGCGATTTGAAAGTGAAGATTCCAAAGCTGTAGCACATATGGTTTATTTATTATTAATTTTCAAAGTTTTGAAATTTAGATCCGTGCTGTAACGACTATTGTCTTGTGTTTCTAATTGAGGACATCTGGCATTTTGATGTGTTATCATTATCACTCTTGCTGGGGGTTGAAATTGAAATTGAAATTTTCCCCCCCAAAACTAAAACAAGTCTGTTTGGATTTTTGTTACCAGAGACTTCAACAACTTTATTCAGTTTGTGTTTGGCCACCTTTGTCAAATTCTTAAGCCCTGTTAGAATATGAATATTTTTCTGCACCTGGAGAAAATAAAGGTTGATTTTGAAATTTCAGTACTGAGGACTTCCAGATAATATGAAGAAACAAACCCCCACACTTTACGCTGCTGTATGAAAAAAATACTGAATGCAATCATTACTCGTGACCTGCAAAGTCATCCAGCATGAAATTAATTTGAATGCCGGTTGGTCAGACATGTAATAAATAGACAATATAGCATACGTAGTTGGATCCCTAGCCAGGAGGATTTCACATTTACGTTCACATTTTAACCTGTTTTTGTGTTTCATCCTTCTCTTCTTAAGGTATTTGTTAATTTATTTATTTATTAAGCCTCTGAGTCATTTTGTCATATTGATACATTAAAGTCATTACACTACAAGCAGCTATTCAAATAATTAACAAGCAATGAAGGGCAATTGGCTGCTGAACTGTATCCTTTTTTATACAAAGAGCTGTCAACTTGACATTATTCATTCTTTATTAAAAAAAAATGTTTGTGCCTATGTGTCATTTGTCTCATGGCTTTGAGTTTGTGACAGTATAGCTTTAGACTCAGAGCTCCATGTTGAAATTAAACTCTCCCATGATAATCGTTTAATTTGTTTAATTATGAATCCAGGGAATTGTATGATTTTTTTTTTTTCTTATTTGATTTTTTTCTGTACAGTGACAGCACAGGCAATGAGGGCCTGTCCATCAGGGATGGTGTGAGTGTAAGTGTGACTAAAAATATAAATAAAGCTGGGTTTATGAGACGAGTCCTGAGCTGCAAACTTATCTATCCCCGCAGATGGCCTGTACATATTTTAAATCAATTACAGCTCTATATCCAGCCTGTAATTTGTTAGAGCATTGCAGCCGGCTCTGCCTTCAAGTTGTCTCCCCATGCTGACTTCCGACTCTTAATTAGACAGGGTTAACAAAAGGAGAGTGGCCCCCAGGCTTTGCCCCCCTCCTGGAAAGTGCCACCACTGGAAGGATGTTTTTGCTCGCCAGCCCAGTGGCTACCTCCTGTGATTAATGTGTATGTGTCAGGGGCTTCTTTTAGCAAGGTCTTGTCTGACATGTCTTGAAAGTTCAATTGTATTCATGGTAAGCAGTGGTTTCATTCAAATGAGTGAATTAGACTTGCAAATGCTACTAGGTGGTTTAGGAGTTCAAGTGCAATGTCTTAATATGTATGGGTTAAAAAAATATCTAAGGCAGCATGTGCGCACATGCAAAGGAAGGAAGCGTGTCTTAATTTTCAATAGAACAAACTGGATGATTAAAGGCTAAATTGTATCTACCAAGAACATCGGGTTGAATTTTCCTGTGATTAAGGCCAAACACCCTTTGGTCAAATGAACTCTCAGTCACCAGTCATGTCATCAAAATTCATTCCAGCAACTGCTTGTTCAGATCAACCTGTTAGGACTCATTTCAAGTGCTCTAAACTGTGATAGATAGAAATAGACAATTCCACTTCGGATTGCCTGTTAATCACTTTGGCATTTTTCTCCCAATGTGCCAAATATTTCTTGGTGTTCAGAATTTTCATTTGCATGCTAATGAAGGTGAAGGGCAGAAGCCACTAATTACAATCCAGTAAAGGCCTGCCTAATGGTCCACTAAAGACATAGCATGGCTGAGCCCATAATTCCATTATGCAAATGCATAGTCAGGAGTGGAAAACCCACAGTCATTGCAAACTACATCGGCTGTTGGCGGACTTCTTTGCACTTAGTGAGGATGTTAAACAATATACTCGTCTTTGTAGCATCTGCGAATAATGGCTGAGGACATACTGTAAAAACACTTTCCTTATCCCTAAATCCTGGCTCTGTGAGCTGAGTAACTGCATTCTGATCAATGACTGTGTATAATTGTGGCAGAACTGGTGTCATATTGTGCTGCTAGTCTTTCTCACAGCACAAACCGCTCTGAGGCTTTGTGTAGTGCAGGGATAAAAATACATTCATTTAAATGCTGTACATGCACAAATTTAATTCTACTAACACTTAAACACATAAGTCAAAACAAAATTTTGGTAAAGTTTGGAACTACTCTATTGCTGTTTTTAACCATTCATAGCCACATATCAATCTGAAAGGATAGACTGAAGTAAAATTCTTTGTAAAATAATTTGGGCAATTAAAATGCTGGATTTGACTAATTCTAAACGCATTTCTTCGATGAGTGATTTCGCTCATCACAAACTAACAAACACCTTATGTTTCCTGCGTAAAATTAACACTTTTTTCTGTGTGTTGAATATGAGAGACCAAACATAAACAAGCAGTGAGGCCGACATCAATGAGATAAAATTACAAACAGGAACACTGATCACATGCATGCATCATTTCTTGTAAATCCCTTGGGAAGGTGAAGACTGTTTGAATCCATCATGGGAATGGTATAGTCTGCCACAAATAATCAAAACCACCACATAAAGAGGTAAATTGACAGTGACTATACATGTAATGGCTGTTGCTGAATAAACAAACAAACTCATAAACAGGAAAAAAAAAAGAGTTTGATTTGATGAATCCTTTATGGATTATGACTTCCACAAAGTAGCAGAAAACTTTCTCTATCACTGTCTTTTACTCACCACGTACTGTATGATACCAGAGGAGAATGCATCCTCTCACATGACCAACAGCAAAATGTCTTGCAAAGCAAAAGTTGTCTAATTTAAAAACAAAACAACTGACTCTATATCCCTCTTAATCATACATATGTCTTTTGTTGTTGTTGTTTTGTATGTAAATGTATTTTTTTTCCTGTTAGGTTAGGCAAATAGAGACAGTTTCTAATCCTCTCAAACTCACCACCCACACCCGCTGAAAGATTCTTAGAAAAAGATACTGTAACAGAGGTGATTGTTTCTCCATCATGAATGATTCCTCTCGTTGCTGCTGAGACACAAGGCAAACAAGAGTTGTTGTTGTTTTTTGTTTTTTTCTCACTGGCAGAAACTCAGATAAGATCACAGAATGCTTCATTTATAAGGAGGCTTAAGGGTGCAAAGGTGCCAGCCTTGGTGGATTAATTTTAAAGCTGAGGTAATTTGCGCTTGTAATTGGTAATGAAGGAGCTATTTGCTTGCACTTTTCAGGGGCTTGCTTGCACCACTACTTATAATTTAACCACGTATTATTTTATTCGAGAAAATGGCAAAATGCTGCAAATGCGGTGACAACACGTGAGGAATTTTCCTCAGGAATATCTGCTCATAGCACTTAATGAGCCTGTCCAGCACTGTGACATCAAGTGTCTTTATATATTCATATATTCAAGATTGGACACTCACTGGTCTCACTCAGACCCGTATAGAAAGACAGATAAATATATAAAAAAGGACCAACTTCCCCCCCAGCAGCTATGGTTCTGTCACTGAGAGTTAGTCAAGTGTCTCTCTGATTTTCTGCAACCTGCCAATGATCACAGATTCCCTGGGGGATATACAGCAGCACAGCAGGTGACAGTCATTTAAAAATGTTGGCTTGGCTCTGGATCCCCACATCAAAGGCGAAGAAACAGGACTAATCTCTATTCAGGTCTTGCTTGTGGCATTCTCTGAGCAGTTACAGAGGGGATCACGTGGGCCGCAGAACGATTTTGTATTCGGCATTACAAGCTGAAATGACTGTTGCACGCATTAAAATTACATGTGATTTACTTTACTTTTTTTTGCCAAAAATTGTAAAAAAATATCAGACTGTGATGGGTAGTCTTACTATATAAATCACCCACACTTGAAGGTACACATTCTATAAAGGTGCTTATGCTCTTCTTTAAGTGGGATCCAGGGGGCCTAAGGAGTTTGTGGCAAGATATGGAGAGCTGCAGGAGACATATGAGGAGGACTTGATTTACATCCTAACAAATCAAAGTCTGCACTAGAGATGTCTTTTGGTATGGGTCTGGTTTAAGGCCTTGATTAGTGTTTATTTGTCGTAACTACATGAATAAACAATATTTGTTTTGGCAATACAATTGTAAAATAATTTCTAATTTGAATATGTAAAGGGCTAACTAGAAATATTTTCAGTCATAAAAGAAAAGACTAAACAAGAAACAAAAACATAATTGCAAGGGCAAAATGTGGCAAATGGATGTTATGGTTGAGTGGGTTTGTGCTTTCTTAAGCATTTGACAATGCTGCTGTCAGATAGAAATATCAGTTTTATCCAATAAAAGAAAAAGAACAACGTAAATATACATTTATAGGTTACATTTGAGTGGAGTGGAATCCAATTTGTTGAGAGTGTAAACATCTGCCTATGCTCCTCTTCAGAGCAGTCTGTTGACAACTGAATACACATAGAGGAAGTCATATTAGGGTAACTGTGACTATACTTAACTCTCCAACCTTACCATGGACTGAAATAGCACAAGACATGGTATAGTAATAACATTCAGGATTTATATCAATCAGGTTTTCGTCCCAACCACAGTACTGAAACAGCCTTGGTCAAAGTGGTTAACGACTTAAGAGTAAATAGTGATAATGGCAGACTCTCCATATTGGTCTTATTGGATCTAAGTGCAGCCTTTGACACGGTCGATCACAATATTTTAATGGAGAGGCTTGAAAAGTGGGTGGGCCTATCGGGGTCAGCACTGGACTGGTTTTTATCCTATTTGTATGGACGTGATTTTAGTGTCTCCCTTGGGAATTTTAGCTCCAAACGTCTTTTAACTTCATGTGGTCTTCCCCAGGGTTCAATTTTAGGTCCTTTATTGTTTAATTTGTACATGTTACCCCTGGGCCAATTGATCAAGAGACACAATATATCTTACCATAATTATGCTGACGACACGCAGCTGTATATTTCCCTGTCCCCCGATAACCTGAGTCCTATAGATACCCTTACAGAATGTATGAGCGATATCAATAGCTGGATGTCAAATAATTTTTTACAGTTGAATAAGGACAAAACCGAACTCATGGTTTTCGGGACAAAGACACACAGAGAGGAAATATCTTTTAAACTTTCACAATTGTCTCTGGAAACTACTGCACAAGTTAGAAACCTCGGCGTCATCCTTGACACCGACCTTACTTTCCAGAGCCATATTGATAGCGTAGTTAAAGCTGGTTTTTATCATTTGAGAAATATTAAAAAAGTAAGGAGTCTTTTAACCCAAGATGATGCTGAAAAACTCGTCCATGCTTTTATATCAAATCGACTAGACTACTGTAATGCATTGCTCAGCGGGATACCACAAAAGTACATCGCTCGACTGCAGCTGCTTCAAAATGCAGCTGCTCGAGTTTTAACAAAGAAAAGGAAGTATGATCACATGACACCCGTTCTTAGGTCCTTACACTGGCTCCCTGTAAGTTTTAGAATTGATTTTAAAATTTTAACCTTGGTTTTTAAGGCCCTGCATGATCTGGCACCTGAGTATTTGTCAGACATGCTTCTATATTATGAGCCAGGTAGACCCCTTAGGTCATCAGCAGCAGGCCTTCTGACCGTTCCCAGGGTCAGCACGAAAATTGGTGAGGCTGCCTTTAGTTATCATGCTCCAAGATTATGGAACAGCCTCCCCTTGCACATCAGATGTGCCCCAACATTAATATCTTTTAAGAAAACCCTGAAAACATTCCTTTTTAGCTGTGCCTTTCAGTAGTCTAGTATTATGCTTTTATTGCTTTTAACTGTGTTTTTATTCTATTTTATACTATTTTTACTTTTTACTTTTTATTTACTTAATTATTTATTGATTTTTATTGTTGTTTACTGTTTTTACTGTACTATTTTTATTTTTATTTTATTTTTTAATTAATTTTTAATTTTTGGTGGCCTATTATTATTAGTACTGTTATTGTTTTTGCTTGCTCTGTAAAGCACATTGCGCTTCCACAAGGAATGAAATGTGCTATATAAATAAAGTTTGCTTGCTTGCTTGCTAGTAATTATTGTTGGAATCACCAAGGGAGAGGTGGCAGGGTCTTTAAAGCCAAAAGTCTGAGACCCTGCACATCTGCTTTGAATGACAAAAGAAAACAATAAAACTTTTCTTTCCAGTCCATATGGCCAATTAGAGGAGAAATCCTTAGTGAGTTTGGCCTTAATTATTTCTCTACCTCTTGCAATGAATGGAATCATTTTACCGTAAAGGACTTTGATTCGAGGAAAGTGGCCCTCCCGAGTGTAGAAAGTTTCCAAGTTCAGATGTGCTTAAATGCAGTTTGTTGTATGCAGCTGTAAAGACCCCCCCAAAAAATAAAATAAAATAAAAAAATAAATAATGAATCAATAAATAAAGGCACTGTCAAATGCTATCCTCTTGATGTGAATACATGGTTTTAGACTGAAACCTGGAGAGGAGGGAGGCCTGCAGCAAGAATTCATTTAGTCATCACCTGACTGTATAGCACAGCAGTGACTTACTGTCGCTCCTTGGAGAATTCACCATATCAAATACACTCAGGTATGCGTAGTCACACATGTGTATGAAGCCACAAGCTTGATTTCCATAGATTATGGGCCTTGTTTCTTATCCGCACTAGGTCTTCTTATGCATTTCATTTTGCAGCAACCTTGTTTAGTTTATCAGAACTTATTTAGTTTGAAAAGCCAAAGGACCCAGACAGCTCTGTTTTATGTTTCCAACTGTGTAAACTAAATGTCTCATGCCTTTGCCAAGTATTTTGAAGAATTACAGACTGAGAACTAAAGAGACTTTTATATTTTATTATGTTCCAAATCCCTGCTGCTCTATACATGAGGGAAATCTCAGCAAGAACTCTCTTCCTTTAACCCCTGTCATTTAATATATGAAGAAAAAAAACACACATTATTTCCAAAGGATGCCTTCTTCTCTCTTTCATTTGGACAGCGATGAAGATTTAGTCTTTAATTAAATGTTGTTTTTCCGCTGCCAACTTTTTTTTCACCATTATTCTGTTTATTCTTTTCTGTGTTTTCATAAGACTGACATCCTAGTCCGCTTTTATTCTTTTCACTAGTCCTGCTAGTGTCCTTGAATGCAAGCTGCTTGTATGAATGAGCTATGTCATTTAGGGGATAAAGAGCGAAAGGAGAGACATTTAACCTCACACTCCTCTCGTCTTTTTGCAATCTAACCTCACGCGCTGTAGGTGTCAACTTGCTCAGTCTGAAACGTAACGCCCGGTGCATAGCAATAGCTCTGTCTTCAGATGCTGTCGGCCCATGCAATCCCTCTCAGTCATTCTTCATTACACAAGAGATGGAGAGGCTCATCCTATCCCATATTGCTCTGACTCCTTTACCAGCACCGGTATTTAGATGGTCTGATCTCTCTCTCTTTTTTTTCTCTGGCTTTCATCATGAAAAAGTTTTTTTGTTTTTTGTTTTTGTTTAAGTTTGGAGCACACATATAAGCTCTTTTATTTTCTTTCTGTATCAATCAGCTATTGTAAAAGAAGAGATGAGAGGAAGAAGAATCTATTTATTCTGCAAGGGGTGTGTGTGTTGTTTGCAGTGGGTAAACTGCATCAATATATTTATTTAAAGGATATGGCCAGTGTTATTCAGTGTTTATCTTGTCAGCAAATCCTAGGGAAAGACCAATACCAACAATCTGTTAGCTCCTCTTTGATTATTTTCTAACTTCTCTACCATGTCTGAAGCTCTCTGCCTCAAATTCATTAGTTCTTCCTGAAGATCCAAGGTTGTATAAAGGGGTCTCTGGAGGGGAGGAGAGCGCACACCAGCGTTGATGAGGTGCTCACAAACAGCAAATAGACAGAGGAGAAAGGATGTGGCACACTCGTAGCCTTAGATGCAGGAAAAGATTGAATAAAGTTGTGTTTTTTAACACAACTTTATTAAATCTTTTCCTGCATCACATCCTTTCTCCTCTGTATAAAGAGGTCAACATTTTCTCTGAAAGGCTCAATGCTTTAACCAAAACAGTTGTGCACTGTACTTTTCACCAAACATTCCTCAGACAGTTCATTTTTTGAGCATCTTGCCAGCCACAGATGAACTGAATACACATTTGGTGTCCTAGTGAGCATTTATAGCAGCAGGACTGTGTATGTGAGATTGACTCAAATTAAACTCCAGTGGCAATTATCATGGTAATGTTAGGACCATGTTGCATATAGTGAAACGTTGTGATTGGGCAATCTGGGCAATAATGAAAGTCTATGCCACGGATAAATAAAATGTTTCAGGACTCAGCCACTCAGGCTTTTAGTAGAAAACAGGACTACGAGGCTAGACAAGTTCCAGCAGTTATGTGTGACTTTTATTAGTTACACTGGTGCTTTGAACTAAATGCTTATGTTGGGGTACACTGTATTATCTTAATGACAATGCAAACATGGTTAAGTTTAGCAGGTTACGTTGTTCACTGTCTTCGGTAGCATAATATTTGCTAAACAGCTATGGCTGATGCCTTTAATTCTCCATGTATTTAATTAAAAAAAAAAAACAATCATTATTTTATATTTCTCACAATTTATGGAAACATGATGCCTGTACCAAATTTTGTCTCTTTTTTTCTTTAAAAACGGCTGCCTCGTCATGCCAAAAGCTGCAGTTCCTCTAATGGCCACTAGAGTATGGCCCCAAAAGTAACTCAGTCACCATAGACTCTGATAGTACAGGGGGACTCTTGTGTTTTTGAATTTTCCTCTCCTATGGTGTGTTAGACTTTGTGTGTGTATATTGTAGACAAAACTGCAAGAATGAGCATATACACCAAATTGAGTCATTTGTCAGCACAAAAAACACTTTCCTCACACTCTCATGAAACGTCTCGTTGGTCCTCTCATCCTCAGCGACCTATGGGCAGTGTAAGAGAGGCTACGTCCGTTGTATCTTACAGTCTTGGCCATGGCAAAAGTGATTATATTTAATGGCAACAACCAAGATATTTCAGGCATTACAATGAAGGAAATAGAAAATAAATATAACTATTACCAGCCTCATAGGTCAGGCCTTAAATGAACCATTCATGGTTATTCAAAACCATAAATTTAGCTGAGCAAATTATGTTTTACCTACAAATTCATTTTCTTTTTGTCAACTCACTTAATTAAAATGTACTGTATTCTGATGCCTTTGTTGAACAGCGGAAATTGTATTGGACATGACCGTCCATGACCAACCAACACAGTTTCAATGTTCTGATTCACTCCCATTTCAATGACTGCCAACTCCCCATACAGAACATAGTTGTTACACAACTTCAAATAGAAAAGCACTATTCTATGAGATGATTCCATGTGAAAAGCAGATGTGGGCGTCTTGCTTTGCTTTGAGACAGCTGTCCTAGCACGTTTTGTGAAATTGTTTTAGTTCGGTTTTTCAGACCTAAATTGTCACCTGAGGTGGAATTAGATGAATTCAAGCGTAATCTGTGATTCAATTTCCGACATAATCTTCTCACAAGCGTTTGAACAAAATGTGAAAATAAAATGCTAGTGACAAGTCCTCATGCATTTATGCAATAGATCAAATATTAGGGTATTACAAGAAGTTGACACATGTGCCGCAACCTCCCTGAAGTCACAACACAATATTCATCTCTTACAGCTATAAATGGATCTGCAAAGCATCTGTTATTGTTTGATAAGTCCCACCATGAAGAGATTTAGGTGTGCTGTCTGACACTGACGTTGGATTAGAGTTGAACTGACTCTGGAGTGACTAAATTGCTCAACACTTTCTAGCCTGCACCAGTTGAGGAAAAAGAAGAAGAAAAAAAGACTCCATGCTCCTGAGCTGTACCTTGGAAATTAACCGCACCCTTTTACAAAACGCACCTCCATCCATATGTATTTTCAAAGCGTGACAGCTGGATTGCTGTTGTTTCAGCTCGCTCAGTCAGACAATCGCTATTTGGAAGCAGCTTTTTAAACCAGTGCTGGCAGTCAGTGCTGCCTGGCTTGACAAATAACCCTTAAGCACTTTCCTGCTACTACCCTGAGCCAAGAATATGTGTACTTCTGCAGTCCCATGCTTGCATTTGATAAGACAGTAAGTGGTGAATATGCCTCCTAAAGTCTATCGAACCCTCTGCTGCTGGTTTGGGATCAGATACAAAGAGGCCGGTGGGAGTTCAGTGCCAGATGGTTTTAAACAAGAGCTGGGTGGTAAGCTTTGACTGACAGTCCCTCTGTGCCCCTCCACCCCCTCCCCCTACCTCCTTCTCAGTCTCAGTGATGGCTTAATGGTGTCAACAGGAGAGATAGGGTCCTGACTCCTTTATCTGGACAAAATCTTAGACCCATCACCTTCTCTGTTTGCAGTAATTGTGGGAGCAGTGTGGACTCCGTGGGGGGGAAAAGGCAAAGTAAAAGCCAAATCAAAAGGCTTAGCTTCAATCCACTTGACCGAGTGGGTCAAAGGAAATAAATGACTTTCCTTTGACCAGCTGTACATCCATCTCTTCAGTGTCACCTCTGTCAAGGACACTGGGGCCTATCTGTGGTGCACTCGTGCTCTGATAAAATGAAAACAGAAAAAAAAGCGTTTCTTTTCTTCACTTGGCTCCCTTATCAATGAGAAGCTATCCATCTGTGGCCGACACCACCACGCATCCACATCACCTCCAGTTGTCATTATTATAGCAGGGAATAATGCATGAGAAACTGTGCCAGACGTGTGAACCATGAGGGCAGTTTAAAGTGTAGAAAAATGTGAGATTCCTCCACACTTACATTATGTGCCTACACATCTGGCAATTTCAAGTTGGAGGATTTTTTAGTATGTATGTGTGTGTGTGTGTGTGTGTGCGCGCGCGCGTGTGTGTGCGTGTGTGCAGAAAGTGTGGGTCCACTCCACTCCCCACCTGAGAAATAGAGGGAAGGAGGTGGTATTGGCACAGGCAGAAGTAGCAAGTGGCAAAGCAGATGGCTTTCTGCTTACCATCATTTCCTCTCCCATAATGCTTCAGGAGCGTAGCGCATGGAGCACATACAACACTCTGTCTCCCCATGGGAAGAAGTAGCTACAGGGTACTCATTTTTAAGGAGTGAACAAGCCCAAGCACTGCACAGGAGCCCTAATTGTTTACCAGATACCGAGATCCACTTCCCTCTGTGTGTGTGTTTTTTTTTTTCCCATTTCCTTTGGAGCGTCAAGAACACCAGAAGAAAAACTGCAACATTTGCATGAAGAGTCAATGCCGCCGATAATATCTCTTCCTTCCTGTTTAGCCACCTGCCTCGTTAGCCACCTTGTAGCCGGTGCCAATGAACTGGACGACAAATCCAATTGGCGCTTTTCATGATGTTCCCCTTCTTCCTGGCTCTCACAGCTCTCTATTCTTTTCATTGGCTGCCCAGGCACCAGATGGAGTCCGCCGTCTCCACCTCCAGCTCCACCCCAGGGCTCTTTCTCTCCTTTTGAGTAGGCAGAGCAAGACCTGTTTACACTGTTGCAGCCAACACACACACACACACGCACACACGCACACACACACAGATTCTGTACCTCTGTCTCTCTTTTGATCACTTCCACTCGTTTACGTGGTCATACAGTGCACTCTCATAACTGCCCTGAAATCAAGCTAAAGTTACTTCAGCAGACGACACATTAGATTTTTGCCATGGTGACGTTATCACACTCTGTCTGCATGCAAAAATACTTCCCTTCTTGTTCGTGCTTGTCACTCTGCCTCAGAAACTTCTCTCCAAGGTTACCTGAGGCTTGTTGACAGAAAAGAAAAGTAGAAAAAAACGAAACAATGCCTTCCTTTCATTTACTTTGACTAACATGTGCATTTGCTTTGTGTTCCTGCAACATTTCTGGTCCACACAGCAACACCACAAATAGCAGATGGCAGTCATCTGGTTTAGATACTTGCACTCATCTGCTGCCCTACTTCTGCTGGATAGACTGATGCTACTGCAGAATATCAGGATGGCTCAGTGCATACATGCACATGATGTTTATTCAAATATTACGTTTAAAAAAAACATTTATTTTTATGAAAGTCACAAGATAAAAGGCAGCAGGTATACTGCTGAGAATGACATATAAAAAGAGGCTTGCACAGTGAAATCTGAGTTTGCAGGTGCTCATGTGGGAGGGTGACACTCCCTTATATTGTCTGTAGATGGAAGAGAACAATATGGACAGCACAGGAAGAGTGCGCACTTTTGTTTTGTGATTATTTTCCATATGTCTCCGTTACATCACATCAGGATGAGTGGCAGAAAAGAGTATATAAACTATCCCTAACACCAGAACAAGATTCACCAATATACAGTATACATGCATGAAAAAGCTCCCACACAGGTTATACCTGAATAGATTCAGTTGTGTTTGAAATTGTGGTGGGTCTTATTAAAAACATGACAATGCTATCTGAGATAAATAGACCCCAAGAATATTTTCCACCCTTACATGATCATACTTATGGCTCCCATCCCTCAGTGTAATAGGTAAAAGTACTGCAGAGGACAACAACCTGCCATCCATCACTATTTTACCAACACTTGTATGATTACACAAGCTGTCACTGAGTAGCATTAATCAACAACTAAACCCTTGAGATTACAGAATAAATCAGCAAACATTAGCAGGGGCTCTCCATTTTTCAGATAATGAAGACAGGTTTATAATCAACTCACATTCAGCCCCAATATAAAAACCCCATGGTAAATAAGCCATCGTTTTTCATGCGTTCACTAACTTGCCTCATGATGCGCCTGAGCTGTAAATAATTGTTCCGTGTGCGCACGTCAATATATTTCACCACAGACAGGTCAAAAGGCATTATCCATGCCTTGTACCACAGCCAAGAAGAGTTGCTGCTGCAGGTGTTGGTCTGCGTGTGTGGGTGTGCGTGGCGCATCTGTGTAAGTGCGTGCCTGCGTGTGTCTGTGTGTGAAATACAACAGCTTTGACTGGCACAGCACCGCGGCGATGTAATTGGCTTTCGGAGAGAGGTAAACAGGACTGCAGCCACGTGGAGGGCAGCTGAAGATTGACCTTCAGAAAAGTGAACGAAAGAAATGGACGGGTGGTTGCCTTGGGCACCTTGCTGTGCAAGCTGTCATCTGACTGCAGCTTTGACACCAGAGCTGTTTATTTATTTTTTCCCCATTGGGGGGTAATGCATGGAGGAGTAGCATAATCAGATCCAACCTCCAATATCCCCATTACTCATATGGAGCACTTTGTAGGTTCTTCCTTTGATCGGGGTCATCCATGTTTCTCCCTCTGATAAGGCTGGGCAGTGTCTCTTGTCTGCGGCAGTGCACTCTGTGCCACTGCAAGTGTGATTACTACACATCTACAGAGGTGAAAGCAAGACACCCGCTGAGAGCTTCTAAAAGGTGTCACATGCAGGGTAACGGTGTTGTATGAGGTTTCAGCCGAGGATTTTTACCTCCCTAACCAAGGGGAGAGACCTCACTCTCTGTGGCCGCTGGCACATGGATGATGACGACAGGGTTTTTGTTGAACTAAACTGCTCGACGGATATTATAACATGGATGTGTGTGTGTGTGTGTATGGATATTTGTTTGCATCTGTGTAATAAATCAAAATTCTAGGCTTTGCAAACTCTGACATATTTAAACAGATGAATAGATAGGGAGCTGGATTACACACGTACACACACATGCTGGTAGTAGCCATCTGCTTACAGTATTAATGGGAGCCAATAATGGCCCTATGTTTGGTTTTACAGTGGCAGTTTATGATGGATGTTAGAGAGTGTAATTGGGAATAATGTGCGTGTTATGGGGACATCATTACCTTACAATGTGGATGAAAGGAGCACATGCTTACAAACAACACCACCTAAACCAAATGGTAGGAGGCACTCGTGTTTGTTGTTATCACAATCATAAAAAGCCACCGACTGCATCGCCCCTTTCCTTTCCTGTCCTGGGCAAACTCTTTTTGATAAATACAAAGAGCAGTGAAGTGAAGTGAGCCTGATTAGCTTCAGCTACGATGGCCAGCCCTGTACACTGATGACTTTCTTCCACTCAATCTTAATTAGCAAGTGGAGATGCTTCTGCAGGTTTGATGAGGTCAAAGCCATTCATTTTCCAGCTCAGCGGGGACCTCTCTCGCATCTCCCTTTTGTATTGACACTCGGGGATAATCATATCGGTGACCTCTCTCGCGCTCGGCTACGTCTGTGCCTCTTGCCGAGCATCACAGCAGCCGGTCTCGCCTGGACTGCAAGGGAATCAACACCCTCCAATACTTGTACTGAAACAGAAAGGCAGAAAGAGAGACAGAGAATCAATCCAGTCCAAGGCTTCTGTTGAAACAAAAAAAGAGAGGGGGGATAATGAT
Source organism: Trachurus trachurus (assembly GCF_905171665.1). Lineage (NCBI taxonomy): Eukaryota > Metazoa > Chordata > Actinopteri > Carangiformes > Carangidae > Trachurus > Trachurus trachurus. The sequence continues at coordinate 24,316,229 of NC_139893.1, read as the reverse complement.
CGTGTGTTGGCTAATACCTCCGCTGACAGATGAAGGTATTGGGTACAACAACATCTACCCTATATGTCTGCTATTGTTCCCTTTAAATCAGCAACGACTACTGATTTCCAGGCTGATAAATGCCACACTGGCTTTCAGCTTACAAGAGTAATAATAAACACCAAGTAGTTTATCTTAGAATATGTTTGATGTCACATAAATTGCTGCTGATGCTTTTGAAATTGTTTGACTTTTCCAATAGTACGTAAAAGACATGTGAAGCTTAAAAGAACTGATTTTGAAGGAGTATAGACTGAGACTTTTGTTTGTTATTGCTATTTTTTCTTCTTTTTTTTTCTAGATAGCAACAGTACAGAGATGACAGAAAAAGAGGGAGTCATGTGGTCAGCGCCTTAATCCTTAATCCCTATTTATTGCACGACAGACGACGTGGCTTTACATGAACAGCACACGGAAAACAAAACACAAAGTACAGTGCAATTACAAAAGTTTGGTCAAAGATTCTGCTGTGTGTGTGTGTGTTGAATGGTGTTTGTGTGTGAGTAAGTATTCTCACACGTTTTAAAGGGGGAAATTAACTGTCAACTTGGGCCTTTTTCTCATGTTTCGGTCCATTAATATTTTACTCGCCTGCTCACAGGCTTTTGCGAGGACGATGTTGTTCAGACCAAGAAGCACAAGACCCAACTTCAATTAACTGAAAATTATTTCCAACACTTGGTCCGACTGATGATAATCAAAGAGAGGCAGCTGTAAAAGTCCTTACAGTGAATGACACTGCACAGGACACACACTTGCAGCTAATGTGCCAGTTGAGTTATTTACAGTTCACACATTTGTTAGTTTGAGGTTGTTGCACTTTACAATACAGTCATTGTGTTGTGAAAATAATGTGCTGATAAAATAGTGACTGGTTGCCACCGGTTCTTAAATGTGGCTACAGGGAAGAAAAATGAGAGAGCACAGAAGTAACACTTCAGAGGAAAATAGAGATAAATGATGCCATTATTATGAAGTGATTTTGTAAATCCAGGCTACAGGATGAAGAAGTAAGAAAGGAAAGTTCAGTTTGGGAAATAATGTGTCCACAACTTTGTTCTTTCTATGTAATTAAATAGTACAAAGGTGAGAAATTACTTGCTTCAACAGCTTCAGGGACTTTCCAGGACACTACTTCCTGTTCACTTAAAGATTGGTGTTGTTTATTACAGTTCATTTTATAGCTCTTAGTTATGATGACTTTCTACTCATCAGAGTAGTGAGTAGTGTGATTTTGGAACGTGGCTACATTTGTTAAAGTAGGTCAAACAGAACAGCGGCCATGAGTTCCCCCCATGGTCAGAAATGTTTTAAAACAAAATGGCAGCTTTTCCATGCCTACTCCCCACTGTGGAGATTAAAAACAAATGTAATTTCACAGGAAAACTGCAGGCGCACTAAACTATGGCAAAGAGAGCCAGTCAAATTTAAACCAGGAAGTTAGCCTTGACACTTGAAATTAAACTAACCTGGGGCTTTGCTTTTAACCTTCATGATCCTCTAACGTTTGTTGCTTTGTTGGAGATGTCAGCACTCAGTTTGGTGAATACAGTCTGATAACAAGTGATAACCAGAACTGCAAAAATAAAACACAAGTTGAAATAAACCATACATTTATTTTATGATAGTTTCTGTTGCAGCCTGATAATTATTTCTGAAACACGTCTTGTTCCAGTTGACATTGTTGTTGTTTTTTAACCAAATGTCCACACTGAAAGTTGAATAAAATATTATCATGAGCAGCAGCCATGATAGACAGTCAGTACGTTTACATGCAGAGCTTAATCGAGCTATGCTCAAAATTCGATTTTGGCGTCAAGTCGGACTTCTGTCCTTGTCTCAATATACATGCAACTGAGAAAACCAAATAACTGACGGGGTCCGCCCCCTCATGCGGCGTCACCCGTTGTTTCAGTGGGTTAATACGCCCCCTTTCCTGTTGACTTCTCTGTCACCTCGTAAAAAACTGAATATAAACAACTTAAGCCGTTTTCCCACTAAAATTAGCGGGTCGACGCGGGTTTTTTAAACACGGGTCGACCCGCTAACAATCGGCATTTGGCCCCTTTCCCATTGACCAAAATGAGCAGAGTCTGACCCCCCGCGGGGGGATCAGACAGAGCAACCATGTTGCCCCGCTCTCATCCGCGGTGCAAGAGACACACACAGTCATGCCACAGCCGCCCGCCGCGGAGTGTCCGTCCGCCGAGGCAGACTCTCTGGCTGGCTGACCTGGAGCACCAGGACCGCGGAGGACAGAGAGTCTGCTGCGGCCGGATGACGGACGTCCGCGGCACAACACGTCAGTTAAACAGACTGTCGCTTCTTTTCTTTTCTTTTTTTCTATCGTTTTTGGTCAGTGCTCTCTGATCTTTTGATCCCAGTCTCGGATGAGAGCAGAGCGGAGCAGAGCTTTGTTTTGGTATGTGATATGAGACGCGACCGGCGCGATGACGTAGCGTCACGTAACGTTCAGTGTCATCACGTAAATTAGCGGGTTGACGCGGGTCTGGCGTTCCCACTGCAAGCCGTTTGGAGCCGAGCCGATTAAAGGCGATTTTAACCCGCGTCGCTTGCCGAGTCGTTTGACCCGCGTCGACGCGGGTCAACGCGGCTCGGTGCGCCTTTCCCACTGCCACCAAAAGCCGATTGTTAGCGGGTTTAAACGGGTTTTTTGGCCAGTGGGAAAGGGGTATTAGTAAGCTTAATAATAAATTCTCAACTGCAGTTCCCGACCAGACGCGTCAGTCTGAGCCGGATGCGCGCTGAGAATAGGATACGGGCTTCCTTTCTCTCTCTCTCTTTCTTTTTAAAAAAAAACACTCTTGTTGGTTGGTTGCGCTGTGTGAAATGCATTGACTCGGCGCTGATGTTGGGTTTTTTTCTTTACTTTGCCGGGTTTGGGCGGCTCCTCTGCTCCACTTGGTGCCGTCTCTACTGTTGTGGAGCATGCGCACATGCATTGTCCAGTTATACTCCGACTAAGGTGTATACATGACGGAGAAAATCGAATTCCAATCGCATTATCTGGGTGTCTTAATCGGAGTTCTCCAACTCCGATTTCAGTCGGACTAAGGTGTTTACATGCACTTCAGTTGTCCAGTTATAGTCGGATTAAGGCAATAATTCGTTTTTTTCAAGTGTCATGTAAACGTACTGAGTGATAAAATATCAGAGTTAGTTCCCATATGTATTGTGACTAACAGACTCACATACTACAGACACTGTATCGCTCGTATTATGACAGTGTACTCTATATTCTTCGCCATTTAGCCACCAGACATGGACATTGAATCACTGTCGGAACATACAGGCTTGGTGATGAACTTCCAAATGTCAGTGATCCTGAATCAGAATGATGAATTATGACAGATACACGGAGGCCTCCAGCTACTGGAAAATAAAATGCATAAATAAGTGAAAAAGTAAAGACAGAAACAGCATATGGCATGTGAATGTAAGACTTTGCAGTAATTACCCATTTTGATTTCTCTCTTTGTCTCTTTCTTTCACTTGACAGTCAAGGCTACGCTTTTCTTCAAGAGAGCGCCTTTTGTGGGAAATGGTTTCTTTAACTACAAATGCTTTGCTGTACACACACTATCAAAGCCTCACAGCCTCTCTGTCTGTCTCTCTCTCTCTCTGTCTCTCTCTCTCTCTTACTCACACACACATACACACACGCACACACCACTGCAGTCCTATATCTCTATCTAGCATTACCTAAAGACTTCTAGACACTCCTGGGCAGGCGTCTCCCCCTGAGGCTGGTCTGTGCAGTGGGACAACTTGATGGAGTGGGGCAGGATGGCGGTGAGACAGACCGCACGGCCGGGGGGATTTGGACTGTGACATATTACCTTTACAGAGCAGCAGCAGGGCCATTCACATGAAACCTATTAGCAGAGGCGTCTACAGCCAAACCGCACACAACTCAGCTGTATATGAAAGCTACCACAATGCTATTACAGCATGTCAACTTAAAGATGCACGCACACATTAACCATATTCATGCTCACACACAATAATAAGCAAACATACAACCTACATAGCCTACTGTACATACAACTTAATTCAACCACACAGAGTTTGACATATTGGGAAAGGACTGCACAGTAGCTGCAGAAGGTTAGCTTAGCACAAAGTTTAGCGTTGGTTAGCCCGGCTCTGTAACTACATCATGTTCCCAGCATTTCTGCTAAGCTAAATGAGAAGAATAAACACTCTCTTTATCACTTTCAATATCAAAATGTGTAAGTGAAGCCACTCACTCAGTCAAAGTTTGTTTAAAGATCAAGTCTCTCTGTCCAGTGTGTCAGCAAATCCACCACAGCTAAACTGGGCTAAAATTTGTTAAACAGAACAGTGGGCTAAGTTATTTCAGTTAACTCTCAGCATGAAACTGAAGAGTTTTTTTTTTTTTTTAACTACTCAATTTAACCCTAGAACACTAACGTTACAAAAAGTAACACCATCACTAACGCCGGGTATTTTTTACCCGATATAATATACCCATAAAAAAATATTTCTCACCAAAGTATATTAAAATACAACAATACATGGCAAATTGAAGTACACTTCCTTAATTTTCCACTGTACAATGTTTCACAAAATGAAAAAAGGTATCATGGTGACCCTACAAAATTTTTTCCAAAATTTGTGATTTTTTTTTTTTTTTTTAACAAAAACTTCCTTAAAAAAAAACTAATGGAGCTGGGACTTTGTCCTTCAGACCACCCATTTGTGGGACATTTGAGCCTTATTTGGTGGAGTAAAAACAAAAAAGAAGAATTTTCAGCATCACCAGAAATGGTCGCCAGATTTAGTACATAAACACTAACGTCGGGTGAAATCCACCCGAACATGTGCCTGCTGAAAAAACTAGGGATGGGAGCAGGGAAACATGCCTACCTTCAATGACGTCAGTGAGCAGTATGAAGCTACCCAGGGACCCATGAAACTCAGACAACAGCAACATAATGAAAATTATGAAACAATAATTTCATGGGTGAAAATCACCTGACGTTAGTGTTCTAGGGTTAAACAAAGAAATGTTGTTAAAGCAGAAGTACGACTTCATAAACCATACAACGTAGTGCTCAAAAACAGTTACCATTCACAGGGACCTTCAGGCAACCATAAACACACAAACACAAACCGATAGACAGCAGGCATGTGTGCAGCAGTGGTTAGCAGAGAGGAACACACTGAGCTTGTATTTATAATCTGCCAACAGCGGTGTTGCTCCATTAATAACATACGACCCTCTTCACATGTTGATTTCCCCAGTCTGCTAGCGTCTGACTGTGACTAAGACCATAGTCCACTGCGTGAGCTCTATGTACATACATCCCTAGAACATCAAAGCAGATTAGCATGTGTTCATCATGGATTATAATGAATTCAGGAATTAGATCCAGGCAATTTTGAATTATGTGAACTTCAAAAATCACCACAGTGATATGGTAATCCGATATCTAAATATGGCCGCGAAAAGTACGTGAATGAAAGTGGTGTGCATCAAGTAATTATTACAGAGCACAATTCTGTTGTGCTTCCCGCACTTGCAAATACAGAATAGGGAGAAAAAGCATGTTTGGCTGCCCTCATGTGGATTTGACAACAGCAATGGATATGCGATGGGGGGGATTACCATAAATTTGTTTTCCCAGGAACGTATTAGGAATCGAAGAATGTAAAGAAGAGATTATTACAATCTCTGGGTGTCAGGGGATTTTTTGCGTCACTGTGTTTCTATTTTTCTTCCAGAGAGATGTGAAGAGAGAAGTGTCAGCACAGAGGAAGGGTTCTCTGCTGAACGAGACACTCTCTCGTCTGAGCACATGACATTATGGGTCAAAGATGAGCCAAATGGAGCCCAAGGCTGCTGTCATGATGAGGTGGTGGCTGATTCAATCAATATCTTAATATCGTCAGGCTCAATAATTATCCTTGATAAAAAAAATAAAAAAAAAAGGCTTACTGGTACAATAATTAAAGGCCCCATCATTTACACTTTGCCAGTTTTATTTTATTTTTTCTAAGTTTTGATATTCATGTTTCTGGTTTAAGAACCAAACACCATCCCAATGTGGTTTAACTTGTCATCCCTCAGACTGACTCTGATGCTCTAATAACAACATGTTGGTGGGCCACTCTTCTGATTGGCTGAATATTTCCTGAGTAGCCAAATAAAAATATAATAGGGTTTGGATGGTGATTGATTTGTTGTGCCATCACAAAGTTACAGGAACTTTGATACCTTCATAACCTGCTTTATAATCAAAATAAAGACATGACAATCTACCTGCTGTATACCAACTGCCACAACAATCCATCTAACAGCTGCAAAGAAACTTCAGTTAGAGCAAAGTGATGGACTGACTGAACAACACTGTCATTTCTTGGTTAAAAAGTATTTAGAATTAAATCCTTTCCAGTGAAAACTGACTTTGGTGTAGAGCTTAATACATTGTACTGCAGCAACACTTTTCACATAATCAGGGGCATTTGTTTTTTGTCTCAATACCACAACCTTGGCTTTATTTTATCCACTTGCACACCTAGCACAAAGCAAATTCACACTAATGGCGTGCTTCTGTCAAGAGGCACCTTGGTCAGTGTGGCAAATTAGAGGAGATGTAGTAGTAAAAAAAGAAAGAAAGAAAGAAAAAGAGTATTTACTGCTGAACTTCTAAACCAAGAGACTACAATGCAATCTGCACGCAGAGCCAAGATAATTTCTTTAAGTCAGGAACAACTGATGCCACTTGGCCCCCGTCTCTGATTAGGTTTGGTAGATCTGAATTTGGTAAAATGCTGTCAGGGTGATAACTCTCTCCTGCAATGGACATAGTACAATGGTAACTAACCCTCAATTTCCACATACGCTCTGTTCCAATTGTGTTGCGGTTAAGCTCCGACTGACGGAGCAAAACCCCGCCCATTGGATGTGTTGCGTCTCTGATCCGTCTCTGGAGCCCAGAGCAGCAGGAGACTCAAGATCACAGGAGAACTAAAAACTATTGTGATGACAGACATACGTATATAAAGTGAGACTGAAATGAAAATGAAAACAATAGATCACCTTGCCAATCTTAAGTTGATTTACTGTTCAACATTACTCTGTGATATATTTTTTTTAACTTTCAGTTTGTGTTCTTATGGAACAGATGTGTTCTATCATAAAATATGCTGGTTTTCCACCTCCATGATTATATTTTTTTTCATCCATGATGTCCTTTTAGTTTTAGGTTCCTTTGACTGACTGATGACTTGTGTCTTGGGCCTGCGGGTGAAACTAATGTTGACAAAGTGATGATTTACAGTCAGAGGTTTGTCCGTTGTGTTTTTACTTTGAAATGTACCAGATGCTATCAGTATTTCTGTGGGATCACTGGAGCTATGGACCAGAGACGGATCGGAGACGGACTGTAGCGCACACGGTGGAAATGCAGTGATATGAGTATGTAGAAAATGGCGGTAAGGGTTTGGAGAGGGGTATATTCAGAGCTGTGGGATCTACAGCTAAAAACAGTGATATGAATAAATTATTGTCCAATTAATAGAACCACATACTACTACATTATTATCAGACAGCACTCAGGACTCAGTGGGGCACCAGTGTTGTGAGTTTTGTGAGGTGTAATACATGTTTGTTGCATTTTCAGTCCACTTGCTCAGTCTGCCTGTAAAAGCAGACTTTTTTTATATTGCAGGTAGCTTACATTAGTTGACTGTAGTTATCAATAATGAATGCAATGTGTTACATATTTAGTGTGCTGGAATTAATTCACAGGAATCCCGAGAGTGACTGATGCAATATATTGCACTCTGATCAGCACAGCCTGTGTGGCAGATGAGGTGGACTTTGTGAATAAAACATGCTTCCCCATTTTCAATGAGATGACACATTATTGTATCTACAGAGCGTATCTCTAGTGTGCCTTAATTCCAGGGAATCGTTAAGTTTTAAGTACCGTATGTAGACTTCTCAGAGGTTAGACTTAAGGCTAAGTTGGCCGTACTGTGAGTGGCATGGACTCCGTGCACACTGTCCGCGGACGTTTGAGGTTTCCAAGTCGAGCAAGTCGTATCAGCTCGGTGTCACATTTAAAACAGGTCGATGTCAAGACTTCCCCACCGAGCAGTTTATTGTGTGACACCAAGTACGCGTACATGGAGTCTGCATGGTCGTAAAAATTGAGCTTTGCGCAGACGTGTTCGGCCGACATCCACTTTGGGTCCACATTCAAATACGCGTGGATGTCCGCAGAGTCCGCTACGCCCGACTATGTGGGGGCCTTTAGCCTCCCACAGTTAGTCTTACCTAACTACAGTATGACACTTTAATTGGCCAACCTACACAGCGGCCAATTTTCTAATAATAACATTAGGACAAATTATAGTTGTGCATGGCAATAGACCTAGACAATCCCCACCACTTCACTAATGGCGTAGCTTCTGGTAGCACACTTAACTACTAACTACTAAAAACAGTGTAGTATTTAGAGGCTAAAGAGCAGATAAGTTTTTACACAAAATCATCTAGACAGGTTGTTAAATGTGTGTAAAACCGATATGCCAGCCAAGTTCGTCTTTCTGAGAGGAAACACACAACCCCATAGAGCAATGTCATGATACCCTCACACTGGAATGACAGCTGCTGTGATGACTGGTAAAGTAAAGTGAACGTGGAAACACTTCTGTTGGTGACACTCTGTTTTTGAAATCTATTTCAGAGCTGTGCTCACTCTTAGTGCAGTATTACAACTGCGTTGTGTCAGGGCTTAGAACGTGTCGTGTCTGGAAAAAAAGCCAAACAGTACAAATTAAGGGTCTGTGTTGATACTGTGGGGTTTTCAAAGACCAAGCAAAACAGACAAAACTTAGTAGACTTGATGCAACTTTGTCCGAAACATAGCTCTAAATGAGTAACATAATGTTGTATCTTGCCATAGGACAAAAAGGAAAACCTATATTCAGTTGGCTTTGCTACTTTGAACCTCTAATACATAACAATGTTATCAAAGGTATGTAAGCAGGTAACAAAACCTTACAAACTAATCCAAGAATTACTACCGAATAACACAACATTAACAATGTGCTTTGGTTCTCTCCATTTTTATGAAGGTGTGTAATGCAGCATCAATCCACGTCTGTGCACAAACGATATGTCATTTTTGTTTCCTTCAAAATGCATTCTTCGTAAAGCTTTGCAATATTTTTTTTTCTTTCCTTGAGGAAGCGGCTTGAAGCTGTCAGGGCCTGCGTGGCGATAACAACCTGGGGTGGAGAATGACACCTTGAGAGTGACAGATGAAAAGGAATCAAATTCTCCCTGGAGCCAACTGTATGGAACTGATACTGGCTCTCTCTCCCCATTTCTCTCCCCACAAACAGGCCTTTGCATTAACTTATTCAAATAGGGGGTCAAGGCTTGGTTTAAACACCAGACCTGTCCCAAAGAGCAGTACAGGAAAAGGGAATGGACTCTGAGAGAGTTGGGTGAGGAAAATTGAGTAATTGTACTTCTTGAATTAATGCCTTTTAATCTCTCCCCCAGCCTTTGAGTGATAATGAAAACGTTAGAATGTGAGAAAGTAAGAATGAAAGCTAGAATGAATGAATGTGCCTTTGCAAAAAAGACTGACTTATTGAACTAATCTGAGGGCAACCAAACTGAGGCTGAAAAGAGCCCTTAAGAAATCCTCTTCAAGAGTCCCCTTCCTACTTCAGCCATGTAGTCAGGAACCAGAATCCTAATCATTGAGGTGACTGTGATCCATGCCGCATATGCCCGCCGTCATTCTGATATTTACCCCTGGCTGTGAAGGACACTCAGAATGAACTCTTGCTTCATTTCTGATCCTTCAATTAAGTGCATGCAGGACATGCTGTCAGAGTAGAGTTGGTCTGGCTTTTATGAAGGTATAGCTGACATTATAAGCAATGCGTGTTTGGGTGAACCAATGGGGGAAAAAAGGTAAAGGTGACACATGCAGACATCGTTGAGACAGAGCTCAGAGACTGTTCCTCACGACCTGAGTGAATCCTTCATTTTCTCACTCTCTCCTCTTATTTCTTCTGAGAGCACGGTCCCATGCTGTGCTGCAGATTGAAGACACTGCGTTTGGAAATCAACTGCTTGGCTAGGTAATTTGGCTAATGGACTAATCTCAGCTAAACTTTTGTAAATGAGGGTTTTATGAGGGGACTCTGAGAAAGAAACATTTCAACAATGTCATGGATGATAAACATGCAATTGAGCAATCACATTGAGATGAAAGCTGTACTGCAGCTGTAGGGGAATGGGACTCTGTGTTCTTATATCTCTCTCCGTGGTAATAATGACTAGATCCATAATATGGATATGCAATCTCAATTTGATTTTTAGACCCAGTAAATCATGGAAATGAATGCATATTGTTTCAGTTCTGTGAGGAACGGCACTCGAAACTTCAAAACTTTGTTGCAATATCTTCATTATGAGGAACATTTTATTTCTGGTTGTAATAAATTCCATTACAATTTCCCAACTAATCCCCCTCAGTAGAGATTGCCAAAGAATGTGTCGACATTAATGAACTTATTTAAAAGTTTCCTTTGGGTAACTAGTAGCAAATGAAAATGATTTGTCATCTACCTGTGCATATGCACAGTATGTGGGTGTCCTTTGTTATGTGTCTGTTTACCAGCCCACTCTAGCACACATGTAGATTTGCAACAAGAATCTGCACAACAAAACAACACAAAAAAACGAAAAACAAAAAAACAGTAGACAATAAAACAGGTTGGGTACCCTGTTTCATTAGTCTCCTATTCTCCACCTATAGAGAATGGGAAGCTTTATCATGTAGGAGCCATACAGATCGCCCACATTTGCTGAAATTAAATGATTAGGTTGGTGAGAATTTAAATCAAAAATAAAAATGCAAATATCCGATTCCATGCCCGGTGCACAGCACACCTAATTTCAAAGCCCCTGCTTAGCTCAAGGCTTTATTGCATGTACATCAAGGTTGCTTTTCTATTTACTCTATTCTTCGTCATTTTCACTTGTCAATCTGGAAAGTAATGCAAGACAAATCTCATTCGGACATTTTAATGGATCCCATAAACCAATCATGGCCTGAAAAAAGAGAGATGGGTAGTGAGGTGAGGGAGAGAAAGAGACTTCCATCTGATTTTAATTTAACAAGGGAGCACAGCTGAATTTAATGGTGCTGCCTTTTGTGTAAGCTGTATTCTTTGGATCCGTATTTTTAGTATTGTGACTATTATGACTCCACACAAAGCCTTCACACACACGGAGGCAATTTATAGCTACACTTCTACATTATGTAACACTTATTTTGTCCTTCATCCCATAGCTTAGAAAGCAATTTCTGGCAAGAGCACAAACTTTGAAGCCAACATGGCCGTTGAATGAACTGACAGACAGACAATATGTCGGTTCTGATTACGACTAACCAGCGGTGTGATAGAGGGGGACGGGGCCAGCGAAGGTCTGCCACGCCATCTCCACTCATACTGCTTGAAGGAACTCCAAATTGTCTCACCCTGGAGGTCAAAAGCACTCTGGATGCAAAGCTCTCTCAGCACACACACATACACACACACACCTTGTTTGCCTGCTGACTGTGGATATTGCAGATCCGTGTCCGGTCCTCCAGCGATGGGCTGGTGATTGGCAGGTAAGTGGCTGGTCTGTTTACAGCATGGCCGTCGGATCCAGCCCACACTGTCCTTGACCTGAAGCTCTACCTGAGCTGCATACATTTGTATTAAACGTCCTCCCCATCAAAGTTACCCAAAGGACTCTTTTGTTTTCCATCTCAACAATAGCTCTGCACATGCACACGGACACAAACGTGCTAATTGAGAGTGTTCGGTATCATGTATACCATATAGAGCCTATATGATTGGCTGGTTGAGATAGGATTACTCAAAAGCTTTGTGATGATTAGGTCTATACTTTTTTTTTCACCATCTCCATTTCCTCCGTCCCTTAGGTTTTCTGTCTTTGACTACCTTAATGCGGATTATTTATTTTGACAATATGCCACAACAAGCCTGTGTTTGAATTGGAAACTCAAAGGAGTTTGATACAAGCCTTGGAAGATTAGCCAAAGGCTGTTTATGTTAGGAAATTTGCTTTCTTTTCATACTTAGTGTAATGTGTGTCGTCTCTAGGTGCCTCTTGAGTTAAAATTCTAGTACAGTCCAACAGGCTAAAGGAGGGAGGGATTGACAGTCTGACGGAGGGTGCCCGGAGGGGGCCTCAGCATGTGTGCTCATGGGTTCTTTGAATGCGTGTGTGCTCTGAAAGTTTCCCTCCTACAGGTGGTGCTCTGATGGCGACTGGAAGGCAGTTTACTGCCACTCAACCCCCTACTGGATGCTTTCAGGGAGGGTCTCATGTGTGTTATAGTGCCCATTTCCTTCTTGGATTCACACTTAAACACAAACACACATGCACAAGCGCGGCCCTCTGCTGGCATATGACTGCCTCCTACCTGGCTCAGCCCCTTCATTACCCCCAACCCCGCGCCCCGCCCTCGCCTCAGCAGGAAAACACCTGCTGTTAAGGTCGTGGCCCTGCCTGCCAGCCACCTCTGCTGCATTCCAGCGTCTCTCTCTGTTCTTCTGATACCGACACCCTGCACTCCTTTTTGATCATTTGTTTGCATCACAGAATGCATTTTTACAGCACACACATATTCTCTGGCTTTGAATGTATCATCAGACCTGCCCTTAGGGAACATAAAAGTGCTCTGATCCACCAACACCGGAACTGTCTGTAAAAGGTACATATGTTCTTCACCTTTGAAATTTCAGACTGGAGTCACGGTCACATTACTATTGCTGCAACCACAATCACTGTTCCCCAAAGTGAGGAAGGGTGTTGGAGATTTCATACTGCAGAGTGAAACCTGCCAAACAAGGACATCTTTGAGAGTTGAGAAGCTCTGTCTGGGGCTGAGGTTAGGGTGTGTGCACATGCACCTGTCCAATATACTGTATATTTTTTATAAATGTACACATCTTTTTTCTTTTTCTTTTGATGAGCCTTTGGAAATGTAGGGCCTTGAAAACTTTGCATTTTGAAGTTTAATTTCACTGAAAAATCAATTGTTTGTATGTCGCTGTCATATGACTAATAGCCTAAATCTTGCAAGCTTTTGAGCATTTGAGTATTAAAAGCTTTTTGCAAATAGCACTGGATGCATGTTTTGGGAGTACAGGTACAGTGTGTCACCATTTGAAAATCATTTATACAGTATGCAATGAATTTCTAAACTGTAATTTGATTGACTGCATCTATTGGGCCAAAGGCAAAACCTACAGACCACTTACTTTCTCTGCAGTGACATTTGAATTAAGAGTTTAACACTGTGTTCCAACTTACACTTATTGCAAGAGTTCACCAAGGTTAACAAGCTGTAAAACTTAGAGAATATTTAGACTAAGTTATATAACATTCAAGCCCTTTGCACTACATATGAAATATGACAGCTGTGTGGCACATTCCCCAGCAGTCTGCCACTGTGTGCCAGTCTGCGTGTGAGAGGAAGCAGCTCCTGAGCTGACTCCTGATCTCGTCGCAGCTGCTTGAACCCACAGCCAAACCCTGTTTACTACTATATCTACATTTATGGGCACAGTACAGTGTGTGGGTGGTGAAGACAGAGCCAAACACTCTGGATTCCGTGTAAGTACTGTATAAGCTGTGTCTGGATAAGTAGTTTTAGTGAGCATTAAATTGTGATTTGAGACACTTATCTTCAATTTGCTTAGCCATAATGTTGCACATCTGTAAAACATCTGTGCTTCTTTAAAATAGGCTATGAAGGATGGCATCGTTGGATACCACTTTTCTCATTCTGTGGTTTTCAATTTTCTAATGTGATACACTGTTCTCACGTCTTACATGGGTAAATTAAGACATATTTTTATCAAATAGACACGTATATATGTACATATTAAAAATATCTAGATGATCAACTTGTATATGGTGCAACATGTTGTGATCATATATGTTAATGCTACACTGTATATTTAATTTGCACATCCAAGTTTATTAAAACAAATATATAAAAACTGTATTTGCTCATGTGTTCTCAGAATTTGTATATTTTTACCTTCTTATTAGGTTTAATTTAAAAATGTTACATCTATGTTTAAATTAAAATGTGTATTAACATTTTCTAAATGGAAATTCATATTCATAGCCCAATTTCTTTCTACCTTGACTTTGGCTTTGATAACAGATTATCAATAAAGTAAAGATCCATCGTGGTTGAATCATATGAAAAATGAATAGTTGTCACCAGGAAGATGTTGCATTACTTTTATTTACCCTATTTCAGAGCAGGAGAGAGAGATGGACAGAGAAAAGAAATTACCCTTCAGCTAATGTTCTGTTAACATATTGACATCATAAAATTATAGCCAACGCTGGATCGTGGCTATATAATACACATGTGGCCTCAATTTTCCACTGAATTGGTTCATGCAGAAGCAGCATTGATTGCACTGGGTGCCAGTAGAGTGTGCACAGTCCAAACAAAAGGCAAAAGATAACTGCAGAGGACTGGCCGAGCATGCACGGAAGAGGACGCTACCTAGCCCGCCCCCTCAACTCTTTACACAAAAGTAGCAGTAAGGGTTGGGAGTGGTTTGGAATTTCATTATTTACATTTGATTTTTGATGTTTTTCTTCTGTCAGGTACACATGGGGCTACTAAAAAAACATCCCTGGCTAAAGCCCCAGAAGCCTGATGTTAAAGAAGCCAATCAGCCGCATTTAGATGTTAAAAAAAAAGAATTGATAAATCACACTGATGCAACAACATTAGCAAATCCAGTGGCCTATAAAATAATAATGATTTGCAAAGCCAAGAATAGACAGCCAGAGACAAACTCACTAGCCAATTAGTGGAAGTGCAAGCATTGCTACCCCCACTGGTGATGTAACCCCCACCTTCCAGGTCAGTTGATCCTGCCAGAGCCTCAGCTATGCTAAATAGCTGGTAGAAACAAATAACTACACTTGTTAGTTTTAAGTGATTCATCATACAGAAGCAATGAGCTTAGACAATAGAATAACTGATGTCAAACATTTTTTTGTCTTGTATCATATAAAGTTTATAAGTTTTGGACAAATATTCTGGTAACATTAGACCTCTGTGGCTTGCTGCAGTCTTCCTGTGAGGTGTCTGTATGTTCTGTCTGAGTCTTTGTCCTGGTTTCTCATGTTTCCTCTTACTCATTCAAAACATTGAAGTCAAACTCATAACTCAAGAATAAAGGCATTTTTTATTGATGTGATGGGCATTATGGAAAGTTAACAAGAAGAACTTTAAACCTTACCAGGTCTGCCCTGACAACAGCCCCATTGCAGCTGTAAAATGTCACCAATGCACATGAACTAACTACACACAGCATATGTGTTACACTGTCTATTTGACATTTAAAGTGGAGGCCGACAATAGATTACATCATTTGAAGTATGAATAAATCCAGAGATTCACCATTGGCAGTTAAAGCACAGAAACAAATTCTACTCAACTCAACTTAATTACTTTATAGGAAACTTCACTTTCCACTATGAGCTTGGTGGAATGAGTTTGGTCTGATGAGTATGGCGACCATCTTTATTAAACCTATGTGAAGTAGAAGAAACATAGCAACTTGATGGTAGACCAATGGACAAGCCCCATATTTACAATATTGAAGGTATCATGTTCATACTAGTCCTGGATGAAGAGGATCATGGCAGAGAGGATACTAATACGTATTTACCTGTAATGTGTACCTGTGTTATTTTCCTGTAAGACTATATTTTTTTTCAGTATAATTAAATTATTATATATATAATCTGTATGCATTGTTTCGTATGATGATGGTGTTTTCATCAGAATGAACTACATGCAAGTATGTTCTTATGTAGAATACTTTGTACAGTAAGCGTCTTGGCGCTAATGAACCTTGTTGTTTGCCTCTGTCCCCGATTCCATACCACATATTTTATGTATGACATTAGAGGGTGATGGCAATTTGTGGGTCTCCTGCTTGGTAACAGTATTTGTCATCTCTGAGGGCACACTAAAGGAGCACATACTACTGTAGATATATGTTACCTGACCAACACACTCCTAAAACCCTCTCATTTACATTTAGAGTGAACACCATACTGTCAGTGAAGCTCCATTCCACTTGCACAAAGGCCCTCACAACCTCTTCACATTCTACATTGCAGAACACAGAGAGTAAACAATAGTTGTCATGAAGGGGGGGGGGGGCATCACATACACTAATTTGGCGTTATGGAAAAGTCCTTACCAGAATGATAAGTATGGATCAAATAGACTAAATCTCAGCTTGTCTAAACTGGCAAAATGGAACTTTTTGTTTTCAATGAATTTTAAAAAGGAGCTAGAGGGGTCCGTATACTTTACTGTAGGAGCTCTTAAACCTTTTCATTTCAAGAACCACAAATTGAGCCATATTACATGGAAGACACTATTTGATGACATTTCACCGCAGAGTTTGATAATTCAGCTGAAACCTGGTTACTGCTAAGAAACTGTGGAGGGATAATGATGAGAAACAAGACAGTGCAGAAATGCTGGGCGCTCTCACAGGCGACTACTTAAAGGGCAAGTATACTCCAAAGAGAAGATGGTCAAACAGCTTTTGAACCTCAGCCTCATCCCATCTACACACCATTTAGTTGGAACTGGGCAGGCTGCGTCTGACAGTTTATTTACCTGATAATTTGACATCCACACAGAGTAAAAGTGATTGTCCAGATGTGCAGAGGTAAGAAAGCTGCCAAGTCAAGCTCTCTTTTTATGGAATCATTTTTTGCATGTGACTTTTCTGTAACATCTGTCACAGCTAAGTGCAACACTATTGCCTGCTCCATAATGCAAAGCCGAAGCACTTGTCATTAAAATGACTACATCTTATCATCGTCTTGCCATGATTACCAGATCTCTTTATTTCTCTCCAGTTGTTATGTGTTGGCTGATTGGCTTTGCCAGCCCACGGCCAGCTGCTGCCCATCCCAGTCATCACAGCAGTGGCCTATAAAAACCAACGGATGGGTCAAAGCTGACATGAACCTGATGAAGCCCACTGGGCGAAACGCGTTGCTTTATTTTTACTTGTAATAATAAATTAGTGTTGAAATGACCACGTTGTGTGCGGTGGAACTCCTTCTTCTCTTCATGGACTCAATTCCTGACACCAGCTTCACCAATATGAGCAATCTCCCCTTTCTCAATCATCTTACCATTATACATGATGATACTAGAATGTGGTTTTCACCTTGCCCTAAACTGTCAACACATAGAAGAGGAGGTTCTTTTTATGGCATAATCCAGACCTAAAGTGGAGCTATGCTCCTGTAAATAATGACTGTGTAGGTTGTCTGTGCAAGCAGCTTCTCATGACCCATTTGTATTTTATTGTAAGGCAACCTCTAGTGGCCATAGCAATTACCAGGGGATGAAAAGTGACATTAAGAGGATAAGAGGAGAGTATTTAGAGTTATAAATCCAACATGAGGATGATTGAGAGCACTGCTTGTTTCCAATGACCATTTCATAAAAACACCTTCTCAAATCATGATAACAAAGGTCCTTCCCGAAGATGTATATTTGAATTAATAGATTTTGTGTATTGTCATTTCAATAGTCAAGACAAGCAACTGGTGTAGTTGTAGGAGTTGTTGCCTGAGGCATGATGTTTTGAATTGTAAAAAGGCAGTATCTTAATGTCAAATATCAATTTCTTATCACAGTGCTGTGATTTTGTGGGTGTATTTGAATGGTAACGTGTACTACAATGAGACTGATGGGAAAGACAGTAGGCTTGCAGGTATTTGCTCATGAAACAAAGTATTTCCTGAATTCAAACTGTAAAACAGTGATGGTGCTGGAAAAGTAATGAAATACGGGATCAACAGAGTTAAGGTCATTCTCCATGAGGGTGGTGAGGAAGACAATATCACATCTCGTGGAAACTAAACCAGTAGCTGCCACAATATTTCACTCACTCACAAACACAAAAGTTAACCTCACGATGGCGCTAGAGAAGGACAAGGATGCATAATCTGGCCAAGAATATATATTTTTTCAAGTTCATGGCCAATTCACAAAATAAATAGTAACTAGTGCAACTAGTTACTATTTTTCAGTAACTAGCACAACACTGGGCGTATAAATTATTTGGAAGCTGTCTGCTCACACATTTAAGAGAGAACCCTATTGAAATACATTGAGATTTATTATTTTTTGTTGTCTGCCGCTTGAACTCAAATTCCCGTGAGCTGGGCCAGAAACATCAAACTTGGCCTAAAATCAACTTTCCATAAAATATGAGCCCAGTCAGTGTAATAAAGGTTTTTTTTTTCAGAAGGCCACGCCCCTCACACTGTAGTCTGATTGACTTGTGCTCTACGAAAATGCCAATAGGCTTCATACCCAACTCCACTACTTCCTGAACTGAATAATCCTGAAAATTCCTGAAACTGATTAATCCAGTTTGTCCAAAAATGTAAAACAGGAAATAAAGGAGCTGGCTTAAATTCAGGAAGTAGCACAACTGGGCAAAAGGCCCACTGGACCATAAAAGTCTGCCAAATTAGATGTTTTGCTAATTTGCTTAATGTGTAAAAACAGTAAAATGAGTAGAACTTTTTAACGATTGACTCTATTAACACCAACTTTGGTACACGGTTTCGGGGGACAAACATACAAATTTCACTTATAAATGAGCCAGATCGGTCAAAAAACATGGCCGCCACAGGACACAGACCAAAATATATTCGCAATGGGCGGAGCTTAAAAATCATTTGCCATAACTCCTACACCCTTTGCCCCATCCTCACAAAACTTGGTGGGTAGGTTTACAACGGGACTGGGAATCTGCCCACCAAAGCAGTTGATCGACAGATTGACTACTATATACTGTATATAAGATCTGTTCCTCTTTTTGCTCCATTGTTTTTTATGAGAAGCCATTCATAGAAAATATTATGTAACAGATGGACACAGATGCTGAACACCCTGACAGCCTGCCTGCAAAAGTAGTTGAGTATTGCCTGAAGAACATTCACAGTGTCCACAATTCTGTGCTAATTGATATGTGTCTTCACAAGACAACAGAACTAAGCCTTGCTGTTAGCCTGGTCTAGAGCAGGCTAGCTGCAGAGAATATATCACCATAGTAACTTGACCAGGATAAATTTAACCTGCTTTCGAACAACCAACTCAAGGCTAATTTAAGACAGGATAACCAACACATCCCAGCTTAATCTCTTGTCTGGTTTCGAACAACAGGCAGCATATGCCACTGTAAATATGCCCATTAAAGAGAGTAGAGAGGCTGGTGCAGATAAACAGTCTAATAACAACATCCAAAACTTTATTTATTTGTCAGTACGTGCCCTCAGGTAAGTTTAATAAGTTAAAACCACACTTCTTAATTGGTTAAATATTACTGCTGGTGCCGAACTACCTTGTGGGGAAGATGCTGCTGTTGCCGTGTCTGTCACCTGTACCATCTGTGTCCTGCTGCTCCGTGTGATGTCGAAAGATATACGTTTCTTTGGTTTGTGGGTCGGTGAATAATGTAACTTTTATTTGTTGTGTTACTTGTGGGGTTGCTGCGATGAAGCAGGGGACCAAGGGTGCTCTGTCTTTGCAGGAAGCACTAATTATCCCTCTAAGAGATAATAACTGTATTTATCGTCTGAGGTGTTCATTTTTTGAAGGGTTATTTATCAAATACCATGCGGGATTAGAAAATCAATTCAGAGTGTCACAAATTAATTTGCAGCCATCATCTCACTCATTCCCATGAGACAGCAGGAAGCAGAGGCACCTTACTAATGTGCAAAATGCTACTGAATAGATTTTTTTCCTTCCATATCTACCATATCTAATGAAGAATGCTAATGTTAGCAGTGGCAGAGGAACAACCACGTACGTGTGAAATGTATGATTCTTTAATAGTTTTTCACTTACTCAGCTTTAGGTGGGACACACACACACACACACACACACACACACACACACACACACACACACACACACACACACACACACACACACACATAATTATTGACATATTGGCTTTAACCAAACATATTATAAAGCTGAAGCAGGCTGAGCAATGAATTATAGCCAAAATGTTTATATGGACGCAGCCAAGTACAGTGCAAATGTTTTCCCTCATAATGTTCCTCATTAGATTAATCTGATTCGATATTCTGGCATTTTCCACTGAATCGCAGCCAAATGGATTGTGACTCACACTGCAGCATCTCTGTCACATAACTGAATCCTGTAAGGTTCAGTTTATGTCCTACAGTCACAGAATATGGTAAACTAGCTGCTGCAGTCAGTTTATTAAAATCAGAAAACTAAAGACATTTATTTTCTGTTATGGCATATAAAAGTAATTTGAGAAAATGCAAAATAGAAATTTTAATAATGAGAATAAAAACCTGTCAACAGCTTAGAGGCTGGCCGGATAAACGATGTGTAGGCACAGAAACCATGTGTAAATACAGAATGTGTGATATTGCATATTCCTTGGTCACTGAAACTGAAGTGAAGATACCGGAAATTTAAAATAAAAATAATAACAATCAACTTTGTGTACTATCATACGTGCTATCATAAGATTTGGTGGTCACAATAATAACAATTTTACAATTCATAAAGGGAAAAACTTTGTGTAGTCATTGTTACTCGCAGCATTACTTATTTATTGGGAAATATTCTGTAAACTAAATCATATTATTTAACAGGTATTTTTATTATTACCAGTGACACTTCATATAAATTAAACTGATGGATATTTTTGCCTCAGTTTCACAATCTGTTCTCAATCTCAACAATCTGTGAAACTGTGTGTCTGTCTCTTCTTCCTTCTACTGGTTGAGATTTTTTTCTTTTTTTTTATGTACACTGATGGATTATGGGAGAGTCTTCATCCATTCATGGCTGATTGTGGGAGTGGAAATGAGGCTTGTGCACATGTGCTTAATTTCTTAATGAATCAGATTTTAAAAAGCGGAACCATGCAAATGCATGGCTTAATAATTCTGACGAAAAAGAATGCACGTGCATATTACTGGTTTTGTGTGTACACTTAGTATTTGTCATGAATCTGGACAGTTTTATGCACCTGCTCCTATAGGACTAAGCCAGAAATGGGTATTACTGTATAACTACGTTGCCATTCAATGTTTGGTTAAATTACAGTATAAAGTCACCATCCTGTCTCCCACTTCAAGTCACTGTGGATTAGATGTTCCAAGTGGATAGCTGTACTATCATTTTTGTGCTGTATTGAAAGGAGGTATCTTGTCTATCCTGTAGTGATGAGTCAGAAGTTGAATCAGAGCATGTGCCCAGTTAAAAACAAGTTTCCATGTACAATGCGATCGTCCTTCTACTCTAAATGCCATTGATCAACACAGATACTTGTGGTAAAGTAAAATTTTAAAGGAAGAAAGGGATAATATCAGAAGAGTGCTATGTACAATTCACAAAGTATAATGAATGCAGATAGGTGCACTGCATGGTACAATTATGCAATTACATCCAATCATGCTCTGTCACAGTTATACAGGTATACAAATGCTGAGTGGGCCAGGTTCATTCTGATTTTGTATTATGTCAAGAGGAAAATATCTAAGTGACCTTCTATGTGAGGTCAATGTTAGGACTCTTTTCATTTGTTTTGTGTATAGTGTAAGTGAGACAAGTTTTCTTCTGCAGCAAAAGGAGAATTGCCTTGTGTGATGATTGGCTTGGGGTTTCCTGTCTGCGTGTGTGTGAGTAAGTGTGTTTGACTCACTCACTCGGCGCAGGCACAGACTTACTTATTTATCGAAGGTGTCGGAACTTTCACTTTAACTCCTAATTTGCCGTTCAGTGAGAAATTCAGAGAACTTCCTCTCTATGCCAGAGGGCATGAGCGTGAGAACAATGTGTTAGGGGTGGAGTCTTTGATAGCAGGGGTGTACCCCCTGCTATCTCTACCACTCTGTTCATGGTCCATGTTCACAATTCTTTTCATGAAGCAGCTGTAGAGGCTGAATGACACGCAGCACATCCATCTCCTGAGGAACTACACTGCTACGATTGCAGCTACTATTGCTCTCATGGAATGTATATAAAGGTGGATGAAGCCTCTGTGGTGGCACCCATAGGTGTCTAAAGAGGGGTTTTTCAGTAGGCTGTTTCACTGTCACCATCTTGGCGGCACCTGACTCCACATGACTGGAGCCAACTGTCACTCAGTGTGGCTGGACCCTTTGTATAGTTGTCATGTGGGAGGAAAATTAGACTTATTTTTGTGCCAGGCTGTAATCACGTGTATTTCTGCTTCAATTTTGCATTTTAACGTGCAAGTCTATGTGGATGTATTACAATGTTGGAGCCAGATTCAAGGGTCCACTTGAAGAAGCACTGTCTCTGTTACTTCAGTGTTGACTTCATTTTTCAGCCTCTAAGGTCACTGTTCAGTGATATTAAAAATGTTCAAGTGAGGTCATTATTGACATGGACGTCCAGGAATTTGCTGACCATCTTTACTCTGCGCTCAACTGTCAGCTCTTGTTGAGGCTCCCTCTGCACCATCATCTCCTTGTTCTTGTGCGTTACGAGTGAGAGGTTGCTGTTGTCCCACCATGACACCAGACTTGCCCCTTCCTGTGCATTGCTTCATAACAACCGGTGATCAGACCAAAGACTTGAGTCGTCAGCAGATTTCAGGACAGTGTTGCCCTTGTGTGAGGCAACACAGTCACAGATGGACGCATACTTGTCACAAGAATAAAAAACCTGCTCACAATTATGATTAAGCTACTCTTCCATCTGATCATGAGCTAAATTAAATGTATTGGTTTTATTACGACCAAATAAATAAATGCCTGAACGTGTGAACAAATTATTTAAATACTATTCATACTGACCTCCCTTCATAAAAATGTCTCCCCTATCCGTCAATCACCACTTTAAAAAAGTTAAACATTCCTCCGTTAGCTGGAATAAGATATTATCTAGACCTCAAACATTGCTGAATTTGTTTGTGTTTGCATCTGTTTGTTGCCTGCAGAGCAGAATGTGTACCTACTACGTGTTTGTTGATTCTGATTCATAAACAAAAGAGACCCCAGCCCAGAGTTGACGGATAATCTGTTTATATTACTGCTGGAGGCAGTTTCTTTGAATTAGTGCTTTACTCAATAAACACTGTGAAGTGGGGTAAAAGTGCTACTTTCTTCTCGGCTGTGTTAGTGCGTTGAAAAGACAACATCTGTCAAACGATCGCTTGGGAAAGAATCGATTCTCTGATGGAACTAAAAAAGAAAAAAAAAAACTCAAATCAAAAGAAATAAACTGCATGGGGGAGGTAATGCACTAGTACAATAATGACATGCACACAGTGCAATTTGTGGTGGACAATAACAGCAACTGATTCTCTGAACCACCACAGAGAGCCGGTTGAGATACATACACTTTTATATCTGTTATTATAACTATGTATATGTTTTTTCTGGTTTGCTAGAACCCAGTGTCAAATTAAACCATTATCAAGGGCACTGAGATCCTTCCATCAGACATTTCAATACCATTAGAACCAATGCCTTCCCTCTCACACATACACATCAAACACATCCCAGACTTGTGCTGCTATTATTTAAAAATAAGCAATCTTAGTTACCTCAGTTGTGAGTGGACACAGTGTTATGGCTCATCGGTGTATACAGCTAGAAGTATTTCATCAGTTTTCCACAAAGAATGGTTCTTTTGATTGAGTGTTTGACAGATGTCCTCTTTTCTTTTCAACGCCGCTGGCATAGCTACAGCCTCACAGGCTTTATCTACTCTATACCACAGCCCTGCCAAGACTCTGGCACATGGGCTCACACTGCATCTGAGATAGCCTTTGTGATTGAACTGCAGTTTATGTGACATGAATAAAAAATATCATGTGCACCCTACACAGGACGGCAGAGTGGGATGTAAGGTTGTCTTGCTTGGACAGGGGGGGAACAACAGACCAGAGGGATACAACAGCGTACTTTCTTTTTTTAAATCGAAGTCCTGCCGCTACCTTTTCCTGTCAAAGCCAGAGGAGGAAAGTACAATCCAACTATACCCCCTCCTCAAAACACACACACACACACTCCATCTGTGTGACTTCGAAAGAGCTGTGCAGCTTTCAGAGCTCAGCATGAGAGCATTTGATATTCATAGAAAGGAAGAGGAGGAGAAAGTGAAACAACAGCAGGGGCACTGCCTTACGCGTGATATTACATTGTAATTATGATTTGGATGCAGGCACTGAGACAGCACTGAGGGTGCACAACAAATTTACAAAAATGAGTGCATGCACACAATACACACCCACAAACACGCGTGTGCATGCACACTCGCACGCTCGCATACACACACACATACGTGGGATAGAGCTAAGGTGTAGTAATGACACAGACTCCTTGGGTGGAGGCACTTGCCCATCATCGCAGTAGTAATGTGGGATCAGGCGCAGCACATACTGTATGAGGTCCGTGAGCGGGCTCCATATAGCTATCGACAGAGCTGCTCTGATTGGTTTGTTTACCATCAATATTTGCAGATGTCAATCTTGGCCCCTTTGAGAAAATGGATTTTTCAGCATGAAACAGAATGTTTGGAGAAATCATTGGTATTAGGACCAGACACAGAGAGAAAGAGAGAGAGAGTGTGTGTGTGTGTGTGAGAGAGAGAGAGAGAGAGAGAGAGAGAGAGAGAGAGAGAGAGAGAGAGAGAGAGAAATGCGGCACACCTGAAAATATCACTGATATCTATAGCAAGACAGTGAGACAGGCAAGACTGGCAAAGAGAGGGAGAGATTATGAACTGCCCAATGATATTCTCAAACAGTTTTTTCTCCCAAAAATGACAGATTCTGAGCACTTTGCTGGAAACACGCCAGGAGAATTTCAAATGTGATTTATGAAGAGGTTTTTTTTTTCCTTTCATTTTTTGTAAATGGGAAACAAAATGCGAGATTCAGCAAGCAAAAGAAGAAGATGGAAAAGAAAAGAGTAATTTATGCTCACTAATATGACAAAGAAGCAAACACATACATATGTAAAAATCAGAAAAAGCACTATAATGCATTTTGAAAACATTCCTATGGGAATTTCCAATTCGATTAGTAAAGGTTTTGAGTAGGGAGAAAGAAAGAGCTGTCAGACTGCTATGCTGGCACATCTACCCTGCCTCTTTTATCAAAGATAAGTAGTATTGATTTACTTTGATGCTGTAAAAAGTATTCGTCTTAAGAGCTGACATTTAATAATCTCCACCTAATCCATGTTTTGCTGGGAGCCTCTCGAGATGCTGGCGAGTCCTCTATTGTTTTCCTCTTCTCTCCTGCACCTACTGTATATCTAATGAAGGAGGCTGACGGTATTAACCCCCACTGGCTCAGAGCTATACATACAGATAAAGGAGGGGTGTGGTGTTTATCTGATGAAGTCTGAAATGATGCGCGTGTGTATGCATGTGCATTCAGTAGGAATAAAGCTTGTTAAGAATCCTTTCTAAAATTTCATAGTGCAGGATGAGGCTGCAACTGGACCGTGGACCAGCTGTTAACCTTTTCTATAGAAATAGATAAATAAGGGGGGACAGATGGGTCAACAAAAGGCAAAAGTTACAACACAAATACAAAAGCCAAGAAATGAACACAAATGAAACAAAATCCATAAGAGAAGTGAGCAGCGGCCCATCTACAGTACAGTAAAGAGTGGTCATGGTTGCAGAGGGACTATTATAGCTGATGAACAGACAGACTATTTGTATTGTGGCTTTTGCAGTGTGTTGACCCCTCTGGAGTGCTTATTTTTTATCTATGAGCTAAAATAATATACTGCTGAATATTCACTAGATTTTGCTCAGCAAAAAAAAAAAAAAAGGAATCCTCTTTTTTGTGATACAGTTTCAAGCTGGCATCCATATTGTATATTGTTGTAATATCTGCCTGACAAAAACTTCCTGTGGTTACAGATGGTCCGAATACCTTGATGAATTGAATCTTAAATGCATGTGGTAGGTTGCACCTGTCCGGCTGACACTGCCACCGCTGTGAAACTTCATCAATTCAATGAATGAGGCATTTGTGTTCAGGCTTCCTCACTAAATGAAAATGTTTCCACGTTTCCACAATGAAGAAGTTACACAATATGACAGTAAATGCAGTTATTGTGAAAATGTACGGCCTTCAGCTGTCAGTTGTCTTTGTATATGCAAAAGTGTAATAGTGAGAAAAACACAGATAATTACCACAATTTCCCTCAGCTCTGTAAAGCATTTTGTGGCTTTAGATTCATTGTTTAGGATTATGGCGCCACAACTTTAATGTTTTGGTTCAGTCTCTTCACTCTCATTAACCTGTTTCCCAGCAGCTGATTGTTAATAAAAGAAACTCTGATAACCCCACTGTGCACTGGCGTCCCACCACCAAACAGCAGACAAAGTTAGAGAGTAATTGCTGATGCACTGGAGCATTTCACAGTTAAGTTTCTGATGCAATTTCTTTGTTGTTGACAGTTCATTTTTAGAGAGCAGCAGTTTCAGTGACCTGAAGGTGTGTCAAAAATAGGCCAACTCTAACAAAAGATGACACATTGCAAGCAGCGTTGAATCCGTCGATGCTATGAAACTATAACAGACTTTCTGACTCATGCATGGTTGAGATTTCTTGTCAGTGTCAAAACATAAAACAACAACATAAAACAATACAATGCCATACAGAGTAGAAAATTACACCATATTTTACTGCTTTGTTTTCTTTAGCTGATTAACCAATTAACCCAACAATATAATAATTAATCTGAAAAGCACATTTTTCATCAGTCCAACATCACCAGCACCGCAGCAATGAAACCAGCCCAGAACTAACACAGAGAAGAGTAATCCTTGTTGCTTAGATCAAGACAGATCTTAAGCTCAATTTAACAATAAAAATGAGATGGTACGATCCAAGATGATCAATCAATCAATCAATTTGTTTATTTCGGGCATGTCAATTTAAATCATCATCATCACACTTCATCTTAGTTCGAGTAATACAATACACATGGCCGAAAGGGAAAGCGGGAGAAGCAAAAGCTTATCTAGTCCCGCCCCCATGATGGTGTCCAGCTGGGCTCCGATGCCACTGATCACCGAGAGTCTTGACAGATGGAACATCAAAATGAAACTTAAGTGTTTGCCCACTGTTGGATTAGCCTTTGCATTGTATGTGTCAATGCGAGATCATATAACATTGGTTACATACCAATCAAATTCACGCCAATCAATTTCAGGACTAAGACTTGTATCTTTCAAATTGTTGAGATGGTCCCCACTCTCCGCTTTCACACTAACACAAAAGGAAATGTGGCAAAGCCCTGGATGTTGCTCAGTGTGTGTTTGTGCACACCTTGGTCTCGCTGAAGGGCCCAAACAATGATTTCTGTGCGGGTACTGTAAATTCAATGCCCCTGGCTCCCGTCCATTAGCGAAGCTCTGCTTTCTTCCAGCCGCCCTCAGTGCCTGGCGTCTCAGTGGAGGTGCTCTAAAACACAACACACCAAATGAGATGTGACTTGCGCTGCCATACTGTTCTATTTATACTGGGTTGGACGACATTGAGGGAGAGATGCAAAAAAGAAAGCGCTCACCTGCTGCTTGATGAGGTCTGCTGCCTCTCCAAGCCCATGGAGGAGCCTGGGTAATTTTCACCCTCCACATCTAGGGGTGTAAGGGAGACCTCATTCTCCCCCTCAACCCCCCTTCATAGCTGTCCTCGCCCACCTTCCCCCCAAAGGCAAAGAAAACAGTAGATAATTACCTAGTGTGAAATTTCCTCGCAGTCAGTGTCTCCTCCACACTTTGTGTGGGTGTCACAGAAATCATATTTGACTGCGGTTTTGAGGACATGCAACAAGGCTGCAGTTTTGATGCTTCATGTGTCTGAGGTGCTCTCCCAGGGGTTTAAAGGAGCAATTCTAAAAATAATGGTTTTCCTTTATATATATATTTTTTTCTTAACAAAAACAGCAGGTGAGAGCCCCATACAGGTTTTTACTTTGAATAAATGCTGAAACAAAAGTCTGGGCTTTTGAAAATCTCGAGCACCTCAGTGAGAGTTCTCATGTCTGAGCATATATTTATCAAAATGCTGAAAAATTAAATAAAAAAGAAAAAACAAACTACAACCAATCATCAATTTATCAAAGCTATAACAATTTAAAATACACCAGAGCTCTCTAAAGAAAGTTAAGAGGAGATTCTTTGTTACCACAGAACAAGTGACACATGTTTTTGAGTAATTATACAAAACATTATGGGTCGTGATGAAAATTGGTTGGAGCAGTGTGTGCATATTTTAGAACTGAACAGTTTTAGCTTACTATTTGCATGTCATTAGGATATTGTCAGGATGTTACGCAACATTTTCCATTCTTTTCTTCACATCTTTCCGTGGTACAAACAAGAAGGAGATACTGACTTGGTTTGCTAAATTGATTTTCTTAATTTTCTATACAAACTTTATTGTCTTCATTCGCAAGTGTGGACCTAAATTCATATGTTGTCAGTCTGCTCACAGAGTTTTGTTTATGTTTCAGTCAATTTTTATTAGATAATCACTTTTATAATATCATCCTAATATATCATGAGTGTATTGATAAGTAATTTACACTGCATACAACACTGTTATTGATTTCACATTAATTTCACAACATAGTTTCATATTTTTCATTAAAAAGTGTTTTTTCTAGGTGGATTAGATAAATACAATTTTATTTTGCATTCAAATTTAAGCAGTTTCACAAAATGTAGAGTTAAAAAGATCTGACAGGGAGGGATTGCTGTCAATTTATAAAGTATTTACAATAAAACAAGTATTGGTAAATGGTTATGTGTGGAAGATGCAGCAGGGACTCTCCCCAGCCTGTCAAAACATATTGATCGAAATCCTTCTCATACCTTAAATATTGTGAAAACCCAGAGCTCCTGTAACTTCACGGCAAGCTCCACCCCGTTTCTCAGCAAAGCCTCCATCACTCAGGCCTCATTTAGCCCATACCCTCGTGATTTCAATAAATGCCAGATATGGGGAGGAAGGGGAAAGGAGCGGGGGGAGTTTTGTTTAAGAGCGAGGCTGCGGCAGGATTAATGATCAGAGCGCCAAACTTGGCTTTTGCTTGCATCAGGTAATCAATGGCGTTGAGCGAGGCAGGCGTACCGGCAGACGGAGGGGCTCGACGAGAGCTGCAAGAGCCGAGACTAACCTCCTCTCATTTCTCAAAGAGACAGAGGGCCCCTCGCTGCCAAGCTGACAAGGTGAAACACTGTGGGGACCCAAGTTGAATGGCAAGGGCTTTTACACAGTTTAATGATTTTATTAATCTGATGAGTCAAACACTTGTGTCATGAGTCCCAGTGATATGTTATTTGTCTTAAGTGGCTGTTTTCACCAACTTGTTTTCGCCCTTGACTGGGATTATAGATACAGTATTAGCAATGATGACCAAACAGGGAAATAACATAATGCTTCAAGCTTGGTGCAGAAATAGCAAAGAGCTCTGTTACAAAGAAAACACAACTGGGATGGTACCACTTTGGGCAGGGGTTATCCAGTAAAACCAAAGTAAGTTTATAAATAAGCTGGTTCTGTTCTTTTCTCAGTGAGTTATTACAAAGCACATTTTCCTCACAGCATGGATTCTTATTTTTTTCTTTCCTGGATTTCAAAGCCACACAGCGCTGATTGACATGTTGGTTTGTTCCTATGTTTAATTGTATTTTCAAAGATCTCTCTGGGATCAAAAGGTTGACTAGTTGTTGTGTTTATCATGTTGTGCTGCTTTCTTACTTGCCTTTGATCTGACTTTTTATGCTCTTAAATAAATGCCTGCTTTCATTTTGCAAATGCACCCTGATTTCTAATTGAGGATAAAAATGGTGCTCTGCAACTGCAAGACTTTCTCCTTTATCATTAGTGGCCACCGCCATTATGAGACACCACAAATCACAAGTAGAGGGTCACCGTGCTGACACTTTTATGCTGCATGTTGATGCTTCTGGGAGAAACGTTATAATAGAGCACAGAGTCTGATTATATGATGCCTTCAGGATGTTATATAATTATAATACAATTCACATCATAATAACACAAAGAGAGTAGAAAGAATGAGAGCATTGTTTGAAGAAAATCTTGTTTCCTGTTGTTATCTAAAAGGAGAGGGAACATGGAGAAGGCCATCTATATGTGCAAATACACAACTGAACAGTCTATCTATTGCTGAGATACGATCTCACATTGTGTAGATGAGCCTTTTATTTACACTGCGCTATTAAAGATACCATTCACCCTGAAACCATAGATGGTAGATCACAAGATTTACACAAGTCTTAGAACAGACTGATTTAATGGCCCTTGAAAAAAAGAGATTCCTTTGCATTTCCTGACGTCTGGAGGGTTTTGCAATCTACAAACATAATCTTAAAACATTCCAATTTGCCCGAGCAGGCCAACTTAGAATTCACTGCATTTCACACATTATGTTGATGGACTGTATTGAAGCCCACTGATGGCTATGAGATGCTAGAGGTGTGTTCAGGCAGAATGTAAAATAGATTTTAGATGCATAGTGATTCTTTACTTAGTCTGTGGAGAGTCAAGCGGAGGAAGAGGAATGCTCAAGGTGGTGTGAAAAAAATCACGTCCCTGCAAGATGAACTTACACTCTAAGGACTTTTTAATGATCCAAAGCATGTGGTCCAAGTTTATTTAGGGTATATCCATGATCTTTTTTTCTTTTTCTTTTTTACCTGCAGAACACAGCCGAAGGCTAAGCCTAAAATCCAATAAAACAATGACAGTGCCATCTCCCATTCACTTTTCGAGCCACACATTCTTGTACCTTGGTGTATTGTTATTACAATGGCACAGTGTTTCACTCAGAGTTAGATTTGATTAGTGATCAGTTGATCACATTTTGTCACTGACCAGTGAGCACAGTCCTGACACATGCACACAGCAGTAGCTCCGTTCACTCTGAGAGGATCAATGCACTGTTCAGCTCTATAGAGAACTAAATCATGTAAGAAATATTTGATGTTATATAATAAGAGGTAAAGAGGTGAATAAATCTTCATTTTGTTACAAAACTGTGGACAAATTTAAGTGATGAATTGGAACACTCTGGAGGATTTACCAGGTAGTAAGAATGAAGTCGCTCTGCAGAGCTTTGTAAAAGAGACATCCCTGTCACATTGCAACATAATACAACACACAAAATGTCACAAAGAAGCTCTGACCCTCTGTAGGCTGTACTGCAATGTGCCACCTGACTTATCCCGGTGTGTGCGTGCATTTTTAGCTCATTCTGCTTGCATGTAACAGGCAAATATTGTGCGTTCAGGCACATCACATTACTAGGGCACATCTTACTCTCTTGACAGTATACCATATAATAACAGTGAAATACTGCACCACTGACTTAAGACCAGGATTGTGTCGATCAAGAGCAACATACCCATGGGTGCGTAGGTAGGCATAAGGGTATTTGCTATTTAAACATCATGGGCACTGCACAGGAAAGTGACAACTGTGTCTGTTTGAAAAGAAAAATACACTTTTGTTATGTTTTGCACTGCTGTGCACCAGGTGTAATACAGAGCCCAGATTTTATGTTGAGCAAATGTGTGCGTATATCATACATCTTGAGAATCTACTTCATAAACATGCATAGGTTGGGAAACTGAAAGGATATAACAATTGTATGGGGGATAATTTTGTCTTATGTAACTCACATGTTTAGATTTGGATAAGGCTTAAAGTTCAGGTACTGCCAAGATGGTCATGTGAAACCACTGTGAGCTGCATCCTGCGTCCTTGTGACAGTCTGTGGCTGACCCCTTTTCCTTACACATCACTTATCAGTTGTTGCCATGAAAGCAGTTTTAAGTCTTTTACTCTTTCGTGACCTCAGTTAATTGCTGATCACATTGCATGTTTTTACCTATTTGTTTACCTTTTTTCAACGTTGAAGCAAACTCTGTACAAGGCCTAGAAACAAATGGTTTTCGCGTGGTTGAAGAGTGAATTTCCAACGTCCTCCTCGAAAAACCGCTTTAGTTTCAGAGAAAAATGCACTTTTGTGTATGCCTCAGATCATCTCATCTCTGATATTGATGGGCTTCGCGATATATAGGCGAAGCTGCATGTGTACGACACGCTACACTGGTCATATCTGTCCTCCTAGCAGCCATGGTCGTCATGCAAGTCGACC
This sequence comes from Trachurus trachurus, assembly GCF_905171665.1. Lineage (NCBI taxonomy): Eukaryota > Metazoa > Chordata > Actinopteri > Carangiformes > Carangidae > Trachurus > Trachurus trachurus. The sequence continues at coordinate 24,283,822 of NC_139893.1, read as the reverse complement.
AAAGCTATTCATACTCAGACAAAACCAAGATCACACATTTTTAAAAAACCATCATGTTTTGATTGTAGTTTAAATCAGTTTTCCATATCAGAGGACTACAATATTCACACACAAGGTATTTGATAGTGTCTATTATCATAAACTGTAAAAAAAAAAAAAAAAAAAAAAAAAAACAACAACAACCAAAAAAACAATTTTGACCAGTTTTCTCGTCAAAGGTCGCCAACGTTCAGGCATGCAATGACAGGAAAACTCATCAAAGGTCACAAAAGAGTGAATGATAATGCTATTAGATTAAGTGCCATGAGTATATTGCATTGAAATCTGATAGCCGTAAGATACTAAGTTAATATTAAATTATAATTTTAATGAATGAATGTTATTCTAGTTATTGCATCACAAACTGGGCATTTCAATCAGGATAGACCATTTACGACAAGAGAGTCAGGTTTGAGGATGAAGATGAAATTACATTTATTGTGCACAAAATAGACTTTGGCGCTTAGACCACGGGTGTAGACCAGCTGAGTAAACTGATCTGGGGATGAGAAGCTTGCATCTGAAGTAGTTATATCCCCCCCGGGCCTAGACACTGGTGGTGGTCGGGAAGCTTGAAGTCGCCTGAGAGTTTTGCAGGAATAAACGGCTGATGACAGGAGAGAGAGAGAGGACTTTTAAATTTGACGCTAATGACCGATTGGTGGAAGGGAAAGAGGATGGCAGACTGTGATTGGCTGAATTATGAAAATGAGGGTGGAGCGAGAGGATAGCAGGAAAACAGGGAAAGGGCTTTGAGGCGTGCTTAAAGAGATAGTCTTCCTGTCTGAACTTTCGCTTAGCTTCATGTTTAATGTTTAATTTACTACCTAAAGATTTGTTGAAATATATTTTAGATTATTTTTGTTTGTTTGTTATGTTCTGTTTTTACTCTCAGGGACAGGCTTCCATTGAAAGAGATCTCTTACAGATTGTGTTTAAACTTCTTTGATTTTTTAAGAGCCTCAGATTGCTTTGTTGCGCAAAAAGTGCTTTCAACCTAAAGCCTGACTGATGGATCGATGAAGAGTTGTCAAACAAGAATGATTCACTGCAGCCATCTTGCTCACCACAATCTTTTGAATTGTTCAGTTCCCCTTCATCATTGCTTTAGAAGCTGTAATATTTCATATGGGACGGCTCCAGTCTTCACGTTGTCATTCCATCGAATCTATAACTCTGTCTAGAGCTGGCAGATGTATGCAGCTGCAGGACAGAAGGTCAATCTGACAAAATCCTTTTAACCTTAACTTGTTCTTATCATACAGCTAGCTGCCTCCAAGGTGGGTCAGAGTCTTGATGAAGCGCCCATTAGCTGAAGCAGCCTGACCTTAGAAAGGAAAACTGTCACAAACTAAGTTCTCTCAAGTATCCAGACTCCAAAAACGCATGATCAATCGAGCTGACTCAAGTGTTTTTACAAGTGCGATTCTCAGTCAAGAGTGTCAGCGTGCGATTATACCTCCATCTATCATAGTGATGGGACTAAGTATTGGCTCCTTGTGACAGACACTGAGGAATAGGACTCGACTTCAAGACAGACTTCACAGACTCACTAGATCAGCAGTCTGGAGCATTCACAAGAGACGACAGGCATTCAGCTTTTTCCTTATCCTCTCAACAACCTCTTAATTTATAGCCCAGGGCGTCCTTCTCTGAGAGTTTTGTTGCTGCTGTCCATTCATGCCACAAACTCCCGATGCCCTCTCCGGCTGATGGCGCTGATACAGCGAGGAAGTGTTTAAGGATTAATGGAAAGTGTATAGATCTCCAGTGGCGAGAAGGTGCAGTACACACAATATACACAAACAAAATTGATGGAAAGAGACTTTCCTGTTGTCTTCTGTGTGGGAGTTTAAACAATATATAGCACACAACACGGGATATTAGCTCAGCACACTTATGAATTGAAAATCCTTTTTATTATCCTGTGCAGGTACTGCTTTGTTTGCTCTCTAAAGAGGAATACGAAACAGCTTTCTGAAGAGGCGGACAGGATGTAAATTCCCCCTGAAGAATTGATGCTCATCAAATTAACCGTCCTCAGTAGTCTATTGTTACAATTAGAAGTTAGTGAAGCTATTCCTTACATATGGGCAGCTGTTGTCTATTTTCCTTTAATTTGTTGTAATTTGGAAGGAATCGACTTAATGCCTCATCCGACAAGAACACGTTTTACTGATATAGATTGTCGTAAGGCAGGCTTAATTGATGCTGAGCGTTGCAGCTGAATTCTCAATGAAAAAGCGATGAAACAAGTGACTGCTTGACAACCTCACCTCGGCAGAACTGCTCCTCTTCTTCATGATCATGTTACTGGAGACATGCCGACTTGAGAGGCATGACTTGAGCCTGGCCTCGCTTATTTGCTTGTCTCTTCAATGAGTCGGTGCTGTCTGTCACTCCAGACAGGTGTGTGCTTGTCAAGACTACCATTTGCATGGTGACTTCATTTGAATAATAAGCAAGGGAGAAGGGCTGAATACTTCACTCTTAACCTTAATATATTTCTTTTTTCTTTTTTTTTGTCTGATTAAATTACATGTTTCACTGAATCTTAATTGCTTTTTTGTGAACCTGCTTATGTGATCTGATTTGCAATTTTCAGTGGGAATGGTATTGTATTACTTCAGAATATTGAAGAAAGTCAAAGGGGGCAACAAGCTTTCCACATTTTGCTCCTAGACTTTTAGTGGAGTAAAACACAGTTAAAATCATTTAAGGATTATTGTCAAAAAATGTAAATTGTTCTTTTTGAAAAGGATATTAATGTTACCTTTCTACTGAACTCAATTTACTGAAAAGGGGGGAAAATTGTGAACATTTTCCCCTGAGAGAAAATGAACAGCCTTTGCCATCATGACTCATACCATGTGATTGTTTCATATACAGGATGGTCAATCCCAGGTGAAGGTCTAATGAATATATGGGCACCTCTCCAGTGATCATCTGCTGTGAGATTGGCGCCTAAAATGCATAATCAGCTGTAATTAATCGAACAAAGTGATTAATCACATTTAGCTCGCTCTCTGTTTGCATGCAACCTGTCATAATCAATTATTTGTGGGATAAATCGTGACTCTGGAGATAGGGGTGGCAGGAGTGGAGCGAGGCGCCTGATGAAGACTGATGACAGGCCTAAACATGGGACATGACAGTGGGAACATGGTGGAGATTGAATCCGTAACCCTTTGAGCACATCATAAATTATCTCTCTCAGAATAAAATGATTGATTTGCATCGCTCCTCGCTGCACCTGGAATTGCTGTCCTTCACAGAGACAAAACAAGTGGGTGAACACAATATGACGTCTAATATCATAAGCTGACACTGAGAGAGAAAACACTATAATATGGCACTTAAGGCCAGTTGCTGCAGGTTTCTTTCTTTTTTTTTTTTTTTTACTTTTGGAGAATATCTTGACACAAGTGTGACACTGAAATACTCTGTATGTGAGTCATGGAAATGGGCAGATGCATTTACCTCCAATCTCACGCCCTATTACAGATTCATTTTTCAGCTGCTAAAAAGTTGGCAGTGGGTTAAAAAAAAAGTAACTTTGTATCATTTAAAACTGAAATCCAGAACTTTTTTAGAGGTTGGCTAAAAACACTGGACATATACAAGAAAAGGTAGAAGCCATTTTTATTCAAACTCTGAAAGATGTGCCAGCAAGCAAAGTGTCATTCTGTTCTTGTAACTATTGATCCTGATTTGTGAATATGAAGGACTGGTGTGAATGTGCTCAGTCTGTTTTGTTTTGTGTGAAGGACAGGTGTGACGCGACAAGCCTATCCCAATTTCTCAAGAGCAGAATGTAAGCCTGTGTGTATTACACAACCCTGTTCTCAATACAGATGAGGTTAATATTATATAATCAAATATATTTTTGAAGGAAATGTTGCTTCTATATTCCATATGTTCTCATTTAAACACGATCACTGTCTATCCATAACCACAATATTTATTAGGCAGTCAAACCCTGTTTTTAGGGGCAATAACCAGCCAAGCATAGTATTTGCGTCATTATTTGGTCTTCAAAAATTCTTTATATGTTTTCAATCCCTGAATTTAAAATATTTTCACATGTAAGGGAGTCACAGGGAACCATGCAGATGTGCAGGCCCCCACTGTCTCCCACAGGCAGTTGTATTAAGTCACTGCTGACATTTTCTGCTGCTGTTGCTACTTCACATTAAGAGTGGCCCTTTCTCAAAACACCTATTGTCTTGTATTGTTAAGCAGTCATATGAAGTCTGATGTATTTGTCACCGAGGTTACCACCGACCGCAGCCATTCGTTAAATTTGCATCTAATTGCAACTGTGGCCTGCTGTTGTGTTTATAAATGAGTCATACCATGCGCAACATGACATCAAATATTGCTCATGGTGTAACCAAAAAAGGTCAAACTTTCCTGACAGACTTATTATCCCTGCTAAGGAGATTAAGTTTTCACCTGTGTCTGTTTGTTATTTGTTTGTCAGCAGGATTACGCAATAAGTACCAAACTGATTTGCAGTCGCAGGGACTGGGGGGGGGGGGGTCTCATTTTGATGACTATCCTTAAAGCTATGATACGGGACTTTTTTTCCACCTTTTTGTTAATTTCTGTAGAACAAAATCCAAGGACCCTGATGTAAAAGAAAAAAAAAACAAAGAAAAAAAAACAATGAAACCTGAGCTCTCTGAGTTTCTGCAAGTTGCAGTCGGGAAAACAACCTCCTTAGCAGAGGCAACAACATTAGTCCAGACAAGAAAAAGTTTGATTTGAGTTGCCTAAACATTATGCAGATATGTTTTAGGAGCCAGGAGCAGATATCGATAGGAGCTAAGTGATGTACTATACAGTGATAAGATAGAATTCTGGTTTGTGAGATGTGCTTTAAACACTGACTTCAATTCTTTTTTTTCTGTAGTGCAGTCGTTGACATGACACTTGAACTGTGGGAGGTACAAGCCGACTGTCTTTGTCTTTAAGCATCAGTTAGTGAAGTTCTTGGCAGACAGAAACCTTGCATAAGCGCAGACATCTTAGCAGGTCAACACTCAAGACTCAAATCGCAAGTTTCGCGGCAGTCTAGGCTGTCATCTGGTATCAGTACCTGTGTCTCTCTCATACACTTGAAAAAAAAAGCCCTTGCACCTATCTGGACCATGTCATGCACACACGCACACACGCACACAAGCACACACACACACACACACACACACACACTGGCATCCACATACTGTATAGATACACAGATATAAAGTATATGCACACCTGCACAAAATCCACCACAACTACAGAGGATTGTTGGGGCAGAAAACTTCAGGCAGTTGATGGGTAGTTATGGCAGGTGTGCTGCACGCTCAGACAAATGGAGACTGGCAGCTTCCCCTCAGAAAGACTTGGGGCTGATTTTTATTATTTTTTTCCCCTCTCTTTTCTTTCTTTTTTTTTATTACTGCCTGACTGACTGCTTCTGCCTTTTACCAAACATCCATTGTTTACCTCTGTTCTGCACGGTCTCACCTCAGATGACAAGCCATCCGTGGAGAGCCACTTCCTTTTCATTCACTCCTTCCTTTATTCCTTTCTTTCATCTTCTCTATTTCTTTCCTTCCTTCCTTTTTGCTCTGTTCCTTTTCAAGCTTTTCCTTTTTTTAACTGTCATGATAAATGAGTTTTAAACTGACGAGATGTCAGGCTTCCTCCCATTGAAGTTCACAGTTTTATAATTAAGTCTGGCAAAGCTCACTGTGAACTTGGGGAACAATCATGTGACGGGGAATAATATCTGTCTGTGACATTCTCAGATAATCCTAGCACATGTTTAGATCAAGATAAAAAAAAAATACCTGGAGTATTTAAAGGGGATGGGGTGTACTAGGAAGGTGACTGGATATTTGGACCTGCTGGATATTATTATGAAATTGAATTCAGACATTTCCATGATCCAGTCACTGTGTAAATATGATTTAGTCATCATTTATTTCCACCATTAACACATTAAAATGTATCTGTTTTCCATGCCGAAGTTGCATCGATTTCACTCTTGAAGAAATTAGATTGTCGTTCACACAACATCGTCTTGCAAGATTTACATCATCTTAAACTGTCTGTCTGGGGAAACCTCATTACATGTCCTTTTCATCATGGTGGATATTGTCTTGCACAAGGTTTGTTCAAAAGACACCTTTGTCATAACACATTGACGTAACAACAAATACGAAATCTTGTCCAAACTCGCTAGATAAAATTGTTATGCTGATTTACTGCACATAATTTATATGATGTGATTTATAATTGATTTGAATGAAACACATCTGGTTTGAAAGAAAAGAAAATGATGTTACTAGGGGTTCATAGAAACATTCTTTGAGATGTTCTAAGATTGTTTGTTGTGGAAACATCCCCCAATCAGAACGTCCTTAAAAATGTCATTAGTGATAACCCAAAATGGCTGTGCAGAGGCATTCGACATCAGGCTTGTCAGGTACACAAAGATTCTGTAACCACTTCCAGGTTAGGGATTTTGAGCTTCCATCAGAGATTATCTGGATCCCAGAGCAGGTTTATGTCAGATTAGTCAGCGGATTGATTGATTTAATTTACCAGCTGTGAATGAATCTGTCCTATGCATACAGGTGTTACGTACGACTGAGGCTCTATCTATGATCACAGTCCAACAGTCCAACAGCTAACACCATAGGGGTAAATACATTTAAATACACAACTGTACAGCAACGTATCATTAGGTCCTGTGATGACCAGGCAACATAATGTCACTGAACTGACAAGTGTATCGATTCGAAGAAAGCCTTTGGACAAACAAGCCATTCTTTGGGTTGTCAGCATATCAATACGTGTAAGCAAGTCGTTATTGACAGTCCCTGACATTATTGATCTTAAAGTTTCACTTTGAGCTACAAATCCCCTCGTGGCAAAGTCATCTTTATGAGGAATACTCAATGGGTATTTGTGAATGCTTGGTTTAACAGCATTTATGACCATTCTTTATTGTCAACTATCCTGTATTGGGTTTTCATTGACCAACACTGGTTGGATTTCACAGTGCTGCAGGCAAATGGCTTGTCATGCTTCACTCTCTGTTAAGAAGAGGGAATCAGTCACACTAATGACTCTGGGAGACTATAATTCAGCGTCTGTCAATCAATCAATCTCAACCCATGTTCTGATTGCACATTTCTCTGCTCCCGGGTGGTAAAATAAAGCATATTTAAAACTGCTTTAATTGATTTTTTGGGGGCCACAAGGGAATAGTGCAGCAAGCTGGAAACACATTAATTGGCATTTTATGAAGTTTTAAAGTTTGTGTGGCAGATGTGTTGGCAAAATGTCCATCAGATACAGCACAGTATTACTGTAGCTTTTCCTTGTGGTTTAGCTCATTTGATCTGGACCAAGGTAAGTGCTGCTGAACCTGTTCACACTGGCATTTTACAAACAAACCAAGACGTTCAGTCTAGTTTCTAATCTGTATATTAATATTCTGTGATGTGACAGAGAGCTCATCAAGAAATAACTGATTGTGAGCATTATCGGTATCATTAGACTGGAAATCAACCACATGTCATGAATAATATCAGAGGAAGAGACAAGCATTGTGGCATCTTGTATCACTGTGTCATGCAGCAGGACTTTAGTATACCACAGTTCCAGTCAATCTGATTGATCAAACAGGATGCCCATGCTGATGTGTAGACATGTTGCCAAATTATAGGCACAAAGTTCTTACCAAAGTATGATGAGCAGCTATCACATTAGTCCAGACAAACCTTCCTTACCTGGCAAATGCACTAGTGTTTCTTTTAACCAAACCACATAAATGAATAGTGAAAGCATTCATGCTCGGTATTTACTCTCACTCCATGGTTTATTTGGCTTCAACAAACTTCTGAGGGTGTAAAATGCTACATTTATTAGATAGTCACTAACTTTCTTAGTCTGCTGTTTGGTGCAGTGTGCGGTATGGATTTATTGAATTGTTTTTGCTGAAAATAGCTACCACCTTCTTTTAGAGATGAGGTTAACCAGAATGGTACTGTAAGAGCTAATACAATTTGAGTTACACCTTTCAAAGTATGTTCTTTGATTACTTCTTTACTACTTTTTTTCATAACAACATAGGAGTCAGACAGGAAGATGACAACTGCATCAGATTTAAACTTTCAAAGATGCGTTGTACTTTGCATCACCTGTAAGATAGGGCCCTTAGTCTAGATTTTAAGGATATTAGAAGTTTATGACCATTAACTTAATTTGACTGCTGACTCGTTGTTGCGTATTGTTGTTTCGTCCTAGTTGCTGCTGATCCAGCAAATTAGCTCGTCATGAGTAGCAACTAAGAGCTTTACCTCTGCAATCTAGTTACATTATGCACAACTGGTTAAGAGGTGGTATGATGGTGTGGAGGTTAGTATTCTGCCCTCCTGGCAACAAGGCTCTGGGTTTGATTCCTGGGCCTGGTACCTTTCTGGGTGGAGTTTACAAGTCTCCCAGTGCCTGTGGCCTTCCTCCCACTCTAAAGGTGACTAGCCCTGTGATGGACTGGCCCATGTGTCAGAGTCATATTTTTCCAACAACATGTATTTTACTATATAGGGTAGGAGATGTCACATCCTGATGACCCAACTGGCTAACTGTCAAACACCATAGTGTACAGACTGCAGCAGTGTACTGTAAAAAAAAAAAAAGAAGAAATTTTTTTTTCAATTTCAATGAAAAAACAACAACAACAACAAAAACTCGAGGACGTGAATTTGATTTAAAATATATCCCAATCACCCAGAGCTGTGTGAGAGGCAGGAATCACATTAGTCTTCCAGGAAGTCTCATTTAAGATAATGATATTTTGGTTGGTCTTCGGCTAAGAGACCAGTCCCAAGATGCGTGGAGATTCTAGCCAATTATCTGATAATGATAATGACTGTCACACAACTTAGATCACCTGCACTCACTCTGACTCGGACTGATAGTCTGTGCTTAATGTTATAAATCTTTACAAGATACTGGATTAAGTTAATCCAAGTTTTTTTCCATCTCACTCTCTCTCACTGTGTTTTTTCGGACTGTGTTAAAGCTCTGTGAGGAAAAAATGTCTGCACAGCTCAAGTTGAAGGACACGGCCCGAAAAAGTAATTACTGGCAGGGTCATTAATGTCACTTAATATGCACATAGCTAAGAAGAGGTTAAATCAGTCATATGAGGTGACTGATCAGTGTGGAAACCTTTGTAATCCACTTCATACCTGAGACTGAATATCAGTCGCTGTGTGTGTAGACGGTGGATGTTTTATTACTGAGGCAAAGTGGATTAAACACCAACAATATCATGTCCTTTATAATACATCAATCAATGAAATGATGGATGAAATTAATTCCTTAAATTCTCTACAAGTGTTTTACACACAAACCTTGCATGATAACCACACAATCTTACAACATGAATAATTTATGTAGATTTGTTTGTATGATTCTCCAGTAATATGACAAATCTACAATAGTGTATCGAGCAGCTCGTGCCATCTCAACTTTAGCTTGTCACCAAACAACGCCCAGCTGGCTGTTGATGTGGGGATATTGGACATTATCACATTTTCTTTTTGCTGTCAGCAAAAATAACAACAACAATGTGTGAGTTTTTTTCTGGGAGGAAGCACTGTCTCTCATCACCCTTTCTTTTTTTTCCTCCTTAAACTGTAAAACTTGTCTGAGATTGTACAAGCTCTCCAGGGAAAAGCTAAACCCTGCAACTCTCCGTTTTCCACCGAGCAACCTTGAAATCACAAGAAAAGTGCTGCTACATCAAATGGTAGATGTCAAATATGTGGATCATTTACTCTTTCCTATTTATATCGCCTTAGTGATTTCCCAACTGGTTCACGGTGACAGTCGGCTAAAGCTGTATCCTATCTACTTGGCTGACCAATTGCACATCCAAGCAAGCCACCTGCCAACAGTAGAAATGTATCTAAACTGAGGCCTTTTTATCCCAGGGACACCTGGAGAAAGTCCTCCATATTTTTTTTTTCTCATTTGGATTACTGTGACTCACTCTGTTCCTCACTGCAGTTTCTTCCCCAAGTGTTCCTTCCTCCTTACAACTCCTCTTAAATGCTGCAGCAATGCTTGAAGGAGAAATGATCTCTGCTGCAGCTACCTGTGAGTTTCAGAATTGATTTTTTTTAAGATTCTGCTTTCATGGCTCAGCTGGCTATGTCCCGTGGCTATATCACAATCCTTGAAGTCCTGTGCAAGCTGGAGCACAGTCTGAGATACTCAGGCTGGGGCCTTTTTTGGTTGTTCCAAGGTCTTGATTGAAAAGAAGACGTTTTGATTTCTTTCAGCAACATATGTGAGAAGTGTAGGGAAAAAAAAGAATGTCTGGCATTAATATTTTCTCAGATTGCTGGATAGATTGACTTAGAAGTTAGACGCTTTATAAGTTTTCACTGTAACTAAACCTGATTTCTCACCTGTAGCAGCTGGTGGTGATGGTCACATGTCAAGAACTTCAATGGTCATTGTATTTACAAATAATAGGCTACAATCAACTTCTGGATGAATAATGCTTATGCATATTCCTTACTACAACAGGCATGGGTTTAGTCCAACTCATGGACCTTTGCAGCCCTGCTTGGACTGTGCAGTGACAAGGTGGGGCCACTCAGATAAGATGGAACTATCAGTTGGGAAAATCCACACAACCTCAATTTTGGACTTGTCCATTACTGATTTGATCCTGCATGGGCCAAATTTTTACAGGATTAAAAAAAAAAAAAAGATATGATACCCTAACCCTGTCTCATACCACTGAGTTCAATCTACAGTATGTGGATTACACACGTATTGCACATATGACACACTATAACATTCAGCATAGTCATACATACCTCAAATGGCCTGTACTTACATCTTGAGAGTATGTGTGTATGAGTACTGTTATTAGCCAGAAGTCTGTGTTCTCCATTAAAGACAGGTAAGGAGTCGTTGGAGACACTTTGCAGTCTTCTTGCAGAATTTCCTTGCAAGTGCAACAAGGTCAGAAAGCAAGATACAATTGATTTGTGTTTCTCTGAAGCTCAGGATGTTGCAGTGGCCTTTCCCTCACTCTCAGTAAGATGTCTCATTTTGGAAACCCAGCCCTCCGACTGTCTCACAAATCTGCCGGCTGACTTTTCTGCCGTGCTCTCTCTCTAGCGACTCTGTCACTGCATCGCTGGTTGCCTGAACTGAGCGGGTTCCATAAGAATTAAAGCAGAGATGTTTACAGTGATCACGGCTGACAGTCACCACCTCTCCTGATTCGACAGATGGAAATAGCCTGTGTAACAGTGGCGGCCGGTCAATAGGGGGCGCTAGGGCACCGCCCCCATCAAAATTTCAGGAAGATAGTGTAGACACAGTAAACATAAATAACATTATAAAAAGTAATTACCATATCTGTTCAGTGTTCACTCATACAGTGGGTTTTACTTTGAAATTTGTAAGCCTTTCCATTCCATATTGGGTTTATTCTGGGTTGTTTTATACATTTCAATAGCAAGGGGCGCCGGCCTAATGAGTGTGTATGTGGGCTCTTAAAATTTTGGCTTCCATGTGACTTAATTCTGGTCTCTAATTGGTTACTTCAAGATTCTCCTCCGGGCGCAGCTCTCTGCGCCCGTGGCCAATCAGCGCGTTTGGGTCATTTTTTCATCCAATCGGATTGATTCATGATACCTGATCTGTCAATCAAAGTCACTCCCCTGGCAGCGGAGACGTGCCTGTCACTCAAACAGTTACAGACGCACCCGTGCGCACACGGAGCAGACAGACAACAACAAAACAGGAGACAATGGCGGCCGCAGCAAAAGAAAAATCAGTTGTTTCTTTACGAAATAATCCTTTCACGAGGCGTTCGCTGGAGTAAAAAAAAAAAAAAAAAGGATAAAGGAGCTTGGGCCGGAGCAACCTGACCAACCTTAAAAATCATGCAGCAGGCAAGTGGCCGTGGACGGAGACGACGCTTCTCCCGTCTGTCATGCCAAACTCAGCTGAGGGGTGTACCGCGAAGCCACCTTTGTAGTACAGGAGAGCCCGACTCAACATACCTCGCTAACACACTACACTGGCTTTGCAGTACACCCCTCTGGCTGGATGTGAAGTTAGCAATGCTCTTTATTTATCTTATTTATCTGACGCCCCCCCAATTTATTTTAGCACCAGCCGCCACTGCTGTGTAAGTGTGGAAAATTTTCAGTTTCAAGTCATTTGTTTGAACGTGGCTGTGGCACTTTTTATTTCAAAGGCATTTCAGTGATCATATGTCTAATATCTAACAGGTTCTATAGGATCTACGCTTCTGGGAAAAAGTGGTTAACAGTAAAGTCCTGACCTAAAAGAGATGTGTTATTATTATGCTTTTTGTTCAAGTTTTTTTTTTTTTTTTTTTTTTTCCTTTGGCACACTCCACCTTTATGAGACAGAACCAGTAGATTAAATGGTAACTCGAGGCTTTGAAATTATATGTAAATGTTTGAAAACCAAATTAAAAAAAACATTTGAATATAGAAATATTTACCACTACGAGTGGAGTTTAGTCTCTTAAATGCCTCTCTGTTAGAATCTGGTGGTCTACTTTATGTTTAAGCAATATTATAGTAAGACTGTGTAATGAGGTATATTTCTATTAATTAGACTATTAAAGATTCATATTAACTCAGCACACTTTCTTGCAATTCATCAGACACATTAAAAACTGGTTTTGCGCTATAGATATATCATAATATTATTATTGCTTCACTGCAGGGAGTGTTTTGTGGCAGCGTATCATCTGAGATGACTTAAGCACTGTTTTATCCCGAGATAATACTCTTTGATGCGAATTATCTACTTATCGGTTAATCCCATCACACTTGTTTCCTGAGGGTTATAAGAGGCCAACGTGATTCCAACATGTTTTGACATTTCCCATCATTGAATGTGCAAATACGTCGTTGTGTTGAGCACACACATGCAAATGCACATACACATACATACAGTATGTGCTCATTGTGCCATTGTATTGTATAGTATATCCTTGGAGCAAAACTGAATACCCGCGTGACTCGACAGTATCCCCGCGGTGAAACAGGGCAGTGAGCTTTTATCTGCAGCCATTGCTGGTGACAATTAATGTCAGCGGCATGATGTGTCCCAGCTCTCGGGTGGGGACACAGGGGGGGTAGGGTTAGAGGTGAGTATTGCCCGGATCTATAGAGCAAGAAGAGGTGGCGGTGGTGGTGGTAGTGAGGTGGGGGTGGTGGGGGTGCATGTCTGCTGGCTGAGAAACTGTGGAACAACGCCAAGTTCTCCATTAGGGAGCCCTGCAAGGTCACTCCAGTATGCAGTCGTTTTGCCAAGCGACCCAAGCTCTTCGGGCTGTCCTATAGGAAGGGAGGAACAGGGAGGGGAAGACAGAGAGAGCAACAGATAGAGAGAGACACAGAAAGAGGGAGGGGTGGTGGTGGTGGAAGAAGTGTGGGCCACAGTCCAACCCATATGGGATGCGCTCCACTGACAGTCAGTGCCAGAGGTCACTGGCAAAGCCGACCCCATCTTTGTAGAATGTCTGAAGGTTCCCGGCAAGAAAATGAGTTTTAGGAGGGAATAAAAAATGCCAGCAGACTGTCCGAGATCCTTAATCAGAGCAAAGGTCCACTGAAAACAAGGGTGTCGAAGCACAGAATTACTAATGTTCCCCCTCCTTGTGAATTTTTTTTATGGCACCTTGCCACTGAAGGGGGGTTGAAATGTGGATATAAAAAAAAAGGCTGGACAGTAACTCCTTTGCCCTTGAGACAAAAACAAGTAAAAAACCTTTGTTTTATTTGCTGTTTCTCTCTCCGTTTCTGCGCCCACAGAATGTTAACTTTAGGTCTTGAGGGAGGAGTGATTGGGGAGAATACGTCAGTCCGACCGCCCATTTCTCCGACTACCCATTAATCCGACTTATTCTAGAGGGGTATGGCTATGGTTATGGTTAGGGTTACTTAAGTTGGAGAAATGGGAGGTCAGACTAATGGACGCAAAAATATAGAAATGCATGGTCGGAGAAATAGGAAGTCGGACAGACGCCATGCGCCCAGAGTCAATTACACTTGCTAATATGAGAGGCTCTTTTCAAATGAAGAAGAAAGAGGGCCTCTTAACAAAAAACAGTTTGTGTTTACCTCTTTAAAGTACCACTTGGTTGTCACTTATGGTGTTGATAGTCTTTAGGAAGTCTGTCTGCAGCTATACCACTCTATTTAGAGAAAATTGGAGCTCATTAAGAGTGTATGTATGTGCGTGCATGCGTGTGCGTGAGAGCGTGTGTGGCATCCATGTACCTGTATGCACAAGGGCTTTTCAGCCTAGCATTCATCCTTGCCTCTCTTCCCTTCAGCAATACTAGCTTTAGAGCTTTTAAATTGTAATGTGATAGGGTTCACCTGCAAAGCTACCACAATGAATTATTAAGCTCTCCAGTATGGATGAGTGAGTCTCATTATGGCTCCCCTCAGTACAGCAGAAAGATAAGCATGGCTGATTATTCCTGGGATCCCTTTTGCCTTGCTTTCTAGAGTGCCTGGAAAAGGAAGAATTTGCCAGTATAGCTGGAGTGAGATAAGATTTCAAATGTGTATTCAGATGTTCTTTCACGCTCTGGGAACTGGATGCAGAAGAAAAGGTATGGCGGCACGGCTCGACATCTCCCTCTCCCTCTCTCCTTCTCCATCTCTCTCCTGCTCTCTTCATCCCCAAGCCAACAGTACAGGCTCTATGGTGATAACTTTTAAAAGTGAACAAAGGCATCAAAAGGATGGAGGAGACCCGGGGATTATTTAAATACTAGGTGCATTAGAAGCCCCGGTGTGCTTTCCATCCCTTAAGTCATCAACAAAACCTGCTCCACTTTTCTCACTCTGGCTGAGGAGCATGTATACTACTGACAAAAGAAAGGAAAGAGGGGGATAAAGAAGATGCTGCAGCAACCTGGCTTAAAAGTATTATCCTGTGTTATACCAGTGAATAACAGAGCGGAAGGCGCTCTATCCAAGTCAAGATAACAAGAAAGTGACCCGAACTGGGATCATCATCTGCACATTATTGACACCGGCAGCAACAAAAAAAGCAATATCACTCCCGTTTTCACTCTCTGAACGAAGGTGGTCTGAAGTAACAGCTAACCAAATATATGATAACACAACAAAAAGCTTTTCTCCCGCCTGATGCAGGTGTCCTCGCCATGTGGCCATGAAAGGCTGTGCCATGGCGAAGGAGAAGTGGCGTTGCTTCTTCACGGTGCTCAAAGCAGCAAGACAAGTTTAAAAAAAACGATATATATAAATAAATAAATAAATAAAGACTTGTGCAAGCGGCGGTAAAAGCAGCACAGAGCTTTCAAGTTTCCTATCAGCCTTTGATCAGCTGATACGATAACATGACACCATATCGCAGGGAGAATCAGCTCGTGGCGTAAATTCTTTCAATGGTTTGGCATGTTGTCTGCCCCTCGTGGTTTACTGAGTGACATATCATTAGCGCCGGCTGTCATCACCGTACCCCCAAGCTGGCATGGCTGACTGGAAACATTGTGTTTCTACATGCGCGTTATGACGTGGTGAATGAAATTTAAATGACACTGGCTGGGAAAAATCTGTTACGTAACAAAATAAGTAAAATACACATCTGGCCTTGTTACTGTTTTTCACAACTATGAAGCCGAAAACAAGGTATTTCTTCTTTTTTTTTAGTTTGTGAAAAGCTGACATGATGGAGACAAAAGTTGCGGAGTCTATATCTCTACACAAAGTACAGTAGGATATTTTATCCAGATTAACACATTTATTGTAGCAGAGCATTTACACTTGGGACATGACAACTGATTTTAACATAATGATCTCAAAAGAAGTAAAAAAAAAAACAAGACAATCAAAGAGTTTAGTAAATATCACCAAAGGCGACTGTTATCTGTTTCTAATTAAGTTTAAAGGTGTAATAAAACTGTTGAAATGAAAGATGAACGACTTGTTTTTAGAGGCAAGCAACTCAATACACCACCTCAAAAGGCATTAATGGCAGTAATACTCCTTGCTCCTCAATCGATGCTGAGCAAAATTAATATTGGAGAGTAAATCTTTCATTTTCTTGATTGATTACCATCATTAAGAGCATTGATCAGTAGCGAGGAGAAAAAACAGGGAGTGGGTGGGGGAGCAGCTTGTAGCTTTTTATCTGCCTCAGACAACATTAAAGAGGGAAACACAGGCTCATCCTCTCCTCACTGCTCTGTCTGGAACATAGATGTCAGAGAGAAATTGCAACCGTCAAGGGAATGCTTTTGTTCTGACCTCCTCCAGCTAAATGAACACTCGTCCTTGATCGTGGGAAATGGATGCGGAACATGTATGAAAAAAGGAGATATGTGTGCAAAGTCTTCAAGGTTAATTTACTCTTAACTCTTATTAAGTGTTCGTCTGTTGGGGCTTCATTAGGGTGACACGCTAGTTGCGGCTGAGGATGAGATTAACCTTGCACAGGAGGGGGAGGCTGGCTTTCTTTCCCCATCTTCCATCTATCCTTGTAGCAGCTCAATAGCCATGGGGAGGCTGACACACGTGCTCCGTAAACATCTGTAGTGCATGAGGCATCTGGCATAACAAGGACAAGGAGGTAGGAATTGTGGGTCACCAGCTCAGATTAATACATTGAATGAGTGAAAAAGACAACAACTTCATGGTATACTGTAGGAGGAGGGACAATTATACAAAAGTACGTAAATTCACACACCTACTGTACATGTTCTGCACACTGACAGGCCCTTTTGATTGATTTCCCCACCTGCCCCTATTTTAAGACATAGTAATGTGATTTTTTAAAAATGTAGTACATTTGATAAAGTTCAAATAAAAGTCTTATTTTTTACATTTAGAAGCCTCTCAAATACGGCCTTTCCTGCCCCCGCAGTACAGTGAAGTGGTAGCCATTGTTAAAATGTACAGTTTTTCATATGGATGATTGACAGCCCATGTCATTTGCATAATGGAATGAACCTAAATAGCATAGTATGAACTTGAATTAATTGTTCTAAAAATAGGTTAAACAAAGACAGAATAAGTCATACAATGCTGAATTTGTGCATCATACACAATAAACAAAAGTATCTCATACTTTGAAATACAAAGTCCACACATAATATTAAAGAATGAGTGAGTGCACCTCAATGATTAAAAATTCCCTTTCAACACTGTCTGTGTTGGACACTTGCAATTTTTCTACTAAATATACTCGACACTTAACTTTCTGAAGTACTATTGTGATGTTTGATAAATTATAACTACAGTACCTGGACAATGGACAGAGTGGCCTTGTCTGGTAAGGCTACATCTGAGCTTGGGTGTGAGGAAGTGATTGGCCAAACAAAAAAGAAAAATTAAATGTGTATTCTTTGCCGTCCTGCAATTGCTTTGAGTTGCTGATATATTCCCTGGTTTTGTTGGTAGCAGACCACTTGTTTACATAGACGCTTGTTTATCCTGTTACATGCAGCGTCTGTTGTCTGTCTGACATCTGCCCGATTTCACGTGAATGCAACATCAAGAAAACGTTCCGATATGCAACCGCACCGCTAGATGGGGGTAATTCCTACACATTATACCTTTAATGTGGATGACTCTACGTTACCCACACTTGTTAATGGGTCCATTTTCGATAATTATATCGTTTTGTCTTTATCATTATTTATTTATTATTATTTAGTGGTCAGCTTGCCCAGCATTTCCTACTTTCGGTTCCGCGGACGCTGCCCGGCGGGTCATGGGAATAACGCCGCCGAATCGCCGTTTACGGTCGGAACTACGACAGTACTGTATCTGATCATCTTTGAACCTCCGACTTTCATTCTTGATTAATGAAAACATTCTTGGCAAATGTTTTCACTTTCTTCCGTCTTGCACCGGTCCAAGAATTTCACAGTGCGCGCAGAGGCTCATGGGAAATGTTTAGTTTAGCAACAAACTTAATTCAGTTACTTTGCCAGTTGACACTTGACAGCACTGCAGGAAAACAACACTGACATCTGCCCAGAAGACATAGCACTGAATAGCACTGTTCAGAGCACATACTATAACCTCTTGTCATTTACACACAACAGTGGTCTGAGCTCTTGTCAAGTAACAATCACCACCACCCACTTCCAGCAATATGCCACATCCAGCCTGGGAGAAAACTTAGAAAAGGGCCCCTTAGGTCATGTCATTAACAATATTTGATTGGGGGGAATTAGTAAGTGATGAAATTATTTTTTCATTCAGTAAAACAAAATTAGCAATTCATTAGACTTGTCAGGACAGGACTATCAATGACTTTTCAGTGTGGCGTTAAAGACACCTTTGTTATATGAACTGGAAACTGCCTGTGGGTGTTTTTTCTGTCTAATTGTGATCTGTCGAGCATTAATCTTGCCTCCTGTTCAGTGAATGTTGGGAGATCCATCTCAACTCTGAAAAGGACAGGCAGGTCAAGAAAATTGATGGGTGGTTAAGGGTTTCAGTAAAAATCAAGAAGCCTACTGGGAAAATAACAAAACAAACACAAATGGCTATAAAGTAATTGACATTTCACAGTACCTGGCTCGTGGAGTAATTTCCATCACCAATATTTGTTTTCATTGAGCTGATTTGCATGTTCAAAGCCTTGTTCCCCCACAGAAACATGTTAATGGGTTGTTATTCCTTCAAGACTAATTAAGTCAACCAACAGACAAAGTTGACATTAAACATTTTCCACAGCTGAGAGAAAAAAAGGAGCACACACAGTCATGACCTTTACAGTGTTTGGTTTGTTTTCCAGT
Organism: Trachurus trachurus; assembly: GCF_905171665.1. Classification (NCBI taxonomy): domain Eukaryota; kingdom Metazoa; phylum Chordata; class Actinopteri; order Carangiformes; family Carangidae; genus Trachurus; species Trachurus trachurus. The sequence goes on along the minus strand of NC_139893.1, from coordinate 24,264,921 downwards.
AACATAATTTTGGACTTCTTCAACTTTTTCAAGATTCCCAGGAATATGGGAATGCTGACAGTTTGAAGAAGAGATAACAGTATCAAGAACTGCTGAACGCAACTGATTTTCCATACTTGGTAAATTTAGGGGTGACATTTCAGCAGGTTTGAAAAAAAAATGCTTTAGGTCTTTTGAAAACAGCCATTTCCATATTGTTCTCCCAACCCTTGATCTTTAAATATTGTGTGAAATGAATAAAAAGCACTACCCAGAAACCTTTAGCTTTTGAGCTCTGGCATCAATCCTATGGTGTGGGGTGCCAAAAACAACACGTTTTCTCCACCCAAGCAAAGGTGCTGATGCTTCAAAGTGTCAAGCTGAATCCACACTAATGTAGTTTAAGGTTATGGCTGGGTTTCAGAGTAGGTCACGATTAGATTAGTGAAATCCTGCCTTTGTTTATGACCGTGAACTCCCAGTTCGCTACATGCCCACTGTATAAGCAGCATATATCCTGGAAACAAGAGATTCTGCAGCCTTCCCTGATCATCAGTCTTTCCGTGCTTACATCCTGCAAGAGAATTATCTGCATTTTACTGTAATAAAGATATAATTGACCTGTGCACAGTGGGAGACACCGAAATGGGATTGATGTCCCACTGAGCAAATTCTTCTGGGTGGGATGCCGGTGGTTCCAACTCAGGCAAAATGCTTAGGAATTCAACCCCTCAATCCTACTCCCTAACACTATTCCCACCCCCCGTTTTTCATGTCACCATCAATTATTTTCTTCAGCACTCCTCAAGAAATAAGAAAAATCTCAGTTGCAGGAGACTGAACACACACTTAGAAATGCAGAAGGTGCTCCGGTCTGAAAAAAAAAAAAAAAAAAGAGGTGATTCTGAGATCTTCATGACTGCAATGACAGGGAATGCAGAGTACTCAGTAAAATGTTACTCATAATATTTGGAGGTTTCATTAATTAAAACAAAGTGAATGTGATGTGTTTCTCATTCATGTGATCTATTACTATCTATTCTCACAACTGTTTGAAACCAGAGTGTATTTTCTTTTAAATGTGATAAGGATTCTCATTTACATATTTGGAAAGTTGTAAATATGTGGATACTGAAAGGAATATCCACTTGTAGTGACTACAGCATTAATCAACTTTTTAATGGTTATGTTTGGACACTCACATCACTTGGTTTAGCCTATAGGGAAAGATCCTGGTCTAGGTAAAGGTCCATGTGTCCATCTAAAGAAGATATTATGTTTTGTTTTTTTTTGCATCCAGTGCCAAAATCAATTTTTTCAAGTTTTACATGTCCTATTTCAAGCTTCTCTATGGAGCAGGTCAGTGGACCAATCAAAGGAGAGGTGGCTGACTGTTTTCTGATTGATCTAGTAAAAACCAAACCAACTAAAGCATTGTTGGGGCTTGGGGTATGGCGAGGCGCTGTGACTGCTTGTACAACCTGACCTAAAAAACACAATAAATGATGAGAAAGATATGGATATCTACCTTTATGTTACAGTTTGCTGCTCAACTTCCACTTCCTTCTCCTAGTAACCTTGCTGCCAATGATAAAAGTAGCTCTTCATTAAAATAAAATGTCTGAACTAAGACTGTCAATAGATTAAAAAAAATAACTAATCAATCACACAATTTTCTGTAATTAATCGTGATTAATTCATCAACAAATTAATTTGCACTTGTCCACTTAAGACTGAAGCTTATAAAATATATATATATATATTTATGTTAAACCATCAAATTATTGTAGAATAAACACAAAGAAAGTATATTTAAGTTTTAAAGACTAATTTAACAAATATTTATTTATGTTAAATCATCAAATTAATGTAGAATAAACACAAATAAAGTATATTTAAGTTTCAAAGACTAATGGCTTTCATTAAACTCTGAACACAGTTTCTCTCCTGAGAAATACCATACCCTCCATAAGAAATAATAACAAAACCCAGGTCTAAATGTGTTGAAGTCTATGGTTGAGGTGCAGGTTGAATATCAAAACCATCAAGACCACTCCAGACCGCTTCTGCGTATGCCCCAACATTTAAAAAAAAAACTTTTTTTCTTACCACGCTGGCGTGAACCCAACACTTTACGGAGCTGTGCGTCGTGGACGTGCCCAAAAAAACAAGCACATTGCACTGAATTTCCCTCTGTAAATTAAATTTAATGGAGACAGATTGGTTCATTGTAAAACAGTAATTTATTGATGTAAATGTGGTGATTTCTGTACATACAGAGCCCCGAGGCAGCGCTGCTCTTCGGTCCAGTTCACACATGACGCTTAACTTTTCATTAAAACAAACTAATCAACAACTAAACAAACATTCAACGACTAATCAATGAGACCAATATTCATCTCAAACCAGCCGGTGGTAAACCACTAAAAATCTGCGGGTAAGTTAAGTCTTTCTTACCCCGGGATGACGACGCAGGTTAACCGGCCGATCACCTCAGGGGACCGGGCTGCTGCCTCTGATATGACCCGCTGCTACTGGTCGCTGCCCCCACCGGTGGAGCTTCACTTGTTTGTTTGTTTAACCTTTATTTAGATCTCGAAAACCATTGAGGGTAAAACCCTCATTTCCAATGGCGTCGAGAGCACATCAAATCAACAGCAATCATATAGCAAATACAGTGATCATAAAAATACATCAACAGCAATACGATCAGACATTATCAACAATTTTTTAGGATTTTTTAAAACAATTGCATTCAAAAGTATGCATATTTATGATCATGTTTTTAAACTTCTCCCAAAACTTCGGAGCAAACCTCCAAACAGGAATCATTTGGATAAACTAACCGCATATTGGGAATCTAAACCCTCAATTATGGCATGAAAAAATATTAAAATGTGATAAAGTGAAGAATAACAGAGCTACAGCTGGTACATCGGTTTGCCTGGTTTGCCTGCACACGTCACCAAAGGCTATGGGTCAGACGCGGAAGTAAACAAAATGACGTTACTTGTGTTATTTTTTTTAATGCATTAAAATTAACCTTAAAATGAATGTGTTAACTTTGACTATACTAGTCTGAATATAATCCAGCCAATGATGAAACCCAAACGTAACAGTTTAGTTGTATGAACATGAATTCTAAGGGACAGGGTGGAAACATTTGTGAACAATATAAAAGCAGAATGTAAATAATGTGTAACAATGATTATTATTGTAATTTATGTTAATGAGCTTGTACAGTATCACACACAAAACGAGAAAGAAAAAAACACGTAGGATGAGAACTGTAATGCAAACTATAATTTAAAAAATGACAATTAATTGAGGAAAATTTGCCTGATTAGAGTCCAAAAAGCTTAGACTGATCTGAAACATCCACTGGGTCCATGTTAAATGCAGATTTCATAGACCAGGGCCTGAGAACTGAGAATCTGCTCCCAGAGTGAGTGGGATGTTCCTGTTCCTGACACTCTCATCCCATCTCCCAGATATTACTTTTCTATACAATTAAACTTTGACAGCAAATATGTTCTGTTGGACACATACTCATTGGCTGAAAATTTGCTCTGTGGCATCAAATATGTTAAATGAATACATTTATTAACAGTGTGTAGCCTACAAAGCCCATGATTACAGCCCCAGATACTGGGGTTTGCAGCCAGAGTATGTAGAGAGACTCAGCGTCTAAGGTCACTGAACATTTTTCGTATTCAACCAGCCATAGTCTGTGAGTGCTGTGAGAGTCTAGACATGAACATAACAGAGTGTAATATGCTGTAGTCACGACAACAGAATATCATTCTGCCAGATCAGGTCATTTTGGTGGAAAACTAAAAAATATTCTGGAAACATTTTGGGAGAAATGGTCTCAGTCTTTTAGATCCCTCTTTATGATCAGTGTCTACCTATTACTCGTCAAATACATGAATCGAAAAGTGATGCAGCAGCAGCACTTACAGGCTACTTTATGATGATTAATTTGATTTAGTTGTATGACATGGACTCTAGCTTATCTAATTACATTGTGCTGCACTGTCTATGCTGCATAACAACAAAGTTCTGCATGTGTTGTGCAACATGCAATTATGTCTCAGTTGAAAACATGGAGCTGGTCCTCTGTTCCACTGTGCTGTTCATATGTTCTTCCAGGTATGGCATGTTGTACGTCATCATGTTTAATTACTGCAGAAATTTGGATCACATCTGGATTTTCTCCTAGTTAAGACAGCAGGTGCTCTGATTCTTGCACAGTGTCTGTCAAAATAGTGCAAATACAAAGGTAAGTAATTAAATGTACTCATACTGTAGCTGTCAACAACTGTATCTTCTCCTACATGTCTCACACAACAACAGGTTAGCAGCTCTCCTACAAATGAGATCAACTATAATTTTGTCAAATGTACTTAACAGCAGGTTTTCTTGTACTGTATATTAACTTTTTTATGAAATGAACATACAACCTTCTGAGCGACTTCTCTCTTGGTTCTTTCTAAAATGACAGGAAATGCAAGAAACGACGAATCACAGTCAGGTCAAGACCTTGGAATATCCATATAGAGAAACTCAACACATGCCACCACAGCCAAACACCCTGCAACACTGAAGAGAGAAGACAAACTGCCTTTCAACAACAGGATGAGACCTCAAACTGGACCGCACTCAAAAACCATGAAAAAAAACCAGCTGTGTTCAAGCATCTGCCTACATTCTACCCTTTTCTAATAAGGTAATTCATTTACTTTACACAATTTCATGATATCTTGCAATGGCATCATGCTCCTGTTAATTATTTTTCTTTCCTGTTGATGTTTTGCAGTGGGACATGAACATGACAGAGGCTGCTCTATATTGAACAGGTGGCACTAAAACCAACACAGAGAGTGAATCTTTGCTCATAATCTTAAGATTACAAAAGGAAAAAAAAAAAAAAAAAAGCTCAAGTCACACAACTATGCTCAGTCTCTTGATATGAAGCTCTCACTTTATACTTTCACTTTTAATCAACACAACATTATGGCTAAACTTTGCTTTTTTCTGGGAAGTCTCAGAGAGCCATTAGTCATCTCACAGTGTCTTTTTAAACTCAGCACAATGAAGCTGAGGATTCTCAGCTTAGGGAATAAGTGTCACACAGCACTGTGGGCAGTGTGACTGTACAGCAGCAGACACTTACATCAAGTGACTCACTCCCATTACACAGGTACCACTGTAATCATTAATATGCATATGGCAAATGATTAAATGTGCGGCAGATAAAATGTGACGCACCATAATGAATGGAAATTTTAAAGCACATATTCAGGCTCAATTAATCATTTAAGGCTATCACAACGCCGCGTTTATCAGATGGCTGCAGGAAATCAAAGGAGTGATGAAAAATTAAGATGGGAGAATAGCACATTGCTGCAGCACCTGGCTACATCCCATATACAGTATCTGAGCTGCTGTGCATCTAAAATAGGAGATATACATCCAACTGAGACAAGGGCAGTGAATTTTTATTCGGCAGTAATAACAGCAGGAAAAAAGGTAAAGACAAAGTACCACGAAAAGTTAGGGATAACATAAATGTATAATTATGATAAAAGAAAAAAAAAACTCTGCTTCACAATGACATCAAACCAAATCTGTTAAAGGCCCCATCTTTTCCACTTTACCAGTGTTTTCTTTTAACTGTTGATCCAAAGATGTATTTGGCTGTGTTTGTTTACATCTTGTCTCTCAAGCTTCTCCCTAAAGCTCTATTAAAACTGGTCACTGAGCCAATCCAAAAGGAGGCCCTGAGTGATAAATATTTAGAATATAAAAATACAAAATACGTAAGATTTGAGGTGAAAACCAGAGATACCAAATCCTGCAGTGGTGGGCCAGGGTGGACTGGCCGAGGGCTGTGTCTGTTACACTGTGACATCACAAGTCCTGACAGCTTGTTTCTAAATACAAGATGTGTGCATTTCTCTGTGGACTGACACGGCATTTAAATAGAGCAAAAACCTAAAAACTTGGACGTTTATATATACACAATATGGTAACTTTAATGTAAATATAAAATATAGGCTATTATTATTATTAATTTATTTTTGCCATCTATACTTTCCTCTTTAAATTAAAGCACTTATGTTTGCTGATCTGTCCGCCTCCAGTCTCATTCATGCAAACACTTTGTAGTATTGTTTTAAACTGCTCTCTGAGTGGGCATTTATTCATCTGGGGAATTCAGATAATATCAAGGAAGTAGTCCATCACTTAACGTTATCCTACATTGACTTTCCTGTGATTGCCTAACCTTTCCAGCCCTCTCTAGTTTCCCCCTCATTGCAAACCACACCCACCTGGGACCTAATCAAGCTAAAATGTAATAGCAAATAGAATTTCAGGCATGTAGGCTTATCTGTTACATTTACTTGGGAGGGTGCATTAAATGTATTTTGTAATGCAGCCTGTGTGACAAGGTGGACTTGCTTAAGATGCAAAAGGCCTGAATGTCACTTTTGTTTATCGATTTTTAAATCTTATGGAAGAGATATTTTGCGGCTGGTGGCAGAGAACGGGGTTGAGCAGGGCAGGCAGGGTATGACTGTCATTTGACCTAGCAAGTCCATTTTAAGTATCTGTGATGTCAACTTTCAACAGATAACTATCTGTTGAATAAAAAGTGAGTTTGTTTTTCTAAGAAAAAGGTCACGGACAAACTGGTATTTAAGATTGAATGTGCACTCAGAAGGCAAACAAACCAAAAACAAACTCTGCATCGCAACTCAGTGTGTACATTTTTGAGAAAAGAAGAGATCAATCAATCTCAAACATCAATATCCGTTTGCATCCCTTTAGCCGCACACGTTTGCCAACTAATGAAATCTGTGCATGGCTCCCCTTTTATCGATTTCAGAGAGGCCCTAATTTGCCGCTTGAGATCAGGCAGCTCCTTCTCTCTCCTCTTTTCCTCCCTCTCTCTTCCTCACCATCTTTTCCTTTTCTCTCTCCAATGCAACCACACATATGATCCCCCCAACACACACACAGGCACACACACATTCACACATCTCGTCATGCAGAACACAGTCATGCCCTGGGCAGCATATTGAGCGCTGGCTGCAGCAGTGGGGAAATCCTGTAGGGCAAACTGTTTAGTGCAGTATCTGAAGTCGTTAGATATGATTAATAATGTGCTGAGAGGGGCCGTAAGCCATCAAACAGCTCATCATAAGCACATATCACCTGGTAACTACAGATCCACATTTTCACATACATTTCCATCTGCCATTTAGGATGGAAATGCTTATCAAAGAGCTTCAGAGCACTGAGAGTGGATGGACTTTCAGTGTGAGAGGCTTTAATATGAATTAGGCTCACGTCAGCCCATGAGAAAAGATGTTAAAAGCATTGATGTAATGTCTGAACCAGTCTGGGTGGTATAGTACACTTAACATTCATTAGAGAAATTAAATAAAATCCCCATTGTGACATTTACCTAAGGTCATTAAAACAGCTGCAAAGGAGTTAGATCACCTGGAAAGGAATATTCTCCTTTAAATTTAGGCTGGATTGAGGATTTTTGATTTGCTGTATATCTGATCATTTAAAGATTCTTGTTCTTCTTGTAGCTTTAGAAAGCTGAAGCACATGGTCAGAAGCCAATTACTGTATGTTTTGGGAATCCTGTGCGGATCATGGAATTCTGGAGGAATTCCCACACAACTGTAGTCAAAGTCATCGTAAGAGAGAGCAGGAAAGACTGTCAATGCAGGCAGGACAGGACTTGTAATAACAATAGACTAGTCTCCATACAGACTGAATGTTGTTGTTTTTTTTCTTTTATAACTTCAACATAATGCGAGCCCCTTCTGGTGTCTTTATTCTTTTTTCACCCCTCCTGTCTTCTCTGGTGACTGATTGCTAGCTGCTTGCAAGCAGCTCTTACCCAGTGCCTGACATGTGTATATTGAGTCATGTGTATATGAAGAGTGGTGCAGCCACCGAATTCAGAGAAGTTTCTCACCGCAGAGCTCATGAATTTGATATTAGAGACTTATTTCACTCTTTTCGAACTAAATAAGTTTTGGCCTCACAACTGTCTGCTGAACTGCTGCGCCACAGTAAGTGGAGACTATAAGACTCTCTGTGTGCAGCTACCAACCTGTATGTGAGGTATTTCGTGAACATCAGTAAATTGTAGCAACTACAGACATTCTGTGTGTGAGGTATTAAGGGGTTATCTGCAAACAGTAGCTTCAGAAAATAAGCAGGGTGACAATCTCCCCCATCTAAATTGCATGAGTCTGTGCATGCATGTTGTTCACACACAGAGTGCTTCTAAACAACATAAGCAATGTAAAGACACACATTGATGCATTCAAACAATGCAATGCAAAGCAAATTTCCTCTATAGTCACACTGCCAATGCACCATCAATAGGAAGTGAGGAATAATGCCAGCAGGGGAACAGGGAGGGAGGGGACAATTGCCTACAATTGCCCACATTTGCTAGACCTACACTTTCGGTAAGTAACTCTGAGGCTACATCCAGACAAGCGTTTTAGCTTTGTATCAAATAATCTCCATCAAGACTAACACACCTGAAAATGGATACATTCGTGAGCCAGTGTAAACAGAAAGCAGATTGTTTTCCCAGTTGATTAGCTGTAAAAGAAAGACTCTGAACAAGGGACAGCAAAGGGCTGCAGTGTGTGAAATGCAGAATTTAAATGCACAAGAGCTGCAATAAAGACAACAAGGTCAGTAACACTTGTAATTCATTGTCCGTGTTGCTTTCACCACTTGTAGTCGAGGTTGATTAAGACCTAATCAGGGAGTGACCATGGGTGCTTATGTCACAGCTTCTGTTAGTTTGTTTTCAGTGCTCAAAAACTTGTGAGCCACTTTAATGAGAGAAGAAAACATAGCAAAATATTAATTTTAAAATGAAAATGTAGTAGCGTGGGCATGCCTACAGTAAGTGTAAACAGTGTTCCGTTATGTCTTTCTGTAAAGGCCTGGTGTGACATTACCAAGAAATAGTGCAGTGCAATACGCTGTACACTGCAGCAATAAAAGGTGGAGACAAATGAAAATAGAAAAGAAAGCACTGTTTACCATCAAAGATAAATACACAACTTGAAGTGCACCTGTCATTGCTGAAACACTGTCAACAGACACACATCAACGCACCTCTTTGTCTTTGAAAGAAAAGTGTTTTAATTCTGTCTCTAGCAAGTGTTTTTTCTGCATTGCTGCAGGTAATGCTCTTTGCCTTTGTCCATCACAACCTCTGTAAAGTTTTGATTCTAAAGAAGTTCAGATAAACAGGGAGAAACATACCATCGTCAAAGGATAGGCAGCATCATAGAGTAAATCACACCTTTGGGAAATAACATTAGATAATACAGTGTAGTAGAGCATCATAGTGCTCTGTTGACTTTAATTAAGGTGGTATTAAAAGCATTATGGGTGTAAGTTTAAGTCCTTGAAAGATGGCTAAAGAGTACAGTGACATCAGGGAGTGCCAGATGCTCATTAAACATTCCTGGGATGCAGCTCCCCCCTCCCCATCCCACTCCCCTCCCCCTCCTCCCCCTCCTCCCCCCCCTGCCGGCGCTACAGTGGGTGGTCTCCAAATAAGACGCCGAATGCAAATTGAACCAAGACAGGAGCAATATCTGTGCAATGTGTCATTTTTTGACTATGGCGGGTTTCCAAGCAGAGTGTGGATCCTTTGCCAATCATGCGACGCTCTCACGTGTCAATGTCTCTGTCATGACAGTTAAAGCTTTAAGTCAGACAATGAATGGAGTCAAATTAGTCATGAAGCTGCCAAACGTTTTTTTCACTGAAGTCTTTGCTGTAATTTATATTTCATTTCAGGCTGTCAATTTGACATTTAGGTAACTGTGGCGTGCCATCTCACAGTGCTGTCCCAAATGCTGCTGAGCTATTCACAAGCAAACAAAAAAACACACATTGAAACAAACATTATAACTGGTCAGATGTGCACATGGTCTGCATCAGTGTGGATAGTGATCTTATTAAGTAGTGGTATCAGTCAAGGGGTGGCCAATCCCATTTTGTCCTTATGTTTCTGGCAATCCAGGCCTCACGTCACCTTCCATTTAAGTTAAATAAATGTCCTCATTTTGTAGATCCTGGGTGTTTCTACTGACTGCAGACAGCAATAAAACATATTGACAGTTGGTGGCAGTTATGGGCAACAAAGCATAACAGTGTGCTAATAAAAAAGGGTTGAAAAAGACTGTAAGACAAGCAGCACAGTTACTAAAAGAATGTGATTGTGTTATTTATTTATTTATTTATTTCATACTTTCCTCAGATGGGTAATATTAAAAGAACTAAATGAACTTTTAAACCTGCAAAAACAGATTATTTTGTCACTTTGGGGCAGCTTACACACTACATGACAACATATCATCTGTTTTCTGTCTCTCTCTCTCTCTCTCTCTCGAGCTAATGTTTGCTTATTTATACAACCAGGAGTGCAGTTGAACAATTAATCAAAAATAATAAAAAAAATTGTGCTATGGCCAACTAAGTGCAATATCCAAATGACACGATTCTCCAGATGGAGGGGAACATGAGTGTTGAGTACCAATGCCAAGCGAAAAAAAAAAAAATCATATCATCATTATTTCAGATCGTGATTCATAGTAATCATAGCATCTGTCAAAATAATCAAAATTATTTTTTTTCAGTCCTAATAGGGAGAGAAATTATCATAATGAACCTCTTCTACCAGCTCCATTTTGTGCCCCACCAACTTATGAGGGAAGTAGCGCTAAATACTCTGCTCGGTTTCTCTGCAGTGATTTTGCAGTGGGTTTTTTGGAGCCTTTTCACTAAAGAGCTCTGTGAAATTCCAAAAGATTTAAAAGCTTGCTTAAATGCTGAAAGCAATGAAGCTGACACAAAAAATGAAGTTCCAGGCCAAATAAAGCTGAAATAAAACATTCAGCAGAAAGCAGTTAATTCTCAGTACATCTGGGAATCGTGTGCTGATTCTCTCCCACCTTGCCACTATGAGTAACCTGTATAACATGCAGGTACTTACACTGGCTGCTTTAAGGTACATTTAGACCTTTAATTTGTAGCAACATTGACTTCTTACTTTTCAGGAATAGTGAGTATGAAATGCATGAAGGACAGTTGATTATTGCAAAAAAAAAAACAAAAAAAAAAAACCTTGTAATATTTATCACACACTGATATAATTGATCACACAGTACAGAGCTATATTCATGGCATTGTACACATTCAGCCATAAAATTGAATTTAATTTATGCATATGCAAAGAAAACTGGACAATAGCAGCTAAATTACTGTGAATGAAAAACCTCCAGGTTCTTTCTCAACCTCACACTCTTTGTCTATTGTCAACACCGCTGTGAACTGCCATTTTGTTCTATTAGTTGTTTTCAGTACACTGTTCATACTCCCCCTATTTTGCACAGCTCAAGTGCTATTAAAGGAAATGAACACTCACAGTGCAGTGTGCTTCTTTATACAACACTCACAAATGTTTTGAAAGTAGAAGACGAGCATGACTCAGTTCGCAGTGCAGTGCTTCTTTTTTTGTACTGACAAATACAACATGGGAGAGGAGGAGACATACAGTAGAAGACCTACAGTAGAAGACCTCGTGAAAGTCAGGGAAAATTATGTGGGGGTAAAAGGGAGAAAAAAAGTTACTGGTCTAAAATGTACTGTCTGTCTGTCTGGTGGGTTAGGTGTTAATGATGTGTTAATTCATTGCCTAACATTTGCTTGCTGTTCTCTAGAAATTACCATCACTGTGAGCAAGCACATGTGCATATCTGTTGTGTGCAGATAGGAGCACTGGGACATGTACAGTAGGTGTGGTGGTAGAGTGTGTGTAGTGGTGGTGGTAGAGTGTGTGTTTGGGGGAGGGGGGCAGCAGCAGACAGCTAAACCTTTTAGAGTAAGACTACATCAGGCCTGATTGCTGCTCCTCCGCTGATGCCCGTCTCAGGAAAATCTGACATTTCAAAACTAGAGAAGCCTGTGAACAGCTGCACATTTCTCTCTTCTTTCTTTTTCATTCTCTTATACATATCTTCACCTAAGCATGTTGGGATGCCGCATGCTCGCTTCCAAACTCCAGCATGCTGTGCGTTATGCATGTGATTTACTATCTACCCGCTCTCTCTTTTTCTCCTACCCTTAAAACAAATCAACAAACAATCACTCCTTGTTCCGGGGATGACAAAAGTTGCGACATCCGCTCCCTTTGGACGCTGAGACTGGTTGAGCCAAAACGAGTTGGAGGTCCGTCAGAAACTTTCCGACATCATTGTCAAACTCTCTGTCTTCAATATCAGATCTCTCACGAACAAAACAACGTTTCTCTCCGATTTTATTGCAGACTCTAACTTGGACATTATTTGTCTTACTGAAACCTGGCAGCAGCCTAATGACTTAAAATCAGTCTCTGTTGCACGGGTTTGTTTACACTGCTAAACGCACTTTTGAGAGTTTGAAAATAGCCCCCACTCCTGTGAAGGATTCACCATGATTTGAAGTGCTGGCTGTGCAGTTAAAGGGACCTGTAGCCACCATTATTGTGTCTGTCTATCTACCACTAAGGCCTCTTCCACCTTCATCACTGAACTCATCTATTTTAGCAGATCTATGTGCCATCACTTCAAATATAATTTTAACTGGGGATTTTAATATTCATGTTGACAATCCTGAGGATATTTTCTCCATAGACTTTATCTCCACCCTGGACAGTTTTGAACTCACTCAGTATGTTATATTTCCAACACACAATAAGGGCCATCTATTTTACACCGATCTGCTGCTCTGGTGTCCTTCCAAAATATCAAGAACACATCAATATCACAGAACTGAAGTTTGAGTTTAATTTCTATGTCAGTTTCTCATTCACACCTTTTCTCTGCTACTGAACTTGTCGACCATTACAACAGCACACTACTCACTGCACTGGACACCCTGGCTCCATCAAAAACCAGCACAGTGACTTTTTCTAGGACTGCTCCATGGTTTATCTCAGAACTCTGCCAACTTAAAACGCATGGTCGCAGCCTTGAGCGCCTTGCCAAGAAAACTAGACTCACTGTTCACTCTCAAATGTTCTCGGACCACATAACCTCCTACAAGACTGCTCTAAATGCTGCCAAATCTGCCTTTTATTCCAACATCATCCACCACGACGGAAACAATACCAGGATTATATTCTACTCAAGCCTAAAGAAACTGTCACCTGCTTCACATCAGCCCTTAAGTGTCAGCAATTCTTGGACTTCATCAATCATAAGGTTTACTCTATACATCCCCACCCCCCTCCCTGTCCTCTCATTTAAACACTCCCTGGCATAATGCTACCAGTACCCTGTCTGCTTTCCATCCTTCCTCGAATCAACAAATATCTCAACTGATCTGGTGTCAACTACTTGTCTACTTGATCCACATCCTACCACATTGGTCAAGGCTTGTCTCGCGCTCTCCCCTCTCATCACACAAATTGTTCACTCCTCCCTGTCAAATGGTATTGTTCCCTCCCAACTCAAAACCATATTAAAGAAACCTGGCCTAGACCCGAATGAATTCAATAACTATCGCCCTATCTCAAACCTCCCATTCATTTCAAAAGTTACTGAACGGACAGTAGCTTGCCAACTTCAAGATCATCTATCAAAAATGTACCTCTTTGAGCCTTTCCGGTCTGGTTTCCGTCCCAATCACAGCACAGAAACAGCTCTTACTCAAATAACAAATTACCTTCTTTTAGCAGTGGATTCTGGCCTTCTCACCATCCTCATTAGCCTGGTTGGCACGACTTTCCAATGTTGATACTCAGCATTGGGTCTGGCCAAGACGTTAAGAGAATCCATTTCTCAAAGCGCATCCTTCAAACCTGGTTTACCCGCCCCCCTCAAATGCCTCAGTCTGCTATTGGTCGAAGCCAGAATAGGCGGTGTCGAAGCTTAAACCAATCACACCGCTCTTGTCCGCTGCTCCATGCTGCTGTTTACAATGAGGTTCCGGTCGCTGCTCTTCTGCAACACGCCTCTACCCAGAGCCGTTGGAGAGGCTCGACGTTGATTGGCTCTCGAAAAAGAGGGTGGAGTTCCCGAAAATTCGGGAGACAGAAATCCAGTTAATAGCACGGTTGGCCAGACTAGAAGTCAGCAGCGCTTTTGCGAGGCGTGACGTCACTAGTGTGGGCGCGACCAGGCTACATCCTCATACTCCTAGACCTCAGTGCCGCCTTCGACACATATCTCACGCCATCCACTTAGATCGTTTGGCCAGCACTGGGGTCTCTGGCATTCCACTTCAGTGGTTCCACTCTTACCTGTCTGACCGTTCTAAGTTCATCCAAGGAGAAAATACCAGATCTTCACCCTCACCACTCCCTCACGGTGTTCCACAAGGTTCTGTCCTGTGTCCCCTAGTCTTTATAATCTATATCTTCCCTCTTGGCAATATTTTCCATCATTTTGGTATCCACTTTCACTGTTTTGCTGACGACAGTCAAATCTACATCACCACCAAACTGGACACTACATCGCCACCTACTGCCTGCAAACCATCACAAACTGGATGTCAAACAAGTTAAACCTCAATGACAATAAAAGTAAAATTCTTCTTCGGATATAAATCATCACTCCCACTTCAACCAAAGTTTAAAGTCTTGGCGTTATTTTGGACAGGACCCTCTCATTCAAAACCCACATCAATAACATCTCGCGCACAGCCTTTTTCCATCTCCGCAATATCTCCAGACTTTGCCCCTCCCTCACCCAGCCGCCCTTTACTGAAATCCTCATAAATGCTCTGGTCACTTCCCGCCTGGATCCACCGTCTACAAACCATCCAGAACACAGCCGCCAGAATCATCACCCATACCAAGTCCTCGGATCATATTACATTGGTCCTCATTCAACTCCACTGGCTCCCTGTCCAACAACATATACAGTGCAGCTGTATATGTATATCTCTCTAATATGCTGCACCCTTATATCCCACCCTGTTCACTCCATTCCTCATCTGCCGCTCTGCTTTCCACCCCTCATTCTCACTCACTTCAATGGGTGCTTGGGCTTTTAGCTGCTCTGCACCTGGAAACTGGAACTCACTCACTCACATTATTATTATGATTATTAGTATATATATATATATATATATATATATATATATATACACACACACACACACACACACAAGCAATCCGGCTGCCTTCATCGGACACAAACTGCCACAGTTTCTGCACCAAGCCTTGGCCTTAACTGACCGTCTGCAGCACCACAATCATGATTTGGTGTCACTGTCCTAACATCTTCCTGGGTGGAGATGACGTCGCGGCAGAGCTGCTGGCGATTTGTCTCTTTTTAAGCGAGATTTATCAGGGCAGTGCACATTGCTAACATGTGTCTTGTTATTGTAGGATGGCTCTACTACAACAGAAGACCACCAACATAATCACACTGCTCACTGCTCCACTCTGACAAGATGAAACAGTGTCAGCGCTGCAGAGTGCTGCCACATGCTGAATTACAGGACATCTGGCTCGCTAGTGGAGTCACAGGATCTTTTGCTCACCTCGTGGAGCTCAGGCTATATAAAAAAAAAAAACTGTGAGTTCTCCCTCTGATTTAAACATCTTTTTCCGTCCCAAACATGCCTCAGCTTTTTGTCCACTATCCTTGATTAATCTTAAGAGTGTAGGTAGAGGCAGAGAAGCACACTGGTGATTGTAGGTAGTCATGGATGGAATTTATTTCTCACTTACCGCCTAGCAGCTGTCTGGCTAAAAGAGGGCAATTGGCTTTTGTGTGCCTCATCACTCCGGCACCACCCGTATGTCTGACACTTCATAACATAGCGCTCCCATAGTTCCTGACAACCAATTTTCAACCACCACATTTCATGTTACAATACAATGAAAAACTATCAGAGAGAATCTTAAAAGAAAACCTGAAGGCATTGTGATGGTGATGTGGAGTCAACACTATATGGCCATACAATATAAGGATAGCACCGCCGAGTACTTTAAGTCCATAAATAACCTTTGCACACAACCAGCTTCTTACTATGAGCAGTCACGTCCTTCATGAAAATACACCTTCTTGTAAAAGTTGGAAATTCTGGTTCACATGACCCACACACAAATGTAATGTATGACGTCTTTATATCAACCGCATGCCGTATGTTATGAGGGGATGTATAATTATTACATAATAGTACCTCTTCATATGAGGAGATCATTTTATAATATGCTGCAGTGGGGTACAGGGCGTCATTTCTGTATTTGTCTTTTTGTCCTTGCCCTCTCTGGTCTCTGGTTTGTGTCTCTGTGGTTTGTGTTCAACCGAGGCTCAGTCGAACAATGGTACTGCTGCGTATTTTCACAACACAGCCACAGTTTAGCAACATTAGAGTTTATGTTTATGTGATGACAGTTGTTGGTTGTTTGCTTCTGTTGTGTGAGTAAACCACACCTACACAGTCCTGATGAAGCAGAGTAGCCTGGTTTCAGGGTGTAAATCATGTTTTGTACACTCATGTGTCATGTGCAGAAATATTTTTTTCCTCAGTCTACTGTGGCAAAACTGACTGACCTGCACAAAGACCTGAACTCAACTTCATCCAGTATCTATGGAATACATTTTGGCTGAAGACAGAGGTGTTGGTCCATACAGTATGCAGGTGTAGCTGATGTTAGATAGACATGTGTCTCCCACAAGGTATGTGCTTCCTCTTAAAATATCACCAAACCTGGGGTGTCTGACCAATGGACAAGCTCTGGGAACCAGATGTCCTATTTTGTCATTACAAAACAACGATCATTTGGAAAAATGAAAGGGATGAAAAGCACAGTTAAAACCCCAGTAACTAACTAATGAGCACAGACACCTGTAAAAATGAAAGGAACACACTACACACTATAGTAGATTATCAAACTTTGCAAAGAAAAAAAAAACTATTAGACAATAATTATTCGGACAGGTATGATCTAGTGCAAGAAAGAAACGGTAAGAGAACCATGCATGGCTGTGACACTGCCGAAATGTGTGTTGAACAGGAATGGAGGAAGTAGTATACTGTAGATCACTTAATTAAAGCATCCGCTGTATAATTTATAATTTTACAATCACAATGTAGGGAATTAAAATGTGAAAACAATGTTGAGCTCCCCGTAGCTTTTAGTGTGTTTCAGCTCATTATTACACAGTACTCATTAGTTGGCTCAATGTTACCACTCCTACAGCATCATTTTCAGACTCACTAAGCTAAAAAAGGTTGCTGTTCAGCATCAGATGGCTGACTGACAAAGTTAACGACTAGTTGCTGAACAGCATTTTGCAGCTTAAAAAAATTAAGATAATTCCCACAGGTGTTGGTAGAGATTTACAGAGCTAAGAGAGAGTCCATGTTGGACTTATAAAGACTCCAACTTCAACAAATCTAAAACTGTAACTGCCTGTTGTTTTTGTTGTTGTTTTTTCCAAAGTCTTTTTCATTCAAGTTCAACATTTCCTTTTAACAGATGATGATACGTGAAAGCATACAGTAAAACTGCAGGATTTAAGTCGGACAAAGTAAATGTTTACAAGCTGATCATGCATTTCGTACTGAAAATCTTAAAGTCCATGGCATGCTTTTAGTTAACAAGTAGCTAATGGAGATAACATACAGGCTACATGCAGTGGAAAAAAATGCATTTCTGTATGAAAGTGTAAAGTATCAGTAAATGGAAAAAAGTAAAATATTAAAGGCCATATTTTATACTTCACTCCATGTTTATTTTGAAGTTTTGATCAATAAGAAGATATGCTAGTGGTTTCAACAATCAAACAACCCCTAAGTGTAGTTTTACATCTCCTCTCCAGCTGTAGAAACAACAGGTCAGTGAGCCAATCAGGAGAGTGAGGCTTTAAGGGATTTCAGGGACAACATTTCTGTAAGGGTTGATGATGGGTGTGAATGAATAAGGCTTGTCACATCACGATGTTATAGCATCTGCCAACTGGTTTTAAGGCTCAGTTTCTGAATTCAGGTCGTGTGCATTTCTCTGTGGTTTGAGGCTTTGATACATTCACAGTACTAATACAGAACTTAAACTTGCTTCATTATTAACTCGTAACACTACGCTGGGACGCTGGTGACCCCACACGGCAATGTCAGTATTTTGCAGAGTATCTTGGAAACCACACAACAAAACTTAATGGGGGAAATTGTTATCAGAAGCTTACTCTTCTGGCAATCTATGGTGGGCTCGGGGCAATTATAACCTTTCGAGAAGGTTTTCAATCCAGCATTAAGAGTTAAAGAACAGATGGACGTCTATCTTTATACAAAATTATATTCTATTTTATTTGTTCTTTCTCTTCAGTGTTGTAGTCTATGTGCCTAGTGTCTCTCTCCCATGTTTTTAGTCCATGTGTTGTGTGCCTGTCTTCCTTGTTTCAAATCCATGTGTAGGCTACCGTCTACCATCAAATAGGACCACAATGGAAACAAACCTTTGGGCTTTATTGTGTTTTTTATCCCTTTGAACACTTGTCTAATGTTGTTCAATAAAGTTTTCAATCAATCAATCAAAAAATTAGACCATTGAGTAAATCTCCCACAATGCTGAGACAACACTGTCTTGTCTTTCATAGCAGTAATACTGGTATTCAACATGGGTGTAATTTCATGGCGTCCACATAATTTTGGCCACATTGTGTATTTGCCAAGTGGCAGGGATCCGTGCCACATTCTGTATTTATGATGATGCAGACATTAGGTTTACACTTTTGTGTGCTTGAATCTGTCACTGTAGCTACACCTCTGCTTTATGTCACCGTGGTGTCACACGGCATTGGTGAGTTCCACATGAGACTCCTTGGAAACAGGATCATGCAACCCGGCCAACAGAGAATGTGGAGGCAATATGTAAATGGGCCAGACAGCAGAGGTTATTTGGTATTTGTGAGATGAATGAAATTCTCCCCTCTCTTTTCCTCATTTCCCCTCTCACATTTGTGTGACTAGACTAGTTAAGTCCCTGTCACTCAAGCTGCCAAGGTCTATGGGGCACCGGAGCGAGAAGCCGAGTAATATGAGAAAAAGTGAGAGAGAAAGAGAGGGAGAGAAGGTGAGCGAAATTGGGCCAGGGATGATTGCAAATTGTCTGTCTAATGGCTGCCACCCAGGAAGCCATTTCAGGTGACTTGTTATCCGTCATGAGAGAGGCAGACCTGCCAGGATCCCTCTTCTCACTCTCCTTCTCAGTGGGCCACCATACCTAAGAGCTTCGGGCTATCACCGGTGACCTCGCCTCGTAAAACTCCTGTCTTCAATTTTATATGCGTTTTTCTCTTCTCTTCTCCCTCTACTGTTGCTTTCTCCGTGTCTCTCCCTCTCCCACTTTGCCTCATCCTCCCTGCAGTGCGTCTCTCTGGCTCCTGCTCAGCAGCTGTTGTTTAGTGATAGATCAGTGAAGCAAAAAATGATGCTCGGTATAAAAAATAGATCTTGAAGCAAAGCACAGCCTCCCTATTCTCCCTACCTATTGTTCTGCATTAGCAGCGGAACTTAAGGGATTCATTCAGAGGTAATCATTTGTTACTCAGGGGCACTGTGTCTTTCAGGCACCAATGATGAAGTCACCTCTGAAAGGGCCACAAATGAGAGAGAAATCATTTGCCATCTAAGTACGCTGGATAACCATTGATTAGTTGCACTACAATGAGAAACCTTAATCTCTAAAAGTCATTTTCAAAAAAAAGAAAAGAAAAAAAAAATCTCTTCCTGTAAGACAGTGTTTCAGTGGCTCTGTAAACATTGAAATACTGTATGATATGATTAATTCAGTGCAGTTTATGTGGTGTTAAGAGGCATAGATATATGCTTACTGCTCACAGGGAGAAAACAAAGCTGCTCCTCCGCTGCCTCAGATTGACATTAGAGAGGAAATTGACATGCAAACCAAGTCTGCTGAAAGTTAATCTGTATGTGCACCGTATCACATAGATCACAACTCGGAGGCAGCTAGCATTAAAAGGAACCTGCCAAGCTAAGTATGCTCCTCCACCTTTCTGCCATTACTCTGACATGTTTTGTGACCCATGAATTGAAGTCTTGTCAAGAACTGGTCATTTTACCAGCTCTCAATACAGACACGATGGCTGCTAGTAAATGTCTCTCTCCTAAAAATGCTTTCTGCCTCTTCTGCACAGCAGGTGGCACTGATTGGTTCCTGCACATATC
Source organism: Trachurus trachurus (assembly GCF_905171665.1). Classification (NCBI taxonomy): domain Eukaryota; kingdom Metazoa; phylum Chordata; class Actinopteri; order Carangiformes; family Carangidae; genus Trachurus; species Trachurus trachurus. Next base: position 24,244,689 of record NC_139893.1, on the reverse strand, counting down.
CCTCACTTGTCAACTTGTCCCTGTGATGGCTCAAGGACTGCCCAGCTGCCCTAGCCTCAGCCACCAGCCCTGCCAATAACCTGGAGATGAAAGGAGATGCTATCACTCTGATCGGGTGTCAACGCATCCAATCGACCTGACAACTTGCTTCTGAGGAGCTGTTGTTGTGATGTTTGATTCATGCTTTAGTGTTCAGAAATACAGTTAATCATTATTTTATGAGGATTTTACCTGGGAAAAAAAATCAGCCTTTGTTCTAGATGTAAAAAGATATTTTCAGTGGAGCAGTTATGTTGAGGCATCCCAAAAGAGGTCATCAGTGATCGCTCTTATTATTATATTTCAAACTGGCAGCAAATATAAAACGCCTTGAATCGTTCATAAAGGCTCTTTACAGTGCAACTGTCACTGCCCACAAAACACCTTAAGAAGGACCCCTTCAAGCAAACATATGGTGTAATGGTAGGGGCCACAGCTAAGGGTAGCTCCTTCATATGAAGGTTAGCACATCCAAATTATCAGTAATAATCCCACACAGGGAAACTGCATGCACGCACAGCAAGTAATGCTGGTTGAAGTTGAACAAGGCCTGTACACTGTGAAGGATGTTTACAACGGACAGTTTGAGTAATATATATTTTTTTAACCATCTGCCTTTTATTTCCTTTCCCAGAACAGTTAAGCTGACCCAGAGGTTTCTCTAAAACCTGTGCTCATGTTTCCACTTTCAGGCTATCAGTGAGTGAGTACAATGGTGGTGAGACAATGGTGTTATTATCAATAGGACAAAAAAACATGGTAAAAAAAAATAGTGTCAAAGGTGTTTACTGTTTTTTACACTTGAAAAAGAAACCATTTGTAAGTTTCCTGCACAAATGTTAGCATTAGTCCTGAAAAAAAAATAGAAACAAAACATAGGCACTGCTTTAGTCACCAAAAGCTGTCTCTAGTGTACAAACACAATGCCAATGTTAACGCTCATCTCTGTCACTTTCAGTCTCATTGTAGCCTTCAAGCCCAGCAAACGTAGTGCTGCTCAGAGGGTCTATTGTAACCTGTAACCTGTGAACAAACCTGTCAAGCGACACTCACCACACCACCCTCTCCCAAAACACAACCACATCCAGTATCACAGAAAAGATTTATACCCGATTCAATAGGAAATCTTGTTTAAAGTACCTTCCTACAAGCCTATAGCAGTCTACCTAAATACAAGACTGCAGGAATTCGAATAACACAACAAAAAATAAAAAATAGTGCTACTATCATGTCAAGTACAAAATAACAATGCTCCTACTACGTAATAATACCAATACAATTTGTGATGATAAATGTTGTCATAACAGTATTTTTGGAAAAGCTCATTTTCCCTCCTACATTTTTAATCAAGTTCCTAGCAGACTTGGATCAAAAATACTTAGCATCTCTCCCTCCAGATATGTTTGTTTAGCTAAAATTGCAACCTGCTGTTGGATTGTTGACAACCAAACAGCACATGAAAGAGAAACCCTTGAAACAAAATTCAGTTTGTAAAAAAGAAAAAAAAGAAAACTTCAAACATTATATTCCACAAATCCATTGATGCATCACACAGGCCCACCGATACATAATCAGCCTTCACCTAAAGATCTCTTTCAAGCAAGCCACACTGTGTTAGAGACTCTGGGGATGGTTGGACAGCATGTTTTGATGCTCCAGAGCTCTCCAGGCATCTCTCCTGTGGTGCCTGATTGCCTCACAGTCCCTGCTCTGTGGAGAAAATGAGGTTGAGGTGGGCCACTCGGGCCTCTCTGAGGCACAGAGCCATCGCAGTCGAAGTGGAGTCCTGACCCCCAGCAGATTTCTAATGGATTTTAGGCGTCACAGGCAAACACACAGCTGGGCTCCAAACAAACTCATCAGAGTACCCCAGATTTGTGGCTCCCCCATCAGCCCACGCACCCACCCAAACAATCATGCCTCCCATACTCTTTTTCTGTACCCTGACATGCAGTCACTGCCCGGGAAACCAAATCAACTGCCACTCTTTGTACTTCACAGCAATGTAAAAATATGATCTACTGCCACATTAGCTCATTTTCAATAAAAGCATCTATCCGTTTTCCATGTGTTTTGTGTATTTCATCCATTTTTTGCTTCCTCCAAGAATTCCTCAGGGAGTAAAACGTGATTTCAGTGTTTTATAACTCACTTTTACTGGGTTTCCTAGTGTTCATGTCTTCTCTGTCTCTCACTGCCTCTTTCACTGTCCCTGAGTGGGTGTATATTTGTATGTAGTCTTATTTTTGTACAATCCTGTGTTGTAATAAAACCACAGAGGCAGCAGTTCACTTCACTTTCAGTTAACAAGTCAGAAAATAACAAGGCGACAAGCTGAGATATCATAATCAAAGGAGTCATCAATCTGGAATGTTTGTGTTTCGTCTACAAATAATTAGCAAATAGGAAAAAAAAGCATTTAGTGTGTACATCACCTCCCTGAAAGAACTAAAATGAAAATAGATTTGAGCTAAGCCAGGTTTTGTCACTCTTTGATGCTGTGGTTGATCCAGTGTCTTTGGGCTTTTGCTATACATGTGAAAGTCATGAGTACATGTCCCTGGCAAAGTGGCTCTTGGGTTGGCAAGGTCTTAGCTTTTGTCTCGCACAAGTCAGGGGTATTGATTCACGCTTGAGGTGTCTCTCTGTGGAGATTGGCTTGCTGCGCTAGCATTATCTTGGGTGGCAGTGTATTCATAGTGTACTGAACAATGGGGCTGAGGGACGATGCAGCTAAATTGTTCTGAATGACTTTCATAAGCAGCGGGGGCCTGTGGGTCGGGGGAAAAAAAACAGGCAATCAAGTTTGGAGGGTACTAAGGGCAAGGGGACCACTTCACACTCAAACTTCCTCCATGTTGTACTTTTTAACTTGACATCACAACTGGACATGTTATTTTATGTCTGTCTGAGTTCCACAAATTCTGAATGCCAGTCATTTAACAGGTATTGTACTGGCTGTGGCCTAGAAAGTAGTTCCTACTAGTTATTCACTGTGTGTGTGTGTGTGTGTGTGTGTGTGTGTGTGTGTGTGTGTGTGTGTGTGTGTGTGTGTGTGTGTGTGTGTGTGTGTGTGTGTGTGTGTGTGTGTGTGTGTGTGTGTGTGTGTGATAGCTGCAGCTTAGAGTTGGGTTGGATTTGGGACTGTATGCATTAGTGTGTGTCATCTGCTGAAAGTAGCTGAAAATTTATCCCAATTGAAGGTGCCCTAGGGATTTTTTCCCCCCTCAAGCAAATAAAGCTGTGCTTACTTGACACTGTCCTGTAAAAAAAAAAAAGAGCCCCTAAGTTGTTTGTGTAGCAGGTTATTGTGATCCATAGTTACAGTATGTTTTGTTGTTTGGTGGCAACCTCCTAGCTGTATTTAGTAATTTAGTAATTGTAGTAATTATGGCAGGAGCAAAATGAAATGTGCAGTGACGTATAGTATACAGTAAACATTAGATAAGAGGTGCATCATTCATTCTGTTTGTTTTTTCCCTCAAGCACATGAGGTGCCAAGGTTGTGTGCTGTTCTCTCACTTTTCTGTTTCTCCTTCCTGCCACCCCTTCTTTCCTTTATTTGTTCTCTCTCCTCCTGTTACTCTCTACAGGTCTTCCCACCTCCACAACTGTGAAGTCTGGGTATGCAAGTGGAAAACCACATACCTCCCCCAATGATCATCTTTAATACCTGCTTAATGCCTGCTTAATGATGATAATTACTATTACTGTTATTAGCATTCAAGTAGGAGCATTACAGTTACACCTTAAGTATTATTATTGCTGTTACTGCTGCTACTATCTACTACTATTTATCACTATCATTCCATGCTCTCTCTCTTTCTCTCTGTTAACCCAACCCAACTGATCAAGGCAGATTGCCGCCCACCCCAAACCTGTTTCTGCTCAAGGTTTCTAATTCTTCAATAGAAATTATTCCTTGCCACTGTCCCAAGTACTGCTGTTAGTGAGAATTGTTGGGTGTTGGGTGTAACTATTACAAAGAATAGGTTCAGAGCTCTTCTGTCCGAAAAGTTCCTTGAAAGAGTATCCCCTGTTGTGTACTGGTGTTAGACAAATATAAAAAAAAGTAAAGTAGCAGTTTACATAGTTACTAGTGTCCATGACTGAGAAAGTTATGTGCGTTACTATTGTAATCATGGCCACCAAAACTGTTTAATGTTGAAGAGGAACTTGGGAAAAAATCTCAAATCATGATCTTGTCCTCAAATTGACCAGTTCTTGTGCCTAAACTGAACCTAGCCATAACTTTTATTATTGCAACCATGACAACCGGTAAACTTCCTCAGCTGTGTGGTGTTAACTCATTGGCATCTGCAGCTGTGTGCACAATTATTATATTAGAAAACTCTTGATATTCATGCTGACTGATAATGTAGATGAACACTTTTGTTTTATTATTTCACCTTATGCAATAAATTCAATCGCTGAAGCTTGAATTAGCTCCAAGTGTCTCACATTCCATTATTTCCCCAGCCGTACGCCTCACATATTCATTATTTATAGTCATTGCACGAGATTAATTTTGCCTTCATTCCGTCTCCATAACCTGAACTGACCTCCTGGCAAGCCCGACATGACATCCAGCGAATGATGATGACACGAAAGACAGTGTTCCTCACAGAGGATATTCCAGTGATTTCCATCTTATTAACATGTCTTCATCTCCAGAACATTGCTTGTGGGCTGCCTACGGCAAAAAAAAGCAAAAAAGCAGCCTGAATAATTACAGCCCACATGGAAACAAAGTTTAAGGAAAAAGACATAAAAATTCTATTTTAGACACTGAAAATAATGTGTTGGTTCACCTCTGTCAAGTTATTGCTCATGTCCACAGTGATCTTCATTGTCATTTTTGTAAAGAAACAGTATTTTGCCAGTAATCAGTTGGGTTCATTCACCTAGAATCTTCAGTTGAAAGTAGTTTAATGTGGTGGAAATAATATATTAATTACCACTAAAACATCTGCACCTGCACAGCACAGATCAAGAACTGTTTCAAAACTGACTAAAGAAGAAATAATGTGAGAAAACGCACAAGCAGAATCACCATAGAAACAGATGAACAGCTCAAGGTGAGCATCTCTCAAAACAGATCAAGAGAAACAATGCTATGTGGAGGAGGAGTAGAGCCAAAGTGCACTCCGAAGTGTATGCATGCTTACCATACGTCTCTGATGGCTCCATCCTCCAGTTCAAGGTTTATGCTTCTGGACTTGCTCATGCTCACTTTAAGTTGGACACATGAGAGAAGTCTATGTGCATGGTCATGAAGGTGCGTTAACATAAACAAAAGTGCCTTTTGTGGACATTGTGTTAGCAGAGCGGGGATCTCACCAGTGGAAATGTAAGAGCGATGATTTACAGATTCTATGCTTGTGCCGTTCTTTAAGCTGATTGACCCACATAGATGAGAACCCCCCGCTGATCTGAGATCTTGTTTGCTGCAGGAGGAAGTGAACCAACAGCGGGCTTCATTCTCTGTCCTCCAAATCTGTTCGCAGCCGCGTGACTATAGAATCTGATGTCTGTCCGTATAGCTGGATTTCACAGCGCCTGCAGTGAATAGACAAAGCCATGTAACACATGATGCCTCTATCGCTCACCAAAATAACTTAGAGGCAGAAATTCAATAGCTTTTGTCATGTCTGAGGAGTATTTTAGTTCTCTTTTACAAATGATGAAAAAGAAAATCTATTTCTCTGTTTTACATAAATGCCTCTTTTAGCTTGGCTTTGTATGGAGCCCATTTAATTAAGAAATCATTTTTTAAAACTACATTATAAATGGCATAAAACATTAAAAAATCTACCCGTGCATTGTGTCTATCAAATTTCAGAGAGGTTTCTAGACTTTTGAATGAAGTTAAAGAAAATGTTTTTCAGGTGCGTCCTTTTAGCAGCAACTATATATTTTATACATGTATTAACATTTTGGCACGTCCCCTTCTGTAGTTCTGTTTGACATCCATGACAGTGGATGTCTTGAACTGATAAAAGCAAAAATCTATGGCGCTAAAGCTGTCTTATTGCAGTGTAACCTTTTTTGCTTTCACCTCTTGTTTTGCAGTGGCTTTGATGTCAGCTCATCTCCTATGAGATCAGACAAAGGATGCTCGTAAGAACAGTGTAGTTGTGATTTAGCTTCAGCTTTTGTACCGTTTTACCTATACGAGCTGATACAGCTTTGACTGCTTGATCTGACATCATGATATTGGCACAGCAGTTCCATTATACCAGGTTTCTCCCCCAAAACTGTGTTTGAAGCCAGTAACTTCTCAAATGCTACAATTGTTCCGCCAACTTTCTTTTTCTTGTTACTTTTCTTTTCTTTTCTAGTTTTGTTTTGGCCTGCAAGAATTTCCTGTTAATTCCATTAAGTTTAATAAGTGATTATGCCAATTTTAGAAAATTGAGGACATCGTGTGAGAGAGAGAAAAAAAGATAAAGGGCAAAGGAGGAATTATTGGGTTCCTTTTGACTTGAAAACATGTTCAGTTTTATACACACGCACCTGCCGAGTGGTAGATGGGCTTTTTGGAGAAGGTGTGATGGCTTTTCTGCCAGAGGCCTCATATGAGACTACCTGGTGATAGAGTAGACTGCTGCTCAACAGGGATCTGCGGATGAAAAATCATTACAGCTACAAAATAGTTGTGACTATGCAATTCAATTCACTTCTTACACTTGCGCAAAAGCTGTTTTTGCCAGGCAAGATTAACACATGTAAAGTGGTTCTGAAGAGAAACAGAGTTGGCAGAAACCACCTGCTGAAGACACCTGGAGACATCTAAAGAAGCCAAACCTAACATAGCAACCTTAATCAACAGGCAGTTACTGTAATAGAAAAGTTAGGTTTGTCAGCACATCGTATTGCATACAGGGTATAACTTCCCATATTGTGGTTTGTTGTGTTAATGTTGTACTGGATATATATACTTTATTGTCTTGTTTATGTAAAATCAACGCAGGCCTTGCCCGTAGTTTATCTGTTGCAAATCCCTTCAACCCCACAGAAAAACGTTCAACCAAAAGTACTTTATCTGTTCCAGTTCACATCTCTTCATTCTTTAAGTCAAAAAAGTAGTTTTATCTGATTAGGATGTAACTGTAGCCTCATTAGGTACATCTTTTATTAGTGAACCTTCCCTGATACACCAGTAATGAGCCATAAGGCATGGACAAACATAACTGTCACTTAATTACTGCAGATTGTTAAAAAAAAATGTTAGCTTTAGTCATTTATTTATACAGGCTTACACATCTAAAAGGTCATATAGAGTTACGTCATGTGATTTATTATTGTAATGTAATGTCTCAGCAATTTGTATATGGGCAAAGGTTTTGTGGCTGAAAACAGTGTTTATTTGTTTGAAGCGTGTTTCACATCTGACCACGCCATCACTGCTGCTGCATCTATAGCTACACCCATCATCACTACCGTTGCACCTGACTTCACATGTCACTGCTGTTGCATTTGTGATTACACCAATCAAGTTGCGACTACACCTGTGCATCACCTCAGCAAGGTGAGAGGTTAAAGTACAAGCTGAAATCAACAAAGGAAATATTTTCCAGGAGTTACATTGCATTTTGGTTTTGGTTTAACTCAAATGTCCAGTGTCTGAAACAAACATTGTCTAAGCTAAGTTTTTTGCAGGTGGTATTGTACTGTATTTGACTACTTTTATTCCTCTTACACAAAAATTAAGCTCTCCTTCACTCCAGCAAAAGAAGGCCCATGAACTTTTACAATTGAATTTCTGGTAAAACAAATTAGTATTATAACAGAATTTCAAGGAAAAGAGATTGGTATTACATGCCAGAACTGTACACAATTTGTGTTAATGTGTAATAATGTCTGCGTCTCTGCATGCCTTACAAATTCTCTCACTTTGAAATGCACATTAAAACAAATACCTGAATGTGGTTCACCAACTTGTCAATACCGAGGACCAAGCACTCATGTCCCAGTCTAATCACACGATTATCTACAAAGCACAAGCAATATTGGAGCCATCATTTGGAAAATCCAGCACACTGTGGCTTTGCAGCTTATTCAGCTGTCACCTTGTTATGTTCTTTTAAACCAAAAGTGGAACTACTTTATTCGCCTTAATCCTTTTTTAATAGCTAAGAAAAAAGAAAGAAAGATAAGTCATCCGGGGTTGTTTTTGCTATTATGACATCTCATTTGTTGTGCCAAATGAGATGTCAACCAAAGGCTATATGAGATTGATAAATTCTGATTCTCACATGCTTAAAAATATTAGTTCTACCTTTAGTTATTTGAAGCATCCAGGTTTTTTTGGTTACAATTGTGTGGCTGAGGGAGTGCAGAGCATTAAAAATGTTTAATAGGGCTTTCATAAAAGTGAATGAGTTATAAATTTAAATATGAAAAACTTTCCTCAGGGTCTTGACTTGAACAATTCCTGACTGCATTTGACAATTTTATTACTGAGCCTGAGGTCAGAGTCAGACCATTTATTTTAAGGCAGGTGTTTACATATTCACAAATGCAGAAATTGCTAAAGATCACTCTAATGATCAGAAGCTACGAAACTACTCAATGCATCAATTTGTGTTATACCATGGCTGTTGTGTGGTGTAGATTGAGATCTGGCAGCATAATGCTACATGAAAGGATGCATTGGGAGCGTGCCTATGTTCCCTCAGCCCTATGTTCCCTCAGCCCTATGTTCCCTCTGGACTCTCTCTACCTATCTGGACTCTGTCTATCTGGCCTGTCTAGCCTCTACCCGGTCTTTTTACTAAACTTAACCAACTCCTTTCTTCATTGCCTAAACCCAACCAATGGTGGGACCAAAGGGCTGTGGGAATAGGGCCTCATTTTCAGTGACAACAAAAGTTAGAACTGAAGGAACATAGGGCTGAGGGAACATAGGGCCTAATTTTCAGTGACGACAAAAGTTAGAAATGAGGGAACATAGGGCTGTGGGAACATAGGGATGACCCCGATGCATTTATGTGAGAGAAAGTAAACATTACATCTGTACTACTGTACATGCTCAAAAGAGTAAATCTACTCACATTCATATGTTGTCACAGATTACATATAGATTATCTTCAGTGTGAAATACAGTACAGAATAGGACAGAATAAGCATAGTTGTTTTTCTAAGTGACTAAATCATGTAACACAAACACATGGGGGTAGAGAACAAACTGCAACTGCAATAACTGATCACGTATGGCGCTTTTCCACTAGTGGGCACGGCGCGGCACGGCCCACTTTTTTTGCTTTTCCACTAGCCCTAGTACTATTTTTAGAACCTCCTCGGCCCCGGTTCCAAGCGAGCCGAAGCGATACTAAAACGTGACGTCAGCCGACTGCCTTCCACTGATTGGGCAGAGCGTTGTCACTGGAAGAGTGCGAGCGCTACGTCCAACATGAGAATCAAACCCGGAAATTTCAAAAACAGAGCGGCAACAGCGCCCACTGATCTGTATCGAGACTGTTGTTATTCCTTCACCTGAGTTAAATGTTGGAACCACACTGAGGTCCGTAATCGAGGTGCAGACAAGTGAGTTTGGAGCTGACGAGCGGATCGAAAAAAGAGAGACGGACAATGTGGCCCCGCGATGCCGTTCCGTGCCATGCCATGAAAGTGTAGTGGAAAAGCGCCATTATAGGGAGATCACCATGAAATGCTGTCCATGTGTCTTCAACTGCATGATTCAAACTAACAATTTGTGAAAAACTACAAGTAAGAACTCTTGAGGTTTGTGTATAACATGGATGCCATTATCAGGAAGGCTCACTCACTTCTCCAGAGACTGACTTCATTCACTTTCTAAAAACTCACTGTACACTTTCCCACTTCTCACTGATGGGGAAAAAAACAAAACAAAACAAAAAAACATTTGACTTCTTCAATAACATAGTGGCCCAACCTCATTCTTTGAGCAACAGGTTAGCACAGAGTCTCTTCTATTTATCTTTTCCATTAATTTCCTGTTAAATTAACTTTAAATGCCAAAATTCACCAAACACAATTTGTAATTTAAAATGGATAATCACAGTGTTTAGTTGTACCGTAAAATTAAATGAAATAAAAAAAAAAAGAATGAAAAAAAGAATAATATCCCGTATAAGCTAAAACTTTCAAGTTAGTTTGGTTTATTATTCTTTTAGAAATTATTTTTCTGACTGTGGTGACTGTCAGATTCAAGTCGGAGTATTCATATACAGCAATGTTAGTTTACAACTAAAGCTGTGGAATATAAGCAGCATGTAAAAACACCCCTGACAGTAAATTGATAGTACATTGTATAGTGTTACTGTACCTGCTATGCCTAGTCTCACACTGTTCCCTAGTGTACGCACTGTACTGTGGGTCACGTGGTTGTGGTATGGCACAGCTGAGATACTGTAGGGATCCACACTGAGAGTGCAAACTATATATTTAAACACCCTGTCACAGTTGGGGGTGACTTGCTACTGTTACTGAAGCAAATGGCCCAGATAGGAACAACCAGCTGAGCAGGATGCATGTTAAAATTTTGGGTGATATTTGGTCAGTGCTTGGGAAACCACGTCTTGGTGCTGCAGATACATCAAACCTTTGTGGGACATGACGGTCTGTGCCTCAGTCTCAGTAATATGACTTGATGCTTTGTTTTTACAGTGACATTTATCCTTTTATTTAGCCAATGTACTCATGCATAATAGCTGTAATGAATGTGCATTAACATGATTTTATATATAAACACATGACTAACACACTCATGAATTCTACAATCTGTCTCCAGGGTCTTGACTCATGAACCTGATTTTGTTTCATCCGTTTTATGAACTCTGTGCCTTTCTTATGTAATTGGGATTTATTCTCTCAAAACCCAATCCACCAGTTTTTTTTTTTTTTTGTAAATGCGGAATTGGGGAATGAAAAAAAAACAAAACAGGGGTCATTACACTCACATGTTGTAGACTGATATGTTTTGACAGGGAGTATATTGATTATTTGAAGAAACTGATATTAAAAATCAATATGCCAAGTCATGATTTATATCAATAGTTGTAGACTTCATGATGGCAGTATATCTGTATAATGCATTTGGGACAGTGGATTCAACTGCATCAGTTTTACCTAGGTGTTCCTAATAAACTGATCACAGTGTATATTAGTAATTATCAGTTCTATGCACTGTCTGCAAAGTGCCTGACTCGAATCAATAAGTCTATTTCTATCAAGGAACTGGTTCATCTAAAGAAGCTCTTTATAGTAGGGAGGTTAAGCCCAAAAAATAGGCCTTTGACTTCAAGTCATGATGCAAAGGTCCCCTTTGGCATGAAAGTACCTTATGGTCATACAAATAAATCTATCCTAAGACACAAGTGAGATCACACTTTGTATTCGAAATAAACACGTTTTTAAAATGCCTTTTTTCAATTGAGAAAACGCATGTTAAAAGCACATTCCATTTAGAATGTCCATAGAAACTCAGGCAGATCCCCTGATGCCTTCAGCTCCTGGATGTTGTCTACAGCTTCTGAGACAACATGGAGCTGCTTGTGTGACAGGATATTGGGCTTTATTAATGTAAAAACATTAATAAAACTATACTGATACTGATTTGTTGAACATCAGGCGGAGTGCAACAAATATAGCCTACAAGTAGTTAAATAATAAGATGTAATTCATATCACAGTGGTGTCAGGAAAAAACAATTAGCCAAATATTGTGTTGGTCAAAATATAGGCCTACCTATAACTAGTTACTGCTTGTGTATCTTGATTTAAAAAAGTTGAATTTACATGTATGACCCATTCTGAGTCATATTATACGTCAACTTAAAATCAAAGGAAACATGTTTTTACTGTTCTCAAATGTAAAAATAGGTCACATTGGATCCTGTACATTATTTAAGGCTTATATAACCTGATACTGAAAAACATTTTACATTGTGCTCCTAAAGTAAACTAACAAATTTTAGTGTAGAGCGCCTTTAATAAGGAATGTTCAGCTTTTATATACAAATAGGGAAGTTTAAGTTTGCAGCTCCCACATGAAGCATATTAGGACTGACTTATTTCACCTGCGCAGTATAGCTGGCTAAGATCCTCTCAGAGTAATGTTGATAAACTGGTAAGCTTCATTATTTTGGTAGATTTTTACTTTTGTGAATGCTTGTTAATGCTCATCTTATCAATCTCATGATGTTACAGTATCTTTATTTCTTATTTCAAATGAGCCATAATGGAATGTCTTGACTGGACTTTAGGCTTCCTATGTCAGTCCACCCTACAGATTGAAAGGCATTAGATCCCTGTTCATCATTCAAATTGAGAAACAATCCTGAAATGTTGCAATCATGTCACAAATAAGCTGTAGATCACATCCAGGAGCTGAAAACACTGTAGTTTATATGGACATTCTAAATGGAATGTGCTTTTAACATGCATTTTCTCAATTAAAAAAAGGCATTTTAAAAACGTGTTTATTTCGGATACAAAGTGTGATCTCACTTGTGTCTTAGGATAGATTTATTTGTATGACCATAAGGTACTGCCATGCCAAAGGGGACCTTTGCATCATGACTTGAAGTCAAAAGTCACTTAACCTCCCTACTATTAGTTTAATAGTTTATATCACGTATTATTCTTATCACCAAATAACATGTTTCACTACTCCCCTTCTCCCCTCTCGACCCAACACAATAACATGTTTACTCAGACATAACTTTACTCACTGTGCACGTCTATCTGAGAATAAGAAGTAAGAGACACTGTGATCTTACTTCTGCTAATAGTACAATGAATTTTCAGGTAGTGGCTGTTTACATGCTGATGTGCTGCAATCATGAACTGAGCGCACATCGCCCACAAGTTAACAATCTATCACATGGCTGAAGAGGAACAAACTTTCACACTCACACCTATGGGCGTCTTCAGACATAAAGGCCAAGTGGTCAGGTTCAAACCTGGAACCTTCCTAACTGTGAGACCATGGTGCTAAAAACTGCACACACACCTACACACTCAACACCAAAGTGTGTGAAGTGAGACACGTGACTTGGTTTATTTATGGTTTTAGTCATGAATCCTTTGTGAATTTGACTTTTTCACTGACTCAAACTTTCATCTTTCATTACAGAGGAGAGAGCTCACTGACACACCGAGGGCCCTAATTTCTTGGCGCAACTCAGGGTGGCGCAGCGAGGCGAGCCCTGACGCAGCTGGCGAAGTGGTATTTTCGTCCAGTGCAACAAGGTGCGCAGCGGATTCGGTAAATTGGCAGACTGCTGTGCGCTGAGATGGGAGTGGTCGCGCAGCAGGGGGAGGTGTCGACAGATTCGCCGTGGCGCAGTGACAATTTGTTGCCGATAGACCGCACGGAGAGTGCGCCGAAAGCTCGCAAGCTCCAACCTGGTCTAATGTCAGCGCAAGGCGAAGCGCAGCCAGCGCAGTGGCAATTTGACTGCCCAGCGCGCAGTGCAGACACGTCACCAAGACCTCACAGGCAGATTTCCACAGTTCCAGGCACATTTAAATGCAATTAATAATAATAATAATAATAATAATCATCATCATCATCACAATAACCCCTATTTATTGTATCTGAATCAGCACATACACCTATATCTATATAGATTGTCCCGTCACACTGATGGCAGATCAAAGGCTTGCGTAATGGAAACTCAGCCTGACTGAATTAACACAGATGAAACCACGGAGGGACTGAGACAGCCTTGGATGTCCCAAGAGCAGGTGTTGACACTACACACTGTGCCGTTGCAGATTATCAGCTATTTATTTATTTATTTACTTATTGATTTATTAGGGGCCAGCGCCACATCGTCACGCGACCATAACAAATAAAACTGAAAACAAATAAACTATCATCTCTCACAGCAAACCACAATCAGGAGGTGCGTAACGGAGGCATCCGCGATGCCTCCGTTACGCACAGCTGTTTGTTTATGTTGTGATCTGTGCACACGTGTTTAAATATAGGTTAGATAGATAGATAGACCTGCTCCCTCCTCCTCCCTCCTCCCTCCCAGACTACTTTTGCTTCATCAGCCCGTGCGGTCTGTTCGCGCGACCGGACACTGCCAGCTTGGACCGGACCAGAACATCAGTTTCCTCCCGTCTCACTTGCTCTGACAGATTGAGAGCTGTTGCCCAGTAAAAAAAAAACAAAAAAACAACACACACACCCCTTTTCCATTCATAAAGACACTCATATTTAGTAACCTATATTTAAACACGTGTGCACAGATCACAACATAAACAAACAGCTGTGCGTAACGTCTCTCTTTTTCTTTTTTCTTTAGAATTTACCTGAGAGGGGAGATGTGAATATCTGCTCACTATGATGTGGTTTGCTGTGAGAGATGATAGTTTATTTGTTTTCAGTTTTATTTGTTATGGTCGCGTGACGATGCGGCTCAATAATGGATATGTAAGTACATAAATATAGCAGATAATCGTGTAGTGTCAACACAGCAGTAATCCATCCTCATCTTTCATCTGTGCAGCCTTTGATCTGTCATCAGTGTGACGGGACAATCGATATAGATGTTCTGAATGTGTATGCTGCAATCTGTAGGTGCTGATTCAAATCTTCTCTTCCACGGTGAAATCAAACGTCCGCCTTGCGCGCGCGGCGGATTTAAAGGCGAGGAGAGGAGCTCATTTGATTGGTGAAGATCTGACTCGGCTGTGTCAAACCCACTCCACGCCTTCTCCCCTCCCTCTATGCCATTTGCGCCGGTGGGAGGGAAGTAGGCGGGATGCGCTCCGCTGCGTTTCGAAGGAAAATCGCAATCTGCTCCTGACCACTCCCCGTTGGCGAAGCGAAGGCGAGGCGCAGGCCTGATCCGCTCCGCCTGCACCTAGTTCACGAAATTAGAGCCCCATGACTTTAAAAGAATCTGCTGAACTGCTATGAACAACTCTTGAGCCTACGGATGTCACGATTACTTGTTTTCACAATTAATTGCGGTATTAAACGCCACAATTAATTAATCGTAAAGATTCCCAAATACCGTCACTTCCCAAAAAAGATTATGTCGGAACTATATCGGCAGATGTGCGCCAAAATAAAGGTAAATGTTCAGATACTGGTCCATTTAACTAATGTAACATTGAATTGGTAGGAATTTAAATGATAGTAAGTGTCATTTGTATTAAAAAAAACAAAACAAAAAATGATACGTAAACATTTGGTATAGATGACAAATATTTCAAACACTTCCCCTGGGGATTAATAATTGGTCATATATTAATAGATACTTGAAATATTTTGTGTTAACAATGAGTAATGTAATTATTTTTTGACAATATTTGATTGTACACATTCATAGTGTTAATGCATAATAATTGTGATAATCGTAACACCGTGATTATTTCTCTGACAATAATCGTACCAAGAAAATGTATTATCGTGACATCCCTACTTGAGCCTGAGGCCATGAAGCAGCTCTTTACACTAGGACAATGTAATTCACCGGTAACACAGTATGTAAATATGCTTTTAAAAAAAAGAGACAGAAATCTAAATAACAATTACAATATAGTTGACTTACCAGTGCATAATAACAGCGGGGCAAAATGAGCACATTAAAAGAGCAAACACACATTTCATCCCCTTTGATCCTGGAATCCATACAGAGAGGCACTGATACAATACGAGTAAGAGACACTAAGGCGTCATCATGGAGATTATTACAGTCATCATGTTTATGCTAATGCACTTGTATATGCTGTGTTGAGCCACGGTCTGCTACACACCCTGGGCAGGACAGGAGCCATTCATAATTGATACCCAGCGTTTACTGCAAGCCCAGGTGTGTTGCAGGAAATAACCACTGACCCAATTACAGTTTGCATCCAGCATGCTTTGGTTAATTTGAGTAAAAGCCATAATTGCTCTTGGTTTTATAATTCATGAACAAGGGCGTGCAGCACTGGCAGAGCACCAGCATCTATTACTCAACCACCCATGAGTGTATATACACAGACAAATCGCATGTGTATGTGTCTGCACGTGCACTCACACACACATGCACACACATATAAATAAAGACTGGATGCACTTGGGCTAAATGGTTGCAGATGTTAATATTATGTGTGAGAAAGATTATGAACTTGAACTCTGCTGAGTTGCCACTGGGAGATACTAATGTGTGTTGACTGTTGTTGTTTTTCTCCTACAGGTGCCGCTACCATCAAAAAAGATTAGCAGCTGGTGAGGAGTCAACATGCCCATTGTAAACAGCGTTGCCCATAAAGAGGAACTGTGCTACATGCTAGAGGCTGTCTATGTTCCTGGGATGACACAGATCAAACTCACTATTTTTACTCGGAAGAACGGCCTCCTCCTCCCCCAGCTCTCTTCTCCTTCATTCACTAATTCCACTTAAAGTTTGTGTGTCAATTTTGAGGGTTGACATTTTTTTCTTATTATAAGCTATGCAACTTCACAATCAAATATTTTAAATGGGTAGTGTGAAGGCATGTGACACTGAACATGCAGCTGTATTGTGCCAGAGATGATCTGTTGGCTAAAAATTCACTCTTATGATTTTGTATTCGTAAAAGTATGCAAGGCTCTGGAAGCTGATCTGTGGGGTATACAGTGTATGCTGTAGGTGCATTTGTACACAGTTAAACCAAAGTTTAACAGGTTGTATATTGGAGGAAGCTTTTTTGATGTCAGGATAAAGTTGTGAAAGTATTGGAAATAAAGCTGGTGCCTCAAACATGTTTTTAAGGTTGGTCTCGTCTAAGCAGCACATCACTCACTCTGTTTGCCAGTGCTTCCAGCTGCTTCTCTAAACTGGGAAACTGTCGATTTGAATCTACTGCAGGTAATATATACAGTACTGCATAGCTAAAAAAATATATATCTATGTACAGTATGCGATATAGAGGTACCTCTCACAACCCCACATCAATTCACCCAAACTTCAATCACATTTAAAGGCAGAACATACCGTAAATCTCTATGGCATGTGGAGTAAATCTGATGGGTCACAATATGAGATACATTTGTTTGAAAGAATAAGTAAGAAAAACAAAAATATTTTTTGTGTCTCTTTTGTTTTCTTTTTCCTAATATTAAATAATCCAAGACAGAAAAAGGCTAAACTGATCACCAGTCATGTCTACACTGAGGTCATAACCTGCGATAAGGGGTCACGAGTAGACATAACATCTTCTTAGAGGGTCAAAATCCAAAAGAAAGTTGATAAGCACTGTTTTAGAATATTAATGCAAAGGTCAGGTTTTGGTGTCAAGAACCCACAAGCAAAAATGTCTTTCAAAAGCCACCACTGTCTAACAGTTAAGTAAGAAAAAGAAAAAAAGAAGAGTGTAAATTTCAGAATCCCCCCCCCTCTCCCCCCCTGTGTTTTTGTGAAATTATAAAACATAAATATAGATAATAATGCAGCTGTGTCATGTAAAACAGAGAATCTATCTTGTTATCTAGGGATAACACATCTGAGCTATCTCTATTAGTCTTTAATTTGAAAAACATGAAAATATAGCCTTTCACATCTTCTGTCTTAACCAGAAAATTGATGCAACATTGGAAGCATGAACACATTTATCAGCTAAAAAAGATAATATGATGTACAGTAGATGTTTCACATTTGCATCTACAGGTCTGCATCAGTATCTTTCTTGTTTGATTTGGAGGACATCTTGATTATATTGGCACCGCAGATGTGGAATGTGCCATACATCAATAACATCAACAGCAACTGTGACCTTGTTGAATGTGTATCAATATGATAGAAAAAAAACATTGGATTCAAATCAACAATCCAAAACGGGGCTTGGGTAAAATGCCAACTTCAAATCCTACAGTGGTTTTTCAGTAATGGACTGCACTGCACTTTATGTAGCACTTTTCAATTCTTAGAGGCCATTCAAAGCGCTTTACAATACTTGTCACATTCACCCACACAGACACTCATACAGTGATGGAACAGCCACCAGAGGCATGGGCTTCATATCTTCAACAGGAGGAGACAGGGATCAAACTACCGACCTTGTGATTAGTGGATGACCTGTTCTGCCTCATGAGCTACAGCCACCCTTTAATTAAGGCTATTTAAGTTCACTAGGCTGAAATAATGTAATCCTGTATTTCAGACCAGTTTAGGACTGCACTATTAATCGAAATATATAATGTAAATTGCTGTACGGGTAAGTTTAATCTCCAAATTGCATTTGCAATTTTTTGGATAAAAGGTTAATGTCATTACATTGTTTTGCATCATTAAGCATTACTATATAACTTTTTTTCTTTTTTTTTTTACATGTCTGCTTATAACAACAACAAAATGTCTAAGCAATCTGTATAATTCAAATTTCCCAAATTGCCAATAGCTATTTGTCCATGTGAGCATTATGTATATGAGCCATCGGCTTCTCTTTGATTTTTCCCAACAGCTTGTACATGTTCATCTTACCTTTGACATTGAAGGAATGCCGTCTTGTTGTTCTTTATGACACTGTGATACTCGAAGAAAATGGTACAAGTAGGCAAGATTCTTTATTGCTTGTACCATTTTCTTTCTTTGTTTGCTAGTTAGCGGTCGTCTGTAATCTACTGGTTTGTATGGTCCACATCAGACAGTATCTATACCAAAATGTGAACTTTGCAGGGCAATTTGAACAGAATGGGCAATCACTGCTCACATGGTTTGAGCATGGCTGGGGGCTGATTATATACTGTATATCACAGTAAAAGACCATGCAGAAAAAAATGATGAGGACAATAGTGAAGTGATGGAGGGAGGGGGGTTTACAGGAAGAAATGTAGAGGAAATGTATAAAGGATTTTAAAGACTCATTTGTCTGGCTCCTTAATGAGAGGAAGCGGAACAAAGACCCTGCCTAATATTCCGAGGGGTCTAATTAAAATTAGGTGTGATCCGATGGAGGAAGGAGCCACAGAGGTGATTTTAGTCACAGCCCAAAAGAGACCAGCTAATTAGGGAGAGTGATGGCCTTTACTTGGAAGCCACAGGAGAGTCGCAGGGCACACACATTGTCCACGTCCCTCTGGCCTGGCATGGAGATTGCTGCCATACTCTTCGCTACAACCAGGGCAGCGAAAAGAGGACACTACGGGGGAATGAGACAAGAACACTGGGCAACAACATGGTCGGTGGGGAGCTGTGGACTGTGATTGGACAACAGAGCAAAAAGATGAATTCCATCCCTGCCATTTCTCATTTTCACACACAACCAGCTGCTCTATTTCTGTTCCCCCCTTTGCTCATGTTTTTCCAAGACTTCTTTTCAAACAGTGGGACGGAGGCAGACTTCAACTCCAGCTGGAAAATGTTCCTGAGCTGCATGAAGAAGTCCAAGATTTCAGCCTCCCACCCGTTGTATCAGGAGAAAATAACACCAGTGCCTGAAATAAATGAATTATATTCATCCAAATTTGGGCATAATTTCATTTCAGTGCGCGATTGGGATCCCTTCCAAGCTGTTTGAGCCATGTCACTCTCATTGATGAAGAAACATCAATAGCTATTTGTCCATGTGAGCATTATGTATATGAGCCATCGGCTTCTCTTTGATTTTTCCCAACAGCTTGTACATGTTCATCTTACCTTTGACATTGAAGGAATGCCGTCTTGTTGTTCTTTATGACACTGTGATAGCACTCGCCTTAATCTTAATTGATGGCACCGTGGCTCATCTGCTAAAAGCAGCCTATATTTATCTGCTCGGACTATATATGCGCACTAATAGCAATTGCTTTCTGCCGCCTGTCCTTGGGAAGCTGCCAGTAAGACTGTGAGAGGGCAAGAAGTATCATCCTAATGTCTCAACACCATAGTGCACTAAATCATCCTGTTCATAATAAAGACACATAAAAAAGATCACATGGGTACGAGCACATACGTTCACAAACACAGTGTAGCCCTGTAATTATGTGTGGTGGCGTGTTTAATTTAAAACAGAGGAGGTTTAAACATGTATCATTCAGTCCGAGACACTGTGAATGACAGAGAGACCTTGGCTCGATCTGGACTCGAAGCAGCTCTCTGCTTGCAGAGACACTTCCACCTAATATGATCAATTACTTCTCACACCACAGGCATGGAATTGTCAAATGAAACGGCTGAAACGCTCATGTGTCTGGAAATAGACTCCCTCGCGCTGGCTAAGATCTTTACAGGAGGTGTTCATGCATGATGTGTGTGCGTGTGTGTGTGCGTGGTTTGGCCTGTAAAATCATAACAGGACAAAGTACAACCTGTTTATGTCCATCGCCAAGATACAGTAAGAGTATGGATACATTTCAGAAAAAAAAATCTATATAAATAAGTGTTGTTCTGCAATGTTATGAACCAACATGGCTGAGTAAAAGTAACTCTGAATCAAAGTCGATCGCAGTCCATTGTTTTGGACAAGGCAGCATAGAAGTTATCACATTTATTATGCCCACACCAACATTCAAGTGCCATTAGAGGAAGGAGTATCTCTTTTTCTAATTGTATGGAAATAATGTGATAGTCTTCTGCTGATCTTAACACAGTAACTCACAGCATAGTTGAGAGAAATTCACTTGTGAATGGTTTGGATTTGTGCTGATAAAAATAACGTGCTACTGTTAAATGGTGAAGTTTTGAAGATTGATCAGTATCACAGTATCACAGTATCACAGCATCAAAGAAAAGTGGTCTCAGGCCTTTAGATCCTGCTGTATTTTAACAGATATACAGATACAAATCAAAACTATGTACCAGATAACACGACTAGGTGAAGAAGATTTTGTTGTTGTTGTCGTACTTATTATTATTCCTGATGAAGATTGCAGGTGCAATGATTTTACAGTGTCAATTTTTGTGGTGTGTTGCTATAGTATGGGCATGATCAGGACACCCACTGTTATGCATAAACTGCCTGAGAGGATAGGTGCAGTCTGTTTTGTTTATCCTGATGAACACCTTGGGTTTAAGGAAAGGCAGCAATATAAAAACAAACTTAGTTGAACTAAAACAGAAATATTCCACCAGCTACAGTGTTAATGTACCTGGTGTAATATTGATTAGATGTCTCCAAAAACTCAGAGCTGAGCAACCTATTTTAAATCTTCCACACACACCTTCAATATGTTAGAAAGATCACATCTGTTGTGACAGTGCAGAGCCATCACAGAATATTTCCTGTCATTTGTAAATTGTCACTTCAAACCTACAGGAGTCCAGTCTCGTGTTTAACGGCTCACTGTGCTGTGTTGCTCTCTAAACCTACTCATGTGGGACCTGATGTGCCCAGTGGCTGGGATCTGACAGGCTGCGGATGCCACAGCAGGTTTACAAAGACCTCCAATGAGAAATTGATCTGACAACTATTCAAGGGTAAATCATTTCCACGAGTTAATTACTTTGGAGGAAAGAAGAAGAAAAAAAAGAACATGGCTGAAACTCTAAGGCCTCTGTGTGAACACTTCAACTTTCCTACCTACTTTCCTACCTACCTATCTATCTTTCTATCTGCAAAAGGACAGGACTGATTTTATTACTGGATTGGATATTATTATGACTATGGGGTACACCTGCTGAATTTCAAAAGTGCCTGGAAATAATCTCTGTTGTGTTCTGATTCTTTATAAATTAAACTTGACTTGTTTTGTGTGTTTCTCTCGTGACTAGGTCACAAAAAAAAACAAGTTTACGTAACCTCATTTGATTTGTGTGTCTGGTGTTTCTTTAACAAACAATGGTGTTTGACTGTAGAAGGAATGTGATCAGGCAGTTTATCAAAAATACTGGTTACACCAGTTGGCGTCTTAAGAATTTACATAATTTGTCACACACTATTTAGGAAAAAAATCTGTTTTTTAAGATATGTCCTGCTCAGTATTAGAATTTCAATTTAATGTTTTCAAAATAAGGTGTTTTATAATAAGTACACTTAAATCCACTGTAGGTGGATAAAACATTGAATATTTATATAATTATTCTGTGGTTACACCATTTAATATTCTCAGTGCATTCAGTCTTACTTTTGTTAAAATTGGTGCATATGTCATTTCAAATGAAATAAAACCAACATGAATACAGAATGTTACATTATACATTTTAACAAATCTGATGCATGCCTTAAAAACAATTTTATTTCAATATTGCTCATTTTACAAACCCTTATTTGTCACTGATCCATATTTTAAGATGACTGATGTTTTTATCTGGTTAAATAAAATATATTAGAAATAACATTATCAAAACTCCCAGAAATTGTGATTGCATGTTGTGATTTCAGAGGTTTTCCTCCGATTTATATTTACAAAGGCTCTGCTTCTGATTGAACAGAAAGAATAAAAGATATACACATCCTTTTTTCTCCACCATGCTTTACACCATGTAACATCTTTTCCTTTTAGCCAGCCAATTTACACATCGTCTCTGATTAGATTTGTGCATTTTAATAAAACCATGGGTGAACTCCAATCTCCTCTAAGTGACTTTAATCTGCTCAGATTAGTCGATTTGTGCCACGCATGAGTATAATGCAGTGAGAGAGGATGCATTTTTATGGATAAGTAGTCAATAAAATCAGCATGTTACTGCCATAGTGCTCCTTGGCTGAGATCCAACCTGTTAATACCATTACAACAATACTGGTAACAGGCCTGTTGGCTTTGCAAATTGAGCCACCATAGGCTCGCTGGGATCTGATTGGATTTCCCCCAGTCCTGTGGCTGGGAACATGTGTTTCTGCGATCCCCAGAGCAGCTGTCAGTTTTCTGACGGCGATGTTTCTCTCCACCGAGGGAAGGAAAGAAGAGAGAGAAGGGGGGTGGGTTAGAGTGAGAGAAAGAGAGGGGAGAAGCACCCGTGGCTATTTACAAAACATTCATTGTTTTATCTGTGCGAGGCAGTCAGAGGCCTTCCCAGTCCTCTCCTGCTCTCATTAATCAGTGACAAAGCCTTATTTAAGTGCTTGTTGTCCTGACCTATTCATGACTGACGCTGGCATTTAAGAAATACCAGCGAAGAAGCGGCGCGGTATCAGCGGGGTGGGTGCGACAGGATAGCCCGCGCACAGCATTTCGGTCGGAAGTGGAGCCATTAATATGTTTCTCCTCAGAAGAAGCTGTCAGTGTGGCAACAGCCCCCTCCTCAGACTCATCAGTCAGCGGTTGAAGGGAGTTCACTCCGGGTTGATGAGCTCAATGGGCGATCACCTTTTGTAATGAGAACGACTGAGAGATAGCACGGAGAGCACAGCAGAGACAGAGAGAGACAGGGAAAATCACCTGTTCGGAGAGATAAAAGAAGAAATAGATTAGCTTAAAGAGAGACTGAATGAGAGATGCAGAGAGGAGAATGAGACATCTGTTCACCAAAGCACACAGGAAGGGAGAATCAGTGAGGAAGATGAGAAGCACACAGGAGTGGAGGAACAGAGGCTGCTGCTGCCGCAACAGAAAGGATGACATACGATGGCGGTGATGACGATGATAATTATTTTGGTGATGATGTCGATGAGGTCGATACTCCACCAGGCCGGCGGAGACCTCTGATGCGCTTGGTTGACAAAAAGTCAACCTCCCACAACTTCCCCCCTCCTTACTCCTGTATGGCTGCACATCAGTCAGCTGGCCTCATCATTAACACATTCACTGTCAAGGCTTTATAATGGGTCAAGTTCAATGGTGCTCCTGGCAAATAAAAGCACTTCATAACTAAACCGCTTTATAAGCACGACTGGGTGACTGACAGTGGCATAAGCGATGAAGCGACAGCAGAGATGGATGAGGAGAAGTAGAAGAAGAGCAGTGACGAGTGTGAAAGGAAGACTAATGGGCAGATGGACCACAGGAGATATTGCAGATTTGAAAGGAACCTAACAAATGCATAATTTCTGTAATTACAACAGCTGGACATGAGTTGTCTGCTCATGCTTTTTTTTCTCTCTCTCTCTCTGGTTGCTGTTATCTGTGTCTCCATCTAAACGTCCACAGCATGGCATATAGGGAGCCGTGTGCTGAGAGCTCGTCAAAAGCACATTTTTGTAGAAAGCATGCGGTATAGGTATAAATGAGAAAGAGAACAACAAATAAATCACCTGCAACTTATACATCGATACCCACTCAGTCCAGAATAATTATTTCCAGGGGTGTTTAAAAAATGTATTCACTCGTATTGACGTATTTTCTTGCACTACAAATTTAGACACTTTTAGCTTATTTTGTTTACAAGTTGGATAAAGCTCTGCTTTAAAAAGAGGAATTCAAGTAAATTATATGGCAGTATAAAAAAAATAAGAAAAATCAAAAAACACACAGTTGCAGATCTACATCCAATCAAGTATGCATTGTTATTTCTCTGTGAACTGCCACCTTATAGTGCATAAGGAAATGTAGAATGTAAATCAAGAGCGAGTGAGAGGTCTTCCATCTCACACTCATTAAATAATAATTACATGAGTCTCGAATTCCAACACTCATTCTGTTTTCAATGTGCACTGGTTGCTCAATGCAGGGAAGAAAAAAATAATAGTGTATTTCTTTGAATTATAGTTTTCTTTTTCTTTTTTGCTTGAAATAACAGCAATATGAATGGAAAGCATAAGAAACATCCAGATCTGGATGTTTCTTATGCTTTCCATACATGGTATGTAAAAATCAGCTGTCAGAGAGAGAGCAGCCTCGTTTGGTGATTAGAAGAACAAGTTCTTTGTAGGAGAAAAACAGGTTCTCTGTAACATTATAAGACGGTGCCTAAAGACTAAATAAAACAGTGGCAATAATTAGTTGCCATGCAATTCAAAAGCTTGTCGAAACAGGTGAGTTTTTAACTGTGCCCTGAAAACTTCAATCGATGCAGAGGCTCTTAAGTCTGGGGGAAGAGTGTTCTAGAGTCTGGGGGCCACCGAACGAAAGACTCTGTCTCCTTTTGTTTTGAGGTTGGTCCGGGGGAGAGCCAGGAGCCCCTGGTCGGAGGACCTTGGGGACCGGCAGGTGGCATAGGGCTGAAGGAGGTCGGAGATGTAGGGCTGGGCAGACCCATGCAGGGCATTGAAAGTGATAACCAGAATTTTGAATTGAAATCTAAAAGCTATGGGGAGCCAGTGTAGGGAGCAGAGGACTGGGGTGATGTGGCAGGACTTCTGTGACCGAGTTGGCAACCTGGCAGCAGCATTCTGTATAAGTTATAGACGGTCCAGAGATGATTTATTGAGGCAGGTAAACAGTGAGTTACAGTAATCAATGTAATTAATGACAGTAATCTAATGAATTTCTGAATTTCTATGCACCAAGTCATAAATAATCGTACATTTTCTTTTTCAAGTGTACAATTTGTTAGATCCACAAATAACATTCAAAAGTCCAATGCAGCATTCAAACATCTGCTTATTACAGAGGTCATTGTGTTTTAACGGGGTTAAATAAAGGCTAATAAATAAAAAATAACAGAGCATTCGAATGAGCAGATGCTGTGTTTAGATTTTTTTGATCATATATTTATTATAATGAATCAATTATTATAATCTGTGAGTAGAGTGAGAAAATGTTCACCATGCTATAAAACTACTCAGAGGCACAATAATTGTTAACTTTACTTGGAGAGATGGCGTTAAAAATTCACTCTAAGTGGTTTGATGATTTCCTGCTTTAGGCTCCAGTTCATCTAAATGAACAAAGCCTACTGCCATTTTAGACGTCTGTGTCAAAACTTAAGAGATCAGACACAAAGCCAGCCAGCCAGTCCTCTAGTGAAGCCCTAAAAACAGTCCAGGGTCATTTGTGAAAAAGCGGAGTAAATGGAGTGCCAGTGAATGGAAGCCATGCTAATAGATGCAGCATCTTTTGTAGCACTAGCACAAAACGTTTCATTGTGTTTGGGCACTTAAAATGTCTTTTTTCATAAGTTTTCCTATTCAGCCATATTAGATTCAAATTCCAAAAACTTTCACTATACACAGTTGAACTCATGACAGGTTCTCTAACTTCGGTTCTTTGGATTAAAATGATGAAAGGAGTCAGACAGTAAAAAACAAACAAAAAAAAAACATACCCACTACATCCTCAACTGGAACAGCAGTGAACCTTAGCCTCCCCCCTCCGACCAACTCCACCCCATCCTCCCTACCCTGTCCTAAACCCCCACTATTTCTTTCCTAAACCAATAATCCTGCCCCCTCTGTGTTGGGTCCAATCCCTCACTTTTTTCCCACGGATCGCTACATCCCACATGTTGGTATTTGGAAACTCCACTTGTCATCTAAGACCTATCAAAGCAAGGCAAGTCTTCCTGCCAGAGGTGAATATTAAAAGATGTAGGGGAGATGGTGGTGGGCTTTGGGGGGAGGGAGAGCAGAAACAGTGCAATTGGAATGACAGGGGTTGGAAAGAGAGAGAGGGCCTGCTAGTGTCAAGCAGGGCTGACTCTCCCCATTTTCACATTATGATTCTGCTACAGAGTATTGCATACTTCAAAGACCTTATTACAGCGGCCTATTAGCATTCATGCTGCCATTCACATTGCAAGTCCAACACCTACATGGGAAACAGGGGCAAGGATTTGCAGTGAGGAAGACTAGCTGGGATCACAACACGAGGGCAGATGACTTGGAGAAGAGGATACTTTCACAGTGAGGAGTAATAGGACAAGAATTCTAATTAATACCAGGGTCTGACTGATACAGAGATGAAACAAGAGAATGTTACAAATTTATAAAAAAAAAAAAAAAAAAACACCGCTCTGTTTATCCATTGCTTCAGAGTGACGCCTGTTATTCCTGCAATTGCACATTTTTCTTCACAGCATCAAGCACAGAAAAAAAAGAGCAAAAAAAAAAAAAGCTAGTCTGTCTGAGGTACAAATTCCTTCCTGTCCTCTTTTCATCAACTGAGCTGTATGCATGAGCAGCTAATTACGTTACATTTTATTAGGATGGGAACAAAGTAGGCAGTCAGGTGACGTAATATTAAGTGCGTCTGCATCAAAGTCTAAATTAGAATGGGTTCATAAGACACAGACAGACAGACAGACAGACGACAGACAGACTACTGTAATTTCCCTTTTGAAACACATGCATTGTAATGAACATGAGCCACTGCAACAGAATAGTTAATTCTTTGTGTTTTCAATATAGACACACTATAGCCGTTTTCCCACTAAAATTAGCGGGTCGACGCGGGTTTTTTAAACGCGGGTCGACCCGCTAACAATCGGCATTTGGCCCCTTTCCCATTGACCAAAATGAGCCGAGTCTGACCCCCCGCTGAGGGATCAGACAGAGCATAAACCAGTCGCCCCGCTCTCATCCGCGGTGCAAGAGACACACACAGTCGTGCCACAGCCGCCCGCCGCGGAGTGTCCGTCCGCCGAGGCAGACTCTCTGGCTGGCTGACCTGGAGCACCAGGACCGCGGAGGACAGAGAGTCTGCTGCGGCCGGATGACGGACGTCCGCGGCACAACACGTCAGTTAAACAGACTGTCGCTTCTTTTCTTTTTTTTTCTTTTCGTTTTTGGTCAGTGTTCTCTGATGTTTTGATCCCAGTCTCGGATGAGAGCAGAGCGGAGCAGAGCTTTGTTTTGGTACGTGATAAGAGACGCGACCGGCGCGATGACGTAGCGTCACGTAACGTTCAGTGTCATCACGTAAATTAGCGGGTTGACGCGGGTCTGGCGTTCCCACTGCAAGCCGAGCAGAGCCGAGCCGATTAAAGGCGATTTTAACCCGCGTCGCTTGCCGAGTCGTTTGACCCGCGTCAACGCGGGTCGACGCGGCTCGGTGCGCCTTTCCCACTGCCACCAAAAGCCGATTGTTAGCGGGTTTAAACGGGTTTTTTGGCCAGTGGGAAAGGGGTATATGATGGATCATTATCAGCCCTGCTGACTTTACTGAGTGAACTGTGCATCAGCCAGACATGACCGATCCATTTTGTTACTGGTATTTCCTGTCCTGTTCTTCTGCTATTACATCTATATTTTCTACCATTTAAGCCATTTGAAACACTTACAGATCTTGACAGCACATACATGTTGTCTGTCCTTCACTGTCTAATATACAACCCAATCTAATCTCCTGATATACTACTTCAATGAAGGCAGACATGTCAAACCTCCATCTTTATGCGGGGGTGAGAATTTCTCATATTCTCCTTATATTATATCACCATCATTATTATCATCACAACAATCAGTCTAACTTTGCTTGAATACAAACCCCCAAACACATCATGTACAGCAAAGTTACCACATAAAAGTCAATGTGATTCATTTCCTCAGTCATTCAAGTGGAATCTTTGTTGTGCTCTTCTTTAGAGCAACACTGTCTGCTTGTTCTCTCACATTGAGTTGTATACATGCCATTGTATTATGCCTGTATTCTGCCAGCCTTAGGATGTAGTTTATTCACTTAAGCGTGCTCAAGCTGCCGATGAAGGGCTTTTGATGCAACTGCTCTCTCTTGCTACACCCCACAAGCTGTTTGCCATGGTTCATTAGCTTTCTGTTGAGTTGACTGCTAACACTTGATATTGTTGCAGGCTGTTCATTCCACACATTTCCAAGTGCTGCCCACTAGCACGAGCACGACTGGAGCAGAAGAAATTGCCTGCCGTTATAATGGGACAAGTGTTGTGTTCACAAAGTGCCAACGGAGCTGACAGTTCATCATGTGGACTGCAAAAAAAGTGGCATATCATTAAGAATGTTTCTTTTATTTGGCTGATTGATTGTTGTGGTTTGAGGAGCTTGGAAAGTATAAACCATATACTTTTCATGAAGAGCTCTCGAAACATTTGAAAAACCACACACTTCAATTTGTAACTGCAGGAAATAAAAACGAACAACATGTTTCTAGGAGTTATCATGTGTAAAAGAGTAAATTGACGAAATAATAATCCATCTAAAGCAATCCCATGCAACCCTTGCTGAGTAGCACCTGCCATACTGTACTATGATATATTTACATTAAAAGTCCATATTATTATGGCAGACTCAACTCGTCGTGACACTTGTAAGTCAGTCATTTATGGGGAGATGTTTAATTTAACATTTGGAGGACAGGAAACAGAAATAAACACCCTCAAGACTCAAGAGCAATGCTTGACATGGACACAAAGTTTTGGGGTTGTATTGCCAGACCATCTCTATCACACAAACAGCGGCATGCCTGTTCACACCAGTAGAATTTTTAACCTCACATGGAGCTCATCTTAATAACAACCTCATGAATTTATAACACAGAGCTTTTAATGTGTTCCTGGATCAGCGAGACATCATTTCTTCTGCAACAGTGAAGTTAAAAGGACAATCTTGTTGTGTGATGATCTACTGGGAGAGGCCATGCATGCATGCTTGTCTACTTTACTGTTTAGACATCATTCCTGATAGTTCTGGCCAGGTTTAACCACTGTGCATATATTTTATCGGAAACTCTTATTTGGCAAAATCACTGACTAAACAAAAGCTGTGCAAACTTGGGACATCAGACTGTGACTGTCTCCAGTCTCCCTGGCTTTCTATACCAACATCTCATTCCTTTGTCTAATGATGCCCTCGTGTTAGCATTTCCTTGAGCACTTCATTCATGTCTTTCTTGCCTTTGGTATTTCTGGAGCTACTTAATATTTTCGGTGCACTGAAATTTTGGTTCACGGACAAACACGCACTCAGCACGCAGGTTAGTAAGGAAAGAAGCAACACCATTATCTGTTTAGAATTGTGGCAGAATGGCTGCGAAACCATAGCCACAACTATATTGAAGTTAAAGCAGAAGTAAGCGGAATGTTTGTGTAAATATAAGTCTTAAATAGTTATATCTTCCGACAGCAATCACTTACATAGAGTGTTTGGTCCGAAACACGGATCTGTCAGTCACTCTGCTCTGCTGTAAGCCAAGGAGAAAACTTCTTGTATACTTCCTTGTATCCTACAACCTTTATCCAATGAGGAGAGAGAACGGCATGAAGGGCTGTGTGTGCAGCCAAGGGATGCGCGTGAATGTGGTGACGTAGGGACGAGGACCAATAGATCCATGACGAGGGCGGGGACTGCTAACTCCATCGGCTGACAAGAAGTTAGCCAAAACGACCGGATCACTTACTTCTGCTTTAACCACAAAGAAATGCATTTTTCCCATCTCCCTTTGTTCTTAGTATCTGGTTTCACTTAACCAACTCTATCAGTCATCATGTTCCTCTTGTCAACATGTTCTTGTCAGAGTTGCAGAGAGTAACTCAGAGGCAAGAAAGAAAACAAAAATGTGGCTTCTATTAACTCATTGAGTGCCATTGACGTCTATGGACGTCAATCAAAATCCAACGCTTGCGTGCCAATGACGTCCATGCACGTCAAATGCACTGTTCTGCAGCTGGTAAATGGGGACGCTGTTGCGCACACTGTGAGTAATTTTGGGGCTTCTGGGATGCGTAGAACGAAGAAGACTGTAGATCAGAGCAAGAAGTGAAGAAGAAGAAGACGAGTGTGATCGGTACAGAGATAAAAAAGTTGGAAAAAGTTTCTATTTCTAGAGAAAAACGAAGGGCAGAGCCTGGAACAAGTGTAACGTGGAGCTGGAGGAAAGCTTAGCCACAGATACTATTAGCATAGCTCCAGCATGAAGTGATCGGAGGAGGCAGGAAAGGTAAACTTATGTAGATGATCAGTACCAAAATGCCGAAGCGAAAGCGGATCGCCGAGTCAGTTTCACCGCTGCCGCGTCCAGCAAAGAGGCTGAAGAACGGCATGACGTCTCCCTCCCTACTTCAGAGACGAGGGGATGCAGCAGGAGGAGAAGCAGGAGAGGAGAGGGGAGGGGGTTAGGAGCAGGCATCACTCTGCAGAGTAGGACTCCTACTTGTTGTATTTTAGGTTGTTTTTTTTTGTACAATGAAAAAACATGTGAAATTAAATTTTCAGATGTCTTATATGTTTTTGAAGCCAAAATTAAAACGGATAAATCAATGTTTTTCTTGAGAGACTCTCTTTCACAAAAATGCATTTTTCTCAGCTTTCTAGAAAAAAAGTGGTCTTTTTGGTGCAAAACTTAAGATAAATCAAGAATGGAACAAGGTACAAACAAATGTTTTTTCCCTAGTTAAATAGAGAGTCTCCTCTTTCCTTTGAGCTATTTGGTGTTTTCAGAGTCATAGTACAAAATATTCTCTGGGTCTTGAAATATTACTCAAAATGCCCCGAAATGCTGGCACATGGTACTGACCATTTTATAAAATGGCTGGAGTTAAGATGTTCTGTTAACCTCTTTACTTATTCTATACAAAGGCTACTTAAAATTATGCACAAAGTGGCCGTCTGCCAATGGACTCCTCCAATATAACAACAATAGGCTCTATGCCGAGGGTCACATGACCAAACCGGAAAACGGGTAACTCCACTTCCGCTTAGATTCTGACAAGCACAACGCGCGGTAAAAACAAATCAAACAGACCACAGCCAGCTACTTCTACGCGTTCTTTTGCTACAGGTAGTTATAACGTTATAGTCTCTTTTATGTTGTATGTAATGTATAATGTTTTTTACCGCTTTTATGTTTTATGTTTGAAAAACGTCGAGTAAAGACAGGGAAAAGAAGGTGAAGTGCTAGCAACCACAGCTTTTGCTGTGTTCCTGAATGCCCTATGTCAGGGAGATTCAACAGCTCTGTCAGTTTACATTCGTTCCCCAAGGATGTGGACCAAAGAAAGAAGTGGATTCACAATATTAAAAGAAAAAACTTAATAATAAAAAAGAGCACCACCGTCTGCAGCCGGCACTTCCTTCAGACCGACGTCATACAAGGAGGTTACAAGTTAAATGTTTTTTTTATGTTAACAATGGACATTGTTGAATAAACTTCATATTTCATTCCTTTGCAATTACCAGTTTGAAAAAAAGATTACACAAAGTATACAGAAATATAGAGAAGGCATTTTTTAGAGCTTTTAACCTTTTTACCATGTCCACAAGATGTTTTTTACATTATAGGCTACATTACATATGAGGAAAATAAGCAGTGGAAGTCTTAATGTTTATTTCCATGTTGGAATAGCAGTGAACCGATGACAGGCTCATAAAAACAGATTAACTCAGCCAGTAATCAATCGTGAGAATTTGCAGGGAACAAGTAGTCTATAACCTGGCAGTACAGACAGCGAGAGTTAGCATTAGCACAACTATTAACATTAAGCCAATTGTCCATTTTCGTGGAGCTTTAGATATGATTCGATGGACGTCGGACGTCGGACATGCTCAGATTGGGTAATTCCTGCAGGCATCGTGAATAAAAAAGTTGTTGTGCCATCCTGGGAAGAGCAACAACAAAATCGTGGAAAAATGAAGTGGGTTTGATTCGTTTTTACCGCGCGTTGTGCTTGTCAGAATCTCAGCGGAAGTGGAGTTACCCGTTTTCCGGTTTGGTCATGTGACCCTCGGCATAGAGCCTATTGATGTGGTTAAAAATATTTCAAGTGAAACATGTCAGGAGTCAGGTCTTATTTATGCTAGGTTAACAGGGACATTACTGTATCTTTGGAAAGACACACTTTCTGTTGTTCCTTCTTCAAATCTTTCAAATACTTAAATATCGCAACAAAACTGCTTTGGCTTTTATTGTATTACTGTTACAGCAAAATTGATTTAAAAAATATGAAAATAAAAAAAGCAAAGGAAAACTAGCCATTACTAGATACCATAAATGTTGGGGTGGTGTTTTTACAGTTAAATAACCAGATGACAATGCATCACCTTGTGAACTGTGATCAGGCGGCTGCACATGGATGTCAGCAGGCACCAGGAACAGATATCTGACCTGGCACCCGATGTGAACACACACGCAGGGAGGACAGCTGGGTGGATCAATACGACTGCTCGGAATGAGAAGAACTGGGCTTTTAATACAGATTGTGCTTCTAAATGGATGTGAAAGTCTGCTCAAATACCTCCCAGTTTTAGTTTCATCTTTGCCAGAATCAGAGCCAAGAGTTTTCCATAATTATCATATTAAATTCTTACCACTGTGCTGCCCCTCAGGTGCGGGAATATTTGGGGTAAAACTGACAAAATCAGCTCTGTTTACTAAAATAATTCAAAACTTAATGAACAAAGTCAGCCTAAAGACAAAAAAGCAAGGAGACTCAGGACTGTTGGAGACATATTAAACACCTACAGCACATTTAGGCATTTACCTCTACATTTAACTCGAGTTGAGGATCATTGTATCCTCATTATTCTCTGTGATAAGTTTTTGCGTAGACATATGAAGGTTCACCTCTACAAAAGAGATTAAAAACCATGATCAAAGTAAAATGAAAGAAGAGAGAGAAGAATAAAACAACCAGCAAAGTTAAGGCAGGATGTATAGCAAACGTTTTAATGAGTCTACGCTTAATTAGTGCCACAGGAAATCGATGGTTACCCCAAATGCTTGTCATTAACAAATGAGCAGACAGCTAACCCGTGGGACCTGTGCTGAATAACTGTTTTTTTTCTGTCACATGCTGCAGCCGAGGACCACGAGGAATGTGAAATTGTGTGTACCTACATTTGTGTGTCTGACATCCTGCTGAGCAAAGCAGAGCATTGACATTTGTAATGGCTGCAGGTAAGAAGAGAATAGCTAATGTACGTGAAACGTGTGAAGGCACAGATGTACAATTTAGTGTATTCTACCTTGACTGATCATTTCCGTTTCAAACGCCACATTCATTTGTGTCTCTACGTTTAAAAAAAAACAAACATCTCCTTTGTTTTTGACCACAGGCTATGTCAAATTAAAGCTCACCTTTAAGTCCAGTGAATCATCAAGTACTGTATGTTTGTTATATCAGATTGATAGCAAAAAAAAAATTAAGTATGCATGTTACAGTTTCAATTAGAGTTATTTCAAACCTCATTAGGAGCAGGTTGAACTGTATCTGTATTATTATCCATATGAATAACTGTTGCATAACATAAGGTTTAATTCTGATTCAGCAGTATTTCATAACATTGCGTAAATGCAATCATTATGATAGTAAAGGAGTTTCATGTGTGTTTAGCTATTGTTACTCAGCCAGTGATAGCAGCTGTTAAAGGGATAGTTCACCCAAAATTAAAATTTCACTCATTATCTACTCACCCTCATGTCGACTAAGGGCTGGGAGAATTTTCAGAGTCCTCCGTGCCTTCTCGGAGTTACGGGGGGGGGGGGGGGGGGGGGGTCAGCGCAGCAGTATTTGTCCATATAATGGTTGTGAATGGTGCTCCTTTTCTTCGTCCAAAAAGACACACCAAAAAACATCCACATACCGCCATACTGCTCGTCTGTAATGTCCCTCTTGTATTGAAGCCCCGACATGAGAGATTGTTCCGAAAAAAATTCAATGAGTCTATATTTTAAGCTCGTTTGTAGCGGAGGCTCCCAGTGTCTCAGTTCACTGCTCTTGCACTGACCGGCGGAACAATTTCTCATGTCGGGGCTTCAATACAAGAGGGACATTACAGACGAGCAGCATGGAGGTATTTGGATGTTTTTTGGTGTGTCTTTTTGAACGAAGAAAAGTGAGCACCATTCACAACCATTATATGGCCAAATACTGCTGCGCGGACCCCCCCGTAACTCCGAGATGGCACGGAGGACTCTGAAAATTCTCCCCAGCCCTTAGTCGACATGAGGGTGAGTCGATAATGAGTGAAATTTTAATTTTGGGTGAACTATCCCTTTAACTTCTAAGGGCCTGATATACTAAGATCCTAAGGAGCACTAAATTGCTTCCTCCACGTGGAATTTTGCATGGTCAGTTGCAGCACTTAAAACTTGTGATCTACTAAGTGTAACTGCCTAAATGACAACACATGCAAAACAGTTTTTTCACCTTTGAGAGTGTGGACAGATAGCTTGATGGCTGCAAATGCAGAATCACATTTGATCTGACGGATTAATACAGAGGGGCAAATAAACATTTTGATGAGCAACATCAATCAGATGATCTGTGAGAAACTAAATGTGGTAAGGAAAACAGGAAGAGAACAGATGAAGTGAAGAGAAGATGAGGAGATATAAGGCGGAGAACAAAATAAAATTTGGTTTATCATAAAACCTCTGCAAACCGGGAAGAGATGCCCTGACCAGTGTTGAGCAGCAGGTGGCAAGGCAAGGCAAGGCAATTTTATTTGTATAGCCCGTTTTTACAAACAGTTTGTCTCAAAGGGCTTTACATGGCATCATAACAACATCCTCTGCCCTTAGACCCTCACATCGACTGAGGAAAAACTCCATAGAAAACCCTTTTAACAGGGAAAAATCGGAGAAACCTCAGGGTGAGCAACAGAGGAGGGATCCCTCACCCAGGATGGACCAACGTGCAATAGATGTTGTTACAGACAACAAAACAGTTTATAACGTGCAGCCCACTCTCTTTGCTGAGCAGGTAACTGGGATACCAGCTGTCATTCATTGGGACGGAGGTGCAGCTATGAGCTCAGGTGGGACACTTTGGCCACACTCGGATCGAAACGTCCTGACCAGAGTGATCGAAGAAGGGTTGAAGGCAACAGTGACATCTCTCAGTCCCGGTCACAGAGCTGAGCAGCCAGGTATGGAGCGAGAAGAGAGATATGCAGATAGTAACAACACGCATCGGGCAGCCCGTTCCTGCATGTCATTCCCCCTCTCTGTCTCCCCATTTCCTGTCTCTCTCTTCACCGTACTATCAATTAAAGGCAATAAAAAGCCCCAAAAAATATACTTAAAAAAAACAACAAAAAAACACACTTAAAGTACTTTTATCACACCTGAAAAACAGCCACATGTCACTGGAATGACGCAGAGATGAAATAACATTTGCCCTGACATGTATTAACTAACTCCCTGTGAGTTGCTCCAAATCAGACTTGTTCATCCAACAGCTCCAACATGATATGATTAAATGCACAATATGTCTGAATAATTTTTTCTTCTG
Source organism: Trachurus trachurus (assembly GCF_905171665.1). Lineage (NCBI taxonomy): Eukaryota > Metazoa > Chordata > Actinopteri > Carangiformes > Carangidae > Trachurus > Trachurus trachurus. Next base: position 24,208,742 of record NC_139893.1, on the reverse strand, counting down.
TCATTCCAATGAGACTTGCCTTTCAAACGTGCTAAATAAAGACTGAAAAACAGCCACTGCAATCACTTTCAGGTCTGGTAAATCACATTGCATGCAAATTAGTCTATTTGTATCTACTCCTCCCAATATTTATATATTTGCGTATTGCATATTGATTAAGGCAAATGCGCTAAATCCTCAGTGCACCGGTTAGTAGATGAACTTCAGCATGTGTCAAGTTTGTGTACGTTTTTTACACACACAAACCTTTAGTTAAACAGGCGGTAAGTGTAATAAAACATGATTTAGCTTTAGACTTACTTCCATTACTCCATAAAAAGGCCAAGAGAGTTGTCTCTCACACACTTAGCAGCTAGCACTGACTTATTTTGTCACTGTAGCCTTAAGTCTGCCCTCAAGATGGAGCACTGCACAGTGTCTGAAGCTCTTGTCAAGAAAAAAAAATGACAACCACCTGCCATCAAAGGAGCCACATTTGACAGCAGAGATAACTTAAACCTAGCACCTTTTATGTATGAATGTACATCACTGCTACACAGATACAGTACCTAGAATTGCCTATGACATTATCCTAATTACTGCAGCTGGGTAATCAGCCCACACACCTGGGGTTTATTAGCCGTTAGCAGGTTTATGTATTCTTGCTAAAGGTTTCAAAACAAAAGCTTAAAAATACCACAATGCTTCCGTGCTTGTTATGCAGTGACGCTATTACTGCAATCGCCTCCTAGAATTCAGCTAACAGTGAGACACTTATGTGTTGTATAGCAATCACACTCCGAACAGAGAAAGGCATTTCTGTGTCCTCCATCAAAACTCTCTTGAGAGAATGAAAGGCATCTTAAGTTGTTGTTGTTGTTTTTTTAAGTATATTTTTTGGGGCTTTTTGCCTTTAATTGAAAGTGCAGTCGAGAGAGACAGAAAATGGGGATGCACAGAGGGGGGGGATGACATGCAGGAAAGGGCCGCTGAATGCGGGATTCGAACCGGGGCCATGTAGAGTGACAACACATGGGGCCGGTGCTCTACCAACTGGGTTAAACACCGCCCTTGGCATCTGAACTTTATTTTATTTTGAGGATATTAAAGCAGCAAAGAAAACTGCATCACGTTAAAGGACTGCTTTGAAGATTAAAGCCATCTCATTCAACATTACAGTAGGTGCTCCCATGTTCGGAGACAGCATAATTTATTTTCATCGGGATCTGTCAGTGTCAGTTGCAGACAGAATATGGTCTGTTTGTGATGGCTTTGACTTGCTGAGCGCTTGATTGGAACGCACAAGTTTTAAAAGAGGGACAAGCCCTCTGACTTTGATGGATTTCTGGGCAATATTAGTCAGCGAGCATGTATCCCCCTAAGCTGTGGTGGAACTGATCGAGGTTGACCAAATAATCTGCCAATTCCCTCGCAAGAAATGCAGAGACGACAAAAAAAGGTCTAAGTCTCTCAAGCCCTCATCCCTGAGAGCTGGATCAGCAGTTGTGTCAAAAACTCCCGTTAAGAGCACAAGATTTCAACTTTAGAGAAGGTGGTGAGAGGACTTGCAATTTCATGGTTTCACTTTTAATTCATGTGTAATCACAGAATTGTTTACAGGATCACAGAGCAAGTGCTGATGGAGTGTGACAATATTGTAAAAAAAAAAAAAAAAAAAATCTTAGTAACTGTCACAGAGTTGGTATTGTTATGCAGCCTGAAATTAACTGTCACATCATTCACTTAAACCGCTTATTTATTACTCAGGTAATGAGCCAACACTTTTAAACATTTTAATGTTTGTTTAGGAAGTCGTGTCAGGGGCTGGCCTTGAAACTCCCACAGCTCTGTCATTCATCTCACTTCATAAAGCTTCAGGTTTCACAGCACCATAAGTGCTGGAATAGATATTGTGTCTTTTTTTTTTTTGTATTTTTTCCAAGCGATATAGTCAATATGGTTTATGAAGTTGAGGTCTCCCTAGGTCACATAAGAGCAGGACATGAAAGCTGAGCACTCAGCCTCCACTTCACAAACAAGCTGTCCCTACTTCAAACGGGTGGCAAAGCTGCCCCAAATTTCTTCTCTTTTCATTTCCAATAGCCAACATTGCTAATGGCCAGCGGCTCTCTCCATCTCCCCCTCTCCACCTGGCAATAGGAGTGAGCTCACAGCCTCGGCCAAAGGTAGACTGTACCGTGACAGCACATGGCACAGCAACTTCTCAACATTCACTTAGAGACTGACTTCATAATTTAGATTTTTAAACAATTTTGGGAGACTATGAGGATTTCTTTCTTTTAAAAAAAAAAAATCTGATTAGGTTGTACTATTTGTTTGTGTTCAGTCAGTTAAAGGTTAGCTTCCTCTAGCACCACAGTTTACAGTGAACAAAGTGCATGTGCAACAAACACAGGTCAGGGGTCTTCACAGGCAGAAAGACAAGAGGAAAATAAGAAAAAACATTAAGTGTTATCCATATGTTATCCATATATGAACTTATACGAGTAAGAAAAATGTGCTATTTCAAGAACAATTATTACTAGTGCTGTCAAAGTTAACGCGTTCATTTTGGTGATTCATTTTAAACACTTAATGCATTAAAAAAAATAATGCAATTAAAGCAGAAGTAAGCGATATTTTTGTGTTAATATAAGTCTTAAATAGTTATATCTTCCGACAGCAATCACTTACATAGAGTGTTTGGACCGAAACACGGGTCTTTCAGTCACTCTGCTCTGCTGTAAGCCGAGGAGAAAACTTTTCTCGTATCCTACAAGTTTTATCCAATGAGGAGAGAGAACGGCATGCAGGGCTGTGTGTGCAGCCAAGGGATGCGCGTGAATGTGGTGACGTAGGGACGAGGACTGTTATGGTGCGTCCAGGGCAGCCCGTAACTCGTGTTTTTCCGACCTGTGAAGTCGTACCAGTTCGATCTGGTACGAGTTCACGGGTCGGAAGTTACGAGTGGCCGTTATAGTGACTTTCACAGGTAAAACAGGTCGGAAAAACACGAGTGGGTTGCCTGGAACGCTACAAAGTCGTAAGTTGTGACTTGAAGCTGTAATTTACAGTTTCAAAAGCCTGCCTGGAACGCAGCATTAGCCAAAACGACCGGATCACTTACTTGCTTTAACGTTGTTTTGCTTACTTCCGGTGGCAGCTGACCCATAACCTTTGGTCACGTTTGCAAACCAATGTACCGGTAGCAGTAAAGCAGCTAAAATGCTGTTTTAATTCCCACTGTAGTGCTGGTAATTTGTAACTTTGTTAAAGCAGAAGTAAGCGAGCCGGTCGTTTTGGCTAACTTCAGCCGATGGAGTTAGCAGTCCCCGCCCTCGTCCCTACGTCACCACATTCATGCGCATGCTTTGGCTGCACACACAGAGAGGACCGCCCCTCTATGCCGTTCTCTCTCCTCATTGGATAAAGCTTGTAGGATACAAGGAAAGTTTTCTCCTCATTCCGCTTACTTCTGCTTTAACACTAGAACCACCAACTGCCGTTCATTGGACGACTTTGATTTTCATTTGTGCATAACTTTATTTAAAAAAAACATTGAAGTCCACAAGTCTGTGACTTCTCCTAAAATGATGTTGGGCAGCACCCCGTTTTGTTAAATACAATAAATATTATTCACACAAAAAAATATCGATCATGTTTTTCTCATTTTTACCTGTAACCGCCACGTTCGTTCATTGGACGACCAGAGAATTCACCGATTTGCGCCGACATTATTGGGCTTATGCGCTCTCTCTCTCTCCCTCTGTGTGTCCGTGCGTGTGTCTCTGTGCGTACACGTGCGCAGGCTGCGCAGATGCACACTCACGTCCATCCTGCGTCGGTATGATGGACAGCTCCACCTGACATCAAACAAAGAACACTATGGACTACTATGGATGTGGATGTTGCCGTAAGAGAGAGAGAAAAAAAAGATTGTTTATACGGTAGAAACCCGGCTTTACAGGCGGGGGCGGGGTTCCTACGGTATGTGGAAGTTTGCTCTAATGTTTTCGGAGAAGTGAAGCTCCACCTGTGGGAGCAGCTGACCAGGAGCAGAGGGTCGTCTCAGAGGCAACAGCTGGTCGAGAGGATCGGCCGGTCAATATGCATCGTCATCCCGGGGGAGAAAGCGAGCCGATTAACTTACCGGCAGGTCTTTTGTGGTTCACCACCGGCTGGTTCAATTCTATTTTGGGGGATATAAATATTGGTCTCATTGATTAGTTGTTGAATGTTTGTTTAGTTGTTGATTAGTTTGTTTGAATGAAAAGTGAAGCTTCATGTGTGAACTGGACAGAAGAGCAGTGCTGCCTTGGGGCTCTGTATGTACAGAAATCAGAATCACCACATTTACATCAATAAACTTATGTTTTAGGGGAGACCGGGGACAGTTGCAACACTTTTTGCATTTGGCTCTGTTACTCAGAGACGGTTTTGATTAGACAAACCAAATTTTTATACAACAAACTTACATTTGTCTGTTAACAGTCAATACAATTTAAAGATGATTACAGAATCCACATTCTTCACAATTTGCATTTGAGTGTAAGGAGTCAGATTTGCAACTGACCCCGGGCCCGGGGATGGTTGCAACATTGTTTGGGGAAGGTTGCAACATGATATGAATACAATATATTTCATGTCTAGTAAAAGGATAATTATCAAAAATGTAAGTTCTAATAATATTACAGTGTTATTTACATTTACAGTATATATTTGTCTAGATGAGGAAGCCTTACTGTATTTGCAATGTCAAATATTCAAATTGAAAAAAAAAAAAGACTTTCAGTGACATAGGATGAATGGAACAATTTGTGAGGGAATAACTTTTTATTTTGCCATTGCCATTTATTCTCTAATCATTTTAGCATTAGCAATACAACGGTAAAAAAAAAAAGTAATGTCAATATACTGTTTTGTGGTCTGCTTTTATATTCATATATTGCCCGGAGACAGTTGCTAGTCGTTCAACTGTCCCCGTCCAGTCAGCCATGATGAAACCCCATGTGCTAGCTAAACAAAGTGCTCTTGATACATGCTAATCATATCATCTTAAAGTTAACATATCACCATAGGCGCCGATCCCGTGGGTGCTCCGGTGCTCGAGCACCCACTGGCAATGCTGAGCACACACTGGCCAATCGGGATGGCTGATCAAAAAAATAAAATAAAAAATAAAAAGAGTGAATAAATGAAACTTGTGGTGAAACTGTATCTTTAAAATGAACTGCATTTACTTAAATGGTATTATCCAATCAAAATCATTACAGCTCTGTGCGTGTTCATTAGCGTAGTCACGTAACCAATCAGATCGGATTTGGCTGCGGAGCTTCTTCTCTGGAGGATGTTCTGGCGAGCGAGACACGCTACGGTTAAACAAGAGGCCGTCACGTACACACACAGCAAAAATGTGAAGGTTGGCTGCGTATCGGCGGTTAAAAATGGACAAGTTTGTAATAAGAAAACTAAGTGGAACTGCGTCTACAACCACCAATGCTCCCAGCAGCAGCAGCAGCGGTGACAGGGACAGCAGCAAGTGTCAGCAGGGACGAAAGTACCAGAGGAGGGTACTGCGAAGCGAGGTATGTTGAGTCTAAAGCCAGGCTCTCCTGTACTACAATTTTAGCATGTCCCGACCAGGTTATGTTCAGAGTTTAATCATACAATTGGCTATAAAAGCGCCGCTGTTTCACTATTTAACTCATTTACAGCTGCATCACCTTTACTTTGAAAGTCCAGTGGAGCTGGATCAGAACGGAGCGTTTGTACGGAGGGAGAGATGAGATCGCGCTGATCCGCTGCTGTTTACTTTCTCTCTCTGCCTACAGTTGTTCTCCTCACCCGTTGAGCTGAGCGTCAGGAGCTCATTATACATTAATCTATATATTTTACTTTTATATACAGTCAGTGTCACACTGAAATAAATTGTGCGCTCGCAGCAGGAGAGATAATCAGATGGATAATCGGTAAAGTTAATCATTTCACTTAAAGGGACAACGAGGAGTTTCTATTCGGTTATAAAAAAGTCTCACGTTAATGTGGATGAATCTCCGCTACCCACACTTGTTAATGGGCCCATTTTCCATAAATATATCGTTCTGTCTCTATCGTTATTTTGTTATTATTAGTGGTGGCGGTGATGCTGGTCGAGCCGACCAGCGTTTCTTACTTTCGGTTTCGCTACGAGACATGAGAATAACGCAGCTGAATCGCCGTTTATGGTCGGAACTACGACGGTATGTGAATCTCTTTGAACCTCTGACTTTAATTCTTGATGAATGAAAACATGAGTCCGTCTTGCGCCGGTAAAAATAATTTTACGGTGCACGCGGAGGCTCATAAATGTAGTGTGAAAACGCTTCGCTTTTCCAAAACTCCTCGTTGTCCCTTTAATGTAGCCATGAATAAATTCATTTCGATCAGTGTTGCCCAAACGCAAATTTTTGTATAAGTCTACACTGTTTTCACATTTACAAAGGTCTTTGTTGTCTTTGTACAGAGACAATATGAGATTTGCTTGTAGCCACGTACAGCACCTAAAAAAATCCACTGTTTCCATACGCACATCCAGCCTCGCTGTCAATAGACTGTGTCATATTTAGTTGTGGTTGGTGACTATATCTATGCAATAAAAGTCAGTTTGAGACAACCATTACCTTGGTGGTATTCATTTAATTTGAGCACCAAAAAAAAAAATATATATAATAATTGAGCACCCACGGGCAAAAACATAAATCGGCGCCTATGCATATCACTCCTTTAAACCATATAAGTTTGAGCAGAAAGAGTGACAACAGTTTTAACAAAAACAAAGCTCAAGAAATAAAATACTTGCACGTGCAGTGTGAGTGTCATCACTATAGCTTGTTCCTGATTGGAGAAAAATGACATGTTGCAACCATCCCCTGTCGCTACTGTCCCCGGTCTCCCCTACAATGAACCGATCGGTCTATATTCAATTTAGAGGGAAATTCAGTGTGATGTGCTTGTTTTTTCGTGCACGTCTGCAGCACACAGCTCCATAAAGTGTTCCGCAGCAGAGAAACTGTGTTCAAAGTTTAAAGAAAACCATTAAAATAAAAAAAACACCACACATGAAGCTAAGCGAAAGTTCAGACAGGAAGACTATCTCTTTAAGCATGCCTCAAAGCCCTTTCCCTATTTTCCCGCTATCCTCTCGCTCCACCCTTATTCTCATAATTCAACCAATCAGTCTGCCATCCTCTTTCTCTTCCACCAATCAGTCATTAGCATACAATTTAAAAGTTCTCTCTCTCCCGTCATTCAGCCGTCATTTCAGCAAAACTCTCAGCCCACCTCCACCCCGGCACCACCTCCATCAAGATACAGACTGTCTTAACCTGGATCTTCAACCAAGAAGTTCCCTCATCAGGCGACTTCAAGCTTCCCTACCACCACCAGTGTCTAGGCCCGGGGGGGATATAACTTCTTCAGATGCAAGCTTCTCATCCCCAGATCAGTTTACTCAGCTGGTCTAGGTCTAAGCGCCAAAGTTTATTTTGTGCACAATAAATGTAATTTCATCTTCAAACCTGGCTCTCTTGTCGTAAATGATCTGTCCTGATTGAACTGATATAAGGTCATGTTGTGAACTTTTTCTGTCAGTGTCAGGGTGGGTGTTGCAGCCAGAGCTGATCCTCTAGCAGAGCATTGTAAACTACAGTAAATTCCCATCCAAGACACTTTTTTATTGTTGTCTGTCAATGTTATGTTTGTTTATACTCTCAGTATCACTGTCACAGTTGATTTCCATTTCATGATTCATCCTACACTATTCTTTACATCCTGTTAGACAACATGACAGTGTTTTCGAGTGTAAGTATATGGTATAAAAAAACTGTATTAAAAAAAACAACACCACCACAAGAATATGTCTGAAGGACATCTTAAAATATTATGAGATATTTATAAACACGATGGTGTCAGAATGAAAAATAATGAGTCCAACCTAGAATTACTGTGTATTATCCTTCTCATCATCCACAGCAGCTCTGCAGCTCCCTGCCTCTTCCTCTGATACCAAACCATGCTGCTATGCATGTACATGCTTGTGCTAAAATAAATACAAACACATTCGCATTGCTTTCTGCTCATTCACCAGAGGAACACACAGGGACATGTGCCTCCCCCTCATCTGTCTGCCACCCAAATCATTTCCCTCTCCCCTAGCCCCCACCACCACCACCACCACACTTCCCCACTTCAGCCAGCGTGTCGGGCCCCTTCCCTCCAACCTCATTGTGCCGCCAATTTGACTGGAACAGCAAGTGCAGGCTGGGCAGCCTTCCAGGAGCCTCTCTAAAAGCGGCTAAATATTCATCTTCATTAGGAGTATCACCACCCCTGCTTTGTCCAGAGCTGGGTCCTTTTAACAAGGAGCAAGTGATTCAAATTTGGTGTGTGTGTGAGGGGGTGAGGGGTGGGTGTTGGTGGAAGTTGAAGACTAGATTTTTTCCTGTCTTATTCATATTTTGTTTTTTCCTGTGGCAGTGTGGGCTCTTCCCAACTTATTCTTAGTATTTCCCTGGTACTGGTAGCTTGACACTGTAGAAGACCTGGGCTGCAAATAGGTTTGGAGCCAGTGCCATTGATTTATCACTGCCTGTTGGACACTAATAACATGGCAGAAAAAAAGCAAGAGAGTAGGCTAAATCCTTTCAAGACAGATATAAATTGTAATTAAATCCTATGGTATTGTTGCTGAATTAAATCTATTCACATTTACACTCTGATTCATGTTAAAAGCAGATGGTTTATGCAGAAAAATGTCTTGATTTGTCAGTTTACCGTTGCTGGTGTGCTTCCAAGCTTGGAGGGGGTTCTTTCTTCAGACAGACATGGAAATCTGTGTCAAAAGGGCAAAACACGATTTGAATAGTTCTGCAGTTGATGCAATCAAATTGTTGTTACATCAGGTGCATGATAACACAATGAATGCCTATATAGAAAACCTCTATATACAGTATATTCTTTATATTCCTGCAGTGACGATTAACTCAGATAATCCTGTTTTAAGAATAGTTGTCAACACTGGTATTTAGTTTTTTTCTCTGCATTGATTATATGAACCATATATGGGATGTGAAGGAGTATGTTGCATTTCTAGCCACACCACAAGCAGATGTGGACCAGGGGTGGATAGCAGAGATGGGGACTAGGATGGTGCTAAGCTTTAGTTGTTTTCTTGTTGTTGTTGTTGTTGTTGTTTTTCAAATATCTGTACTCAAATAGTATATTATTCAAAATGGATAATCTGTAGAGAAATATTGAACATCTAGTTAATCAGTATCTTGACTGTTCTGTAAGATCTTATAAGCAGCCTACCTACGATATTATCAAGTATTCATACATTCAAATGGTCATTTAAGTCTTGAAATAACAACTTTTTTTTAGCCTTCCGGCAGCACTCCCGTTAAATTCCTCTTTTGGAAGCAGTAATTTAGCTCTAGGAGAGCCATCAGTTATCAAGATGGCTGATGTCAGAGAAAATGTATTGCACCAGTGAGATCGGACCCTGATCAGATTTGCCAAAAAATCGAATTTGTGCTGCAGTCTGAACAAGGCCTCTGCCAAGTGAGTACATGTATGTACTGTATACATGTCAGAATTCTGGTGACATAAGACAAAAGATACAACACCTGCATGCATGTGGGGGGCAACCGCCATTCCAACATCTCACCAGTCCGACATAGGCCTCTAATTGTCTAAATGTCTAACATTTAATTTTCTATCACACGTCCCATTATATCGACCATTTTTGCCTCCTGTGGTCAGAATGACGGTATTTTTTCTTTTTTAAAACATCCTACCTTTCAGACAATTCCTTTAATAGGGTTTTTTTCCCCAAAAATATTTTGCACTGGTTGGGCTTAGGCAATGAAGAAAGGAGTTTGTTAAGTTTAGTAAAAAGACCAGAGGCTAGACAGGCACACTAGTCCCTGTCTGCGCTCTGCTGCGTAATTACGCACAACCATGTGGGTATTCCTCTATCAGCATTAGGGGTGGGTATTGCCAAGGACCTCACGATACGATACGCATCACGATACTTCAGTCACGATACGATACGATATTGCGATATCCAAATTTTGCGATATATTGCGATATTCTACATAGTTCACTGAAAAATGTGAAAGGCATTATGCATCTTAAAATCCGAGTTGTATGCACATCAGATGATAGTGATAATTTATGGGACAAACTGAGTCAAAACAATGTAATTCAAATTATCCATGCCATTTTATACAAGTGCAAGTTACAACAACATATTTGCATGTACAACACACTGTCTGAGGTAGCACTACAGTGACACCTCGCGGAGCAGAGGTGCGGAAGTCGTACTGGATTTACGTCTGAAACATGATTTATTATTAGAAAAAATATCGATATTTAAATATTGAATATCGATATCGTATCGCGATATATTGCCATATCGACATTTTTGCCCACCCCTAAACAGCATGTCAAGGGAGTCACCTGTTGAGTAACGTACATTTCCTTACATTGAAAGCCTTGTCAAAATGGTGAGACGTTTGCATGTCGGAATAGCGGAATGTCAGAATGGTGGTATGTCTAAGGGCGCTTTCACACCTGACCATTTGTTCCGAAACAGGGAGCGTTTTACGTCATAGATCGGTTCGTTTGGTCAGATGTGAACACAGCAATCGCGCTCGATGTGGAACAAAACAAGCGGGCCGAGATCGCTTGGGAGAGGCGTCTCGGCTCGTTTCCATCCGAGCCCTGGAGCGGTTCGTTTGTAGTGAGAACGTAACCAACACATGTATCGGAACAAATTGACTGGTGACTTGGCAACCGGAGGAGGAGGACCACGGGCAACTGCCCCAAAAACATAATGGAGCATCAGCAGCGTGTCGTCTTGGCCTTTTAATAATGTACACCAAACAGGAAAGCCGGTGGCAAAAAGAAAAGAAAGACGCAAACTCAAGCCGTGAGTCCACCAGCCTTTCCAAGCTGACCCGCTGCGCATTGTTGTGGAGGAAGCATCTGCCGCGCGCGATCAGCACCGGGCAGAGCTCTGCACAAACAACCCCTATAACTAGTCATGCTACGCTGCCCCTTTACTAGGGAAAAAAAGTCAAACTGTAGGTGTGTTAGAGGACGATTCATCTGACATAACTATGACCTGAAACTGAAAACACAGCTTGACCAACACAACCTGACCACCCCTCTCCCTGTCTCTCTCTCTCTCTCTCGGGCAGTGACACGCTCTGTCATTCATTCACGTGTCAGCACTGAAGACAGCGGACAGCACGCTTGGTCACACATAGGCTAATAATAATAATAATAATAATAATAATAATAATAATAATGTAGCCTATTAGACTACATTTGTAAGGTCTCGCCTCAGCCATAAACCAGTCAGCTTGGGTTTTTTTTTAATCGAACTTCAACTAAATACTCGTCTGCCCAAATATTAAAACTAAATTGGTAATTTGTTAGTGTGAGCAAACATGAACACAAATGTCTCAATCCCAGTTGGGCACGTGAACCTCCTCACTACTGCAAGTCAGCCCGCGGTTCATTGTTGCCATTGTTGCTGATCAGCTGATGGGGTGTTGTTAGGGCCGTTGCTATGGCGCTGTTCCACAGTGCAAAGCGCTGTACCGCTTTAGAATCATACAATGTGAACACAAATGGCCCAGAAAAAAGAACGCAACAGTTGTATCGGTTTAGTTGCTGAATCGGAACAACTGCAGGTGTGAAAGCGCCCTAAATGGTGGGATGTCAGAGTGGTGGGATGTCGGAATGGTGGGATGTCGGAATGACAGCATGTAACCCATGCATGTGTATGTATGCACACCTTCCAGAGGGACAACAATCATTTAAGTTTGAGATGATCACTAATAAACTGCATAATTCAAACAAAACACACATACTCAAATGCAAAAACTGTGTCTCTCACTCATATCGCCTTGCTTTTCTGTCTGAGTATTTTCCCCTTGAATATTCATAGAGTAATGAAATGTGTCCACGAATTGTATCAAAATAGCTTTTACTTATTGGAAACTTTGAAACCATGTTTAAAAACATGCAGATACACTGCACAGCAAAATATCTTTTTCTCAACACAGTGTAACAGTGAGCTGATATTCTTGGGTAGGGATGTTGACAGTGGCCCGCCTTGTGCTGCCAGGTTGAACCACTGTGCTGCACACTTTAGGATGTCATCAGCGGCAGCACAGAAGATATCACACAAGCAGATTTACATACAACATTTCATGAAACGCAATTACTTTTAAAGGATAGACATAAACACCAGCCATTGAACTGCAAGTGTCTTTGACACAGGAGAAAGAAAATGTATGTACTTATTTTGAAAAAAGTGACTGGATTACTGGAGCTTTAATATTCTACACAAATGTAGATTTCAGTTGTACTGTCAGGAGGATTTCTTAACTGAAGAAAAAAGGGTTTGATTAAGTAAAGGCCAAATTATTGTCTTATGCATTTGCAAAATATTTAATTTTGAGGGTAATAAATACTCATATTTAATGCGATACAATCCACTTCACTGATTGACTATAAGATATTATGTAACAAAATGTCTTCATTGATGTTTAAGGGAAATATTAAGAACAATTTGAGGAAATTGATCAGGAGGCGGAAACTGTGTTAGCATGTGGCATATGGCAACATGGTGGTGGGATAATAGGATCTAGTGTTTGTGGTGAGAGTTTGATGGGAACTGCCAACCAAACCCCCACAAAGTACTGTAAAGTGGGTTGGAAAAATAACCACACTCAACTGTCAGCATGATGTTATCTTGGTTTGCAAACTCCATTATTAATACCATAAATGGTTTCACTGGAGTTGTAAACTAGTGTGTGCAGAGCTCTGTCTTTACCCAAGCTTGTCATCAGCTGGAGACTGTATCCATAATATTATGCTTATAAGCCTATATAATTATATACTGAATAAATATAGTCCCTGTCTGCACTCTTATGCATACGCACAACCATGTGGGTATTCCTCTATCAGCATGTCTTAAAGAAGGGAGTCACCTGTTGAGTAATGCACATTTCCTTATATTGAAAACCTTGTCGGAATGGTGGAACGTGCACATGTCGGAATAGTGGTATGTCGGAATGGTGATATGTCTAAGGGGCCGTGTCCACCAGACGCGTTTTTAGCGCTCTGGGCGTCTACTTTTCATTCAAACCCTATTGAGTTGGGCGCTCACAGCGCCCTCGGCGGTAAAACGCCCTCGGCGCTTGCTTCTTTTTGTCGCGGCGCTCAGAGCGCTTCGAGTTGAAATCTGTTCAACTTTTAGAACAGCGCCACGCTCGTCAATGTCACTTTTCCCCGCACTGACCAATCAGAATCAAGAAGGGGCGGGGCATACGTTACCGACAGCAACACAACCGGAGACGTGGCTCGGTTTATCCTGACCCACACTTGTATTGAAGGTAGGCCGACCTCAGGGTCCATGTCAAAAGCTGCCGCCAATGCTATTGTGTATTTCTGACACTTGTTGTAGTGTTTACATTAAACAAGGCAGGGACACGGAAGTGTCAGAGGACTCGTTTTGTAACCTAGCAACAGCGGCATTCTGACGAGGGAGAGAGAGAGCGCTAAGTGCTGGGAAAACAGCGCTGAGAGCGCTGTCAGCGCTGAAAGTGCGTCTGGTGGACACGGCCCCTAAATGGTGGGATGTCGGAATACCTTTGGTGTGAATGCACAGTTAGAGCAACCAGGTACCGACTTACCTTTTCACCAAGTTACAGCTGCCATGATTGTTGTCAGGTTTATTAAACCAATAACACAGATTGACACTGTTGTGAATTTTAAAGTCAAAAATGGTCATAGAGAATGAATAAAAATAAAGTAAACAAAATGATTTTGTTCTTATTGATAAATAAGGTAAATATATGTAGATATTTGCTTACAATAGTTATTTTGTATTGGAATATTTTATAAATAAATGTAACACCTGCTGTTTTCGAGTAGGTTCCAGACCCTTGCATTTTTACTGTCCTGTATATTCTTTCATCACTCTTTTTGTGAACTAATATGAACATCCCTAATTGAGAAGGAAAGAAACAAACACCATCAATCACAGAAAAAAATAACTTTATGATTTGAAACAATTAAGTAATTAGTCAAATACCTTCTGAAGCCAACATTATTAATCAATGAGTACTGCGACGGCTAGACTGCAAGCATAAGGAAATGTGGTCCAATATATCTGATTAGTCTGAGGTGGACTGTGACGATCAAGCGATCCTTTTATATGAAAAAATCTACCCACTTTAATTTCTTTCCCAACATATCAACATTCTAAAGAGCTTTGTTTGGCACTTGAAGGTTTGATAAATAAGGGCAAATGTCTAAGTGGCTCATTTGGTTTTAAAAAAGCATTAGGGTAAATTATAACATGTAATGAATGAACACGAAACTCATTCAACATACTCACAACCACGCCTAGTTGCTCATAGATTGCTGTGTTTGTGGGACTGCAGTCAGTGGCAGTTTTTGTCATAGTTTTTAACTATGTTTCCATCCATCCACACGTTTTTATTTGCGTTAAGCAATATCTAATTTACAATGCCTCAAACCCTCAAAAATTTGATTAAATATCATGAATATCGATAAAAGTTAAAGCCCCTGTACAGACTTTTCATTTAGTGTTAATTTTGGCGGCCCCTGTGGACGAAAGCGGCGGAATGAAGACTGCATTTCCCATTGTCATGAAGACGTTTGTCTGGCCGGCACATGTAGATTTGTTTTGGAAACGCATCGTTTCGTCAGTGGTCCGGGAGCGTGCCTATGTTCCCACAGCCCTATGTTGCCACTGGACTCTCTCTACCTATCTGGACTCTAATCTATCTGGCCTGTCTAGCCTCTACCTCTGGTATTTTTACTAAACTTAACCAACTGCTTTCTTCATTGCCTAAACCCAACCAATGGTGGGACAACAAAAGTTAGAAAAGTGGGAACATAGGGCTGAGGGAACATAGGGCTGTGGGAACATAGGAATGACCCCAGTGGTCCGACCCAACCATGCCTTCCAGAGGTATATAATTAGACTACTTAAATAGTGTATCTTCACACTGATGGGCTCATTTGCTGTTGTAGGTAACAGAGACACATCAGCAGAAACCAGAGACTTTTGCATATCCAGTTAAAAAGGCTTTAATACGGTCAATCTCATTGGATTTTCTCTTGTGCGATACAAAGTTTATGCGGCAAATGCTTATGGAAACAGTTCTCTGCCAGATAAATGTGAATTGCGATCATGCTTTATGTCAATCCCGCTACATATTCCCAGCTGTTCAAAGAAATGGTGAGAGTAAACAAAGAAAAATACAGGTATGCAGGCGGACGGACTGGCTTCATGTGAACTGTCACGATCTCCCAGAAACTGTTTGAAGCACCGCAGTTCACAAACCACCTCCGGTGTCTATAGTATTAAACATGCTGGGCATCTGCTTCAAAGCGGTGTTTAGGTGACAGGCATGTCGCATTATAAGCACCAGTCTGTAGCCTATAACTTGCCTATTTACCAACTTAACTTGGCTGGCGTGCGTGTGGCTCAGTGGTTTCCAGGCAACGACTCCAGCAGCTTGTCACACTGTCCACAGCCTGACCTCCGATAATCGGTTGAAGATGAAGGGTGGATGTCTTTCTATTTTGTGATTTAGTACAAAAATGCATGGAAACATCTTAATTTGCAAGAAACCAAATACACCAATATGACAGCACATGATGTCATTACTCGCAGCTTTTTGTTCGATTAAAAGGTCTCAGATGGAAACGCACTTGAGCCTGCATTATTCACATTCATATTTTTATCGTTCTTCAGATAATTTGATCGACAAGTGGATGGAAACATGGTTTCTGACGCCGATGTGGCACAAATACCAACCAGTCTGTTTTAACTGCTTATATTGGAACCTTACAGCTGAAACGTATCAGACAATCAGTACTGCCACCACCATTCTTACATTTCTGAACAACTGCTGAAAACTCTGTATATCTTATATTTGAGAAAATGGTCAGGTAGTGAAATGGTAAATGGAATGTACTTGTAGTGTTAAGTGCTATGAGTGATCAATAAGACCAGATAAATACTATAAAAGCTGCGTTCAACCATTCAATGCAGCACCTTCTACAGCTCAAACACCATGCATACAAACACTCAGATGATTTTGTATATTGCCCAAGGACATGACAAATGGACCGGTGGAGCTGGGATCAAACCACTGACCTTGTGATGACTTGCTTTACCTCCCCCCTTGAAGATTTTGAAACTTATTTGTACACTGCTGCCACACATACTCTGTCACTACCTTCTCAATGCTTTGGTTTCTTCTTACAAATTTAGTTACCAATGACAAAAATGTATGGTATGTGTTAGGGCTCCAATGAATGGCACATATTACTATCCGAATAATCGGGGTCACTACACGAGTAGTACTCAAGAAGTTTGTCGACCGGGCAGCCGCGACTCTCTCTCGCACTGGTGCACACACACGCACTTACACACACACGGGCACATGGACAGGTCGCGTTGTGACGGTAATAAACATATGCGCTAAATTGCGCTAATGTGTTCAAATTGCTATCCGCCCCCTATCAGACCGTGAGACTGGGATACTCGGATATCGGCTGCAGCCCTATGTGTTGAATGTTAATCGTCTATTTCATCGAAAATTGTAGTACACTATAAATCAATTTAGTCTAAGCAAGGTGTGAGCATACTGTTTGTGGCAGGTTAGCCTGGGACTAATGACTGATTTGAGACACAACCAGTGTACTACACACTATAGTAGTGTTGTCTGAATCCACTGGGTAGGGTAGAAGAATTCTTGCCATGGATTCATTGTTTTAACACAATGTAGTGTGACATGGTATGTACAACCAGTGGTCACTCACCATATACACACGGGGTCCGCCCGCTATTCCGACATCCCGCTATTACGACATCCAGCTATTACGACATCCCTCTATCTAGACATGCCGCTATTCCGACACTTTTTGGTATCGCTATTCCGACAGCTGCGATACCCAGGCGCGTCTCTTTCTCTTTTTTCTTTTCAGCATGCCTATCACTGGTTTGATGAGGGAGTGATGTTCTTAAACTCAACAACTAAACTATCAAGTCGCAAACAAAACTGACACACATGATAAACAAACAGAACTATGCTGCAGTTTGTTTGTCAAGTTAACCTGTCACCTTCAGCACCACGGACAGCGCCGCGGAGAAGCTGTCTGGGCTCTGGGCTTAGGGCCTGGGGCCTCATTTATCAAAACTGTAAGTAGCCTAAGCAGTGTACAACTGCTGCTACTAAATCTTTTGCTTAGGAAAGACACCCAAAATATTTACACCTTTTTCAGATCTATCAAACTGTGCGTGCACAACTCTCTGCAATTTATCCTGGATAAATCAAACTGGATCCAAGAATGGTGCGCACTTTAACACACCTCATATTCCGCCCCCCGGAATGCCTAGACACAACCATATATGGTCACCACGTGCATATTAATTAGCCATGTGCTCTGTGGAGCAGCAACAAAGTGACAACGCAGACAAGGGGCGGAGGGCGGGGGAAAGAAAGCGAGATACATGGCATCGGGCAATAAATCAGTCAGAAAAATGATCTTGCATTTTAATAAGCTACAATAAAAACAAAAACCTCCCAAATCTCAACAAAAGGGAGCAGAAAGAAGAATAATCTTATGTAATCTGCCCATTTATCCCAGAAAATCTTTTTTTTTTTCTTTTACCTATGTTAAAACAAAAGCAGGATTTCCAGGATAGTTACCATTACTTTGAACGCCTTTCCACTACACAGTTACAGCTCTACTGGACTCGGTTTAGGTCATTTTCCATTACAGCTGAGTCCTTCACAGTTCCTCCTCAGGGCCGCGTTGTCTCGCTCTTTATTCTCTCGTCAGCTCCAAACACATGTGCACCTTGTTAACTCAGGTGACAGAATAATAACAGTCTTAGTAGCTGCAGATCAGTGTGCGCTGCTGCCAGTGTGTTTTTAAACTTGGCGGGTTTGTTTTTTCTTCTCTCTTATAGGCCTATGTATTTGTGTATGAGAAACAGTGTCTCAGATGAAAAAAATAAAATAAATTTCGGAAAAGCGTAATGTTTGAAAAATAGTAAAGTGCCGCTACTCCGAAAATTAAAAAAAAAAATGTCGGAATAGTGGGACGCTTGAAAAATAATGTTAATGCCGCTATTCCGACAATTAGAAGCCAATGTCGAAATAGCGGCATGTCGGAATAGCAGCATGTAACCCACACTACACACTACACAATACACAACTTACTACACAATAATATTCCCTAAGCAGTGACTGAAAGGGTTTTACGATGAGCTCATACAGTTGTCCCTTGACAGAAAATAGGGAGAAAAAGATCAGTGCGTGATTTTGGACACAACATAGGACTTATGCAATATTTCTGTCCAGAGAGGTTGCGCATTAAGTATACAGCAGAGCCGGGCTCTTTCAGTGATCTTCCTGTAGTGACAGGCTTTCATACAAACACGGGAATATAGCCACATATTTCTTACATATTCTTAAAGCTATGATTGCAGGTACTCAGAAATCCATTGGAGCATTCGTCCAACACCAACTAATCAAACCAAAAGCATTAACATATTTATTACATATTGTGAAACCACACAAGGCAACACTGAAATAGCTATATGTAGCCCTTCATGATGGTGAAGCCTATCAACCATATTTTCAAATGATTTAACATATAGTCTGTACATAGGGACATCATATGTCCGTAAAATGTGACAATTTCTTCATCACAATCTGTGTCAGAGAAGCATGACACTCTTTTACTGTTTCTCCTATTTCAAATTAGAAGAAAGTTTCTCCTCTGCTTTCATGCAATTTGACAAGAAAAGAAAATAATGACAGTAACATAGCGTGCTTTTCCACTGGGAGCGCATCAAGACTTGGATCATCTTCAGCTGTGAGAAAACCAGGCACTTCCTCAAAACCGCCAGAAGCAGGTAAACGTAAGGTGCCTGTGGTGCAAAACCCAGCATGTTGTGCTGCAGTCTCATTAAGAACTATTACAGGAAAAGGGTGCACCTTGGTGCCTGAAATGTCTCCTGTGTGATCATGACAAACCGTTTAAATGTAGCATTTACAATTAGTTTGTGCTGTTGAATTATGTAAGCACTCAAATAATGCGTGGTGTTACTGATTGGCAAGACAAAAAGACATATTTAGCCAAGCAGAGTTTCACACAACCTTCCCAGACTCGGGGCTATTTCTTAGTTATTGCAGTATGTGTATAAAATTGACTCCTGTGTCAGAACGAATGGAGAACTTCTCCAAAACACAAGGCTTCAGACGGAGACATTTTCTGCCAATTACATCATTTATTTCTTTCAGTTCTGAGTCTAAAAGGGATTTGCCATTTTTGCTGCTTTCCCCCTGATGCCTGTCAGATTGTGCCTTGTGTCTCTGCCTAAGCCCTTCCAACAGAGCACTAAAATATACATTATAGCTTTGTTTAGGATTTGTTTTACCTCCCTCGCAATTAGGCACATGATGTGTCTCGTGTGTCTGTTTTATTGATACATCAGCCAGGCTCCACTCAGCTAAATCTGAGCAGAATGTGAATCACAATTTGAGGTGAAATGAGATAAAGAAAATTAAAAAAGAACGAAAGAAAGATTTAGATGCCTCACAGCTTAAGATGTACATGATATGTTAGTTTATATAATGCAAGGAACTTTTTTTCTGCTGTCCTCATGGGAGCAAATGCTTGAAAATGCATTAACCATGAGATGTAAGGGAATAAGAAGCAGGTAAGAATGACTGCAGGATATCCAATTGTATAGTTGTTTTAACACTTGCAATCATTTGCTTGAAGTCAAAGTATCAACTCAGATGATCCAGAGACCTTTGGCAAGAGTGGAATGTTCAATGCCTTTTACAATTATGTGCCAAAATAGATCAGCATTTGTTGTGCCCAATTTTCTTCCAACTAAGACTTTGCTTCCTCAAAGGGTATTTTCTACTCCTCGGTGAACAGTCTTTTTCTATAAAAGTATGATAGAAATTGTCTGTGACAACCGCCACTCAAACTGAGCGGCCCATAACGACAAGAGAGCCAAGAACAGGCTTAATACTATTTATAAATCTCTGAAATGGCAGGGTTTGCAGGAAAGTGTGGAGGACTAAGGGATGGAGGGTAGGAGGTGGTATGTGTTTTTTTTCACCCCAAAGCTTCTTATGACCTTCGGGTTCCTCCAATCTAAACATAGCCCCACTGCAAATACAATGGAGCCTTCTGATCTAGTGCATCCCCTAAACAAACATGCGTTATAATCGCTGTCTCGGTGCTCTTTGTGTTTGATGGGAATGGTCTTAAATGTGTTATGTTTATCTATCTATTTCACTCCATCATTCATAGATTGATATTGTGTCCACATCTTTATGCAAGCATAAAAGTTTCCTCCGTTTCTGCAGGGTATGTTCATTAATTTTCCAAACGTAATATTCCTAATCCCAAAAATAGTTTTATCCTGCTCACCATAATTTCAACTCTTGACTCTAAGGCTCCTTACTTTTCCAAGAGCACAGCAAGTGTTCAAGTCCTACAACATCCAGTTCTAAGAAGTCCCAAAGGATTAGCCAGATTATTGAATCACGGCTTTAGATAATACCATCAGTTACAGTTTACTTCTGAGAACAGATGCAAAAAGGGGCAATATGGCAATGTTGTGAATGTGCTAATGATAGCAGCAGGCTTTTCCTACAAATAAGCAGATGCGGTGAAGTTTGAACAGCTGTCAAACGTGATGAGCGTGACACAGGCGCCTGCAGTGGGAAACTGTGGGACTTTTCGTATGATATAGCGGCCTACACACCAGCTCAACATAGCAGATGACAAATCGCGCTATCTGGAAAACACCTGGCGCTTCTTTTTGAGAGGAGATTCAGGGTGAGGAGGAATTATTATTTCATCAAACACCACGCACAGGTTAAGTGTCATATTTCAAAGATTACTAAACTTGATGATGACAAAGAAATCACACATGCAGCTTTCTGACAATCTACAGTAGACTAGAAAATGCTGTGATATTTATGATCATAAAACTGTGTTTGATTCATTGTCTTTTTCTGACAACCTCAAATGCAACTAATTTGATCCTTCTGCTATTGGCCGTTATCTTACCAGATGTGTCAAGACAATGCTATCTCATTTAAGGGTCACCTCCCCGAAATAAGAACACAACATAATTCATCACCTACCATTTGTGCTGTCTACCCATGCAGATCATTTTGGTTTTGTGTGCTGAAATTTTGTCGCAGAGATTTATGCCTCTGCTTCAAAACAATGGAGGTGACTGTTGTTTTGTTTGTGGTGCTCAAAGCGACAGAATATTACAGTACCTTTGAAACACTCAAGAACAGTCTATCCTTCTCAGAACTGTGTTGCTGTTACCCAGGGTGATGCACAAAGGACCACTGGAACTACATTGTCCTGATCCTTTCAAACTACCTTCACATACATAGGGTTTTACCTTCAATGACAACAACAATTAAATACATACCATATGTAGGATCTTCTTTATGCTCATTGTACATGGTATATGTACCACATACTATTTTTTTTAAGAATTTGGTTTTTGAAGTTGGCCAACAAGAAATCAACATGCTATGTACCGTTTTCTGGAAACTGAAATCACACAATATGAGTTAAATGTCAAACTGTGACTTTTGAATGTCACTGCCAATTAAACCTCAAAGAGAAAGATAAAATCCCTTAATAAAAAATTCATTCTGCTTTTGGTTTGTTTTCCAAGATCTTTCTGAAGTTACGGTTCACAATTCTGGGAAACGTGTGCATCGCACTGACAATTGGGAAATGTCAACAGCACATCAATCATCAGTTTTGCTTAATAAGGATTATTTTTGGATGGTGAATTCCGGCTATTTCGAGTATTACAGGGTTCGTACACTTTTTCAGCAATGGTTTTCCATAACTTTTCAATGAATTTTCAAGACCAACAATTAACAATTACTCCAGAGCTTTTTAATTAAGGTAAAAATGTGGCATAGCCATGGGAAAATCCTGCTTGGTTCCACTTTAAATACTTGCATTCATGTTGATAATTATTAAATGTTTTTTATTGTGGCCAAAAAGCCACTTCACCATACTCAAAACATTGCTTCGGCCAGCATTTGACTTACATACTTTTTTTGTTGACCCAATGTTTTATTTACAAGAGTGTGCTGACAAATAAACAGACACGGCTGAAAACAAAACCTCTTTGGTGGAGGTATTTAGTATAAAACTGTGACACAATTAGCTGATTCATCATATACTTGACTTATAATATATATAATAACAATAACATAATAATGAACTATCACAACAATCCTGTAATTAGTAATACTTAAATTTACCTAAACAACTGTGAGCTGTATTTTAACACTTAATGTACACTGATAGTAAAACAATTTATCTTATCTGTAAACAATTCCCTTCTCAGAGTAAACTCTGAAGCTCAAAATGTCTACATGAGAAACCTTGTGAGCATGTGTATGTTACCACTTACAGTAAATAATAGAATGACTTTAATTCCTAAATGGGTTCAAGTTTTACAATTATTCCCTTACTTTGTTGGCTCCATCATCTCCACTGTGTTACAGTAAATCTTTATTTTTAAGGTAGGTAGATAATTTCTTGGACCTGTTAACCAAGTTGTATAACCACTTTGAGGTGAAATTTATGGAAAATGTAAAAAGTTCATGTCGCAGTGATATTATATCCTGAAAGCAGGGCATTTAAGTAGAAGTATGAAATGGTATTTTTTTCATCTCAATCTATTTATTGAAACAAAAGCTACAGTGATCTTGTTATGTGGCCAAAATACTTCCACTTCTCTGCCTTTCTATGACTCTTCCAGTCTCTCTGTGTCTCTGTTGCAACCTGCTGATGACACTCTGTGACACTCTAAGCTCAGTGGACACTACCCTCTGAGAACATCCCGTTTGAAGCCTCATAATGGCCAGGTACTGCTGATAGATTGTTACGAGGCACTCGCCATACCTTGACTTTGGTAGAGAAATGTTGAATTTTAATTAGGTCAATGCATTGTTTCATTAACACTGATAACGCACGTTAATCGCAACTCTTTTTTTGCCGGTGTTCAATCAATGGCACTCCATGGGCTGAAACATCAAGTATCCTGAATGTGTATTTGGTAAACACGTCTCTAATGGCGTTAACAGCATCACTGGCCATAAGAACATCATTCTGCTCCGTGGTGAGTTTATGGTCTCCGTGGTGAGTCAGTGCATTGTAGCTCCAGCACAGAGAAACAGTGAGTTCAACAGAGCATTGTTGCAAAATGTAAAATATCAATAGCAGGGTTTCCCCCAGAAAACTTGTTAAGCCCGGTGGTAGGGTGGCACCGGCGGCCCGGTGCCCAAGCGTGTTTTTTTGTGACAGGGGCCTGACCCTGACCGATGGCAGGGCCCTGTATGGAACAGATTCATTAATGGAGCAGTAGCATTTAGCAGGTGTGATTCCATAAGGCCTTAAGATCAATGTTAAAAGTTGACTAGAAATTTGAAAATATTATCATAAACATATGTTATTACTTGTTGTTTGTTGTAAGACTTTATGTAACATTTAAACACCAGCTATAGCAGAGTCTTACAGAAAGGCACTCTTGAAATGCTGTTCAATCAACCGCAAAAAAAAGTAGGCCTAATAATTATAATTATAAAAAAATATTTAAATAAATAACATTTAACTGTTTGCATTAAAAACTAAAAAACAACTGCCTGGTGTCTCCATTTACATGGATGTATTATAGATCCATCATCCATGGTTTTTTTTTTATTAGGCCTATTATTTTGCTCCGAGATTTTTTACATCTGGAGTCACGTGCACATGACGTACCACGCTCTTTTTCCGGTCAGTCGTCATGGAAACGTGACACTCAAGGATCTACCATAGACTGTAAAAAGAACAAACTAGAACAAACGTGTGTGATTGTGAACTTTACGAGCTGAAAAATGAAACAATAGATCATTTTCACATCAGGTGAAAGACCCGCGGCTCACAGGAGTCCGGAGCTCTGACGCTGCAGGGACGACGTGCTACCAGCTACCAGCTAACAGCCATGCTACAGCAGCTGACTGAGCCTCTGGAGCCGCGGCTCCGCTCACGTTAACGTGGACTCGGTGCGTTCCTCTCGGTCAGCTGGTGAAGCAGCGGTCTGATGCTGTCTATTGTCTGATGAGCATGATGTCCGTGACGTGTCCCGTTATGTGCGACGAAGTTGTAACGTTGTCAGGTGATGAAAAAGACACATGATCACTTGTTTATTGAGTATAAAAACTGATTAAAAAAATTAATAAACAATGTTTAGCCTGGCGGGGGGTCAAGTAAGGCCTGGCGGGCCGCCAGGCTTATAATACACTGGGGGAAACCCTGAATAGATTTATTCCCATTCTGCTGCTTCTTCCCAGAAGTGACCACACAGACAGGTGTGTATGTGTGTGAGTGAGTTACTATGGTCACAGCGATGACGCCACTGTATTTAAATGAAAGATTGTCATTGAACCAGAACATCTGTAAACGTTGTAGTGCATATTAGGTGCAGATTAGACAACTGCAATAGCATCCTATGTGGCTCATCATCCAAAATCCTCAAACTTCAAAACATACACAACTGCCTGCTCACATCACCCCTGTCCTCCAAAAGCTCCCCAAATACAATTCAAAATCCTCCTCCTCACATAGAAAATCACTCAACAACCTGGCCCGCACCTACCTCACAGATGTTCTACTACTACATCTTCTCCTGTGACCTCTGATCATCAGAAGGAAATCTTGTCTCCTTACCCCTTCAGACCAAGCACCGAACCTGGGGGGACAGAGGCTTTTCCATTGCTGCCTTCACCCTCTGGAACTCACTCCCCAAATTCATCAGATACTGTGCAGAACTTCCAAACCTTTAAATCCCTTCAAATAATAATAATTAAAACAGAAAAAAACAAAACATATTTTATAGGGTCCTATGTATGTGTTTGTAGTTCCAAGAAGTGTGCTAAGCTCTCAGAGCTAACCCAGGCAGTCCTATTGTTTTTGGATCTAGTCTAAACAAGAGCTCATGTATGCTGCCCATGCGGTATATCTGATTTCATATAGCTCCAGTAAACTTGAAAACACAAGTGATGGAACTAAAACATGTCTAGAAAGATCACCAGCGTGTTAAAGCTTCCACAGCCAATCTGTAGGATCACTGCATCTCCCTCACCTCACATCCCACACTCAACAAGCTGCCACCCCTTCCTCCACTGATGTGCTGTGTTACAATTACAAGATTAATGGACAGGGTGGATTTTGGTTCACAGGAATTAATTGTGTCTCATTTTACTCCGTTGCCCCAACAGATGAAACAATCAGGGCAGTAAACCTGGTGGTGATTCTTGTCAACAAGAGTGCAGATGTAAATTAATAGATGTTCAACAGGCCATAACTTCCCAGAGAGGGCTGGGCCAGATCAGAATGGTGTATATGTACACAAAGCCCACTCAGCATACAGCATAAACACATTTTTCATTGGGTTTCTCCTTTCCTTTCTTCCTTGCAATTAGGACAATGTATATTATTACCTTCATTTAAATGAACAGCTTAAAGGACAGTTCCGGGCAAATTCAACTCTGGGCTGTATTTTCCTAACATTTAGGTCTAAAAGAAGGAATCTGAAGATTTTCAGTTTAATTCCTCCTGTTTTGCGGTAGTTGTCTGTCCCCATATCGCCACGGCAGCTCTGAATGGAGCAGATTGAAGTTCCGCTGCTTAGGCTGTTTACATCCCTCAAAACCACAATTCTTTTCCACAGATAGCATCAGATGCCTACTCAAACATGCACCGAGAAGTTTGTTTACTTCAAGCAAGTCAAGAGTTGATATTCCACGGGAGCTTCCGACTGCATGTAAACACACCGAGCGCTTCAACTTGGGTCTCGCGCAAGACTTAAAGCTAGTTTTACAAACATGTTGGCTTGCTTCGAGTTGGCCATTGTTGCCCTCATGTAGGCTATACAGAGCAAGAGGTTATAATACTCACAATGTCTAGGGCACTATCAGTCATCTCTATTTTCCTCCCTCTGCAGAGGGGGGAAGCCCCTCTCCCCAGCTTTAGTTGTAGATTTACATAAGTCTGTGAGCTGCCGGCAACACAAATAAAGTTTTGCTGCTAGGTTGTTCAAAACAGCAAAACAAACCACACTTGATTAAGAGCTTGAAAATGTAGCTTTTCTACCTACTTAAAGCTTGTTTAACAGGTGGTGTGACGGAGGCTAATTGCTTTTTACTCACAAAGGTTGCAACTACACTCACAGGGCTATGACCACAGTTGTTGTTAACTCCAGTAAAAATGTAACTCCTCCGTGGCCTCCACCACTGCCTCCATGCTCTCCCTGGTGCGTTTGTGGGTGTGTGCGGGAGGCTCCAGCCTCACACTAAAACACAGCAGATTTTTTTTTTTCCTCAGGCTTCAGGTTCAGGCTTTTATGATATATTGCACATTTTCATATTTTGATGAAAATGAAAATACCAGTCACTCATGAAAATATAGTAACAAGTAAAGATTTGCCATCACAATTAGGTAGGCTCAGGGCGGCATTTGGTAGCCTCGTAAACCAGCCTCTCGCGGAAATGCATTTCATTTCATTCCGAGGGAGAGTCTGGCCTCATCCCCCCTGCAAGCGTTTGGGGTGGGCGGGAGCTGGGCGGGAGTAGTAGCAAAGATGGTTTAATATCTTTGGTAGTAGCGTTGACAGACAACCCCATTCAGCCAATCAGCAAGTTGGTGTAGTGACGGGGCGTTGCACCAGTCGGCCCCTGATTGGCCAATGTGCTTTGTCAATCACAGCGGCGACGCTGATTGGCTCGGCCTTCTGAGGGTTTCAGGCCAAACGCTTACAGCGGCAATGAGGCCAGACTCTCCCTCGGAATGAAATGAAATGCATTTCCGCGAGAGGCTGGTTTACGAGGCTAGGCATTTGGCTCACTCGGTGGAGCTGCCGCCCCGTGTTGGGGCTGTGGTCCTCGCTGCAGGCGGCCCCGGTTCGGGTCCCGCATCGGGCAGTCCTTTCCTGCATGTCGTTCCGCCTCTCTGTCTCCCCGTTTCCTGTCTCTCTCTCCACTGTGCTATCAATTAAAGGCATTAAAAGCCCAAAAAATATACTTAAAAAAAAAAAAAAAAACCTATTAGGTAGGCTACATTTCCAGGATATAAGTGATAATAATGAAATTATATATTAAAAGGGAAATTTGATGAACTGTTGATGAAAGTAATGTCATAAGAAAATAAAGAAAAACGAAAGAAAAAACAAACACTAACCAGCCCTTCACGTAGAGGTGGGCAAGATATATTTTGCCTATGATATTATCGTAAATGTTGACAATGTGCAATTTTCCATCGAGTATTTATACTATCTCAAAAAGAAAACCATAGACGGTAAAGGAAAGTGCATGACAGTCCTCATTCGCCAAATTCATGCCTCAGAAGCCAATCAGTGGGCAGGATTCAGTCACATGGTGGTAACGTGATCTCCCACAAACTTATCCCTGCTGCTTTTAAGCCTCTTGACATGAACACAGACAGGACCAAAAACATCACTAAAGCAACTTGCATCTAGCCGAAATTAACTGTGTAAACCAGCATTGATGTTAGTTTCTTGTTTTTTTTTTTTATAATTGTTGCCAGTTGTCAAGCAATTTTTTTTCCTCTAGAATTAACGAATGTCATTATAACACTCCTAATGCACTTGTTTTATTTTTTATTCTTTTTTTTTTTAAACTTTTATAACAGAAGATGGTTTTTAGTTTTACATTCAATTAGTGTCTGTTGTACCGAACCCTTACCGAACCATGACCCACGAACCGAGGTACGTACAGAACCGTGACTTGTGTGTAGCCTACCGTTATCCATAGATGTCCTGGTAAGCAAGTAGAGTTTTACAGCATTTTTTATAAAAAATAAATAAATAAAAGGATATGGTCAGATCACTGTTATCAGATAATTGAAAAAAATAATCGACATATATATATATATATATTTTGCCAATATCGTCCACCCCTGCCTTCACGGCACACAGACCGTAAAAACAGACCGTACAAGGCAGGGTAAAGCAAGAAAACCACACACTCTTGTATTGGTTTTGGATTTAATTTAGTGTTCTTATGGAACATTGTAAAACTGACCAAGACTACCTCACTGCTATAATTAGTTTCATATAAATTAGTGGATCAAACCATCATGTTGACAAACCCACAAAAAACATCAGATAAAGTAGTTTGGCTCATTTAGATCAAAGGGGTGCCAGTGGTATCCAGCCTGACAACTCAAACGTCAAGTCATCCAAACAATAAAGCGAACATAAGAGCAATAAAACAAGCAGCAACACTGTAGCACCACAAAAGCATATTCAACAAGTTAAACTGGATTTCAACCATAGACTGTAAGATTTCAACCCAAACTATTTTAGGATTCCCCCACACTCAAATCGCAGTTTAGTACATTCCACTTTCAAACGAACATTTTCCGGCGGGAAACACAAAGAGGGGGTGACAGCTTCTGTAATTGCAGCTTGATTAATTACTTCGCTGTAATACAGCTAAACTAGAAGAGTACTCACCACTTGGCTACTTTTTCATGTTTGCTCTCGACCAGAGCTCCGCCATGTCTGGAAACTAAATGAAATAAACTCCGTCAGGAACCGTGGGCTACATCCACTGGACTGGATTCTCCTGTTGACGCGGACGTAATCCACAGCACTGCCATGACGCCGACTTTACAACGCGGTCAGAAGCTGGTGTTCCTCAACCTGTGGACCACTGGGCCAGGGGGCTCTCAGGCTGTGAAACAAGCTGAGGCTGCAGGTAGGATTGACTCTTCTATAGCTTTTTGAGAGCTGTGATTGGATTGTTGCTACATTGGGCGTGGTACTTCACTGTGGGATAGTAGGCTACATAAACTCCACACAGACCTGTGTGCAATGGCGTCATTTTAGACAGCAGAAGAAAAAAAAAAGAGGTGGATACACAAATTACAAATTAATGTGAATGTTAATATGTTAGGTGGGTAAATGAGTAAGCATGCACATTCTTTTTTTTTTGAGTACCACCGTTCCCAAATAATCAGAGTGATTTATGTTAAATATATATCTCGATTATTCTTTTCAAAAACAAAAAACAAAGCAATAGCAAGGAACAGTAGGCATGCCTAACCAGTTAGGCTAAAATCACAGCAACAGCAAATAGACACCTAATCACAGATTGTCAGTAAAAGCTTGATGCAGGTAGCCTATTTACAAGCTATCTAAAAGCTTGTATGAATAAAAAATGTTTTCAGCTGCTTTAAAAAAGAAAAAAGAAAAAGCCATACAAATCCCAATATTACAACAAGGAGAAGGTACTTTTTAAATAAGTTGTAACTTAAAAAGCCTGGTCACCTCAGGCTTTATTGTGGGTAGGTGGGGCAGCCAATATTTTTTTTGTTCAGTAAATGATTGGCTGTAGGTATGATGGAGAGGTCGGCAATATCCTGGGGTGTTTGACCATGCAAGGCTTTAAAGGTTAGCTCCAGTATTTTAAAATGGATGCAGAATTCAGTTGGAAGCCAGTGCAGAGATAATTATTTGTGATCTCTATTGTATTTATTTCTAGCCAAGCAGGTGAAAGAAAAACAAATATTACCACATGAGTTGGTTGAATAAATGTCAACAGACAAATTGGTCAAAGATGATGCCTACATGTTGACACTTAAACCCTGGTTCTGCTTAATGTTTGGAATTATATTTGTTTGCTGCCATTTGCTTTTCCATATCAAATTTTATCAATTACCGTATTTTGTCAATAATTTGTCACACATTATTTAGAAAAAAATGCAGTGTTTTTTATGGCCTGCTCAGTATTGCCAAAATTCTACATTGGAATTTAAATAATAGAAATACAGCAAAAAATAGATAAATAAATGTTTATGTTTTTAGAATAAAGTATATTTTTAAATCCACTGTAGGTGGATAAAATAATATATTATTAATCTTTTGTGGTTACACCATTTGACATTTTCAGGAGCATTGTGTCTTACTTTTGTTAAAAAATGGTTCATGAATACACAATCTACATTTTAACAAATCTGATGCATGCTTTAAAAATAGTTTTTTTTAAGATATTTCTGAATTGCTCATCTTGCCAACCCTTATTTGTTACCGACCCACCAAAGTGAATCCAACAGAAATACTTTGACTGATATGGTCATTATGGTCTTTTTGTTTTACTACAGTTGAAGGAGCAGTTTGTACACTATGCTATTGCTATAATCTTTGTAACCATCAAGAGCTGTGAAGAAATGCTGTGAGAACTGACCAGAAGGTCTCTGGTAGTGTAGAGTTACCCTCAGTCTGCTTCTTCTAATGCTATCACCTCTTTTCTTGTACTGAAGTTTGCATACTAATCAGTTAGCCTTTATAGTTGTTGGACTCATCACCTTTTGATGTGGAATCATAATCTCAGTTTTGTTGTTCTCTTTGTGACTGACAGACCAGATTTGTGAATACTCTGTTTCTCTTATAAATTCAAACATAACTTGTGAATAAATTACTTTTCTGTTTCACATGTGGTATCATTGAGCCTTCCTGCTTAGTCCCTGACAGAGTTAAAAGGTGACTTCATTGATTTTCACTGTTTGTTGTTTCTACTTTGAGGAGGCCATGTACTGTATATGGATGGTATTAAATCCCCCCTACCTTGTCTTCATTAAGATAAATCTCTGCCTGCAGCTGAAAAACTCCTTCAGATGACACCATCTGGTTCATTGGAGTTCTTCAACCTGCTCAGACTACATGCTTTACTTTTGTACGATCACCTCTAAGGATGGTCTTGGAGCACAAAATTAGGGACTAGAAGATGTCTCTGATATGTCATTCTCTCAGTGACACCAAGGAAAAGCTAATACAAAATGATAAATGTTGATGATAAATGGTTGGACTCAGTACTCACTGTTAGTATGCAGGGTTTTTCCTGCATAGAGAATTTGGTTGTGGCCCTATGCACAGCGTGTGTTCTGCGTGTAGGGATGGGCGGCTATGAGCTAACGTGTCCTTTTTAGTTCATGCTCTCCTCTCTTGTTGTCAATAATCACACATGGAGAAGGTGCTGCAACCAAACTACACACCTGTTAGATGATTGGCTGTTTGCCTGTCACTCATAGCATCCTGGGATGTTAATGTCCCACATCCTTGAGTTTTACAGGTGCATCTCAATAAACTACAATATCATGGAAAACTCTATTTCCAGGTACCACCACCACCTCAATTTCATCCAGGAAAAACCCTGGCATGGCTTAATGTAGAACTGTGAATCAGATATGACAGTGTGGGGAAGCAGAGGCAGCTGCTGGAGCTTTGTTACAACTTTGTTGCAACTGCAGCTGTTTACAACCCAGGCCTGTGGCCAGGGTGGGGCACTTCACTGCACCCATGCTCAGGGATGCCTGGTGCTTTTTTTTTGCATGTGGCAGATGTGCACTTATGATGACAAAACAGTGCAACAAATGTCACTGTGTTCCACTTCTTTTTCTTGTTTGTTTACTTGCTGATGTCACTGTTTCCACTGAGGCTGAAGCTTCCCTGGTTTGATGAAGAATATAGATTGAGGGAATTTGAACCAACAGCATCTAGAGAGGGAAGGGGTTGAGAGATGGGCCTTAGCAACCATGGTGGCTCGCTGTGTGTCAGCAGTGTTGTCTGTTTCATTGTCTGCCTCACTGATATACACACACCAATAGAAACAAAACTTAAGTTGCCACACTACACGTATATGTATGTGCTCTGTCTCTTTTCTATTTATTACTCTTGGATGAAGTTGATGGATGAGCGCAAAATCAACTTTTTGGTCTCATGTTATCAGCTGGAAATGTTTTTCTTTTTTTTATCTCTATGAAGGGAGAAGCAGGAGTAAATAAATTGTAACTCAATTGATATGATTTTATAAGCAAAATTGTTTTTAGGTTACAAATACAATTGTGGAGGTTGGTTTACACAACAATGGCCAACCTGTTCAACTTTATTGTGATAAATCAACCCCTTTAAATAACATTAACACCCTTGACTAGAATTACATAGTCTGTACGGAAATGCATTGAGACTGGTGATGTTCACTTACATAGTAGCTTCAATTAAAACCTAAGAGGCAGAGAATTCTGAATATCAAAGGGACTTTGTACTATTTATTTCCATTTTCCATTTCTTGCATGTCTCTCAGTTGCAAACACACTGTTGTGCTCTTATTGTCATGCATTTAAATGCTAATGAGTTGCTGTTTACTCTTGCTCTCTTCAGACAATATAGGGACAGCATATATATAGAGCTTTACTGCAGTCAAACTGGACCAACGTTTTTTTTTCTCTATCCAAAACAGGAATTTTCAAAGTAATTGTTCTGTTGCCAGACACCAGTTTGTACTGCTTCAGCACAGGGAATATGATGAAAATGTGATTTGTTGAGTCATGTACAAGTTTATACATATTGGTTTAGGGTATCTTCATATTATAAGGCAGTCCTCCAAGGTAGAAAAAAAAAAAAAACTCAACTTCATCCATCTTATTCTATATGTGTTGGTCATCTCTTGTATCGCCTGGTGGGTTTTAAGTGGTGCATCTTTTTAAGTTATATTTATAGTTGATCTGACAGAGTTTTTGTCCTGTGAAATTAATAATTTTAAGTCAGCATATACTGAAGTTCTACAGTTCAATATGATACCATACATCTTTAGCTGTCATTCAAGGAAAAACAGAATATAAATTCTTAAATTGGACAGTCATAGATAACAAAATAACAAGTATCCTGCAAAGTCCTTCTGCTAGGTGCAGCAGTCTTCATCATTCTCCTTTATTTATGTGCATGTCAGCTGCTGCAGGTAACACATACCAGAATGACTCTCACCAGGTGACTGTGGAACTGCTCATGAAAACAGAACACAAGAATGAACAATCCCAATGATTCATTCCCACATTGTCTATATAAATACAAAACAAGTTTTTATATGCAAATTGGCTTGGAAATATATCATAGTACTACAGTATAAAGTTACAAACAAGATTGCGTAGGGTAAAAAAAAAAAGTATATAATCATTAAAAAATCATTAACTTTGAATCATCTCAAAACTAGAATTACAGCCTTGCAGTTGTCCGCCTCTGCCAACCAGCCAAGCTGCAAGAAATATAGTAGGTCTCCCCTTCCTGAGTTTCAGTGCTGAATTATGGCCAGAAGTGTTACAGAACATTTTGGTGTCAGATGAAGGTGACCTTTGACCTTTAACTCTTAAATGTCATGACATTGTTATATCTTTACACAGCTAAATTATGTCATAATTAGTGAATGGTTTTCTGAGACACAGGGCTGTAGTTTCGTAGACCAGATCACAACATAAACAAATACCATGTGTAGGGGATGGAATCAGAAGCAGCCGTGTAAAAGGACGCATTGCTGAGCTCTGTGGCCGGCTCTTGTCGGCGAGCGTCTCTCTCTTTTTCTTTCTTGAATTTTCTGAGATGAGAGATGCCAAATATACACTCACGCTCTGATGTCTAGGCTGTTTGTGGTTGGCTGAGAGAGATGTGATCTCGTTAGTTTGCATCACGTTTTAATCATGCCAACTGCCTTTGATCTGACATCAGATGTGACCAGACAATCTATATAGATTTACGTGCTGATTAGTTGCATTAAGTAGTGGTTGTTATGATTGATTATTTGTATTGTGCCTTGTATTCTGGAAACCTGCCTGTGAGGTCTTGGTGATGTGTGCGCACTGTGCGCTGGTCAGCCAAACTTCCACTGCACGGCCTGCGCTTCGCCTTGCGCCGAGAGTAGACCAGGTTGGAGCTGGCAAGCTTTCAGTGCACTTTTGGTGCAGCTTTTTGGCACAAAACTGTCACTTAAACTTATATAGCACTTTTTGAGTCACTTGGACCACTCAAAGCGCTTTACACTGTATTGTCACATTCACCTTTACATTCACCACACACACATTCATACAGCTCTGTTCACAGACAATAATTCACACACATTCATACAGTACATCCGATGATACATCGGAGGCAAAGTGTGGGTTCAGTGTCTTGCCTGAGGGGGGAGCCCGGAATTGAACCACCAACCTTAATGGATGGTTAATGGATGACCCACTCTACCTCCTGAGCCACAGCCTAGATTAATATGTATAGGATCAACACTCACTTGGCTATTGGTTATTCTCAACAGTCTTGCATACTGTAGGCCTACCTGTCTCAGGGGCCGTGTGTAAAGGGCACCGGTTTCTCTTCATTCACTTTCATGGGCAGGTGCCTGGAGCCAACCCTGCCTTGAAGATTATGTTTCTATCAGGCTTGTCTCATGACTGAATTTTTAAACTCAATCCTGATAACCAGGAAAATACAGTATCATTTTCTATAACATGGGAGGAAAAATTTATAAAAAATTGAGAGGCAATTATTTGATAAAAATTAGGGTTAGCACTGTCGCCTCACAGCTAGGTGTGAATGAGAGTGTGAATGGTTGTCTGTCTGTATATGTTAGCCCGGTGATAGACTGCCGACCTGTCCAGGGTGTACCCCGCCTCTCGCCCAAAGTCAGATGAGATAGGCTCCAGCTCACCCGTGACCCTAGTGCAGGATAAGCGGTATAGAAAATGAATGAATGAATGAACATCAAAGACAACACACATTAACAGGGTGTCACTGGGACCACATTCTTTGGAGGCTGCATTTGAGGAGTAAAGTGAAGTATCCTTCAAATGTGGCCGACAATTGCAGCTTTAACCTCCCAGCAACTGCTGGATACATTGTAGCCAAATCTTGGAATATTGCATGAAGATGGCAGAAATATTATCATAGTTGTACATTCAGTCTCAGTGTCCATTGTTGTTTGTTGGTGTTCTTTGTTTTTAAATGTGTTTATAGATTTGGCGTGGGGGAAATTCCCAGTCGGTATGGTTGCTAGGTAAGCGGAGCTGAGCTTCGGTAGGCCCAGAAACACAGAGCATACTCCTCGGACGTATCCCGCAAAGCTGTGTTACTGACACTGTCCACACAAAGCCTTTTTACACCATGTCCTCCAGGATGCAGCCCATGACTTGAGACGAAGCTCATTAATAAGCATTTTTCTTGTCATTTTTTACCTCATGTAAAATACTTCCAACTGCACTTTTGTGTTTCTATTTTGGAGGACCCTTCAGCAGGGCCGGAACTTTCCATGTTAACTTTATGTTTTATGCCAGCAACATCAGGCAGCTCAGTGCTGTAAACTTCAAGTAGTGTTCATGTGTTCAACTGCTAGTGAGGGGAGTGGTTGTGTGGCATTCAGGTTCTCTTCCTATAGAGACCGGACTTTAAGCACCATTGTGTCACTATCCTTCCCTCATCTAGACACTTTTTACTGCCTCCCTGTGCACTGTAGTTTTAGTGCATCTGCCATAGCAGGCTGTACCTTCTGACACAAAACGAAGATCCCCTTCCCAGAACTGCACTGTCCTCAGTCTGCAGGTAGTTGCTGGCTGCTGTATGTAGCTATGACTGTCACAGCAGAGACTTGGATCCCCATCCAGGGCCCCATCTGTGGTTATATCTGGGAGGCAAAAGCACGTTGGTTTAAGTTGGTGAAGGGAAGTGGTTTTGGTAAAAGGTGAATAAACGTACTGTGTCTGAAGTCACTGTGAACTTTCTCCTAAGCCAGACCACAATCGTTACATAACCTAAACATAACCACAAAAAGTTTAATCAGACTGTGTCACCAAGAGTGGATATTGTACTGGAAAATATTTTGCCACTTGCCAGATACACAAATTAATGACTTGTCCTCATTATAGAAAATGTAATCTGGTAATTATGTTTCACATGGAACACATTTGCTGTTGCAGTCTAGTTGTACAGAAGCTTAATTTTCAGGCAACAGCATTGTGGGAGTGGT
Source organism: Trachurus trachurus (assembly GCF_905171665.1). Taxonomy (NCBI): domain Eukaryota; kingdom Metazoa; phylum Chordata; class Actinopteri; order Carangiformes; family Carangidae; genus Trachurus; species Trachurus trachurus. Next base: position 24,172,743 of record NC_139893.1, on the reverse strand, counting down.
GGAGTAGAAGGTGTTCTGGCTGGAGCAGCCGTCTGGGCTCAAACAAGGGTTAAAGCTATGGTCTACGATTTGAAAGACGATGAGAAAGATTTGAAAATAAGAACCTGAGCTCTGAGCTCGTATGCCCCTCCCCTCGGAGCCTCCTAACGACACACCCCCTCCTGCACAGCAGAGCAAAAGGCCTGCCAGCAGAAACCAAACATGGCACCAGCTTTGAATGTGGAGTAACAATGTCGGAATCACAAGTCACAACTTCCACAAAAAAATACAAACATTACCTGTTCAACAAAAACTCTGCTGTTTCAGCATTGCTTCTCAGGCTCACATTATTGGCAGAGCTTTCTCTCCATTGATCCAACAATAACCCGATGCATACTTTAACTGTGTTGCATCTCCTCTTCCTCTCTGTCTTAAGTGGTTTTTCAACCTTAAAATAATGTTTCTGAACTCACTGAAGTGGTAGGAAAATGACTAATAGGATGAATGGTGCCGCCACCGCAGCCTGAACGGGGTCGTGTCAGTGAAACTGCTGCACACCGCAGCTCCGCTGAGCTCCAGAGCCCGAGTCTCCCTGCTCCTCTCACCCACACACCAGCGCCCTGTGCTGGGCTGCACAGCCAACCAGTATCTCCATTGTGCTCAGTGGTATTTGTCTTTTTATATTATGTGGTTTATGTGATTACTGGGCAGAGGTATGGTGTAGACATGTGAAATGTTTTGGTGAGTCTAAAGGAGGCTGTGTATTGTTCATTCTGGTGTGTGAATGATATGGAGTATGAACCATTGTGGTTTTTGGTTTCCCCCCACAGTAATGGATTGTCCCAATTGGGCATAACTCTCAGCCATATTTAAGGGAGGGTCATTCAGCTCCCTGGAGGTCTGTTCTAGCCTGGTGTAAGCCTATGAGGTTGCCAGCTCTAGTGTTTGCTGTTAGAAGGGTTTCTTTCTTTTTTTTGGAAAATAAAAAGCCTTTTTCCGGCACCTGAAGCTTCGTTGGCTCCTGTTTCCAACCTCCATCACCTGAATCTAGCTTGCCCTGATCACATTTACTTGGAAAGGCTGCTCCGGTCCCTCGCAGTGCTGTAAATGTAAGCACAGGTACCTCCTTTGTAATTATGCTGTCTTTGTGTATTCATATGTAAAAACAGGGTGTCACACACACTGTGGATGATTTTTCTACACAGCATTCTGCTTTGTGTCTGTACACAGATGTTCACCTTTCTTCTCAGTGTCTTTGAGTTACATCATTGTTCACAGACTTTTTTTTCTATATTTCTTCCCCCTTGTTCCACATACAGTTCTCTTCTACAAATATACAGACTTGAATTTCTACTGCAAACTTATTACATCTGTAAGGTTGATGTACAACTGCAAACTTTGGCACTTGGCATTATGTATGTCTGAACACAAGCTCTAAGTTTTTTAAGCTTAATTTGAGGCAGTGCAGCTGGATGCTACTGATAACATTTGAGTGAGGAGCTTACAGTGACACATATATCGATTGGCTTTGGTAAACTTGACTTAGTTTTCTTGACTGATGTTATATTATACTTTGCTTGTACTGAATACAAATACAGTTATAAACCCCCAGTCCACCATTGTCTTCCAAACCAAGCTGAAATGGATGTTGCAGAGTCAGAGATTTTTCAGACTGCCACAGTGTCCTTGCCGTTTTTGTTGTCAAATTTCATTCATTTGCAATGATCTCCACAGCTCACCTCGTGCACCATTTGTTTGAACTCCCTTCACTGGTACAATCCAGTTGGGACCAGATGCATAAGTGGTGGGCATGCACAAAAATCATGCATGAGCAATTTATTTATAAATACAGATTACAAAGATATTTCACCTCATGTATTCCTTTGACCATACATACTGGATGTATGATTTGCCAAAGTGATCCAATTGACTGTGAAGAGAAAATACAAGTAAGGAGAGACATACAGTAATATTACATCAGGAAAAAAGAAACACAGAGCTTGCATTCATTACTATGAGTGTAGGTTTTGATGCTTACACAGAAATAAAAAGTTTACAATTCAGAGAGGGAAATAATCATGTTATGTGTTCAATATTTCCTTCAACATCATTTTATGTCCTTATTATTTATGATGAAACATTCCACAAACAGTTAATACTATACTAATCACAATTTTAAACACATGTCAGGTCTGTCAGCCTAACTAACTGAGACCTCAATTAAATCCCAATAAGTAAAGTAAAACAGGTCTTTATATTTGGAGAAATTGTATTAAAATCTACTGATTCCATTTTTTTATTCAGTTTCACCATCTGTGAAACGGTGTTTCTTCTCTGTGCTGATAACCTGTGCCAAGGAAAGTATTTCTTTAAGCAAACTAGTTGATTAAGGGAGTGTCTTCATCCATTTGTGGCTAATGGTGGTAGTGTAATGAAGCTCGTACATGTGTGCCCAATTTTTCAATGAGCGAGATGAGACTTGCAAAGCAGAATCATACATGTGTCTTATAATTCTGGATAAAATAATGCATACACATACAGTATATCTGTTTTAGCATGTAAGCATAGGTGTAGTTATGGATCTACACATAATGTTACAACAAAAAGCCGATCAGCAACGAGACAGAAGGCTGGGCAGAGCAAACTTGTCAGATTAAGCTGTCTCTAGCCCAGGAAATAAAATCTGTACTTGTCTTCCATGAACACGTCATTACCAGCAAAAGCTGGAACCCAACCCTCTGTAAAATAAGTTGCCTAGGACAGTCTGGTATGCAGGCCTACTGCATTCTGGTTGTTTTAGGATTTTCTCTTTCAGTATGATATTCAATATAGAAAAGAGGATATGTAGGTAGATAGCTGGGCCTTGAAATTTATCAAATATTAACATTTATTTTTTGGGGAAAAATTATAAATCTATCTAAAATGGCACTGGCCTTGGTTTTACTGTACATCCACCATGAAAGATGTTTTACTGCCTTCCAGTCAGCGTGAGTCTTAACACAATCCCCCCCTCAAACAGAGAATCTCCTAACCTGGTCAGCCACTGGCTCTGCAGTGTTAGGGAATGTCAAGGATCCTTTGAGCCATTTTGAGTTTCCAGTGATGGATATTGGCAAACAGCTTGCCTCTGTGAGTAAGGATAACCTTCCATTTGATCAATCTTGCACCCGTCTCTAAGACTATACCCTCCAATAAATCAATAGCCTAGATGTGTTTGTCCTGGTGCTTTCCATTCTCCTCAAGCCCTTTCCATACGCTCCTGTCCTAAAGTACCTTTCTTTCCTTTTGCTACTTTCGACCTGTCGTCTTTGATATCCACATCCCTTTGTTCTTCTTTTACATCTTATTTTTTAAGCTTATTTGTTAGACATGATCTAAAAGCTGTTGCAAATTGTGCTTGTGTGCTAATTTGTCATGATACAGTATTTTGCAGTATTTCCCAGTGTTTGTCATCAAACAGTACTTCACACTTGGCTGTCTGTTTTGGTTAATTTTATAGAGAACAAAGGAAGCTCTCTGTATGCAGCAGCAAGGGAGAAGCCTTTTTGGACTGTGAAAGCTACAAGATATAGAAAACCAAACACAGAGGGAATTTGATTGAGAGTTGGGACAAGTGGCAATTTATCATCAAACAATGTAGTAAGGCACTGAGAACATCAGGACTTAGGGCATTTTTTCCATTAGGATTATTCCAGCCTGGAGATGAAAACATTTTTATTTTTAATTTTATGTTAGAACAGAGTCATTATTTTGTATTACTCATAGGAACAAGTCTGTAGATGCCACAATTAAATTTCCTGAACAAAACACTTTTAATATATCTTTACAATCCCTGCAGGACTGCTAGTCGCTCGTCTTTCTCTCCTAAGATTTAGTGGAAGGGGGTATTTTCTAATGACTTCAAATAATCTCATAGAGCGTCAACCCCATATACCAATTATTAATTAGAGACTGGCAATCCCTCTGAGATTTTGTCTTAGTACAAGGAAAAAAAGAAAAGAAAATAGAATTAGGTAGTCCCATAGTGGCTAAGCTGCAAGCCATTTCTAGTCCATCTACAAATGGAGGGTGTATTGCCAAGTATTCACAGGAGATGTATAGATGCACACATCAAAACATCTTTACTTAGATTATATATGTGTGTGTCAATACACACAGTGACACTGACCTTAAATGTCTATTGGAAGCTGGCAGCACTTGGCATTGTACATTAATGAATGACAAATATGTACTGTATAGGTCAGGTACTCAAATACAAATCTTCAAGGGCCACAAAGATGTTTTTCAATGGCTCGAAGGTCCATTTATTGAGGTCGGTCAGGCCACATGTGAAATATTGTACTGTAATATTCAAAATATATCCTTTTTAGTCAAAACAACAACAAAAATATGCACTAAAATATAATTTCCATTTTGACAAAATTAAAATAAATATTTGAATGAAACAAGAAGCGTGCCTTCCATCAAATTTCGCTGAAAAAAGTTACACATGAGGACTGACAGTATGTGCAGCAGTCCCCATGAAGGAAGATCAGACCATAAATGTAGCCTACATGGACATAGATGTGAATCACCTGTAACAACGGCGCTGAAAAAAAATGAAATAAATAAATAAAAGAGGATGCTGCTCTCCAGCCTGTTCACCTGCAGTCCTCCTGCAGCTCCACAGAGGAGCTGTCAGGAGCTCTGCTGTTCCTTTCTCTTCAGTCTGGTGTTTGGCTGCACTTTGTATAAAAACAGTTCAACATTGGACGATCTAACCTCGCGATCAGCTGAGACAGAGCACAGTGGATGTGGCACTGATCAGCTGTCGCAGCGCACGTGTGTATTTAACGGCAAAAAAAAAATTGGAGCGATCTATTTTTTTTGCCGTTAAACACGTGCGCCGCCAGCATCGTAATCTAATCGGTTAACAAGCGTCGGTTATGGTCAGTCTTTGGAACCTTGGCTCAAATGGTGCGCAATCTAGGCTCCTACAGCTGGCAAAGTGACAATATGAATGAACCGATTCAAAAACAAAAGTGAAACTTAAAAATGCGCTCGCAGCGCGATCCAGTAACAGGCTGTCTGTATATCATTGGTATGGAGACAAGTCCCGATATACACGTGTTGACCCGACCAAAACACATACTTAAAGGATAATTTCCGTTTTTTACAACCTGGACCTTATTTCTAGCATAAAATACGAAAATGTACTCACCCAGACAACTTTGGTGTCATGTGGAGTCGTTTTGACGAAATTAGCCCCAGTGGAGCGGCGCATAACCGTATAATGCGAGAACACGGGGTACACAATGCAGCCTCTAAATCAGTGATTCTTAACCATAGGGCCGCGGCCCACGGTTGGGCCGCCAGCACCCCCCAGAGGGCCGCAAAAAACTTTCAGTTTTGCACCTGTGGGCCGCGAGGGCCGCGGACTGCGTAGATCAGGCATGTCCAAAGTCGGCCCGCGTCTCTGGCCTCAAACAGGCTGAATGACAAGAGGGAGTGAAGCCTCTTGTCATTCATCCAGGATCTTTGTCTCTGTGGGGGGAGGCGGGGCCGCTACCACACACACACAGTGCAGCATGTGAACCTGTGAGGAGCAACGCTAGGTAACGTCAGTGTTGCCAACTTGGCGACTTTCCAAACCCTCTTAACGACTTTCTTTTAGTCAAAAGCGACTAGCGACAAATCTAGCGACTTTTCCGGTGCTGTAAACGTTTCTGGTTTGGAGACTCGGACGTGAAAGCACGTCATCACTGCTGTTTTCAACGGTGCTGCCGTGAGCCCCTCGCCCCCGTCCCTACAGCACTCGCCGGCGGTGTCACGGAGCTGTCCCCGCTGCAGAGACCCGCTCCATGCCGCTGACACCCCCATCACACAGAGCGACATAAACAGCCTCAGCTCAGTCACTACTCACCTCATCTACTGTGATGACACACGGTCAATATCTATTGAAGTGCTATTTTGTTGAGACTTAATAAGAACATTTTTTGATTTTTGAAGAAAAAAAAAAAAATCCAGACAGTGTGACTTTGGTAAAAACTTGTTTAGATTTGTTTATCTGTGAAGAAATGAAAAGAATGCCATTTGCAATTAAAAAAAAGTATTAAATAGTTAATTTTATATAGTTTGTACTATAAAAATTGGGCCTCAAGGTCAAAAAGGTTAAGAACCCCTGCTCTAAATAACACATTATCCGCCGCAAAACTTGTTCATTTCGCCAATATTTTGTTATGATACACTAGTGCTATTCCTCTCCGAGCCTGTGGTGGCATGTTATTAACATCCGGCGTCTGTAGGTTGACTACTAACCTCTGATCTGGATGATGTCATCTCCGACCGCTGCCCGGCTCATTCTGATAATAATCATTCCGCTTCGGCATTTGGGTCCATTTTTAGCTCAACTAGCCGGAGCTTTAGTGAGTCCTGGCTGCGGAGAGGAAGCCTGTGGAAGCTGAACTTCATCCAGCTGCTCATTTTGTTCTGACAAATCAGAAACACGCCGAAACGAACCATAGCATTAGCGGTAGCAAGTTAGCCGCGCCGCACCGCAGTCGGAGATGACATCATCCAGGTCAGAGGTTAGTAGGTCACCCTACAGGCACAGGATGTTGATAACATGCCACCACGGGCTCGGAGGGGAATAGCACCAGCGTATCATAACAAAATATTGGTGAAATGAACAAGTTTCGCCGCAGATAATGCGTTAGAGGCTGTGCTTGGATGCCCCGAGTACATTATACAGATATTCGCGCCGCTCCACTGGGGCTAATTTCGTCAAAACGACTCCAAATGACACCAAAGTTGTCTGGGTGAATAAATAATTGTATTTTATGCTAGAAATAAGGTCCAGGTTGTAAAAAACGGAAATTATCCTTTAAGTTTGTGTTTTGGTCAGGTCAACACGTGTATATCGGGACTTGTCTCCATACCAATGATACACAGACAGCCTGTTACTGGATCACGCTGCGAGCGCATTTTTAAGTTTAGTTTTGAAGCGGTTCATATTGTCACTTTGCCAGCTGTAGGAGCCTAGATTGCACACCATTTGAGCCAAGGTTCCAAAGACTGACCGTAACCGACGCTTGTTAACCGATTAGATTACGACGCTGGCGGCGCACTTGTTTAACGGCAAAAAAAATAAATTAAAAAAAATTGGTGACCCAGTTTGAAACTGAAAGAAATTGTTATCACGTAAATCACATATCGTTATCAATAAATCATTTATCATTTAAAGGTATTATATTCATGGGTGTGAAGCATGTAACTGCCTTTTTTTTTATTTGCTGATTGGATTTCTGAAACTTTCCAGACTTTCTCAGTCGCCAACAACTGCCTAATTTCAATGAAAAAGATACATAAATGCAACACTAGTTAACATTAGCTGCCACTGCAAGGCCCATAATGTTACTTGACATTGTGAAAAGCTGTAGGTGTACTATAAAAAATGACAACATAGCATATTTGTAATGTTATGTCTAGTCCATTACATTTTAGCATTGTCACCCATCAAATTTACTCATTAACATCTCTATGGCTCTCTAGAAGTAGCCACTAGCCAATGACAAAGCTGGCTAACTAGCAAACAACAACGTATGATAGAAATGCAGTCAATGTATCATAGGGATGGGAAATCGGCCCTATATTCAGATCATTCGATCGTGGACACTGTCGATCGCCGATTGGCGCGCGTGCGCGGGGGGGGGGGTTGCAATTGACCCTTCGCCAACTCCTCCCACAAACGGCTATTGTCCAATCCTACGTTAGCAACCGTAACTATAGGCCTGGCAAGCTTTCCGCAGTGAGTCATTACGTTTGCTTTTGTGGACACATTTTGAGACTAGGACGAAAAACATTTGTTTGTAGAGAAGGATGTTGTTGCTGCTGCTGCTACTACGGCAGTGGCGGCGGCGGGGGCAGCAATATAGAGATGTTCAGATACGAGCTGACTTTTTTTTCCACTTGAGCAAGTGTAAATATGGGGATAACCATATGTTCACCTCCGAAATGACAGCTGTACTTTTACGGCTTTTACCTGGGCTTTTAGGCGAGGGATCCTCCAGGCAGGGACTGCTTTCACTGACTGATACAGCGGTGGGAGAGAAAAAAAACAGCAGTGAAAGCTGTATGTGGTTCACAATTAGGGGTGGGTATTGCCAAGGACCTCACGATACGATACGCATCACGATACTTGAGTCACGATACGATACGATATCCAAATTTTGTGATATATTTTGCGATATTCTACATAGTTCACTGAAAAATGTAAAAGGCATTATGCATCTTAAAATCCGAGTTGTATGTACATCAGACGATAGTGATAATTCATGGGACAAACTGAGTCAAAACAATGTAATTCAAATTATCCATGCCATTTTATACAAGTGCAAGTTACAACAACATATTTCAATTGGATTTAGGTCTGAAACATGATTTATTATTTTAAAAAAAAATTGAAAAAAAAAAAAAATGATATTTAAACATTGAATATCGATATCGTATCGCGGTATAACGTATCGCGATATATTGCCATATCGATATTTTTGCCCACCCCTATTCACAATCGCCCAAAAACTTGCAGTTTGACAACGTTTCATGACCAGTGAGACGACCTAAGTCTTCGTGGGTTGATAGACGGTAAAATTACCAGCCCTTACTGCTGCTCTGTACATTGTCCAGTTGTGTCGTTGAACAGATGTTTTATCCTCCTGTGCGAGTCACGTCACTGAAAACTATGAATGATCTTTGTGACTTCTTCTCTCTATTATCTCAGTACAGTTTATCCAGACATTTGCTGATATTTCCTTTGAAATCGATACCAAATATTGCCAGGAGCATGGCTGGGAGTGAAAGCTTGCCCGGCGTAGCAACAGTAACCAAGGGGGCGGGACTTACGCGAAGGGTCAATTACGTCAGCTTTAAAAAAAAAAAAAAAAAAAAAAAACTTGCTATATAGCTAGTTCCGTTCATTCATCTCCGCATAGCGCTCACTCTCCGTTATTGTCGTTCAGACACACAGACAAGCGCGCATGCATGACGCGCGGGTTTTTTCCAACCCGTGGGTCCCGCATCTATGAAGTGTTTTGACCCGCCCCAGTCCGCCCCGCACCACCGCATCTATTTTCACAACCCGCCCCGCCGCTATTAAACGTCAGACAGCGGGCTTTTTACTTTGAAAGGGCAGACAGAGGCGCTGTGTTGCCGGTAGCTTGTCAGTGTGGAGCTCGTGAGGAGTGGGAGAGTCACAGTGCAGCGAGTGCAGCAGCCGCCACGGCCGCCGCCTCTCACTCTCCCCGGTCTGCTCTGGGCTCTCAGTGAAACCAACCCCGCTCTGCTGACGCGCCCAGCCGCCGTCTCACCGGTTCCTTCACACCTCCGCCGGCTTTCCCGTCAACATCAGCGCGCCCCTGATAACACACTCTGGACTTCATCATCAGTTTTTTTAATGACCCGCCCCACCCCGCACAGCCTGCGTCCGCGGCATGCACCCCCGAAAAAAGGTGAGAAGGAAAAAAAAAGATGCAACAGGATGTGTAATTAAGAGTTTAATATTCACTCCTCTGTTGCACAGATCCAAGGGCTCTGTATGCACACATGTTGCTCCACGAAACATTTTTCAAGTAGGCCTACACAGTAGAGCGCAGGTTCTTGAGATTATTTCTTTAACATCTTATGGCAGTAAATTAATTAAAGATCGCCTTAAAGATCGCCATTTGGAAAAAAAATCACGATCGTCCCTTCGATCGCCGATAGACGATCCGATCGAAAATCACTCCATCCCTAATGTATCATGCAATGAAAATGGATTAGTCCATCATTACAATGTTAGGCCTACAACTTTCCGTTAAGAATATATCATATTGGTATCTCTAATACCGGATAAACAATTAAAGCTTCAACTGAAGTTTATTGTTGCATAGAAGCAAATCTTTGAATTCAGCGTAAAACTCTCTTCCAAATGTGACCCTCTTCTTTGAATGTGCATCCCCTTACAACCTCCTGCTTTAAAAACAATCCTCTTATCAGCAAGGAAATTCATAAGATCCTTCCCTGTCTATGGCCTGACAGATGGCAGAGCTCATCTCTCATCCTCGTTAACCAAGTGGCCAGTCTTCTTAATGAGCACTATTAAAGGTAAATGCCATTACTGCAGCACTCTGTCTATTCATTACAACCATCAATGTGCATTGATGTCTGTCTTCATCTAATCATAGAACTCTTCTGCGAGCACTTCTCTTCACCTCCCTCTCACATTACACCGGATTAATGTCAGATTTCTTTCTCTCTTCTTTTTTGCCACATTCACTTTTGCTATTGTGTCCCTGTGCACATGAAGCATCGCACCTTTCAGCTGATAGAGATGGAGATACAGCCATGACTCCAAGACCTGCCTTAAAAACACAATGCAGTTTACTGAAACACACTTGCCTCTAATCAAATCAATGTGTACAAATGGGTTTGTCAATTTCAACTTACAGTTTCTGTCTTGATATGTACTTCAGAACTTTGAACAGGTTACTTGTGGATAAACATTATTGCCAAACATTGAGTGTCAAATGTATTTTCAAAAATGAGCCATGACAAAATTATACTCCTGGGCAACCATGGCAGAGGCTTGGGTGGTTGTTGTACTGTATCTAACTTTCTTGGTGCTCTGGTAGTCATCTTGAGACTGGCATTATCACTCTGCTGGAGTTTACTCCAAACCGAAACATCTCAACAAGATTGATTTTGTACAGATGTTCACGTCCATGGATGAATAGTCCGATTTACTTTTGTGATCCCTTGACTTTTCTTTTTTGACCTCATCATCAGGTCAACATTTAACTTCTTGCTGCACAACAGGACATAATTATGTCAGTCTCCATCATAAATAGTCATACTTCTTTAACTATGCTGTTTGCATTAACTAATGTATGGACTGTCAACACGTGATCAGCAGCACTACTGGGGGCATGTAGTCCTCCCACTAGGCACCCAAGGAAAAAGGAATTGAATATTGTTAATGGATTAACTGAGCTTAAAGGGACAGTATCTTACAGGCTTTTTTTTTTACGCAAAAGTCAAATATTGCTTTCATAAATACGTATTTACCGAAGTCTAATCACAACCGCATACAAATGAATGCTGTCTCGTTGCTTAGAATAAGTTGTTTACAAATACATAGGTCGTTGGTGCACCCACCGGAGGCTGTCATGTTGCATCGCCATCTTTGAATATGGTACGCGAAAGCGGACAAACTTGGCTCAAACACTCTATTATTGAGTGTCTGTGACTAGGCTTGTGCCAGGAGGATGATCGACGTAGTTGTTTTTGTTTTTTTCTGCCGTTATAAAACACACATGGTGCTAGCTGAGCAGCATTAGCAGCTACGTAGATCTTATAATGTTGAACTGCTCTTATACAAAGTGCAGCCAAACACCAGGCTGAAGAGAGCGGGACAGCAGAGGCTCCTCTGATAGCAGCGCCGTTGTTACAGGTGATGCATAATGTTACCGTATGTGTCCGAGTATGTTTGTCCTCTGATCTTCCTTCATGGGACCGCACTACGTAACTGGCACATCCTGTAAGTCCTCCTGTGTAACTTTTTGCTGTGAAATATGACTGAAGGCACGAGTGGAAGTCTGCACGTGTGTTCGGCGGCCACAGTCACTTTGCCGATGGGAGGGGTGAGCAAGTGAGCGCTGCAATCTGAGTGCTGGATGTCACGGTTTAGCCCCAATACTACATACTGAGTCTTTAATGTTTCAGATATCCCAATTTAACATCTGCTGGTCCATCTTGTCATCTTTAATTCAATTAGCATGTTCCATTCTCTGTACAGTGTATTGCATGTTAAAATGACACATAAAGTTGTTTGTAATATGTAATATTTTTGGGCAAGTTTATTTAGACTTTAATGATGATTCCTGATGTTTGGGATTCTTGCTGCTCTTCAACCTTGGATACTCATTTTCATTTGTCCCCCCATTCCCTCTGCATCTCACTACATGCATACCCTAATGAAGAAGGAATGGAATTACTGTTTGTTTTATCAGCAGGGGTCTGAGGACTGTCCTGTATAATTGGGAAGTAAGTGGAATAGATATGTGAATGTGAATAAATAAGCCAAATGTAATTAATGAGGACCAATGATTCGACCGGTGATAATTAAATCTGCTGTGTTTTTCAATTTGCATGATTAACATGTTAGTTAACATTATGTTGTACCCACACGTTACAGGTTGTTCATTCTCAAAATGTCAACATATCAGAAATCTCAACACTGCACTTAATTATCTTCAGGAGCTTTATAACTATCAGCTAAATCAATTAACTTTAATCTGCAACCAATTAAAGTGTGACTTTTAGGAATGCTAATGTGCCACATGCTGCACTTATATCATGGCCTTCTCATACACAGACGTCACCAAAAATTCCTCAGGAACTTCAAGTGTGGGGGGGATTGCTTGTGCACTCTGCATAATGTCTGAACAGGAAGTGTTTAGGCACCAGGGATATATTTTGCTTAATGTTTTCCTCATACTCAACTCAAATTAAGTTTGATTTTATGCTGTGTTTTATGATTCAAAAGAGGTCAGGAATGATTTGCATATTTTGACATTTTAAACAATTCACAGCAGCTCAAAAAAGGAAAAAAAGGATAAAAAAAAAACCTGCCTGAAATCAGCTACAGTGGGTTTTGAAGGAGCTGAATGGAAGGAACCAGTCTGGGTACTCAATTGTGCTGTTAATATTATACTGTCAAATGGAGAGGACAGCACTTGACAATGAAGAACAATGAGTATTTCCAAGCCTTTCATGTCCAGCAACCACTGGCATATTGAGGAGGGCACTTTTACCGATATGCTATTTTAGTGTTTTATTGACCAAGACAGGGGGATGAGGTAAAGTGAGGGAATAATAGGAGGAGGAGGAGGAGGAGGAGGAGGAGGACGAGAGTCATTTTGGACACAGAGCTCTTCCCACCTCCTACCTACTCCTAACACCTCGACTGTATTCGAACTCACTGATACTGTGACGCTAACCTTTCTTGTGCCCTAATGATTGTGGCAGTAGCCCAAACATTAGTGAGACATGTTGGTGACTGGAGGGAAACTACATTAGTTTCAATCTCTGCACCGCCTGGGAAATCCAGGGAGCATTGGTCCCAACGGTTCCTTCAAAGCTGCAATGTGATTTTTTATTTATTTTTTTTAAGCATGGAAACGGCACCAGATGGTCGAGCTATATTGCACAGTTTTTTTCTAAATGTGAACACTGACAACACCTCGATTGTTTGGAAGTTGTCGTCTAAAAAAAAAGGCCATGACTTTTTTTTTTCTCACCTGTTATCTCTATGGCCTGAAGACTGATAAAGTTAAGGCAATTAAAAACACTTGGTTGACAAATCATGGTTAAAAGAAACCAGACTTTAAGAAGTTGACAGTGCTGACACTGCCTCATGGCATTAAGATAATATCATGTAAATCCTATCTCTGCCTTTGAGAGAGAGAGAAAAAAAAAGTTTATGTTTGAGCTGCACCAATTAGTTGATTTAATGGATAAATTCATGATTAATAGGTTGACAGAAAATGATTCAGCAACAAATCTGATGAATAATCAATAATTCCTCTCTTGCCCAAAATGTCTTTGTTTTTAGCTTCTACAATGTGAGCATTTGCTGGCCTTTGTCTGTCGTGATTGATGAATTTAGACTAAAGAGGTTTAGGCATCTTTAGTCTTTCTTTTTTTCTATCTTTCTTTATTTCCTTATTTCTTTTCTATATTACTCCTATTAGAATTTGGACAAACAAAATAACTGAGAACTAATAGATGAATTAAAGATCCTATATTGCATCAAGTAAGATGTCTTGGTTATTAAGCAGCCATAGAGTATAATACCAGAAAAGTATAAAGGTACTCAGTCCAAAGAGAAATGCACACGGTCACATTAAGTAACTGAGTCTTAGAACTACCTACTTGGACTTCTTTAACTTTGTGATGTCACAACAAAGCAGTCACCACTCTCAGACATACCCCCCATGGGCCCACCATCTAACCTTACATGATTTGGTTTCTCTGAGCATTTTGCAAGCCTACAGTATATATAATGCTCCAATAAACAAGATTTACAAAGTGCTTCAGATTATAAAAAGTAATGGATTCATATTTAGTTGGATCGGGGATACACTGATAAATGGTGGAGCCTAATGTGCTTCCAAGTCATAAGAAGGATTATCAATTCATTCTAAATTAGCAGAGCCAGTATTGTGGATAGTTGGATACTATTTGAGAGACACTGTTAGTGTTCAAACATGTTTTTAAGTAATGGAGGATGTGCTGAAACATTTTTTTTTTTTTGCTTCAAAATAAAAATAATTCATTGAAAAAGTCAAAATATGTATCAGAGACAATAGTTGATTTGCTTTTGCTATTGGAGAGGTAAGAGGGGACCTTACCTGGCAATGTTTCTGAATTGAAAATAACAATGGCTGACTTGTACTTCTCAGCTGGGAATCCAAAATGATGTGGGGGTCCTGAAATCATTCATTATTCACCCGACCTCAAGAGGTTGGTTGTCGGGAGAATGTAAACATGCTGTCACTTTTCTGATTGGGGCATCTTCTCAGAGTTAAATCTCTTAGCATATATTGTGGATGGGTTTGGCCAGTCATGAGCCAATTGTAGCTGTCAAGATGAGGGTAGCAGTCACACAGCAGGGGGGGGGGCTCAAAAGCAATGACAGCAATGAAGGACAGGCAAAGCAAACTAAAGAAGGAGCATCAAGCTAAAAACATAGTTTACGCTTGCTGCTTATCACAGCCTCAAGCTGGATGTTGTTTCAAGGTAGACTGCTCATCAAGATGAGTGATGCCTGGTGACTTGGAAACATGGCCAAATTAGGGTGCAGGGGTGGCAATAGTGCTCGTGGTGGTGAGGTTATTTGTGTCTTTAAGGTATTTATACCTGCTTTACCAGACTTGTATACTCTACTGAGAACATCAAGGTTTGAATATCCCTAAATGTGGCCAAACTTGTGTTTTAAATGAAAAGTCAGCGAGAAATGAGACGTAAGAAAATTAAAATCAAGCATCAAAACATCTTGACGTGTTGTGCGGTGCTTAAGACACAGAAGTCTGTGGCACACACAGCAACAGCTCTGTGATTAATACCACTGACAACGCAGTAACTAATGATCGATTGAGGATGCTTGGGTTCTAAAGACCATTTCCCCTTCACTTACTTTGCCTTTTTCAAAGCCATCTGATATTTTGATCACCGGCGGAGGCCATGTCAGTTAAATTAATTACTAATTTAAAGCTGGAACCTTCTCATTTGCACAAAACTCTGCTCATAGAGGGAGATTTTGAATGACTTGATATTTTCTGATTCTCCTGACATCTGTAAAGATTTCATCATACCATGTAAAGAGAGTGTGATTAATAGCAGTGACGCTGACACATCTTTAAAACAATATATGTTCTTGTATTAAGCATAAATTAGTGCTTTGAAGTTTGACACTTCTGCTGTGTTGTGCTAGGTACAGCAGTGCATGTGTGTCAGACAGAGCTGGAGGATGATTAGACTGCATCTGAGAAAAATAATTACATCATGCCAGTGGCTTCAGTTACTGTCATGTGCTCTTTGACTGTTTATTTATCTTTAACATAAAGTGATTTTAAATGAACGCCTCCCCCCCTGGGCGGTCCTCTTCATACATTTAACTCTATCTACAGTTTCCCAGCGTGCTCATAATGTCCGTCAATGAAATCTTCATTCATATCGAGCAAGAGAAACACAGCCTAACATTTACAGGCTGATGTATTATGCAGCAGAAGCTTTTAAAAAAGATGATTGGAGAATTCCCATCTGAAACGCAGCTGCAACATCAAAGCGTGAGTGGGAGGAAAAAATTAAATGGTACAGATATAAATAATGGTGGACTTGATGTCTTTGCTAATTGGGATCTCTGGCACTCAGGTCAAAAGGCCTCCGCCTGGCGAAGCCTAAGGGGAACTTTTCTGTTGTGTCAAGGTGCTGAGGTGCAACAACATGTCGTGCTCTCAGTCAAACTATTTCACTCTTTAACTGAGACTTGTTATCAGCGAATATGCACGCCGTGTGCACTTCAGCACTACGGTGGAGCCAGTGGGAGTGTGACGTCATCGCCGGAGCAAAGAATACGCTGAGTGTGTGTTTCGATGCTCAAATGGAGAGATTCTCACACAGCTGAGGGGAAAAGTCATGTGCTGAGTGTGTGTGTACATGCGTGCAAGTGTGTGTCAGACGATGCACCGACCATCCTTTCCTGACCCACTCTTAGAGCCCCCCCACCCCTCACCCCCTTCTCAAGGCCTGCCAGGCTGCTGCCAAGTAGCCTCACAAACACTAGAGGGCTCTCTCCATGGACAGCAACACGGGCACCCCCTCTGCTGTCACTCACACTCTGCTGCACTCACACACAAACACTCACATTCTGCTATGCAATGATGAGCATGACCTTTACGCTGACTATCTTAATAAGACCTGTGTAACACTCTCCCAGCTCCTTGTATTTCAAAAGTCTGAGCTTTAGTGTTTCTTTTTTTCCCCACACATAAAATTCCCTCCCTTGTAAATGCATGTGTCAAGAATACCAATCAACTGAAGCACAGAACTGTCAGTGGAAGAGAGAGGAAACTGGAGTGAGCCTGAATGGATACAATAGTTCTTTACTTTCCATTGTGCCAGCAGGGCCACAGTGTGCGTGTCCATCTGTTCATTGCTTTAACCCTATCAAATGACAGTGTAAATGAGCAGCCTGGGCTTCGTTTCACTGATCGCTTGGCCCCCTTTCATTCCACTAATAACCGAGAGAACTTACGCGTCGCTGCCTCAACAAAAGGCAAGAGTTAGAGCGCGGAAAGGAAAACAGAGACGCGAGGAGAAGGACTTCACCTGCACGCACCTTATGTGATATATATCTCCAGCTTTGGCAATGTGAGACGATAACCTCTGCGGCGCGTCCGTGCCCGTGCGGAGCGGCGCGCGTTCATTTGTGCGCCTGTTGACCCGGCTCCTCATCAACCCAATGAGCGCCGTGGAGGGGAGGCTCTCTTCGCCACCGCGCATCTCTCCTCCATCTCCTCCTCACTTTCCCAGTCGGCCAGCAAGCCTGTCGGAGCTCTTAACTAACAACCCCAACACTGTCACTCCGCCTTGACAAAACTGCAGGAAGGATTTCTAGCCTCACGCCTCTCCGCATTTTACCCCCCTTCCTTTTGCTCATTGTGCCGCCACCACGAACGAAACGCGTTGGACTTTTTTTTTTTTTTTTGCGGGTTGTGAAGGGGGGGAAAAAAATAAAGCCATGAAATGATGCAGCAGCGGAGAAGGATGCAAGTCTCACTAGTAAGTATTGCTCTCCATCATCATATATATATATATAACCCTAACAGGTATCACTGTTGGGCAGCGGTGTTTTGTGGATGGGCTTTAATAGGACTTCCCTTTTTTAATCCATCGCGGGGCTGAAAGTGCATTCATTCCCCGGCGCATTTGCATGAGTGAGATGACACGGAGAGACAGACCAAGTCTACCGAGAGGTCTGCAACTTCGGTTACCTTCTTTATTCACGTTTCACTTGTCTCTGTCGCGCACATATGCTGTCAGTGTATGGTTTATTCTCTGTAAACTGGACTGCTTATGCGCTCCGGCTCCACGTTTGGCGCACCGAGATGGACTGATGGGAAGCGTTAGTGTCATCAATGGGTATAAAACTTCAGAAGAGAGGGAGAAGGGAAGAGAGGGCGAATTTCGGGCATAGTCGGGAGTATGTGCGGTGAACTGTCACCGAGCTACAAAAGGCGAGCATGCCACAAACTTCATGGAATCATTTGCGGTTTCATATGTCTCGTCGGGTGGTTGTAGAAACTAAACCACGAATTGCTCCCCGTGTGCGGAGTCCAACCTTGGACAGCTCCTCCGCTGCCGGCGCTCGGTTTGTCTGCAGAGCTTTCTGGACCGGCTGCTTTCTGGCGGGGAGCTGTCCTACCCCCGTGGTGCTGAAACCGCTTGCTTAGTCACGCACCACAGTGACTTGATAATAGACAAAAAGAAAATAAGGAAAAACATAAATATATGTCAGATATTTATGGGGGAAATTCAACATGGCCTTTAATTTTATATATTCACATTTATATTCTCCTCTTACTCATTTCTCCTAAATATTTTTTTATTTATTAACAGTGTCCTTTTAGGTCGGTGCCTGTAGTTGGAGAATGTCACAGTAACTCGGATCTCTCCACACTTTATGGTGTTGCAGTTGCCTTCAGGTGGAATACATTACAGTTTATTGTCCTTGGAATTGCACTGCTGGAACCATGTATTACTCCACACACCGGCATATGACCGCAGTGACAAACTGCGTGTAGTAAAAGTTATCAGAACTAACACTGACACTGTGCTGAAATCAAGCCATTCTGTGCAGCGATAGCATGTCCACCTGCATCAGTTTGAGCAGAGGACAGCTCAAAGCCAACCCTTTGTGTCTGCTTTTTTTTTTTTTTTTTATCCCTCCGGTTTTGCATTCTAGTGAGCAATGCAACATCAGTGTGTTGTACAACTCAAGTGACCAAGCTGAGTGAGATGGATGTTAAAGCTTAAACTGACTTTGATTAAAGGGCAAAATTTACATTTCATTGCATACTTTTGATTATATGTCA
Source organism: Trachurus trachurus (assembly GCF_905171665.1). NCBI lineage: Eukaryota > Metazoa > Chordata > Actinopteri > Carangiformes > Carangidae > Trachurus > Trachurus trachurus. Next base: position 24,154,093 of record NC_139893.1, on the reverse strand, counting down.
CAGGAGTGTTGTATTTAATTTGACTGTTGTTTGATTAGTGTTGAAAATAAGTTTATGTGCAGCCTTCTAAGAAAGCAACAACTTCAGTCTGATTTAACACGTCTAATACAATGATTAGACTCTACGTACTTTCACAGTGATTTCATCAGTACAACTATGATATCAGTGAGCTGCAGCGCTGTTGACTTCATGGAGCTCACCTGCAACCAGCCTCTCTATTTAATACTGTCACTATCGCTTGAATACACGGGTTGTCTGAGGAATTTGATTGCAGCATAAAAGGATTTTTTACACTCGCAATGTATTGTCAAATATTAATCATAAGGAACATGTAATTTGCTCACAATCTTTCTAGGATAATCCTCAGAACAACAGATTAAAGCAGTGCAATCTGATGTGGTGGGCTCAATAACCTCAGAATACGCACATACCAGTTTTGTTGTGCAATTGTAGCAAGATGATACTAAAATCAGACTGGAATAAAGGGTCATGGCTGCCACAGACAGATCATGTGTGATGATGAAGTGACATCTTAACTTCTTCTACTAAAATGAGAATTTTCCTTCTAGATTTTTATTATAGTCTTTTTTTCTTTTACCTTTCCGCTTGCCTGAGAAGCACATTCCCCCTCCTTCTATCATTCTGGCTGTCTTGTCTGATTTGTTCAAATGTTTGTTTGACTCCACTTTCTTATTCTTACCTCCCTCTTTCCTCCCCAACCTCCTGACAACTGCTCACAAGACTAAAGACATCTAACAAACTGTGATTGCTCCCTTATAGGTCTCCCCCTCGGAATAACACCAAATGGATTCTGTGCTGAGCGCCTCAGCCCCTCGCCAACTGCTATGGAGGCATACCATGCAAGTGACCTTTATCACACCATGAATGCAAGCTCTGCCGTTCAAAGAGGACACAAGTAACCTTTTCTTATTATCTGAGGAGCTGTTGATCTAAAGAAAGTAGGGGGAGACGAGACACGGCGAGAGAAGAGTCTCGTAAAAACAAACAAACAAACAAAACAAAACACACAAGGACAGGATGCCAAAGCGGTCCGAGGAGATGCTCATGGATCTGTGGATGTCCTTGCTGCTGGTGTGGATTACTTGTGTTCCCTGCGTGTCTATGTCCCCTATCATAGGCCAGTCCAAAAGTACACAAACTGGTGGGTCCGCAGCAGTGGCGAGCGGTCTTGGCGAAGGACAAAGATTACTGAGCCGCGCCAAGAGAGGATGGGTTTGGAATCAAATGTTTGTGCTGGAGGAATTTTCTGGACGTGATCCAATTCTAGTTGGCAGGGTGAGTGTGCTGTGATTGTCAGCATTATATTAAGCTCGCTTATCGTGTGGAAACATTAATTTGGCCATTTGAATGCTCCCTCCATTTTTTTTTCATCCCATGGGCAGTGGGAGGGTTTTGCTTGTCAAGGGGAAGCAGAGATATGGGGACAAGAGAGAGGGTGGTGGGGGGAGGAGAGGGGTGTGTTCGTGTGTGTGTGTGGTGGTGATGGTGGTGTGTCTCAAAATGCTTTTGGAAATAATTAAACTCCCATCAAATATTGGTGGCAACATATTTTTTAGCTATTTTGGATGTCCTTGAAAACCAAGACACTGTTGCAGTCACGCATTTTGCTATGTTAGTTTTTACCAGTTACTCTCCACACTAAATACAGATGCATGCCCCCCCCCCCCCCCCCCCCCCCCTTTTAAAAACAAAAAATGAAAAAATGAAAATCTCCCATTATGGCGCACATCCATTTTTTTTTTTGCCAAGGCATGATTTACAAATTGTGCATAGCCCGGATAAGAGAGGGCTATTTTAGTTAACTGTAGTTTTATCCATTGCGGCGCTGTAATGAACAGAACTGTGGGCTAATCCTGCGGCTAAGGGCCACCTGCTCCCTGGCCTGTGTTGAAGTGTCAGGCAGGTTTCGGGGAAGGGGAAGGCTGCTGGCCAGCCTGGCCAAAGCAGCTTGTTCACAGCTCATTGCTGGGAACTCACCTGGGGAGAGTCAGCCTGGCAGTCACGTTCGCCTCCCCCCACCCAGAATATCACCCAGCCACACTGGCATGGGCCAGAGTGCAAGCTATCAAGCATAATATTTGATCTTGTTCAGTAATAGCTTTTGCAAACAGTGTTTTGGTGCCTAATATTTGATAATTGGTGGGTATGCCTTTCTTGTTCATGGCATATTGCCATTGTGATACACTGGAATATTTTTTTTTCAGCTCCAGACATGGCACCTGACAGAACTCTAGTGAAAAGAAAAAAAGAAGTGTGTTGCATTTTTTGTTGCATAAGAACAATAAGTTACATCTGATCCCAGTCAGGTTTTTAATTTGACTTTCTCGTCAGCCTTTTTTTATTTTTTTTAATCTCTCTACATTGTCATATGGCTGCATCAATTAAACATTTGCCACCATGCGGGATTTGCACCTGTGTTTTCTAAATACCATACGAACACAAAAATGCTGTTAAGTGATGCATTAATTTTTCAGGCGAGTCAATTAGGCAGCCTCTGCTGGATTTGACAATGGCTGCTTGTCAGAATGCTGAAACAAACAAACACTCACCGGGGCCACAGTGACCATCCGTCATGAGCTTGAAATCTGGAGGTTGGATTGCAGCTGTGAGACACTGAGTATCAAAGATTTGACAGGTCCGCTGTGTAGATATTACACTTGCAAAGATTTTCTTAAAAAAAAAAAAAAAAAAAGGGCCACACAGAACATAAGGTAACAGAAGATGCCCAAAGTTTCAGTCCATGATTCCAAGCTCACACTCAGTGCACTGTGTACCTCTGGTCTGAGTGTGAAATGATCTGCAGATTCTTGTTCTGCAACAGAGGATTTGGTGGCACAGAATCAAGCTATTCTCCAGTCATGAAGGATGCTCTCTCTCAAGGTCTCGGCTAATGTTTTACAACAAACTTGTCTCTAGGATAGGTTACTCATAGGTGTACGCATCTTCGTGTTGAAGGACAATGCAGGGATTGGGCACGAGGTAGGAGGAGGGGGGGGCAGCTCCGGGGCAAAGAAGAAGAACGTGGCTTGCCTTTTTGCGAGGCGATGATGATGGGTTGCGTTCACTGCAAGGTTAAGTGCTCATGAGTATGCCTGGCAGAGCAAAGATAAGTCCTATGTTAAACCAAAATGGCACTGTATTGGTTTAAGAGTATAAATCTGCCCCCCCCTCCCTTCAGTACCTCTGTCTCCTTTTTATTCTCCTTTCTCCGTGTTTCTCACACTTAATTAAAGAATGAATCAAATGGGTGGGAGGCGTGATTCAAATGGGTCATACAGCTCTGTGTGTATTTTGCACAATTTCCTCCACTGTGCGTGTGAGGCTGCCTGGTGTCTGTGGTTGTGGGCTGATTGTCAAGGAAAGTCCGGGCTGAGATTGCACTCTTCATCCTATGGTGTGTGTGTGTTTCATTTTTTTTTTTTTTTAATTTCTGCTGCACTCTGAGGCTTAATTATAAATGCATCCCCAATCTTTGTCAGAGACCGGGCTCCCCTCAACTACCCCAACACTGGGACTCAGAGTGAGATATGGCGTTTGTACGAGCGATGGGGAGAGATTGTGCCATCGATTTTTAACAGCGTGTCATTCTCTGTGTTCTCTCTCAACAGAGACTATTAGCATAAATGCAGGGTGGAAGAGGGTGAGGGGGAGACTGAGGTGTGGAAGAGTGAGAAGGACGGCCACGAGGTGTGACAGCACCCTTCCCTTTTTTTGCTGTTCTTCTTCGGTGCGTCGTTTCGTGACATTGTGATTCACCGAGTGCTGCGTTCGTCAGCCCCCATCAGTCCCATTGGCGTCGGGGAGGCAGACATGCAGTACCTGTTAAAGTGAAGCAGGGGAGACAGCTGTGAAAGCTTGTTGCTCGGCTGTAGCTTAAAACGAACACGGTGTTGGAAGGGATTTCGGGATTACTCATCATGAGTCGGGGACGGTTTAGAAATAACCCGTCATTAAGAATAGAAATAAGCAAATGGGGTGCAAAAGGTAGATAGGCTCTAAAATATCATTCACATGGACTGATTCAGGGGACACATTTGCTTGTTGTTGATGGCGAGTGGGAGATGCCACTTGAGTGAGTAAAGACCACTGGAAGGCAAGGAGAGGGTAATTTTAGGCAAAGTAGCTCTTGATTTACTATTGCACAACCATAATGGAAAGGTGTAGCCTGGGCTTTGAAATGAAAAGTCCTGTAGTAAACAAGGTGGAGGAAATCGTGCAGAAAATATCTCCTCATTGTGGCATGAAGCCTATTTGAATAGTCATCCATGTTTCCTCAAAAGTTTGCCCTTTTAATTAAAATTATTTCAATTATTCACACATAAAATATCTATTTAAAAAAAAAACAAGCAACTAATTTACATCAGGCCATTAAAGGCAAAACAAGAAAAGACAAACAGTGAACAAATTGCTGTGTTTGCACCAAAGCAAAGCAGAATGTGTTTTCTTTGTAGTGCAAGGCAGATTGATGGTTAGTGCTGGAATCTCTCATAGCCTTGGATGTAACTTTTCCAGACTCCTTTACTTTCCTGGGGATCATTTAGCATGTGATACGTGTGTGTGTGTGTTAGGATTAATAATGATGGATTCACGTCAGAGGAATTGTAGTGCAGATGAGGTAAATTGACTGATCCCTCATCCCATTGTCCAACACTTTTATCCGCCACAGCATTGTATGTGTTTTTCCACAAAGAGAATTGATAATCAACCATTAATATTCATCAATTCAGGCTGAACTGCAAGATTGCAAGGACTGACAGCGATACAGAAAGAATAAAGGCTTTGATTATTGATTCAGCAAAGACAACGGATATGTCCATAGGAGAAAGAAAAAAAGCTTTGTCTTTTTTCATGTATGTGCTGGGGGAAGGAAGCACAGGCTTCATTCTTCCAAACAAGCTGTTTGACAGGATCCCCAACAAGAGGAGCCACAGTGGTATCAGATCGGTCGTGAAATATAAGTCTGCAGGGGTTTTTCTCTACAAGCACAAGTGATTTTCTGTAACATGGGCGATGTCCCCCACCCCAAAAAAGGTCTTTTTCTAGTACCGACTTGTCTGAAAACCTTGAATCACTCCTTCTTGTTTTCCCTGTACATGCAGGTGAAACTGATAGGAGGTCAAAGCTTACATTCCGAACGAAACGGTGTATATGTGTTTCTTTACTGAATTGTGTATCTGGTGGTTTTCTATGTTCTAAGTTAAGATTGAAGTTTTGTTTGTGTGTGTGTGTACATGTGTCTCTCTGTTTGTGCATGTTTACCACAGTGATCTGGGCCTGACTATACCATCTTTATCTGGGATAGTTTTCCGAATTGAATCCAAACCTTTTTGTTGCTTTTGTTGCTTTCTGCACTTTGGACTGCTAGTACAAGATGTGGGACATCAGTCTATAAATACTGATGCGAGCCTCTTCTGCTCGGCTGGATTGCCTTTCTCTGTCTCTGCCCCCCCCCCACCTCCACCTCTGCCTCTCTCCCTCTCTCTTTCTCTCATTCCCTCTCACTCTCTTTCTCCGCGATGGGGTGATTATGGAAAGAGTGACTCTTGAGCCCAAGTAAGCTTGCCTCCAGGGCTGATGGGGTGTGGTACAATGACATTGTTAAAATTTCTCCAAGTGTTTAGCTTTGGCGATGCGAGGCAGCGAGGCAAAGCTAAGACGAGATTGAGTCCTGAATGCAGCTGCCGGAGCAGCCTAAGACTCCCAGGTCCGGCCGGGGCTGGGGGCGTGGGGGGGTACTATTGGTGGTTTACAACAGATCAAAGGTTGATCCCCCTTCTTGACTGAGTCGTGCCAACGTTGCCTCTGATTAGTGAGGATCCCCCAACTTAATCTGCACATACTCGGGGCTTCAGCAATTGAGCGGATATAAGACTCAGCCTTTGACTGATGGATGAGGAGTGGGAGTTAATGAGAATATTAGCCGAATTATTGCCAGTGATTGATAGCCATTATGACACAAAAATTATACGCATTGGCTCGGATATAATAAATTCTCCAATATAGGCCAAATTAGGCACAGGTTCCTGAGCAGTAGTGAGAGGGTTGAATCAAAAAGCTGTCATTAAATTCAGGGAAGGAAAGCCCATCAATGTTTGCAGGACTTAATTTCATTCCATTTGGTTTCTCACACCCACAGCAGCTCCTGGAATGCAGCGCTGTGATCTCTTTTCAGGCAGCCCCACAAAGATCCATATTGAGCTGCAGTCTAGCAGCAGCTCCTCTGTCTCTCAGCCCTTAGATCTCCATTCCCTTCTCTTGTGTAATTTAGAAAAAAAAGAAAAAATCATGCTAACATCTCTCTGTCCTCTGCTTCTTCCTGCCTTCCTCCTGCCCTGTTACTGCCCTCTTCTCTACCCCCAAGGCTCACCTGTACAGTATATCACTAATGCCGGCAGGACCATTATATCAATGGGCCATGGTCACAGTCTTTCTCTTCCTTTCCAATCTCTTCCTCTGTCTCTCCCTCCCGGTCTGTAATAAAACACTGGGCCCAGCGGTGGCTCTGATAGAGCTGTGGGATCGCATTAGTGCTGCCCTCGAAGAGCTTGACAGGTTGTCTATGGCTTTGTGTTGTCGTCCTGGTTCCCATTAACAAGCTGCGTATGTCTATGTCCGTCCGTGTGTGTGTGTGTGTGTGTGTGTGTGTGTGTGGGTGTCATACACTAGCCCATTCAGAAGTGTTATAGACTCGAATGAGAGGAGCACACACAGTTTTGGATGGCGCATATTTAGACATGAGGGTTATGTGTACAACGGTAAATACAGTGTGTCCAGGAAGCTTTATAGCTGCGGTATATTTTCAAACATTTGCAGAGGTGTCAGCGTGGACATATTTGTGAAATATATATCACTATGTGTTTTAGGCTGAAATTGCTGCCTTGAAATCTGAGGCATTTCAAAAATACAGGTGAACTCATCCTCACTGGCATTATTACATTTCCAGCAAACACATTGGCATTGCTCGTGTCTTGAATGTTATTGCCAAGTGATTTTGTTTTTACCAGTCTGTCAGTGATCATTTAATGGAAGCACCGTCGTGTCTACTGACAGTTTGCCATTGGCAGATGCGTCCTTTTATGGAAAAAAAACAAACAAACAGAAAACGCTCATTCTGTTCCCTTCTTTATGTCTTTTTAAACACACCCACGTGCAATAACCATGGAGCATACACAGCTCTTTTCTTTCCCTTCACATGCACCTCGTAACTTCCTGTGCGTTAAATTGCATGCTGCATTTTCATAAGGGAGATGAAATCATGTTTCAGTTCAGTGTTCAGTGTATCGCAAGGAGGCACATGACGCGTCTTGTCCGTGATCCGGCGGAAGCTCTCTTGTGTACATGCATCAGCTGCAATAATAATTTAACAGGAAAGCACATCCATTCACATGACTTCGGAGTCCCCTCAGCAGAATAACAAGCTCGCCGCTATCGTTCACATCTGTGGCTTGGAATCATTAAATCCATGTTTTACAGTGAGCGGCTCACATGGGGGCCCCTTTCCTCAGCTTCTGCATCAGTGCTAATTCATAGCAAATGGCCCTTTTGTGGTTTCACCTTGAACCACGTCACTGTGATTAGCTCTTTCCCATGTCAGTGTTTGTCAGTCAATGGTGTCAAACTCTTTGGGGTGGAAATCCAGAAAAAATACCCGCCCCTAATTATCCTTGCACATACAGTACACACACACACACACACACAACCTTTTAACTGCTTTCCCTCTCCTCTCATCTCCTCTGCTTCCCTCACTCCCTGGCTCACTGGGCTTGGCCTGGGCTGGCTGTGCGGAGGTGGAGCGCTTAGCAGGCTAAATTATCTGGCACTCTGCCTTGAACTTTGCTCTAACTAATTTATAGGAATTAAAGCGGTTCACCTCAAATGCTTGGCTTGGGCAAAGCTTTGGCTAAATTAGGCTGGTATCTTTTTTACCAAAAAAAAAAAAAAAGAGGGAATTTTCTTTGCTTGGATTAGATCTTTTTCAAAGCTTCAAGAGATGGATTTGCAATTTAACAAACTTAAACCTCTTGGCTTTTCTGCTGTGTTGAAGTTAAAATGATGTTTATTTCTCAGACAAAACATCAGCTTGTGTGTAATCATATTCTAAACAGGCAGCGATAGACAACTAAATTAAGGCAACATTAAAGAGTCTGATGTTGGACATTATGCTTACTTATGAATCCAGGCTGTGTTTTGCAGCCAGAACACTGGCCAAGCATCAGTAGCAGTAAATGAGGTTACAATTATTCAAATCTGATTATTCAAATCAAAAGATTATGATTATCTGAAACCTGCTAATTGGCCCTTGCCTCTGACATAGCGGTTGTGGGCACTAGCCACGACAGCAACAACAGCAGTGGTACCAGCTAAAGATTTCTGCTCCCTGTGCCAGTGTGCTCTTGTGGGCTCAATGTTTGGCTCAACTCCCTAGGCAGCTCCTCTCCTATGGATAGAGCCCAGCGTATGTGAAATGCTGCAGGCGGCTGCAGGCGGCTTATCCCTGCGCCTCTGCTCCCATACACGTCCCATCAGCCAAACTGGGACTGCCGGAGTAATCTTGTTAAGAATGGATGTTGTTATTGTGCGGCTGGATGTGCATTTGGCTTCATGGTTAGCTGAGAGCACACGTGGGCTGGAGCGGGAGAGACAATGGGGAGGGAGTTTTGGATCCAGGGCGGGGGGGTTGGTGATTGCAGAGAGGGAGGGAATGAGTGCCTATTTCTGGCACTTAAAAGATGACAGTCCTCAATCCTCTTTCTCTGCCTCTTTACTTTCCCTTCTCACTCCTCTCCTCCATCCTCCCCACCTTTCTCACCCGTCTCATACCACATAATAACAACAAAACGGCCTCTGTAAGCAGCGGACGTGACATTTACTTGAAGTTCGTGTCTTCACCTATAACAGGTATTAAAGATAATGATTATCATCACTGCTGGGTGGAAGGCAGTCACCTCAATCACTGAGATGACAATAAAAAAGAAAAAAAAAAAACCCACACACAAGATGAAGAATCAATGGCTCCATCCATGCTCCCTCTGCTCTCTCAATCCTAGCACTCCTAACACTGGTATCTGGGTGCCAACAGACTGTGGCTTTGACCTTTCTCACAAATGAATTATTTCAGTTTAATGATCCCTTCTGCAGAAAGAACAAAAAGATAGCTGAAATAATAGCCAAGGGAATAGAGGATAGATGTAAAAAGGGCAGCACCCACACACACCTTATACCTTATGCTCCTACCTTTACCTGTCGAGACATCTGTATCCATCTAATAATGCTGATAAACTTTGTTTGTGCCTCCAAGGTGCATGTGCTACATCTAGCCTGAGATTTATAAATGAACTGACTTCAGGCGAAAAGAAAAAAGAAATCTATATACCCTGGATGTAACAAGCAGGTGGTGAGGATGGAAATGCACACACACATTCACACACACACACACACACCCCCCTTTGTGTATGTGAAAGTGACACTTTCTTCTTTACTCCACCAATGTTTGATTAATTCTTCCTTTTTTTCCCTCCCCTGTCGGATCAGAAAAGGGGGTGGGATGTGGAGGGGGAAGGATGGGTAGATGCATGAAAAATTCAAAACGTTATAATATAAAATCCAGATGAATCATGAATGCTTAATGGGAATCAGGGCCGAGCGTGCAGGATGTTGAAATTGTTCTCAAAGAATCCTAGTGTATGCGCGTTGTCTGCCAGTGCAGCGTGCACAATGAGGGACACGGCATGTTACGTCTCCTCTCTCAGCTGCTCTCTCCTCTCTCGATGGCGACGAAATGAGGTGCTCAGGGAGACTGAATAGAGGACGCCAGAAACATGTGAAAAGCTTTTAGGGGGCTAGAGGCCGTCTGTTATCGAAGTCTGGCTAATTGCCTTTATCCTAGCCCCAACTGCTTGTTGTTCTGCTTGTGGATTGGACATGCACCACTGGTCTATCTGATGAAATATTAACAAATCTTTGCTAACACCCGGTCTTCTTTATTGTGTTTTAATGAAATGCAGAGTTTCAAGAAAAACTTCTGCTATTATGAATAATAGAAGATCCAATTAGTGGAACATCATCACAGATGAGTTTGATGAAAGACTGGACTGGTGTAATGTCAGAGGAGTGTGAACATTTAGTTATCAAAGTATTTGAATTTAGCAGAGTTGTGTAGGTTGATCACTTTAAGGTTTGATGATGCCAACCGGGAGATTAAACCCTGTGCAGCACTTTAATTACAAACAAAGATCTGAGCTTCAGCATAACTAAAAACCAAAACAAAGTTCCTCTCACTTTTTGTATAAGGACGATATTTTTTGTTTTATTTTTTTATTTATTTTTTCAGTTTGTCATTTCAGGATTAAGCCATTTTAATACATATTTGTGGAAATGGCACCTAAACTCTAAGGCAGCATATGAGTGATATTTTAGAGCAAGCGTTGCTAAGAGACTCAAACCTACTGACTTAAACATCACACAAGACATGTTTCCCCCACTTTTTTTTTTTTTTTTTAACGAGCACACAGCTTCTGTTAGTGCCATTAACAATTTAAGCTGCCTGTACCTTTACAACATTAACCACTTGGAAAGGCCTATCGTATGCTGAAGTGTGTATTCCACACTGGATCAGAATCCCTATAGATTGTTGCTACAGTAAATGAACACCTGCTGAGTCACTGGCACCAATGCAGCAACACTGACAGAACCAACGCTAATGTAAAAGGCATAACTTAAAATAGCTTTTCGTAAACTTTGTTAGTAAACTTTAATCTAGAGGGAGTTCAGCATCAAACCTAATTTCTTTACTAACTAAAAGCTGACTCCTGAAGTTGGCACAGCAAGTAGCTAGCCTCACCACTTTCTGATAGAAACTCACTGTAACTTTCTCTCTGTACTGAAGAGGATTATATTATTAATTATCCCTGTTTGTATTGTTTAAATGGATCAATGAGCAGTTCTCATGACAAGCAACGTGACCACCGCCTATTCACAGGAAGAGATCATTTTCAAAAATGCACAAATAGCCCCTCTGGGACTACATTTTATATTTTTGGTCATAACATACACAGATTTCTTGGCTAAACTGAATGTAAAGTAATTTCATAATTGTTGTGATGCACAAATAACTGTCATAAAAACAGCCATCCATTTCATCTATGCTTATCCTCTTCAGGGTGACAGGAGGCTTGGATTCTGTCCCAGCATGCATTGGGCAAAAAGGCAGGGTACACCCTCACAGGCTGCCAATCTATCACAGGGCGAACACACTCACAGACCAACACATTCACACTCACATTCACACCTACAGGCAATTTAGAGTTTCCAGTTCACCTAACCAGCGACTCTGTGGGCAGAAACCAGGGCAGACTCAGTGAGGCCATACAAAACCCCCACAGTACCATTTATAAATATTATGTTTGTTTTGTCTTTTTTGGCAATATTTAAAAGAAAGATAAAAGCAGCTAAATGGCAGTTCAAATAAAATTAAAGCTTGATTCATCCGTTGCTTTTATGTGAACACAATTAGGAATCTTCAGAGTAAAGCATTGAAGTGAAAATCCAAGAATAAAACATTGTCAACAATATTTTCCTTTGAGGAAATTCTCTTTAAATACTGAGCACTAAAAACAAGAAGTGTAAAGATACTTTCAATTCCACAAAAACAACGGCGCTGTGTCTTGGAGGGAAACCCCTGCCGAGTCTCATGAGATGACTCTCCTCGCCTCTAAGAAGAGGAGCACTGCCAAATGGCACAGTGCCCTTTTATGTTACTTTCTGTGCTTTATCTGCATCATGAAGCTCACGTCGCTGCTGTTAGCCCGCGAAGACGAAGAGCAGCTGTGGTGAGGCAGCAATATTTTAATGGCTCCACAGATCTTTGAATGGTTTGTCATCGGGGGGAAAACGACCTGGGCCAACCCCAGAACCATTGTAGCCTCCATCTGGATGGAAGCAGTCACACAGGTCCTCATTTCCCTCCATCTCAATCTGTGCAGCACTCCCAGTGTTTACAGAAGCCGGCGCCCGCTTGAATCACCACTTGCCAAGATGTGGCATGTTTATCAGTGTCTCTCTCCGCACACAGTAACACGCCGGCACATAAACACAGATGCACATGCAAACACAAACACACGTTGTCTATGTGTCTCGTTGAGTGGCCAGATAAGAAAACATGACATTATCTTTTTAGTGTGTCTGTGTACCTGTGCATGCACATACACACGTGTTTCTTGCCGTGCGTGTGTGTGTGTGCGTGTGTGCAGTCAAAATGCTAATGTCATATCTGTCTTGATGACCTTTTCTTCTTTGTTGATGCCCGGTGTTTTTATAAATACCATGCTGATATCCCGGGATGTGTAATTACCGCACCAAAGCAACATGCTACCTCTTTATTAGTTTTCTGACAATGGCTTTCCTCGTCACCGCTGAGTGCTGCGTGTGTGTGTGTGTGTGTGTGTGTGTGTGTGCGTTTTAGAGTGTGTGAGGCTCTTCTGTTGTCCTGTTTACACAGCTGAATCCTCGCCCTCTTGCTCCTATCTCTCTCTCTCTCTCTCTCCCTCTCTCTCTTTCTCACACACACATGTCCAATAAAGACAATGGATTGAGAGTGTGATGTTGCTTCTATTTATACATGAGTTTAGCTGAACAGTAGTTATAATAACCATAATATCCCATCCCAGTTATTCATCCAGAGGAGCTTCTTAGAAATGATCTCTAGGGATTCATAAATGGATCATATCCAGCCCAACACATAGATGAAATTAGGATGGAGGGATTTAACCGAGCAGATACCTGAGAGTGGTGTATTACTTCAACAAACACCACATCAGACGGAGGCAGCATTCAGATCAGATGTCTTGAGCAGGATTTCTTCACACGATATGTGTGCTAACATTTACAATGCAAAAATAAGAGCGGGATTCCTGCCTTTGTTGCATCACCGGTGCGGAGGGAGAATGCATGTCAAAAAGGTCTCTGTGCATACGTAATTGGATTGTGCTCTGCACAGGCTCGGCGTTTGTCGATAAGGATCACACTCCCCAGGTTCGACTCCGGGGATTAGGGCAGAGGCCGTTTGATCTCGATGGTTTTGCATAAAAATCACAAGTCTCCTGAATCCTGTAGCAAAGGAGCTGAGTTAGCTAATTGGGAGGTGCTGCCGCATGCATGGACTTCCACTGTAGCTTCATGTAGTGTCCTCAAGATGCCTTTGACAACGCCGCAATTACAGTCAGAGTGCTTTGTTAATGATGCTTTCAGAGTAAGGAAGAATAGAGATGGGGATTTGAGTCATAGAGCAATTGATGCACTGTTACCATGCTTTCAATACAGCACACACACACATACAGTACAAACCCAATACCGTGTGCATGCATGTGAGTGCCAATAGCATCTTATCCCAATCACAGCAGGCAATCAGACAAGAAACTAAACATATCCATCATCAAATAAGAGCTGTGGTTAGCCTCAGAATATGAAAGTGTATCCTGAAACACTCTGGAGCTGCATTCAGGGTCCCCTGCGTCCATACTGGGCCCACATGCGTCTAAGCAGCCAACGCAGCAAAAGCAGAAAGGGGTGTGCCAGTTACGGAACATAATTGCTACTAATGACCATTAGGAGTTTGGTTTTCATCCTCCAGGGGCTGTAGAAAAGGCCTTTCGTCTTATCAGTTGATTAGAAGCAAATAGACGGGGCCGGATCCTGCATATTAAGTAAACAGGGGGCTAAAATGGTGTTACTCTATCAGGGGAAAGCCTAATGGAGTGGCGGGCAGCTCATCCTCCGCTAATGCCCGGGCTGCAACAAATGGACAACTGCTCACAAACCTCCGCTCCACTTGTCAGATATTGGGAGCACTTTTTTCTTTCTACCACCAGCTGGGAAACAAAAACAACAACAAAGAGTGTAGCATCAGTACAGAGCTTCAGTTTATTTTTCTGCCTCTGTTCAGAGCCGGCCAATAATAAGTGTCTTTACCACAGAGCAGCACAAAGATTCTGCAGAATTTAGTTAGACCTTTGTGTTACTCTGGAGTAAAGACACTTGTGCTTTTCCAGCAGCAGTGCTTGTATCCAACTGTCAGGGATGGCAGCAAAGTTTCTTTTTGTTTTTTTTCCCTCTCCGTGAATTCATTTGCATTATGCAAATGAACAATTGATATGGATCTTCTCCCCTCCGATGAACATTTTGCACAGCAATTTGCCAAGCAAGTAATTACTTATTGACAGAATGATATTACACAGGAAATGACTGCATAAAATGGCAAACTCATCTCATTGAAATGGTGGCAAAAAAAATAATATGAATAACAATAATAAAATTAGAAATCATCAGTTAAATGGACATGAGTTATGGTGGCTCGCAGTCATCACGGCTGTTCTCACTACGCTCTCTTTACCACCACCTGTGGTTGCACTCTGGGCTCGTGGCTTTGCATTTTAATTAATTCCAAACATTATTAAGGATCCAAATTCACTGTCTCACTCCACTGCACTGTGCAATGTAGTTGAGCTGCAGGAATATCAGCAATTATACATATTGTGATGGAATATTTATGCTGTGTTTGTGTAACCTGCATGTCACATTGTGTCGTGACGAGTGATAAGGCCTTTATTTATTTTGTTTATACATTTATTTATTTAATTTCAACTGAGGAGTTGGAAAACATTTTGAGGTAATTTGTCAGATACTTTCCTATATAAAATCAATAAGCAGTAAAGCATGCATTTACAGTTTCTAGATTTATTTAGCTGGACATCATGATTTAGTTACAGTGCACCAGTTTGTTTTAACACAAGATTCACTTAAATTATGAAATTATGAATCAAAGGCTGGATTAGAAAACTGTGTAAATGTTTTTTTTGTTTGTTTGTTTGTTTTTTCAGTTTCCAGGCCTGTTTTCAGCACAGTGCTGTAAGGCAACACCAAAGCAACCAAAGACACAAAGCATGTCAACATTTTGACCTCTAGTAACCTTGAGGAAAAAAAAGTCACCCAGGTCAATAGAGCTCTCATAGATCTGTCAGCAGTGGCAGAAAAATGTGCCTTATCTTTAAAACAACTAATTCATAGTGATTTATCTCATGGTTATATTTCCCTTTTCTCTGTTTCCACCTTAATTGCAGAAAATAAATAATTTCCCAGCACATTGATGTTGGTGTGTTTGCGTCAGCGCCATTCCAGCTCTAATATTGAGCATCCCAAGAGATTGGCACCTGGAGGAAAGCAGAGAAGGGAAAAGGAAAAAAAAGAGCCAGTGTGCAGCTGCATTTTCTTTCTCAGTAATCGAATCCCTCAAAAGGGGTCCATTTTTCTTCATCTCCCCAGGTCCACAGGACCTTTAAACAGAGCAAGGCACCAAAAGAAGGCGCCATAGAACACAATTATAATTCCAATATAGTCTTGTAAAGAAAATGTAAACAGATAGCCAGGCTGCAAAGCTGCCCCCATTTTCCCAGAAGACTGGTAATAAAGTAGAAAAGATGTAATACTGGAAGAGGCTTTTTACCCCCTGTCCTTTTCTCACTCCAGAAATTGAAAAGTGTGGCTGTCTGCCGTGACAGTGGTGGAAGAAGTTGTGCTCTGAGATTTATGAGAGATTTAAGGGGAGGGGGGCAGAGGAGGGGTGGATTTGTTTTTTTTTAACCAGAGGCATTAATGCTGTTTTCCAAATGAGCTCTAATACATGAGTATTGATAAGAATAAATGGTGCTGGCAGAGCTGCTCTTTCCACTACAGTAGCTGTGTATGTTTTGCCACAGGCTTAATTTCAGAGTCCTCTAGACTCTGAGGGGGTGGGATGGTGGATGGCGGCGGTGGCGGTGGGGACACACAAACAAGCCACTGTCCCCTCCAGAAATCTAAACAAGAGCAAATTGGTGGCAAATTTTGATTTGTGCTTTCATATGTTGGTAAGTTTTGAATTCCTTTAGCGAGACATTTCTATCCCCCATCCATAGTTTTCTGGTCTCTTGAATATTCCATTTGTTGTGTGCTGTCATGGGGGTACTTTTTTTTTCATGCCCGATTTTGTTTCTTCTCCTGTTTATTCTGCAATCATTGGAATGCATGAGAAAACAGCAGTAGGCTGCTTATGATAATTTCCTGCCAGTTGTTGCAACTGTCCCAATAATTACTGGTGGTGGAAGCTGCTCTCATGCACACACCACAGCTCAAGGGGAGCACATACGTACAAGACTGAATGTCCTTTTTGTTGCACTCATTCACAGCAATCACTGCTTTTCAAATCAGCTGTCAATTATATTTTATAAACAAGCATACTGTAGCAGTCATGTGGTCAAAGGTGTTCAGCTTGTAAAACAAGTTTAGATGTTATTAAATGTACCATAAATGTAGGTGCTTTATAAACCCAGTCTAGGTTCTTGATAAATGCTGTGAAAGTATCAAAGCTTCAGTCCACAGAGAAATACACACAATTCAGAAACTGAGCCCTCAAAACGAACCATCAAGACTAACGTAACTTTGTGATGTCACAACAAAGGAGGCACGAGGACCCGCCACCCCAATTTTGTAGGATTTTTTTTTTTGAGTAGTTATCTTAAATCTGCTATAAATAGTTATTACATCACACAGAAAGCAGTCAGCCTATCAGAAGAGAGGACCCAATCCTCTCCTCCTATCGGTTCACCGACCTGCTGTCACTAGAGCAGAGAGAGCCAAAATGTGAAACTACACTGAGATGGTTTTTGGTCCCTAAAACCACTCTAAAAATTAAACACAGGAAAAGTTTAGAATGTAAGACCTTTACACAAAGACGTTTAGAATCCTACAATGCTATTTTTTTATGTACAGTTGAGTTGAGTCATATGGGCCTTTAGGGTAAGATCCAGTGCCTATATCATTACAGTGTGGCTCCAGCCTGATAGACTTCCACTCTCAGCCTCTCTGGAGAAGAGGCTCCTGGATGATTGCAAGTGGCTGCGCAGTTTCCTGCGAAGCATAAATCACAGAGATGAAGAGAAACCCATGGATGCTTGTACTGGTATGTGCGTGTTCTGGTATATGAATATGACTGTGTGTCTCTGTGTGGGTCTGTATGTGTGTGTGAGTGTGTGAGTGAATCTGAGGCCAAGAAACAGTAAGGCCCAGCAGGCCAGGAAGGCTTGGAGGAGAGGGTGTGGGGGGTGTGACAGTTTAGTGTGAGAAGGGGAAATGGCATGGTGCTACTGAGGCTAGTCATCCGTCTGCTGTGACACCCAGCGTGCATGGAAGATGTCCCCGGGACTCAGCAAGGCAGAGAGGAAGTGTGGTCGTGCAGAGGAGTGGGCGGCAGTGCGAGAGTGTCATCCTCTCTTTACGTGTGACTGTCTCTGCTCCCTTGTCTGTGTGTACTGTATGTCTGTTGCACATGGACTTTTTGCTTCACACTTGCTGTCGTTCGTTCTGACACGCAATCACTTCATTCTCAACCTCCTTACACCTATACTTGTGAATGAAAGGACCAAAGCGTCTGGCTTTTGTGATTGTTGTACAGATTTACTGCAGAGTAGAGACCCAACGCTGAAAGTTCCAACCAGTGATTACCTCTTGAGAGTATTTACATGCGCAGATACAAATCTGCCGCCACCAGTGACGGACTAGCCATAGGGAAATATGGGCAAATGCCACAATGGCCGCATAATGATGCGTGAAGATGCAGCCGTGCGGGGCCAGCTGATTTACAGCCGGGCAGCTCTGAAAGACTGAAGACACAATAATGTAGAAGTTCCGGAGCAGGGTAATAGCTCACCTACAGGGCTGTTCCCCCTATAATCAGAACCTTGTTCCAGTCTGGGTTTAATTCCTCCTATTAGTGTGCAATTTTGGTAATCAATGCATTTATTCTTTTCTCATCGTCATTATGATCACTGTTTAAAACCACCACCACCATTTTTTTTTCTCTGCTGTGAAATACTACCTCACATTTAGTTTGCAGAACGCATTATTTTTCCTTGACTTTGCTGCTGATCCCAAAACTTGCAAGTGTGATTTCTGCCTACCGAGGACTCACAACGCTTCTCGACCCTTACTGTGCATTACATTTTAAGAGGTACAATGTTTGCAGCACAAACCGGCACACGTATGCATGAAAGTAAACAAACAAAACAGCATTTCTAAAATCATAGATTTTGTAGGCAGTGTGTTATTGCAGTGTGAGTCATGGGAAGCAGAAAACACCACAAAAAAAAAAAAAAGCAGTGCCTGTGAAGGCCGAGAAGCCTCAGTGAAAAGCTGTAAAATCTGTTTTTAGATTAGGTTTTTTAACTTTGACAGATGATCCCCCCACCTCACACACACACACAAATCATGGGGAGGAGGACAAAAGTGCAACATGGCACTTCACACAATTCAAAAAGTTTCAAGCACACATTGGATATTTCAACATTTCCACATGCATCAGGGACATACCATTATGTGTGTACAGTGTAAGACCAAAAGGCAAATAGTATTTTTCTCTTACTATGTTTTATTGAGATTTTGCATCATGTTCCCATAATGCTTTAATTGGTGTTGGCCCGTCCTGGTCACAGTTTGCACTGGCACTGTGGATGCACAATGATTACAATTTGTTACTTTTAATGCTGGAGAAAATGTCAGAATGTGACAATTAGGGAGCAAAATATAATTTGTATTTAATCATTTAAGATGTGTTAGAGCCACTCAGATCACTCAACCCTTTTTAGTTTAGTAACAAGAGCATGAGTGTGAAAAAACTCACACTTTCTTTTACAAGTAAAAAGTCCCACATTTAAACACCTATAATTGGTCACACAGAAGTACTGGCAGAAAATATGCACTTATTTAATAATATGGACTTAATTTCCTCATTGAAGACGATCTATATCTAATATAGTGGAGAAGTGTGTAAAAAGGCATGCACTGAAAATACTCAAGTAGAGCAAACACTTGAGTCTAATTCTTAAGTATATGTATTAAGTAACTTCACACCTACAGTAAGCAGACAGAGTGGTGCTGGTTCTGTGTGTGTGTGTGTGGGTTTGCAGGATAAATCATTCATTCTCTGTCACAGTATCTGATTACATTTTGTCACGCCCAACCTCACCTCTGACACCCCCACGCCCCCTACCCGTCATCCATTACACAATCTAGTTATTACTGGTGTTACCGTCTGCATCCAGTGTCTCGCAGTGGGTGAGCCATTTGGGAGAGAGAGGAGGATAGAGTGAGGCAGAGGGAGGCTGAGGGGGGAGCCAAAGTTGCTGGGATCATAATGGCTCCCGGTTGCCAAGAGTGTGGTCAACGTGAGCCTCCAGCACGGAGACGAGGCCTAAACCTACACCGAGGGATATGAGCGATCAATCAAAGTGCATCTGCATACTGAGGGAACTTCCCCCAGCTTTTCTGATTCCCTTCACAACTTTGATGAGTGCGGGAATGGAAACGCATGCTGTGATGATTTCTTCCTTCCCCTCCCTCTCGCTCCCTTTCTCTCCTTTTCCTTGCCCGTAAACAACATGAGCACGTCTCCCGTGTGCCTGTTATGTTTGTGTACATTGTTTCCAAACCCTTAGGTGGCCCGGTGGTGGAGGAGAGGGAGAATTAAAACAGGGGAGAGAGACAGAGCCCAGGGATGAAAATGTATTAAAGACACCGGGAGAGACGTCTGCTGAGAAGAAGACGGAGAGACTTAGAGAGCTGGATTTTCACACTATTACTGTTTTTAGATCATTTTAGTGCCTTCAGTAACTACGCTTTGTCAAAAAAAAAAAAAAAGATGTACTGCTGCATCCAAACATCTTTGTGGGATGTAGCAGTGTGACCCACAGCAATAGCAGCTGACCGCACAATTATAAATACAACTCTGTGATGTCTCTTGCATATCCACATTGATGCCATTAGACTTATCTTCCGTCTCTATTTCTCTGCTATAAATATTTCATACTCATCAAAACATTTTTTTTTTCTTAGAGGGGTAGGAGGAAGAAGAAACTATCCAGTAGGATAAAATGTATTTGTCAGGTTCATACTTTCTGTCTTCATTCCTCTCCCTCCCATTAGTGGATTGGCTACTCAAGTGCTGTTTCCTGTCGAGGGAACTGCAAAAGTCTGCATGAGCCAGAATGATGGAAATTACTTTTCTGGCTTCTCTTTGTGGCACTTGTATGAGGCCAGGAGTGTATTTCAAATGTAATTGAGTTTGGTGCGTTCACAAAGGCAAAATGATGTGTTTGTGACCAAAAAAAAAAAAAAATGATTCGCATTAATTTGGCTTTTGGTTACTGCAGCCAGAGTTTTTAACCTTCCAGTATTCACCTAGAGCTGCTCAGCAATGACATGTGAGTTTTTTTTTTTTTTTCTTTTTGTCTGTTCTGTTGTTGTTGTTTTATATCAATCAAGGCTGCTCTGTGTGGCTCTGATGTTATTAAATAGAAAGACCTCAGGTTGTAGGACGCATACTGGCACTTGCTCACAGCATCACACAGAGCAGCCACCTTGGGGAATTCAATTTCTTTTACTGCCAGCCTAATGACAATGGCAACCTCAGAGTGAATGCAAAGTTAAACTTTAGTTTGTCTCAGGACTCTTAGACATTATCCCCTGGCCTGTGACGTTCTTTGTTTGTTTTTTTTGTTTTTTTGTTTTTTTTTCCTTCCATCCCTGCCGACGGTGCAGGTCAATAGGTTTGGCCACCCGGTTTCTGTGTATGTAAGCATTTTTGCCAGCATCTGGAGCGACTAAATGGATATTGGAAGCTGTTGCTGGAGCCGAAAGAATGTTGGACAATGGTTGAGATTGATGAGTATTTGGGCGCTTTCCCTGTGACCCCACCGCATCTGGCAGGAACAAAGTCAGGCAGGTGTGACAGCCAGCATCCATCTACTACTCAGCTGTAATAGGGAGGGGGCATTTGTACAGGGACACACACACACACGGGCACACACACACACACACACACACACACACACACACGCAAACAGACACAAACACAGAAAAACGTACACACACCGCAGCCTCTGTGTTTACTATACAAAAAGGTGCACACAGATTTCTGTCACACACACACACGCACGCACGCAAGCAAGCCGGCAAGCGAGGCGAGTATGTACACATTCATTCAGATACACACACATACACACTCTGGCTGCCTTCCTGGCAAGCTTCACTGTGTGTCTTTCCAGGAAGGAGTCGTTTTGAGATGCTGACTTCCTTCAGATGTCTGCGAGCTCTCATGTCTCATTATGGGAGACAAATGGCATGTCGTACCAACGCTGTGTCCCGACTTGTTAGCTCCGGACATGACAACCACCGCAACACGGTTTCACTTAACGGCGTCCTCCTCTGTTGGTTTGACATGTGGAACACCCACAGAGGACGCATGCTGGGAGTTCATACAGTATGTAGTCATCGATACATGAGGATGATTCTGGGTTTCAATTAGTTTGTTTTAGAAGAGAGAAATTGCCAATATTACAAAAACACTATTTGTTAAAGTTTTAATGTGGAATATACTGTATATTTTTTATTAATTAAATCTGGTCTTAGAACCACATCTAATCTCATGTCCTCATTGAGAAATTTAGGATCAGGCGAAACATTAGGTGACACATCAGAGAGACTCCGCCACATCTCAGCATTTAGGGTTCGGTTAGGAGTTTATTGTGACCAAAATCAGTGACTACAAGATTAATGAGAAAGGTTAGTGCAGTTATTTGCTGTTCGTCAGCTTGTAACTCGCAGGAGTTTTCTGTTATAACTAGAATCATATATATATCAGGTAAACACAGCTAAAATGTATTTGTTTGTGGTTTCTTAGCTTGCAACCAGCAGTTGCTGACACAGTGTAAGTGGTTGTGCTCAACCCTGGCTGTTTGAGTCTGTTTTTTTATGAGACTGTCATTGGTTTACGACAGTTTCAAGGTGAAAAAAGCAATGGTGTTGACATCTTGTTTTGCTATGAGATGTCTTATAAGCACTTACAGTAATAGGTGTGCGTGTGTGTGTGTGTGTTTTCATGTT
Organism: Trachurus trachurus; assembly: GCF_905171665.1. Taxonomy (NCBI): domain Eukaryota; kingdom Metazoa; phylum Chordata; class Actinopteri; order Carangiformes; family Carangidae; genus Trachurus; species Trachurus trachurus. The sequence goes on along the minus strand of NC_139893.1, from coordinate 24,132,106 downwards.
TTCTATATGTTAGCATTTACAAACAAAACTGATCCTGATGTTTCCTGACAAACCATCACTGAGATCTTAGCTATATAAGGTGAATAGATTTTGTGTAAGGCTGCACAGCCCTGTTAAGTTGGACATTAAAAATAAATGATAATATTAAAAAAAGAACAGCAGCATCTCAGTAAAGAAAAGTCCTATTGTTGCTGTGTTTAATTCACAGAGCAACCTGTCAGCAGTTTTTTGTTTTTTTTGTAAATGTAATTGTGTTCATTACTGTACAGTGTTCACAAACACAAAAAAAAAATATTTTCAAATCTCAGAGAGAGAAAAGCAAATCAAAGCAAACGGGTGTGTGTGGAGGAAAGTGACTGCAGATATGAGAAAATATATAATTTATCTAGCTCATGTTTTTATTAAAGTTTGGAGATTTAACAATCAATACGTATCCATCCAGCTTGAAATGCATGCAGAGCCACGCTGCACGTCTTAATCAGCTCAGTACAGACAAAAACACAGCAGCTAAACACTCTAAACTCTGGTCAGGAGGGGGTTCACAGTGTCTCTGAGAGGTTAGTATTCCCAACACACCCTTATCTCAATCCGTCACTGAGGTCACATCTTTAGAAATAAAACCAAAGAGTGACACAGAACAATTCCCATTAGTGTTGCATTGCATTACAAGCAAATCTATACATCATATTCATAAAGGAGGCAGTGACTCTGAATCACCCCCAATCTAAGTAACTTCTCCATCTTTCACTAAAAATAACAAAATAAAATCTTAAAGCAGAAGTAAGCCATCTGGTCGTTTTGGCTGCCTTCTTGTCGGCCGATGGAGTTAGCAGCCCGCCCCCGCCCTCGTCATGGATCTATTGGTCCTCGTCCCTACGTCACCACATTCACGCGCATCCCTTGGCTGCACACACAGCCCTTCATACCGTTCTCTCTCCTCATTGGATAAAGGTTGTAGGATACAAGGAAGTATACAAGAAGTTTTCTTGTAGCGGAGCGGAGTGACTGACAGACCCGTGTTTCGGACCAGACACTCTATGTAGGTGATTGCTGTCGGAAGATAGAACTATTTAAGATTTATATTGACACAAATATTCTGCTTACTTCTGCTTTAATTTTAACACAACTTGGTCTCTGTGACTAAGGATTAAGAGGGTGTTGTCCTTCGCAAGGCCTGTAGTTCGATTCCTGGCTGCTCCAGTCTCGCTGCTCCAAGTCGGCGGGATACTTAACCCAACACTGTCCCTGATATACAGCTACTGTATGTGAATGCATGTATACTGCAGTAGAATGCTCTATATGTGAAGGGAAAAAGTGCTGTATTAATGCATGTGTGAATGGGCGAATGTGGCTATTTGTGAAGCTCTCTGAGTGGTAGATGAGACGAGAAAGCGCAGTCGCAAGTGCAGTGCATTTACCATTTAGTCTACAATTTTTGAAGATCCACTTATCATCTCATTTTAGTGGGGTGGTTTTGCCTTATTTTTTGGGGTTGTCTCAGGGGTTACTGTATGTAGGGAGAGAATCACCAGATATTACCTGGAGGGAAAGTAGCCTCTGTCACAATGAACACACACAAGGCAACACAAAATCAATAAATAATGCAATAAAGTGACAGTAGCCTACTACATGTAATTGTCATACTTGAAATATAAGTGATATTCAGTGAATTCCCTTTATTCTCATAATGTCTATTGTTAGATTTTCTTTTTCTTTCTATTCTTAATTTGTTATTGGGATAAAACCTTTTTTGTTCTAAATAGTGTACATATACATGTAAACATGAAAATCGGCCTGCACAAATGCATGCACTCTAGTTCCAAACCATTCAGGAAATAACTCAGTCAGACCTACGTGCTGCTGTGTAAGCAGGATGGTGACATTTAAGGAGCCGGGCCTGAATGCAGTCATGCAGGTTCTCTTTGCAGTAAAAGCATCTCTCAGCCGGGTGGTCTACGCCACCATTGTTAGAGTGCCTTACTGTGTCAAGCCCCAGGGTACTGGCTCCATCCTCTCCCCCTGCCCCCCTCCCTACGCACTCATCATCACCTCCACCACCATCACTGCCACCACTCCCCTCCCTCCATTGGCATGGAAAATCCCCCATGAGCCTTTTCTCTGATGTAAATCGCAGGTAGGGGAAATGTGAGCCCGGCCAATGCACCGGCACTGTGCCGTGAAATCTCTGTTGACATTACCGACGGGCGATTCCAGAAAAAGACGCAGAGTGAGAGCGTGAGAGGAGGAAAGAGAGTGAGATGTGAGGAGACGTGAGCGTTTCAGGAAGTCACTTTTGACTTTTTCTTTTTGACTCACTGTCTTGTCTTTGTCTCCAGGTTGATGGACTGAACTCTGTGGGTTGCATGCTTTCAAACCAAGACTCTTATTGAGATTTCGCATTTTTAATGATTTTTTTTCCTTCTCTCCCCCGTTTTACAAGCCGACACAGAGAAACTACCTGCTTTTTATTGGTCTTTAAAAAAAAAGCTTCTTTAGTTCAACTGCTGGATCTTATAGCTATAATACCCCCTAGGCCTAACCTGTTTTCTTACTTTTCTTTAGGTAACCTTTTAACAGACAAAGATTGATTTTTTTTTCTTCTTCCACGTTCTGGCAAGCTTTGTTTTGTGATGGCAAGAGAGTATAGAGATGAGGATAACTTGAAAATGAAATAGAGGTAACAAGGGGATTAGGGAAATAGGTGAGAGGCAATTCCCATGCTTGTAGCACAAAAGAGAAGAGTTAACGACTTTTACATTAAAAATATTTTGTGTGGCGCTCCATTATAGGGTTTTGATGTGATTAATCTCGCTGCTCCTTGGGTTTGTGTAGTTGGAGTGGTGCAACGGGCTGTAAAGGTTGGCCCTTTTTTAGCCCAAAGGATATGATTATGTAAGTGAGAGAGGATATTTGTGTAATGTGGCAGAGGCAGGCTGGGGGACTTTGTCTCTGAGCGACGTGGTAATGCACTCGATGGTAGAAAGGGGCGAGGGAAGGGATAAAGGAACATGTCATTGCCTGAGACAACAGAAATGACTCTGTCCTCTCCCCTTGTCTACTTTTTCTCTGCTTCCTGTTCCTTTGTTCTCCCTCCTTCCCTCCCTCCCTCACCTCTCCTATCCATCCCATCCCACCCTCCCTAACCCTCCATCTACTGGTCTGTGTTCCAGACAAAGTGTGAAACACGTATAGTGGCATCATGACACACAGAAGGAGTGCTTGTGCTTGTAGCAGCCATCCACTCCAAGGTGATCTGACATCTTAAAGCGATGCTTTGCGCAATTGCACATTTACTCAGACAAGCGTGTTGACGTCGCTGCCTAGCCAACGGACCCCTCCTGTCCCCCCTTACCAGTTTGAAGCTGGCTGCCAAGTGCTTCCGCGAAGAGGATGGCTTAATTGTTTCTGCCACAGCCATGCCTCTTCTTCATTTTTCTCTCTTTCCTTCCTAATCCCAGGGACGGGAAAATGGAGCTGTTATTTGCATGTCTAATGATACTCGATATCACAGGCCTCTCAAAGGAGAAGGCACAGATGATTATTAATATAGCCAATGAAGCCCTCATTTATACTGCCTTTTGTTCTTAGGCCTGAACAAATACTGCTTTCCAATACCTGCCTATTAAAAGCTGCATCCCCACAGAGGGAGACGTTGGCTTTGAATGTGGAGAAACTACAGCAGATACATGCAAAGCCTTTTGTTTGTGATGCTCTTTGTTAGTTTGGATGCTGGCAGAATCTCCTGATGTACAAAATAGATACTTAGTCAAAATAACGTCGCTGGGATATTGATCCCACTGCAGATGAGATTCTTAGATGTTTTACACATACAGGTCATCATCCTGTTTTCTCTTGTTTTCATTTCGCAGCAACTGGTCTCGCTCCATAAGCTGCTAATGAATCTGATGCTGTGACTCTGTCTTTGTATGGTGACTGACTTCATCACTTGCATTCACTGAACTTCATTAATTAATATAATAGTACTAGATCCTGCTGCTCTGAAAGGCCCCCACAGTGGAGCCTTGGTATTAGACAAAACAAAAGAGCTAAGCCAAAGGCGTCAGAGCCCATTTTTCAAGACACGATGCAGGAAACTCAGTACATACCTGCAGGATTTTTCAACAGCAACAATGCATGCCTTGCCAGCAGTGGCAGTTGACATTGAAACTGGCTAATTTTCAAGGCTTCTCGGGTTGAGAACAATGACTGTGACAGCTCGAACAGGCACTGTGGAGCACATCTGCATTTTTCTGCAGGAATAAGCCCGAAATGATGGCTCCAACACTGCATGTCTTCCAATTATGGAAATTTCTGCTCGGCTATGTATAAGATATATGAAACACCCCTTGAAACACACTGATTGGTAATTCAATGAAAATTAGACTTCATTTTTGACTACCTGCAGGTTTGTTGACAGTATTTTCTAATGATACATTCTGAAGTTTCATATATCACAGAGTCGCTGTTGGTATATGTATGTTACTGCCAAAAAGAAAGTTGGAAAATATGCTTGAGAAACGTTTTTGTCTCATTTCTACTTTACCTATGTCATGAATGAACCAATGACCAATGATATGACACAATGGAGCCCATGTTGTCAAATTACTTGTCATGTTATTGGTCACAATCAAACATTCAAGACTGAATTGAAGATTGAGACCCATGAGAAAGGCTAAACAATATTATATACAAACTTTTGGTGAAAGTGAGGTAGCAAACAAGTATATGATGTGATCCAGCAGCAACTTTAAGACATGTGCAGAAATAATAGAAAAGAAGAAGCAGCACTGGCTTACACAACAACCTATCCATCCATTAGCTTGGCTGGAGCCAATCCTAGCTGACATTGAGTGAGGGCAGGGTACCCTGAACAGGTCGCCAGTCTATCATGGGGCTGACATACATACATTATGTCAGCTTACACAACACACTTCCAATGAATTAAACAGCACATACTGTAACAGCTCAAATTAAGTTAAATTAAGTTTTTCCAGAGAGGGGCCATATTTTTTTATATTAATATTATTGATGGAGTAATTTTTGGAGAATATTTTTGGGTGATGTAGGAAACTTAAGTTAACACCCTCAAAAAAATGAAACACCACCCACAATCTATGAAAATCACTAAAATATAATATCACTACATACAATTATTACATTGGTACAATTTGTTTAATTGTTTACCCCAATTTAAGCCATAATAATTTGTTGTAGCTTTTAGCGTGTACCACTATTGTACACATGAATAAACCATTCAAGCAGAGTCAGAATTGGTCCCTTCTGTTTATGATGGATTGCAAATAAAAGAGAACACGATCCGAGCACTTCTTCCAGAGATGCTGCTTTCAAGTACTGTAGTAATCATGTTCTCTGCAAGCTGGGACTCTCCTGTTCTGCTTTACTTTCCCAAACATAAGCTCCAACAGCTCGACCATGAAACTCTCCCGTCAGCATGTGTCGTTGGTGACATTTAACAAGATCACAGAATCACGTGTTTGACAGATGAGACTGTTGATACTTAACCACGTCTACGCTCATTCGGTCACTTGTTAAGACCTTGTGGGGGAAAAAAATGGAAAAAGCTAAAGAGTGAAAGAAAGAGGGCAGGAAGAAGGGAAGGGAGGGGTGGAGAGGAGTGAGAGGGGGGCTGTGGGGGGTAAAATGTTGAAATATGAATTACAAACCCGAGCAGCACCATCTGGACCGAGAAAACACACATCATAGTGGAGAGCCGGCACACTGAATTAGACTTGCTACGGGATCCATCTGCACCTCGTGAAATCAATCTCATTCCTTGATTTGATTAGGTCAGCCGCACAGAAGAAAGAGAAAACTGTTGTGCTCCTTGATTAAGCTTGTTTTCTTTTCGTGAACCCCCCCCCACCCCTCCTCCACACCCACACACCTTAGGCATGCTGTGTATACCGATGAGTTTCAGGGCCCACAGGTAGGGTAATGACAGTAGTCGAGGTTAATGCTAAGAAATCTCCCTCTATTTAACACGCAGCATGTGCACCGCAGCCCCCGTAGCTGAGCTCATTTACACTTTTCCACGGCTGTCTTCTTATTGTTTACAACATTTCAGTTTTTCTTTTTTCTTTTTCTTTCCTTTTTCTTTTTTCTTCTTTTGTTTGCTTTGCTCAAATCACAGGGTTTTTCCTTGCGAAAACAGCTTAATTCTGGCTTCAGAACTCCACATGTAAAGCTGCCATGACTTGGAAACATGTTCCACCTGAAGTCTTAATTTATTTATCTATCTTTTTTCATGTGTTTTTTTTTTAGTTGAGGGTTGTATCAGGCACACACCAGTGAGCAGGGGGAACGTCTGAGGCGATCTTGTTTTAGCAGCAACACACAATAGGTCACTCTCGAAGTGGGAGCCGATGTAGCCAGCAGCCTGGATGTATTATGCTGAATTGTTTTAGTCCTCATTCTTCCTCCACAGTGACATTGTACCCTCCTATGATTAAAATTGCATTCTCCCGTGCATCTGCACTCGCAAACAAAAGGCTTTTCATGGGTGGCTAAATCTAATTGTGTTGCCCTCTTGTACTAAAGGTAGCTGCTTTGACTTATTCTCCAGACGCAATAAATGTGCCGGTGGCTGTGAATGCAACACATGTGCCATTGCTCAAAGTGCAAGGGGATGGACACAGTGCACATTAGCCCTGATTGACCTTGGTACAAATAGCACACAAATCCAGTACAAACGGTCTTGTTCTTTTGTTTGTCTCATTAATTTATGATTGTCCAAGAGGAAAATGAAACAGAATGAAAGCAGAAGGCGAAAGCTTTGCAGATAATTCACCTCCCTGTGAAACAGAAGAAAGAAAGAAAAAAAAAAACTAGCTGTGTGGAGAAGGTACAACACTGTGTCTGTGCTGATTGTAATTACTGCACCTTTTCAGAGCAGAGATGCCTTCAATTACAAACCATCACCTTTGCTTGTATGTGGGTCATGACACCATCTCTTTCCAAGTGTCTGCAGTGATAACAAATGAACAGGAAAACATGCAAGGCACTCTTGCCCCTTTTTGGCCCTGCATGAAAGCTGTGTCTGACCTCTCAGGAGAGCAATATTGATTATTGTTCTTTTGTAACGAATACCCACAAATCCCCATGGACTGAAATCCTTTGAGGCCAGTGCAGGACAACAACAGTGGATAAAGAGTATTATTCTAACCATTTGTGACAAACCTGCGTTTGTTTGTTAGTGAAAAAAGAAATCATGAATCTATATATATATATATATGCACTACACCAAATGGTTAATTACTTGCATGAAAAAATATTAATAAAGTGACAAATAACAGCGCTACAGCTGGTACATCGGTTTGCGCTGTTATTTGTCACTTTATTACGTTTTAATATTTTTTCATGCGAGTAATTAACCATTTAGATTCCCAATATGCGGTTAGTTTATCCAAACGACGCCTGTTTGGAAGTTTGCTCCGACATTTTGGGTGAGCTCCACTTGTAGGGGCAGTGACCGGGACCAGCGGGTCATATCAGAGGCAGCAGCCTGGTCTCCTGATGTGATAGGCCAGTCAACCTGTGTTGTCATCCCGGGTTAAGAGAGAGAGCCGATTAACTTACCTGCAGGTCGGGGCACCGAGTGGTGCAGTGGGTTAAGCAGGCGCCCCATGTGTTGAGGCTATAGTCCTTGTGCAGGCGGCCCCGGTCCGAATCCCACATCGGACGGCCCTTTCCTGCGTGTCATTCCCCCTCTCTCTCTGCCTTCCCATTTCCTGTCTCTCTCGATTGTACTATCAAATAAAGGCATGAAAGAGCCCAAAAAATATACTTAAAAAAATAAAATAAATAAATAAATAAACTTACCCGCAGGTCTTTTAGAGGTTTACCTTGTCATGGGAATAACGTCGCCAGTTGGTATCGTTTATGGTCATAACTACGACAGTATCTGATCGTCTTCGAACCTCCGATTTTCGTTCTTGATTAATGAAAACATTCTTGGCAAATGCTTTTACTTTCATCGGTCTTGCGCCGCTCCAAGAATTTCACCGCATGCGTGGAGGCTAGTGGGAAATGTAGTGTGAAAACACTTAGCTTTCTGAAAGTCCTCGTAGTCCCATTAATTCTTTTTAGGAGATAAATATTGGTCTCATTGATTAGTTGTTGAGAGAAACTGTGTTCAAAGTATAAAGAAAGCCATTAAATTATGCTTTAAATTTAAATATACTTTATTTGTGTTTATTCTACATTAATTTGGTGATTTAACATAAATTAATATTCATTATAAGCTTCAGTCTTAAGCGGACAAATGCAATTAATTTGTTGATTGTGACTGATTTGTTATGATATCACAAAGTTACAGAAGTCCTGACAGCTTGCGTTAAAGCCTCAGTTTCTGAATGCAAGCTGTGTGCATTTCTCTCTTCCCTGAGTACCCTGTTACATTTACAATATTGATACAGAATCTGGGCCTGTATTTCCTTTAAATTTGGTGCTACAATATTTCTGAATTAAACTTTTCCAATGTTCACTCCATGATTTCCTCCAATGAAAAGTCTGTTTTGGTTCACACCAGAAGGGAACTTTTCTGTCTAATTTGATAAAACACTACGTGCCATGAGACAGACTGGAGGGAAAATGTTCCCAAGAATAGCTAAGTGTATCATATATCATGCATCGCACCATCTGTTCCGTACATTCAAAATGTTATTGCAATATTTAGAATTACAGATTATTCATGTAGGTGTAATTAACACAGTCAAAATCCAACAAATGGGAGGAAACTACAATTAATTTGCAGATATGTTTGAGCAGAATCTGTCTAGAGTAACTATTTAGGCCTACGGTTGCCTCAGGGTGTACAGATGGAAAAAAAGAAGAAAAAATGGTTAGCTCTAATTTTACCACTTTGGACATAAATTACCCCTTGTTGATCCATTGCTGTGCGACACTCTCTTGAATGAATTCTTCAGATTTGCTCTGTGGGACTGGGTCACGATGACCAGATGAGGAGGAGAAGTGGGCCATTAAAAGCAACAAAAACACAACTGAAGTGAATGGAAAAAGGTCAACATCTGGCTGTTACAAAAGGTGCTATGTAAACTAGTCCACACAGCACATGGCCTTGGGGTTCCCATACATTTTACATAACAACATGCAGTCTGCTGCATATTTAATGTTTAACATGACATTTCCCCCACCACTATGATTGCCTGGTCTGGTCATGCAACCTCAGTTAAACAAGCCTGCCATCTCCACCACATCAGGATCGCACTAAACATGACATTTGGAGTCAACATAGTGATGCATTATACAGCACGTTTTCATGCTGCTCTGTGCTTTTGCCAGTTTACATCATTTGCTACATTAAATAACACTGAGTGTTATGCATTGTAAGACACAGTGGTGAAAAGGAGCTACGCACTCTACTGTACATGTTCAAAGTCAAGACACTTGTACTTTCACTTACTTTTTACACTTTATTTGAAATGAATGAACAATGGTGGTTACACATTCTTGCATCAGTATTAACAATCTAATAATGTCATACATAATAACTTCTCAGTTACAAAGGCCATTTTTTCTCCTGTTGAACAAGTACTTTTACTTTTAATAGTTTACTTTTGCACATTTTGCATGTGGAATTTAGAAAATACCTTGATGTATTCGTACACTGTACTTTACCTGAAATTCACCATCTTAGTACTTATAGGATTTAGATTTATAAAAAAAAAAGAAGTAATCTCTGACCCAGAGTCAATACTGTGCAGAGCAGACTGCTTGTAGCAGACATGAGTTGACAAGCTGCATCATTGTGACAACATCTCCTCCCTCTCGCTTGAGTCTCCTTTTCCTTCTCCAGTCCTACTGGTGCACATAGGAGGAGCAAATGTCCCATTTAACCATTGGGACAAGCGGCAAAAATATCATAAGTTCTCTCTATAGGGCTGCACTTCAGCATGCACACCCTGGGCCTGATTGGGGAATCTGAACACTCTTCCTCATTAGGACACAGTGATTGTTCAAGTGATTGCCATGAAAGCTCATCTTGAGCAGGGACTGACGTATTTCCTCCTACGCTGACAGGATAAGTCGTCCCATGCAGCCCCTGATTGGAGGTTGTGGTTAGAAATCGGAGGTGTGTGTGTGTGTGTGTGTGCTGGTGCGTGGGGGCATGCACAGTAGTACTGGCACAAAGTGAGGCTGCAAAATACCGCCATGGGATAATTTTTATTCCAGTGAGCCCAGGCTTTCTTCATCATCCTGAACTGCAGCTTCGGAATATATGGATGTCTTTTCTTCTCAACAGCCAGAGTGCAGCGACTCAAGCGAGAGTCGGAATAACTCTCACAGCCCGTATATACACGCTGCACTCACTGATGGCATTATGGCTTCTTTATGGTAGTTTGTTTTCACATTCATACAGTAATGCAATCACTGTATACACTGGTGACAAGCACAACGGAACCACACCTGCCAATTGTCATACATTCTGGCTTTATTCAAGGTGTCACCAGAACCACTATTACTAGACGAGTTCAGAATAAACACAGGCTGGGCAATGATGCGTGTGTCTAAACAACACCCACCCTGTGCTCAGAATATTCTATCAGTGTTTTGTGACTCAAATCTGCATTTTGTGCTACACACAACATCATCATGTGTGTATCTGTCCCGTTTTCTAAATGATAGTAGTCGCCCAGGCAACTTTGGTAACAGCACAGACTTTTGACAACCCCCACCCCACCCACACACACACACACTGTCCTCGTAGTTGACCATTCATGCGTTCCACCGTATAATAATATAAAGGGCGTCCAGGCTGTTTAGAGGAGACGTCAGTGTTGCAGTTGGTTACAGCTCACCTTAACTATCAGGGCATTCAGAGTTGAAGTGGCAGTTTCTAGCCAAGTGATGATTGAATGCATGACTTTTCTTCTTGAAAAGCACTCAGTGTGCCTTTTTTTCTTTTCTTTTTATAAAGTGGAACATTTATTCACCCACCCACAATTTTTTATTAACCTGTCAGCCAGACTGCACTATAGCCTAGACAGCTATATAATTTGGTAACCTAATAAAAAGTTAAATGTTACAACTGTCCAGAAAAAGAGGCATCAAGAAAATGCACTTGGTAGAGCACAGACCTCCACCAGGGCCAATGTCAAACAATTTATGGTAAACTTCAGAGGATAAGAATTGAAATTCATAGTAAATGATGTGGATCTGCCCCCAAATGTAATGGGTTCTTCCCTGGGCCATGTCCCATCCATTCACAGAGTTCAGTGCAAATCGGTTCAGTACTTTTTGTGTAATCCTGCTGAGAGACAAACAAACAAACCAACCAACAAACAGACGCGGTCAAAAGCATAACCTCCTGGGTGGAGGTAAAAAATTCAAGGCACGGTGAGAGTCCTTTGTGCACTTTGTATCCGTCTCTGTCAGGGTCAGGAAACACTTTGTCCGCCTCTGTTTATCCTCTCAGTTAAATGTTTCAATTTCAAGATTGAGTGTAGTGATGCAGCATCAGTTATTGAGGCCTCTATCGTAGCTTATCTTTTTTGAAGTTATTTTTTCATGGGAATTTTGGCCTTATTTTGACAGGGAGAGAGAGAAGATGACATACACGTATGGTACGTGCTCAGGGGAGCCACCAGGTCAGCCCAGTTTCCCAAATCAAATCTAAACCAGACCTTCTAACTAACATTTCTACCTCCAAATATTTAACCTCACAGTTATTGGCCCATTTTTTTTGAAAAACCTACTAAAGGTTTGGATTAAGGATTAAGGATACTAATGAGGGGATTTCAGGTGAATTATGGACAAGAATGCTCTGTCAATGGCCAGGTTAGGATCAGGGTTAGTGTATTCAGTTTAAAGTCATCCATCCGCTACACAACCAAGACCAAACTGAAGAGAGGTGTTCCTTCCGTCTCTCCAACCTGTGATAAGTGTAAGTCAACCGACATGACCCTAGGTCATGTTTTCTGGCCGTGTCTCAAGCTCAGGAGTTTTTCTTTTTTTTTTGAGAGAGATAGATATTTTGGGAGTATTTTTCATTTGTACAGCGACATATACGGCAGACAGTAATCCCTGACTGTGTCAGCACACAATGAAAAAAGCTCAGCGGTGTACTATTTATAACATTCTTATTACATACTGTACTATGATTGTTTCTATGGCATTAGTGGTCTTGTAATAGACTTTAAATGAGGAGGTAACAGACTGTGAGTCACAGCTGAGCTGACAGCCGCACTCTGACTGAGGCTCAAGTTAGTGGAGCTCTGCCTCTGCCACAGTGTTGATGCATTATACTGTATTGCGAGTTACTTTTTTGACAGTGACCATCAGTACTGGTAACATAACTAGTTTGTAAAGCATGGAAATGGTTTATCTTTAGTGCCGATAAGCAATTAAAAATACCAATACACTTTAATCTAATGTATTTTGCATGATTACTTTTAATTAATTATTCTATACTTTGATATTTTATTCTTGTTTTACATGCTTGTTTGCCTTTTACCTGTTTTACTTTTTTGGCTATTTGATCAGTTATGTTTCACTTTTATCATTTTTTTACTTTTTTTGTATTAGTTGTCAATCTTATTTTTTTGTGTTTATAATTGTGCGGTCTTATCAGCTATGGAAGCAGTATAAAAGGTTAACTTTGATTTATGGGTTGGTTTTTTAAAATAGAGAAGGGCAAAACAGAACCCATATGCTCTCATTGTGCAACCAAATTAGTATTTTATTCTATAACAAGACATAGTAAATGCAGTGAAATAATCTGAATCCAAGTTTTCTATCTAAGGTTTCATTTTAAACTCTCTTTATTTGTCTTGTGGTTTGGCAACTTAATCAACAAAAATATGTGTCTGATGTTCATTGCTGACATAGGTCATACAGCTATAAGGTTGTATAAGTTCTCATTCGGATTTAGTTTGGTCACTTGTCATGGAATTATTCGTTTTTCATCTCATGATTAAAGTTGAGCCTTTTGGTGTGTGCTGACCTTGAAAGAAGAGCCTGAGACATATTTTTGACATATATTAAGACCATGGCATTAAATGGTGACCTCACTTAATAAGTATTAGTGCCTAGTGAAGCAGTGCAGTGTCATTGCCAAGCACACCCAGGATTAAATTGTTGCTGCCATATTATAAATCTCCTCTGTATGATACATGGCACAAATCAAACTGAACATGCAAGCTCAAATACTCAAAGTGCCACCCTGCGAGAGAAACACAGACATATGCAGTCAAACCAGTGCTGAACTATAGGCGTACAGCTGCACATGAGTCTCACATAGGATAAAAAAAAAAGTCAATGACAGACCATCATTAATTTCAGCTCATTTAAAGAGTTTCTCAGTGTGCAGGATGTTGTGAGGCATTTGTGTTAATGAGCTACATCATTCATGTGAAATGATGGCACAATTAGGAAAACAAAAGTGCAAGGTGTGACAATTTAAGTGAATGTGCTTTGTCAGTGTCTGCAAACAACACCTCAGAGACGGTATATGCATAAAAGGCGGCTTATAAAGACATTGCGGGGGGTTGCGAGGTCGGGATTTTCACCGACAGATTTTTACCTTGCTATTCCGTACCCTAACCGCGTTCCCTCAGGAGCCTCTGTTGAAACACTGTGGCAGGAAATGAAATTAAAGCTGCTGAATACAGATGTTTTGATGAGCTGCCTGTGTGCTCAACTGTGTGCATGTGTGTGTTTTTGAGAGGGATGAGCATTAACAAAAATACAAACTGAGAAGCTGAGGGCTGCCAGTTGTGTCACAGCTACAGCGAACACTCTGGCAGTTGTAAACGCTGTGCTCGGTGTCTCTCTCCTCCCCCTTTGAAAGTGACTCACCTTGGGGATCAAGAGGCTTACATGAAAGGTGACTTACGGTTAGAGGAGTGCTTTCTCTGTTTATGTAAAATAATGAAAAATTTAAAATTAAATAAAAAAGTTCTCTGCTTCCCTAATGTCAAAGCTTGTTGTGTTCTTTCTGACCTCTTTCTTTCCACACCACTGTATCTGCTGCTCTTCCAATTTACCTTTTTAACTTGAAATAGCAGAAGGTTTCACCCGCTCTTCTGCCCACAGATGTTTCAACGGCCTTATGTAGCATTGTCAGACTCATTAGTTATACTCAGCTCGTCCGGCGTTTGGGAGCCGACCACTCAGCCTAGCACGTAATGCAGCTTTAGTGAACTAATGAAACTGTAATTACAAAAATAATGAGGAACATGTTGTATCGTCCAGTAACTTTGGGGCTAGTTATTTGTGAGCATGAATCATCATGTGCAGAGTTTCCTCTTTAATTTTTTATGAATTCTGATACTTTTCTGCTTCTACAGTGTTATGGAATGCACAGCCAGGCCACTTCGCCAGCTTTTTCTGTGAATTTCAGACTGTAGGGAGTCATATCCCCCCACAATGTGTGTTTGTATGATGTATTTGCGAAGTATAACGAGGAACAATGTAGGCTAAGGTCCATTTCCTGTGCTACTTATGAAGTTATTGTCCCCAGCGGGCCTCATTTAGCAAAGTGTAGGCTACGTTGAGCCATGTTTAGTATCCCTGCTACACTCAGTCGATTCAAAGCACTACAACAAAAACAGCACATTGTAGTCATACTGCACACTTATCTGCATTTACATGGAAATAACTTGTAGAATGTGAGCCTATCAACTTGCATTCATTAAAGCTCCCCATCTGTTTACACAGTGGAATGAAGCTGGAACTTTTAAATTTGTGACCTTTTTTTTCTGTGCCTTTTGATTGCAGCTACACACGGACTTGGATGTGGGCGGCAAGAGCATCAAGTATGTCCTAGCGGGTGAAGGAGCGGGCACCATCTTCGCCATCAATGAGTTAACAGGTGACATCCACGCCATGAAGAGGCTGGACCGCGAGGAGAAGGCCGAGTACACGCTAACGGCCCAGGTCATTAATGCCGAAACGGACGAGCCATTGGAGCCGCCATCCGAGTTCATCATCAAAGTCCAGGACATAAATGACAATCCGCCGCAGTTCATTGAGGGCCCATACCGAGCTTCTGTTCCAGAAATGTCCGCTGTTGGTGAGTCACAATGGACAAGACTTAATTTCTGGTCTGTGCCGCACACAGCCGCCTAATCAGTGTGTGAGATTTCTAAGACGGCTGATCTCTAATGGGCTATTGCATAAAAAATAATGAGTGAATAAGAGCGAGAGGAAATGAGTATGCCTATTTACAAGCCTGCCCGCTATGAGTATCGCGGCATATGAAAATACAAGAATGATAAATCACATCAAATTGCTAGAACTTCACCCGTAGCTCAGTGTTGTGACTTAACAACTGGCATCAGTGTCAACACACCGAATAAGGCGGCCTAATGCTAATGCCACATCCTGTTCAAACAGCCCACTCACAAAGAAGTCCAACTAACAATATGTAAAACATGTGCCAAGCAGCCTTATGTTGTGTTTTTAACAAAAACACTCAGTCAACAGTGGGAAAGCAGGAAATGCTAAACTAAAACACTTTCACACACAATCCGAGTTCTGCAGAAGGTGAAATAGCACCATTAGCACATTTCTTTAAATGCTATCGTAACATCAGTACAGTAGGTACATCATTCACTTACTGTTCCGGTAGGGATTTTAAAAGAAAATTGCTATATTTCACTTTAAGGGCTGTGCTGTCTTATAATGTGGACCATTAGGGGATATGTTGAATTCCTAATGCTTTCTTTAACATTTTCATGTGTGCAGTCAGTTAAGTGATAGAAGGCGGTGATCACTTTACAATCAAATATTTATGGAAAGATTAGAAGACTCACACTATAATATTTCATAAATGACGAAAAAATAAAACTGTAGACAAGGGACTGACAGTAGGTACCACTGCATATTAACATGTTATAGAGAATGTGGGAATTTAATGGGTTTTTTTTTTTTTCTCACAGCAAAATTCTGCTCATAGATGGTGTCTTACAGTAATTCCAGATTCAAGCATTTTGCTGTAATCATAAACAAAGCAGCTGAAAACAAACAAAAGCATATAAAGGTTTCTTTTTTTTTTTGCATTTAGACTCACAAATTGTTAGCACCACACTGTCACTTAGTTTGACAGCGCTGACTGATGCTAATTGCCATGAGCTACCATTCTACAAGCCCCCACAAAACTGGTACACAAACCACTGCAAACACTTTCCATTTCACTGTATGCTAATGTATTCATATATTCACACTCTTATTGCATCCATGCATTTAAACGACCACGGCGTGATGATCACATCATTCACATGTATAGCTCATCTAGGCCGGGTAGCGAGGCCTGCATGTGGATCAGCACACTGTGTTTTTTTTGTGTGTTTTTTTCCTTCTTCTTCTTCAAGGAAACCTTTGCCACTGACCCCAGAGCAGCAGGAGCCATGTAGAAAATGTAGCAGGAAGGAGATCAGAGTGTGTCTTTATGCCGTTTTGACATTGGTGGAGTTCAGCGGGGGTGCTGAGGTCTGTTGTTGGGCGGTATGCGCGTGTTATTGTGTTTTCTCATCGAGCTTCCTCTTGTTACCTGTCATGAAGCTGACATAACATGCCAGGGCAGATGGTGTTAGGTATGTAATGGAATCTGTTTCGTAAATCCCATCTGTACGTTGCAGCCTCTCATTTGGCTCTTTGAGGTAACAGTGATTTCAGAGCATCATGATTCCTATGATCATTGCGGCTGATTCCTATTAGCTGCTGCTGCTGTGGCGGAAACAAAAAGGAACAAAACACAATGCAAAAGTATCCATGTAAACACAAAATTACAGTGAACTTTCGCTGTCTGAACTCCGTTACTTGATCCCTGCTGCTCATTGTTTTGGATCTCAGTTGAAATGTACTGTAGCTCTCCAAGGGTTTTGTCAGTGCAGTGCGGGGACAGCCAATAGTGATGGGGGTAGAGAGGAAAGTGGTAGTTGACAGCACTCTGTGATTTGCCAGTGGGAATAATGCATAAGAAATAAGCGTCTCTTTGTTGACTGTTGTTCCCTTTTGTCACTACTGATTAATTAAACATTCAGGAAAGCTCAGTTGTTTGCTTGAAAGGCTTTTCTTCAGCAGCTAGTTTTCCTCTTGTTAAGTTTGCATGTGCTGCGGCATTATTGGGAACAATCGGAGGCTCTGGACAAACCAACAATAAGTCATTCATCTCTCTTGCCTTCGTATTCATAAATCACCCGTGTCTCCACAGTGGTGTTTCTTCTTTATCGCACTGAAATATGAATTTTGTGCAGGACTCAGTGGATTACTGGAAGTGTGCTGAGCAGTGGTTAACTAATAAAGTCTGCAGGAAAGGAAGCCTAAAATAAACGGATGTTGTTGAGAGTTGGGTTGTGTACGACCAAATCTCCAAGACAACAAGGAGAAATGGGGGAAGCATTAAAATGTAATTATAGCACATGTAAGAGATGAGGCATCATGTATGACGGTGAATATGCTCATGTTTCTGCTTCTTCTTCTTCTCCTTCTTCTTCTAAGCATGAATTCCCCTGCATCAAATAATCAAAAAATTGAATCCAGGCTGTAACAGGC
This sequence comes from Trachurus trachurus, assembly GCF_905171665.1. Taxonomy (NCBI): domain Eukaryota; kingdom Metazoa; phylum Chordata; class Actinopteri; order Carangiformes; family Carangidae; genus Trachurus; species Trachurus trachurus. The sequence continues at coordinate 24,114,571 of NC_139893.1, read as the reverse complement.
TGCCTCACCTGACAATGTTATCCACTTGCTTGTCAGTTCCACTCCAGACTTTATCAATGTCTCACCAGGTCCTCCGCTTAACAAGAATGTATCCGCTTGCTATCCCCGAGACCACGGACAAATATCAACACCCACCTTTTATCTGTCAAGGACTATATGGCAAGATAGAAAACCCCTCCTCATTGAATGTCACCATCCCCCATAGGAAACGCTCCCCACAGCCGGATGAGATATGTGACATGGGCCGCTGAGGTCACCATGTTTCCTGTGTGCGGAGGAGCATAGAGGTTAATGGGAAATGAAGGAGAAAGACCTTTTGTTCTTCTTTTAAAAGGGCCAGTCGGATAAGACTTGTGGCTTTCTGTGACTTTTCTCTGACTTTCATTTCACTGAATGGCTGAGAAGGAAGGTGACTACCATTTTAATTGTTTAGTGGACTGTCTCTGAAAGTACAGTGCAACAATGAGAGGAGGTGGAGAGCAGAGGTGGTGGCCGTACTGTAGCAGAGAAGGACAGTCAGACTAGAGTTTGATCTCATTAGTGATCCATTATAACACTGTTTTCACTTGAAATTGTGTGGCCGCTTTGCTCAGAGAGGTGCTGCTATGTCGTGCTGTAGTCAAGGAGAAAAAAACAACAACACAGAGTGCACGTGATATAGCAAGTTAACAAGCTGGGCTAGTGAGCCGGGTATGTTGAAAACATTCAATGATTCATGCTAATTACTGCAAACATAGAAGTAAAATAACACAATTTTTCTCCCACCTTGAAAAGACACGAGCTAAAATTTTATGTTATTCAATGCAAAATATATTTTTAGTCCTACATGATAAACTGTCAGCCTTAACAAAGTTTGTGTGAGATACTGTATATAAAAATCCACCCAGTTGTCTTTTCGCTTTGTACCAGGCTGTAAACATGTTTATTTCTGTTGTAAATACAGCCCATTTCATAGGTGAGGCTACGGGGATTGACTCACTCCTCTAGTGGTCATTTGAGGAACTGCAGTCTTGGATTTGACTTTCGGGTTCAACGTTTGCAGCTTTTTGGTAACTATTAGAGAAACAAATATGTTCTAAAGCTGCAGACCTTGATTGCTATTTTCATGAGTCAGAGTAACACGTTAAGATTATGAAGAATAAAGTTGTGTGGTGAATGTGTTATCATTCAGCAGACACAGACCAATATTAGCATTAATGTGGAGTCATGAGTCAGGTTAAATTCTCACTTATTTTCATGTTTTGTTAGTGTCTGAGCACTAAAAGAAACAAAAATAACATTGTCTGTCTGCCAATTTGGAAAAAAAAAAAAAAAAGGCTGGAAAGGAGCTTGTGGGTTAGGAACCAAGGGCTTAATTATAAAATCTGGACATAGAATTAACAGAATTTAAAGTCCAGTGGCAAGAGAGCTGAGACACTGCAACTAAATGGCTGTGCTGCCCAGGCTGCTGTCACTGTACTCTGGGTAATCTGCAGCAGGACTTGGCACCATAGTTTCTGCACTCTCTGCTACAGGCAGCAAACTAGATGAAGTAATGATTTCAAGTCAGAACTATCTTGTAAGATAAGGGTCATCCTGTTATCTGTAAATGTCAATGGAGTAGCATCTTGGTTATTCCGTTTTTTTTGCATAATTTGATAATAAAGCACCTAAATCAATTCATGACAATCCCTCTAGATACACTGCTGCCAATGGTACATATACAGTATATATATATATATATATATATATATATATATATATATATATATATATATATATATATATATATATATATATATATATATATATATATATATATATATATATATATATATATATAATTTTTATTATTGTTATTATTATGTAGTATTTACATAATAGAGGTGGACTCTGATAGTAACCACAAAGAGGAATGAGTTAACAAAACACAACCTACAAGGGAGAGGAGATGGAGAGTTAGGAAGATAAATTAATGAGACATGAATGTGTACAGATGGAGAGACAAGCTCAGTGCATCATGGGAAGCCCCCCTGGCATTGTAGGCTTATAGCCGCATTGCAAGGAGATGGTTCAAGGCAAACCTAAGCCCAGCCTAACTACTGGCAAAGAGGGAAGTTTTATCATGGCTGCCTCTGCAGAAGTATGCTTCCACAGTAGAGGAACCAGGCACCTGAAGACTACACAGGTCCGCCTGCAATCTGGGAGCACAGAGGGGTGCTAGGACACTAGGAACACTTTAGGATATGATGGTGCCTGACCGTTAAAAGCTTTGTGGGTGAGGAGGGTGATTTGAAATTATATTTAGCCAGTGCACAGAAACTAATATGGGAGAGATTTGAACCCTTAGTTCTTGTAAGTACCCGAGCATCATCACTTTGCATCAGCTGGAGAGCCTGTAGAGACTTGTTGAGTTCAGCCTGCTGATGAGGGATTCCACTTGTCCAGCCTAGAATAACAAATGCATGGATCTTATCAGTATGTTCTATATATGATGAGAACATACTGTATGCTGTTGGTAGATTTACTCCAGTTCCTCTGAGCAGCCTGTGAAGATCCAGAGGTGCAGTGCAGCATCTGCAGTTTTTAGGCCTATAATAAAAATGTATTAATGCAGAATAATCAGCCTAAAATGAACTAAAATTAGGGAATTATGACCTTTCTATTTATCTATGGCCTGCCTGAGAACCCATATTTATACCCTTATTACTACAAATTTTAAATGTGTTTGTGTTACTGCATTTTCAACTAGCCGGTTTGTCCCATTGTGTATGAGTTGTCACGTTATCTTATTATTAAAAGCATTTTCTCTCCCAATGTGCCTCACGTGCCTTCAAAATGATTGGAATTTAGGTCATTTTCTTGCATTTTCTATAACAACATTAGTTTCAATCTTCATTCACTGTAGTAAAAAGTGCTGCAGTACAAACCTATTTCCTATAAATTACATTTATCGCCTGCAATATTTGTTGTCCATTTTATGTTCTAATGAACAACATCATTATTGCCCGGTATTTTTCAGATGAATGAGGTACACATTCAGTATGTATCACACAAGTGCAGGGCTTTAACGCCACAGATCAGGGTTTGCATCCTGAGTGCTGTCATGGTTAGGTTTAGCCAACAGAAGCACTTTGATTAATGGCATATATAAATTGTGTTTTCTGTTAAGCTAGTGAACTCGTGTCTTGAGCAGAAAGTCTTTCTCTCATCTTCACTAAAAAAGTGTCTGAAAATATCCATGAAAAGTTCAATCATGATTTGGTTGGAAGTTTGATGAAAGTGAAATATGTTTTGAAGATTTTACTGATACATTCCCTGTCAGCAATTCATGACTTGCATAATGTAATATATGCCCCCCTTTATAATAAAAAATATATATATAGTAAGCCAGTCAGCTTTATTTTCCTTCCAAAATAGACGTGTTGGTGTGATGTACAATAGGAGACAGGGCAGGAACCACAGAGCCAATATGAGCAGCACTTCCACTCCACAGACTCATCAGATCCATTGTTATTAACAATATCAATTAGCACAGCTTTAGTCAAATGTAGCAGTTTCTTGATTTTTGTTTTTTTTAACATGTTTCAAAAATTCAGCGGTTTTGTAATTTTTCTTTTAATTTTAATCTTCAGGCAAGTAATGTGATTTGTCTTTTAATTGAGGGATAAAAATTCAAATCATTATCAATCCATTTAATAAAATGAATATTTGATATACTCTACCTCTCTTCATCTCCCCTATGCTCTCAGTTTCACAAGTATATTCATTAGATAATTATATTTCACTGTCACTTCAATTAAAAGGGAATTTGTTACTTATTTGTGCCCCACCATGATTCAAATTAAAATTCATTTCCATGGATTGCACAGATCTCACAGGATTAGTAGATCCTGTTTTGCTGTTAATGGGGGTCTCTGACTTTAAGGCCAGTACAAGCTGACAAATTCCCCCCGTATGTCTGTCGACCATATGCTGGAATTATGAGGCTCTGCTACCCTTCTGCAGCTAACAAGGGGGTTGCGATGTAGTTGGAAATTACAAAGTCCTGAAGTGACGCTTCAGGTAATTAGGAGGAGGTGACTAGACCCTCCTCCCCGCACTAAGTGGGGTGCAAATGACAATAATTGCTACACTGTGAAACAAACTTGCTGAACGTTGTTTTGCCAGGATCGGAGCTCGTGTGAGAGATGCCCCAGGAGTGTTGGGCTGCGAGTGTGCTTCATTATCAGGGCGATTAATAAATGGGCACGCAGACAGATGGCCCGTCTCCTCTTCGCATGGACGGTGCTCTCAGAAACCCCACCACCGAAATGAATACCTGTACGGGAGCACGGATCCTCGCCAAAATGTGTCAAGATCTGCTAAATTGGAGCGTAGACATAAAATTGAAGTGACATTAATAGATTACCTGGAGTTGATTTGCATTTTCAGAGTTATTATGGGTGTGGGTAACAGGACTAACAGGCACAGCCGTCGATGTAGGGCCTTAATGATGTATCTGATTACGCTCTCATCACCACCGGCAGCTGGGAAAATATGTAAAGGCTTGTCATCACAGATTTGGACGATAAATGAGCAGACTTGATCAAGGGGAGACGTATGAAAATGAGCAAGATGCAGACCTTTATCAGAGCTAACCGTCTCATACTTCCAAGACCCAAGACACTGCAACAGTAGAAATCTCACTGTGATCATGCATGATTTAATAACCACCAACCAACACAAAGTGTAATATTATTTTTTACTCTATCTATCTATCTATCTATCTATCTATCTATCTATCTATCTATCTATCTATCTATCTATCTATCTATCTATCTATCTATCTATCTATCTATCTATCTATCTATCTATCTATCTATCTATCTATCTATCTATCTATCTATCTATCTATCTATCTATCTATCTATCTATCTATCTATCTATCTCTAGTTCTACCGCTTACTTCTTCTACACATTTCCATCTTTGAGATCAATGAAGGGAAAGCTGGGCTATTTTGAGAGCATTTCATGCTCCACTTGGGCCAGATGTTCTATAAAAAATTCCCTTCCCAGATATACCTAAAAAATATTATTGTACTCTGCTGATCTTGCAGTAAATCTTGAGCATATCGTGGCCTTGGAAAATCTGAGTCTAAATGCATTAAATGCAGTTTAATTTGTATAAACCCTAGCAGTATTTCAGGGTCATAGCAACCCACATAAGTAAAAGGAAGCACATTTATAGTGCATCTTTTATCTGGCATTTCTCTGTTGAGCTTTGAGCAAAGAGCTAAGAGCGAGAGTGTCTGGTGTTTGTGTCTCTCTCCTCTCTGATCCTAGACTCTGGTCTGCAGCTTGGCAGATGGACTGAGTGGCAGGGGGCCCTTGGCCCTTTAACATAGTGGGCAGCTGGGCCAGTGCTGGGCTGGGGCACATCTGACGAGCGGTATCCTGGGCTGGGCAGGGACGCGGCAAACCGGCACTGTGGTGATGGTGGTGGGCGGCTCACAGGCTGAGCTAGGGTGAGAGGAGGTCAGAGCAGTGAACCTGGCCAAGGCTCTGACTCTCTCAGGCCTGTCTAACTGCCAGCCAGCGTGCACGCCAGCCTGCCCTTTTCTGTGGCCATGCTAAATGGGGATAGGACAGGCCTCCAAGGCAGAAAGGATTTAACTGACATGCAGGAGTTTCTCTGTAAATAACCTGCTACTCCTATCTATCTCACCTCATTTGGCAATGGCATCTGCACTTGTGTATCTGTGTGTGCGTGCATGTATGTGTGTGTGTGTGGATCTTTTTGTGGGCTTGCTTCTTTTCACCTCATTTTGTGTCTTTGATACTTGTCACCTGTCAGTAACCTTGTGACTTTTTCTTCACTGCTCTTATCTGCACCCAGCAACTGAAAGCAAGTCATCAGCATCTTTTTGTTTTACATTTAACCACTATATAGAAAAAATAGTAAGTCAGGTGTTCCCCTAAGCCTAAAACATGTTGTTCAGGACAGAAAAAACAAACAAACAAGCAAAAAGCTAATTATAAAAATAGCAACATACACACACCAGTGTCAGGTGTTCAATAGCACATACAAATGTGTATTAGTAATTCATCAAGTGTTATTTATTCTCCATTGTACCCTTGCCATATGTGTGGAGCATCATCAGTCATATACTGTAAGCCCTTTAGATCCTCCTGGGGCGTTATTTCTTTTCTAGAGGATGCAGGCAGATATACATCAGATGCACACACTTTACACATGCACAAGTGCATATAAGCCCATGTGTGTACTAAAACGCATACCATCTCTGTGTTAGCATAAAGCCTCCATACGGTTGTAAAGATGCTGTTGTTCAGGTGTAATTTGTCCCTGTTCCCTTGTGTAACCCACAGAGACGCACTCTCTTTGTAACCCATTCCCTCTTTCCCTCTTTCTCTCTCTCTTTTGCACACTTTATTTCTGTTTCTCTGAACTTCATCCCTCCCTTTCTCTTTTGCTCACCATCTCCCTCTTTTGCTAAGCTAATGCTCTCTCTCACTCTTCCCTTGAGGGAGAACAAAAAGTAGCTGGCTTCTAGGTAATGAAGCCCTTCAATGTGATCTGCATAAGATTGCCTCCCTCGCTGGCCTGGCTGCCTTGCCCCAATGAATAGCAAAAGACTCTCAATGAGACTAAGGACAAAAAGCAGCCATTTTCTGTAGCCACGGTGTCGTTTCTCAAACAATTTTTTTTTTGCTGTGCCCATGAAGTAGAAAGAGAAGGAAAATGAAAAGGAAGGATGTGAATAACCAACAAAGTTCATGAAAGCAAAGGTGAATGAGAGAGGGTGTGCATATGTGCGTTTGTGTTACGATGTGTGCAAACTGTTGTGTGTCTCTTTTTTTGCAGTGATAAGGGGGATGCAAAAAGCTGAGGCTGTCAGAGATGCCACCCTCTGTGCTGCCGCGCTGAGTGGATGTGATTAAATAGATTTCATGTAACAGGGTTAACACTAGTGAAGGAAGCAAAGGTTAAAAATGAAAATCATTTGGCTACATGCAATATTATTATTATTATTATTATTTTTTAAAGCAGTGGTCTTACAATTTACACACGGAGAGACATTTACTCAAAAACACATAATCCTTCATATCCCAGGTTACTGTCCTGTTTAATTAAGTGTGTGTAATGAAGGTTTTTACAGCCTTGAAACGCGTGTAAGCCTCTTCTTGTGGTGTCATGCTGTCATACACCGCTAATCACTGCATCAAGGTCAGTTAATCAGTTTGAGAGTGAAAACAAGGACAACCACATCCTCACTTCAGCAGCACTGCAGGAGGAGAGGAACTGCTCCTGTTTCAGTGTGGCTGAAGACACTGCCATGTCCTCTGGTGGCCACTGGTGGGCAGAGGGCTAACTGTGACTGACTGACTGACTGACAGTGAGTGATTCACCTTCTGAAAATAAAAGTGTAAAGAGTGTGGTAGGAAAATCTCACAGTGTCTCACTGAAAGAGAACCATTCACTCTTATTTGACGGAACATCACATAGTAGCTGATGTGATATTCATTATTGTGGTTTGCAAGCAACAAATATGAAACATTTCAATTCCAGCTTCTCATTTGTAAAATATGCTGCTTTTTCTAACTAAAAAAACCCAAACGTATTTAAACCTTGTTCTTGTCCATGAATTGCAATGGACATTTATCACAATGTTATGAGTTTTACTGACCAAATCATGCATGGATTATTTGAGAGAGTAGAAACAGCAGGTTGAACAATGATTAAACTGATGGTAAGTCACAGCTCTAATTGTAACGTGTTTGATACTGGGACAGAACGGGTGACAAAGCCTTTGTTATCTATTGGCATTGGATTTGAATCTGCACATGTCTGATCAGCCACTAATGGCAGTATTAGAGACAGCTTGTGCACAATGAAAATTTCACACAGCCTATTATGATGACTAAATTTAAAAGCTCACCGCAGTGATGTGGTGTTGCATCATGATAAAGTTGGAGACTTGTAATAGAAAGACAGGAAATCAATGCGGGATAGACTGAGATATCCCATTTTGTAGGTCCTAATTTGGTTCAGCTTCAAAAGACAGATTCCACGGATGTTAAAATAAACTCTTGTTAGCCTACACCTGTGTGACTGGTGAATGCCAATGTCTGTTGAACACCACACTCACTATAATACAGGCTTTCCATTAGTCTCCAAGCTCATAGGTAGAGAATATTTTCAGGCACCACAAAACCCTCATAGAGCCACAGAAGGCATCATTTTCACTCTTTTATAGCCTTCACATCACATGACTTGTAAATGCCTCTGTTGTATGAAGCTTCAGTGCAGACCTACTGGTAATGAAGGGCTGTCAATTGTGCTTTTGATACCTTAGCTAATGACTTGAGCAGCCTTCGTTTTTCACCCCTAACGTGAGCCAGCTGTCAAAAGGCACATTCTTGTGTGTGCGCTGACCACAGCCTGTAGTCAGCCTCTGTTCACTGCCCTTCTGATGCCGCAGTGTGAGAGTGCACAAAATTGTAAGATGACACAGAGCAGAACACTCTGACTACTGTTGTGGCCAGGACATGATGGAAGATTTTTTCGTATTCATCTTTATGTATTTGACATCATTTAGTAAAGTTTGTTGGTTATGTAGTGTATAAAAAATAAGAATATTAGTAAGACAGGTGTGGTATAGTAGCACTGATATACAGCAGCTTCTCTTCAGACCATGACCTTCTGACCCTCAGCACACAAATACCGAACAGCATAGAATGGCCTTGAATATGTTATTGCTTCATACAATGTACAACAATTCACCACCTTCATATCCTACATGTAATTCTTTGCTCAACAATACATTGCACACATTTATATTCCTAAGACATTGTTATACATTTGATTATAGTGTCTATTTTTTACATTACATTTAGACAGAAAAGTCAAAGTATTAATATGACTGAGAAGCTATGTTAGCTCAAAACGTAAAACGTACTATTGCGAAAACCTTCCCTAAATAGGCAAAGTTGTTTTGCAATCAAAAGTTAGTAAACTTTTGATGCAGGGATCTCTGTCTCTGCTTTAAAGAAATAAACATGAACACCACTTGGCGATGAATGAGGATTTAATGGCAGATAAATGTCTATAAGCAATTTAATAAATGAGGCATTAATAATGAACTCCCACTGTCAAAGAGGTCAGAATACAACAGATAAAGTTGATTTTAAATGACAAAATGAACTGATCACCCAATCTGACACTGAAATAAAGGATGTGGCTCAGTGTCATGTCTGGAGGAGCTGGAGGTGCAGTCAACAAGTCTGGGAAATAAGATTAAATATTTTAAGCACTATCCGACATCAAGTAAAGTTTTGCCTTCTTTTGCAGTGTTGTCGCAGTTTCTGTTTCACCTTAGACCAAAGTGGTTGCTAAGCAATGAGGGTCAGATGATGGGGCTGTGCAGCTGATCAGGTGACCTAACTCGAGGGTTGATGGAGCAGACTTTTAAAGCTGGGAGTTTTGTGAGCAGGAACACGATGGTGGGCTATACAGGTCATGTCTGAATTCTTGGTCCATTGTTGTAGAAAATAACAGAACTCTTGATATTTTCATTTTACTTACAGTAAATAGACTTGTGTTGTAAAAGTAATTTTGTTGGCCCTATCCAAACTTTTGAAAACCTTTGAAGGAAGACTTACTGAAGTCCAAACCTACCTCCTTCAGTTTGACATTGCTTTGGCCTTTGCTTTTAAAAAAAGGAAAACAAAATTGAGAAAAGGCTTAGCGAACATTTAAAATAAAATCTTGATGGATTGAGAGATAAGAAAAAGAAAGAATGAAGAACCTAAAAGCCAAGAGACATCATGATATACTGTATATGTGAACATACAAAAGGAAAGAAAAAAAGTGCTGTTATATCTTGCATTGCTAGCGATGGTGCTGCCATCATGCAGGGCTATAACCTGTTAGATCATGGGGGTTGTTTGGCTTCAGACTAAAGCTTGAAGTTGCTCCATCTGTTTTCAATTTCACCACCTATAAAGTGTGCTCCACTGACCACCACAACATACTCCGACAACAGTGGTACACAGGCATCAATCTGCTGCAGGGAAAGGGCACTAAAATGTGCCAGCCACACAGGGAAGAGATGGCATTCAACAACCCACACAAGTTGGCAGGTACTAAGACAGCATGTATGCCCATACCAAAAAAAAAAAAAAAAAATCATCATTCAGCAACATCTGTCACAGAGTCTATGAGGGTCTCCCTCATTGGACACATCTTACTCCAAGTAGCTGCACTGATGACCACCTGTTGCTCCCTGGTGCAGCACATGGCCTGACTGCCAAAAAAAAAAAGAGAGAGAGAGAGATGTTACAGGTGTCAAGTGGCGAATAAACAACATATTTAGTCATCTGTGTCCAATGTAAGACACATAAAATAACATTTGGACAACTATGTAATTTCTTCAACTGCAAGTGCTCATCATCTGACTGACTGTCAAGTAAATGATATTACACAATTAGATAATATGCAAATGGTAGTGGAACTTTCTATTGGCCCTGCGCTGCAAAAATGTACAGTACAACTGCCACTTCATGACAGATATTATCAGTTGATAATCTAAATCTAAAAAATTCCAGTAGCAATGTCATACTGCAGAAAACAGAGAGATGTCAAATAAGACCAGGTGACCAGAATAACAGCAGCCATTTGACATAAATCAACAACAACAAAAATAAAAGGGTAAATTAAGGGCAGCCAAGACAATACAAGGTTTAATTATCTCCATTTAAGGACTTACTTAAATAGTTAAAAAAAAAAAAAAAATAGACTGCAGATATTACCATATTCAATTTACCATCCAGTTCAATGAGGTTACACACTCCATACATCAGTCCAGGTAAAGTGCATGATTACACATTGTTTCCATGTAAAGATTTCACAAACAAGTTTGCGTTCAACCTGTTTGCTTTACTTTTTTTTTTTTTTTTTTTTTAAATATCTGTGCTTTTTCCTACTTTGTAAGATCACATTTTAGTCAAGCCAATTTTCATTTATATGTTGCCATTTCACAACCGAAGTTCCCTCAAGGATCCTTTCAAATAGAGCAGGTCTAGACCTTCCCTTCATAATAGAATTTACAGAGACTCCACGGTTCCCAACAAGTGCAAGCACTCGGTGACAGTGGTGAGCAAAAGCTTCTACTTTAGCAGAACCAGACTCAGTGTGGATGGGGTCAGGATCATATGAGAGGAAGGTGGTTTGCCGCTCCAGATCTGTATTCAGTTTGCCACTGCCAGATTCAAAACATGCATGTTCCACGTCTGGCCAGTGTTAATCCTGACATTTGTATCACGAGAGGTAAAAAAAAAAAAAAAATCCATGCGGTGATCAGAGAGCTCCTGAAGAGGGCTGTTCAAAACCCACCCCGTTATCTCTTTGAGGAATTCGACAGATGGAGAGGTGTCCTCACTACACACACCACATCTTGCTGGAGATAGATGTGGCGTGGCTCTGCTGAAAGAGTCATTTTCTCACTCAGTCAGTCATACACTTACTCATTAATTGCCTATCTGCCCCCTGTTCCACAGATGACACACTGAGCTGAGATCTTTCTCTCTGCAATGCTGCTGAACTGTACAACATGTTCTTGTTTACAATGTGAGACAGAGGACACTTTTAAAAATGTTGTTGTTGATGCTCCTTCATTTATTCATGCGCGCACACAACACAGTTCCATAATTTCAGAGCTTTAGTCATTAGCTCTGGGAGGAATTTCGTCGCTGATTATTAAAAGACAGGATTTTTTATTTTTTTTATTTTACAGGACTTCATGAAATTCTGCTGGTGATTCCTCAAATATGACACTTGAGAAGTTCTATTTCCATGGTTTGTGGAAGTAATCTAACTTTTCCTGTGTGTGACTCTGACTGTGTGTGTGTGTGTGTCCTTATCAGCTGTGTTACATATCAGCCAGAAGTGACAAGGGATGGTTTGAAGTCATGCTGGTGAGTGGGAGGTCCGCTCTGCATCATCGCTATAGCAGGCAAAATGAGGAGGGCTCCAGTTCGCACCTCCAACTTGGCAAATGCTTACTCATATCTGCTAAGGTGCCAGGATGCTTTCTCATACGCATTCTTCAGGCTGCAGCCGTGGCTCACCTATTAATTATTCACGAGGAGAGTTGTGGATATTTAATGTTGTTGCAGGGCCTTTTTTGATACACTTTTCCTTCTCTGCATTCATTGTACTTTGCTCCTTTGCATTTCTTTCCTGCTGTGTCTTGTATTGTGCAGAATGTCATTCCCACTTATTATTGAAAAAAAAGCAGGGAAAAAAACGAAAAAGAAAAACAAGAACTTTTTCCCCCGTGGCTCTGCAACCAAAAAGTCAACGAGAGTGTGGGTGTGTGTTTTGGAGGCTGTGCACTCTTGTCATGCTTCAGGTGATTTTAGAACGTGGAGCAGCACGAACAGGATCTCCTGTTCTCTCATCCCTCCATGTCTGCATTATTAATTGTCTGAGGTACCAACCATAGTTATTTGGACCCTGCGGGCACCTGGCACTCAGTACTTAAAATTAAAAGCTGTGATTGCATCCCATTGAAAGAGATAATAGCTCTTTTTAAAATTACATGTGGCTCCCAAGACTATGTAGATTTAATTTAACAGTAAGAGGAACAAAGAAAAAATGACATAAAGAGAAAAAAGAGAGGTATTAGAAATATCTTTATTTAATTTGTATGTGTGGTTTGTGTTAGTGAGTCTCTCTCTCTCTCTCTCTCTCTCCCTCTGTGTGTGTGTGTGTGTGTGCGTGCGCGTGTGTGTGTGTGTGCGCGCGTGTGTGCGCGCGCGAGTACACCTTCAAGTGGCTACAGACAAGATTCATGTGGCATTCTGTAGCCGGTAGTGGAGTGGGATTGGTCAGTGCAACATAAATGGGGGTGGAACACATTCATCAAGGTGGCAGAGATTTGAGACTAGAGAGGCCCATCCAATCACCTGCAGAGAATAAAGGGGAGAGGCATAAAAGTCTGTACAGCAAGGTCATTTGAAAAAGAAGCTGATAAGACGAAAGGATCAAATCTCCAGCGAGGGCGAGGCCCTCCTCTTGATGACTGTCCCCATTAACTAAAGCCCTCGCCCGGCTTGTACAGTTGTTGCCATGCCTCAGCTGTCTGATACAATGAAGGGGAGAAAAAAAAGAGAAAAAGAAAGAAGACTCGCCGGCTTTTACTGCTTTTGTGCCATCAAAATATTACTGCCTCTTTTGTAATTTAATTTGTAACCTTTCCCTTTTTTTACATCTCTAGTTCAGGTCCTACTTTTAATTTTTCAGTATTGTTGTGTTTTATTGCAAACCAATACTTTATTCAGGTGTTTTTAGCCTGTGTTTTACCCTCCTGTCTTGCTGTCATGCAGCCGGTTGATTTGTGGCATCACACAGACTTCTCCTGCTCTGACTGTTTGTGTGTTGGAGCATCGGTAGCTGTATTGCTCTCGACGCTGCACTATGGATTTAGTCAGTTTGTGGTTTTACCACAGTCACAGTCTGATGTCCACACACACACAAACACAAAGACACACACACACACACACACAGACACAACACAGTCAATCCTACAGCAGGTTTACTATGTCACACTGGGGGCTGCTGTGTAATTGGGTGAATCTGCTCTCCAGCACACTACAGAGATAACCCTTTAAAATTTCACTTCACTTCTGGTGTAAACAAACCTTGGGATTACTAGGGGTGTAAATCCACATTCCACTATTTCTGTCGTGCTCCTCTTCTGTCATTTATTATTTTTCTTCTGTTGGCCACCTACTTTGGGAGTTTAGAGGTGTGTTAGGTGTTTTGACTCCAGCTGTCTCCCTTTTTTTATGACTGTGTTCATGTTAACAAGAGCATGAATGTGTGTCTGCCTCCATCATGGATATAGGTGTGAGTGTGTGTGCCGTAGGCGTGTGTTTGAGCACGTCTGTCGTGTGGACACTTTATATGTCGGCATGCAGCTTTCTGTCTGTGTGTTCTCTGTGATGGATTGCTTGTCAGACAGCAGCATAGCACCGCTCTCACCAGCTGACGGAGACATTAAGTCACCAGTCACGTAGACGTACTACGTTTCAGCATTCCTCCGGGACAACGTTTTAACCCTTCTCGCTCCAGGACAGCTGTCAGATGACAGAGTATATTAGTTAGACACAGCTCACCACTAAAACCCACAGCACTACTGGATTCAGAGGAGTTCAGTGTCTTAATGCAGGTTGTGTGGGAGGTGAGGGACCTCTGTCACACGCTGATTTTAGATGGGCCAATTGCTGGAGTTATGGGCCACAGACCGCGTGCTACCACTGTCATGGAGAGGCTTTGGGTTTTATTTGACTTCTGCAGGCTGCAAAAGCAGAAAATATGGAACTGGCTGTGAGAACATCTCTGTGCACTGCAGCAGCCTGGGGAGTCGTTGTTGAGGGAGCGACCGCAAAGCTTCCCTCCAAGTCTGTCCTTTGTTTTTAATGAAATATCATCCTTAGTACTGCTGCAGCTGCTGCTGCCCGCAGAATATGAAAATAACCCAGTCTGAAAGCATGTGAATGCTCACACTTACACCTAAAGCAAATAGACTTTTTTCTGTAAACCCTTGAGTGTTACTTCTGCGCTCCCTCCCTATATCTGGTAGTGTTAGATTTTGCTTTATTTTTTCTCTCTCTCTCTCAATGCAACAGCGTGTGTCCAATCTACCTAATGGCTCCCACACACAAGAAAACGACTCAAGTCTGACGTCTAAAGATGGTTGGAAGATGTGGGGGCTCTGGTACTGAAAGGGTGAATTATAAACCCCTCACCAGGCAGCTGATGTGTGATGTACTTGGATGGATACGAGCAGCGTTTTGACATTATGTTACAAGAATACATGTCCAATATTATAGATGTATGCAAGAACTGATGTTGCCCTTTACCCTTTAGTATTTTTTTTTTACCTCAAGTATTAAGGGCAAAATAATTATGTATAATCAGTCACGGTGTATTTTGTTAAGACTGCTGATCCTGCAGGGTCTGGAAGAAAAAACTTTTTTTTCTTTTTTTTTACAGACTTTCTCTTTGAGATTATGCATCATTCTGCCTCCCTATAACACCACCAGCCTCACACCAAATGACTCACTCAGTCCATGCTCTCTATCAAATCAGTTAAGGGCCACTATTTGCATAAACCCAGATTTAAAGAGCCATTCAATGATCAAACAGTCTAGATTATTTTAAATAGTGTGGGTTTCCCCCTATTTTATTCTGACGTTAGAAGGTCTGTGAGAGAGAATCATATTGCTTGACAGGTTGTTTGGTGTCAGTGAACTTATAGATACTGTTCATTTTTTTTATTTGGATTTAGCTTTATAAATCATTATTTCAAGTCAAATTTCAGTCACCTACTTTGTTAGAATTTGTTAGATTTCTGTCCCAATAACATTACCACTGAAAATCTCAGCTCATCTGGTTAATTGGGTGTATAGTTGTAGTTCAAGCAAATAAGCCACCAACCGTCCTAAAAATCTAATTGAAATAATGTTTTAAAAATGCTTGTTATTTTTTTTTCATTGAAACATGACATCAGTCTTTTCCCCCTTTTTTTAAATAGATGAGCCATAGTTTGTTTATGATAAGACAAAAGACAAAAAAATTGAATTCAGAAACCTCTCATCTCTTGTGAACCAATGCTTACCGATTATTTTGTGTTCATCTACGACTCCATTGCTCCTAGTGGGAAGCTGATTGAGAAAATGGGCTCTTAAAAAATAATCACAAACTATGATCAACATTGTAATTGAAAATTGATTGACTTAACTCACTGTGGCAAAAAAAGATATTCAAGTAGATAATTTGGTTGTGTTCCCCCCCTCTCCCCCCCATCTTAAATTGGCAAGGCCTCTTCTGTGTCTGCACAGTGCTGTCTGTTTCTTCCCTTTTGTCTGGGCTTCAAGGGGAGTTTTCTGAGATATCATTTGTTCTTTCTGTTCTACTTATGTGGCCTAATGGTTGGCAGGAGGATCAGATTCTGAGGACATTTGCTGCTAACTTGCTGTGAGAACTTGATAGACCAGTAGGGAAACTGTGCAGTTTGTGGTTAAGCAAGAATAATCAAACAGGAGGTTTAAGTGGGTTTTGCTGGATATCAGTCCTTTCATTCTATTCACATTCCCTACATGTTTGTATGAGGCATTTTATTTTATTTTATCTAGTTTTGTCATCCCTTTCTTATAATTTTGTAAAATGAATTTAAAGGACCGACATTGTAGACAGGTAGATTTCCTTTATTATCACTACACTGTATTGTTATAAGCAGGTCTAGGTTATGTTTTAGTCCAAAACTTCAGTATAATGCACACAGTCAATATTCAGAGACCGCCTTAACATTTAATTTGTGATGTTACAAGTGGGGTTTGGCTTTTAAAACCACAAACATAACATTTGATGGATATCAAGACTTAAAAATAAAACACCTAAAAAGTGTAAAATGCAGAAACTTAGATAATATGTTCTTCTGTAAAATGCACCGCAAGCAAAACAATACAGTATAGCACTGACTTCAGTAACACATAAATAGACACAGACATTGTTGTATTAATGTGCTTACTCTCATTTATTGGCGTGACCATAATCTTGCCCTGTTTCCTACTGTATAATGCTGCCTGTGGCCTGCATTCCCACTAACACACACTGGAATATAGCAACACACACACACACAGGTAGTCATCTACTGTTGGCTTCTGAGCTGCTCAGCTGGAACTGTATTGGGCTACACGCCTTATTAAGGGCATTTTGGCAATGTGTATACATAACTAATTCATTTCTGGTATTAAGTAATAACTTTGATCTCTGGTTGGTTTCTACTCTCAGGAGCTAGTGCTGATGTAGTAAATATTAACCGCAAGTTCATTTCCCACCACAGCTTTGCATTATGCTGAAACTTGGTTTTCTTCTCCCGTTTTTTTTTTTATTGGGGAAGCATAATTCACATTAAACACCCATGCCCCCGTGGCAGAGCTCTCAAATTAAGCAACATTTTGTTCATTTACCCATGATAAAGTTGTTCATTAGAAAATATACTTTGCCTTATTCTTTGTTATTACCTTGCCATTGTAAATGCCCTGGGAGCAATTAAACATGTGAAGTGCCCAATTTTCCGTCCTCGACTTTCAGTCCTGAACTCTATCTGCATGTTGCACACATTTCCTATGAAGTAATTAAAGTGAATCAATGACACAACCCTTTAAAATGGCGACATATGTCACGGCCATCAGTGGGGAACAAAGGACCCTCTTAATTATTTTGTTCCTGCCGTTCCTGTAAACGGCTTGTCAAGGCAGCAGAGTCAGTAGCCAACTCCTTGAAAAAGGATTGTCATGTACAGTACGCACACACACACATAGACGAGCACACAGACGCAGACACACGCTGTCCCCTGTTTCTCTGTGACGGCTCCCTCTCTGTCTTATGAAAGACTAGTAATTGTACTACAACAATGACAATGTAAGTGCTTAAGTGTGACGGTCCCCTTGCTCTTCAAAAGCGCAGCATCCCTTATCCATCATTGGCTCTGGGGAGCAATTTCTTGGATGCTGACAACCATATCTTATCTTCAAGATATTTTTTTTTTCATTTGTAAGCCCTCCTCTGGCCCACATTGGCCAAGTCTAATTTTGAAGACGTCCTGTTATAAACATGTACAGTACAGTATATATCCTGATCTCTTAGGCATCCGCAGGGTGTTCCTCATTCATTTGCCCTGCTCCTCTGCATCCTGCGGCCCTGCTGAAACACACAGTTTAGCATGAGTATGTATTAAGTCCTCTTATGAAGACTGATAAACTGAGGAAGACCATGTTTTCCCCAGCATTGCAATTATTTACTGTGCCTCCCTGTAAGCTGAAATACTTACATCCCCCTGATATAAATATAAAACATGACGGTACAGTAGAGCATCCACTTTGAGTCACAGCCTGGGCTGTGGATCATATGAGTGCTTGGCGGAAATGGTGACAAATGAAGGGGTGGGAGGTTTGAGGGTACTCTGGCAAATGACAAAAAGTTTGCACATGCCAGTTGTTTATGAGCACGCTTATTTGTTTAAGGGTTTCCCTTAATGCCCATCTGCAGTGTTGCCATAAATGCCCATCTGCAGCCCAGGAATCTAAAACTGGCTTTGAAAATGGACTGGCGGTCCTCCAAGTGTGTCATCTTCTCCTCTGAGAGAATAGATGAATGAGAATGGATGGATGGATGGATGCATGGATGGATGAAAGGATGCCGCGACATGCTTGTTTTCTCCACATCGTTACAACCATTTCTGTGTTATCAACAGCTTTGGCCTGCTACAACAGCAAAACAGCACCACACTTTGTATTTGACAACACTCTGGCTCATGGTGCTAATCACCTCTTAATTCTTCCATTACTCCCCATCCGTGCACATGCATTTCAATCAAATAGGTGCTACTGTCCAGAAATAAAACTGGTGGCTCTGCCTGGAGAGATGTGCTGTCAGTCTCCCTGTCTGATCATGAGCTATTATCCTCTCTGCCCACAGACAGGAGAGAGAGCTACACCAGTGTCTATGTGATCATGATCAATACATAATCACTTTCCTGTCACCGCAATGGCACTATCAGGGGACAGTCCAGCTCCACGGACCAGCCATTTTAGAAAAAAGGTTTGGCTCGCCATCTTTCTGACCTAGAAATTGGGGGGGGGGGGGGGGGGGGGGGGGGGGGTGAACTATGGCAAAGCGAAGGCTGGACTCATTTAAACAGTCATTGCCATGGGATGCATTATTACGCACTAAGCTTGGGTTCATTACATTAGCTTGCAATGTGCTGTTGTAAAAAAAAAAAAAAAGATAGCTATGAGATCAGATAAAAACCAATTTCCAACTAAGCAAAAAAAAACAACAACAAAAAAAAACAGACTATCTCCTGGTTAATAGTAAATGACAACAGAGCAGCTACAGTAAGCACGAGTTAACATCATTTATTACAGGGCTTCAGTGAACAATTGTCTAATTGGCAAATGAATGCATACTGTGGTTTGCAATTTCAGAATAATAGACGGCTTTTTCACATTTAATCATGTCACTCCACAATCAAGAAGTCTAATTATTGATAGTAATCAAATTATCACTGACTGCAAGTGGGAAAAAGTAATTAACTGTGAAGACACAATGTCACAAACTTACCTAAGTGCAAACATTATGATGCCAGGGAGATGTTTAACAGTTTATGCATTTCTGACACTGTAAGCAACCTGAAACAATAGGAATGCTTGAACTATACGACCAGAGCAGCATCACTTGGTGTATCATGGTTTTCTACAGTGTCTATTTCATAGACACATATAAAACCATGATACACTGTCAGTAAAAAGATGTGTGAAAAATATGTTGGGACCACAAAACATCATGCTTGACACAAGTATAACATTATAATTGATCAGTTTTTAGCACTGAACAAGTAAACAAAGATCTAATGCTTGTTTGGTGTCAGGCAATTTTTTCTTTCTTTCTTTCTTCTTGTTTTGGCAATGACAGCCTACCTATAATGTGACCTTTTGTGAACAAATTATGGGAAGGTGGGATTGATTGATGCATTGTTAAAAAGACGGTTGTAAGAATATGAAATAACTCTTTGAATGAAAGGTCAGTTTTTGGTTTGTAGCTTGTTGCTGTGTGTTTTCCTTTTAAACCTGCATGAACCTGGGCTCTGGAGCTCTGAACAGTACAGTATTACAAGAATTGAAATGGCAAACCTAAAAAAAACAAAAAACTTCAGAAACAGCAGGCATGCAGCAGTATTGGTAGCATTCTCCCACTTACATGGTGAATGTAAACCTAAGTCTAATTTCTTACATTCTAAATAATCAATAGCTTGTATGAGGACATTGTCAATCATTTTTTCTCAGCTCATTTCCTAAGGCAATCCTCTCAGTCGTTAGCTGGTAATGAAAATAGTGACCAGAAAAGTTGGATGTGATCCATTCATAATCAAACTGAATGAATGAATGAGCTGCTTTAACTGCAATACAACCCTGAAAAATAGCTGTTAGCTTGTTAGACAGCTCTGCTAACGAGGCGAATGTAGCTAAACAGCCAGTGTTGACATGTTGGCACTAGTTGGCAGCTTTTACCAGCTTGGATTGTCTGTAATTTATTTAGGATTAAGCAGCTTGTTGCTAACAAGGTGACAATTTTTACAAATTTCAAAAGTGACTTTTCTCAGAAATTATCAAAAACAAATCCCTATCTGTTCAGCTCTCATGAAACAACATTTTTAATGTTTTTTTTAACTGCTCACTTTGTCCACTAATAGCTGTAGTCTTGGTTAGCTCACCTTCATTTCTTTTTTTTATTTTTCTAAGAAAACTTTGCAATATATATTGTGCATTTAGGCCTACAGTGGAAATACAAATATTCACTATTTTGTACTGTTAGGCACACGTCTGCTGCTTTGTCCCTCTCTCCCTGTGCCCCCCCCCCCCCCCCCCCCCCCCCCCCCCCCCCTCTCTCTCTCTCTCTCTCTCTCTCTCTCTCTCTCTCTCTCTCTCTCTCTCTCTCAACCCCTGCAGTTTAAAGCCAGTCAGACATAAACAGTATTGTTTTACCCGGGTAGGGCTCACAGCAGGGCACTGTTAGCCCCACGCTTCATGCAGCCCACAGCTCTCCCCATGCCTCAGTGATATCCCTTCTCTATGGCTCAGTGCCTGCATACATATGAATGCCCCCTGTCTTCTACCCTTCACGCCTCTGAGCTGGTCCGAGCTGAGCAGAGCTGGGATGTTACACAGCTGCCACGCTTGCTGGACGTAGGGATATAGTCTAGCATTCCAGCAAAAGTAAATGAACTGTAATGACACATTCTTTTGAGTGATTATAGGTATGATGGTGCTTGAGCTGATAGTGCTTCCCTGTGGTGTGGTTGGCTGAGTTGTACAAAGGGTGTTTTCTGAGCAATTGGGATATAGAAAAAAAAGTAGCTCATGTTCTTGTTAGATCAACTGGAAAATAGAACCTGTGTGCATGCAATATAATGAATACATGGTAATAGTTTTGTGCAATGCTGTGTTTTGCATTTTGGTGAGTCTCATAATGTGAGCCACATATTTGCTGAAGATTTTTGTACTGTAATATAATGTTTCATGTGATCCAGTTTTTCCACTTTTAATGACAAAATAGTTCTCGCAAGTTTGAAAAAAGCCAATTTGTAACTAAAGTTATAGACAATTTTCAAATTAATTTCTTTTTCAAACCGACATCTTCATGACCTTCCACTATGTGATTATCCTTGCAATACTTTTATGGGGAAAAAAACAGGCTATCAAAATTAGTTGCAATGTCCTTCCGCTGCCATTGTGTGTCACATTGGGCTGCATCCCCTAATTTATCCCCTCTCTGGTTCAAGGGGAGATTCCTATTGATTTCCTATCACTGAGCCAGCATACAGAGTAAATAGGAAGTGTGTGCCCTATTATTCGTATCGGTTGATAAAATGGAAGGCTAGACCTCCATGTCTTTATTTCAAGGCCCATTCAGGAAAAAAACTAACCCTCCATGCAGGGGGGACAACTACTGTATAAAGTTGCTGTGAATGCCTCACATACAGTAATGGCAATGATAATTTTGAAATGATGTTTGTTGAAATTATTGGCATTATAATAAATCCTGTGAACTTGAGGACGTGATTAATGAGATTACACTCGGTGTGGGAAAACGACCGTGAATGAAGGGCTGTATTTTTGTACATGCTTAATGTGTGTCACCCTGTGGGTTACTGCCCAAACCAACAGAGGGAGATTTTCTTTCCCAAGAGAAGGTTACATGCAATCTCTCAGTGTCTGAGCATCTGCTAGACAGCAGGAGAAGCCTGGGACAAATCCAGTTAGACCAGAAATAGCATGATACCACCTACTTCCACATTTCTAACAGGTTTGACCAAGAATTGCTTGTACAGTAAGTAACACATCTTAAGTGCAGAACAGCTGCCAAAGCAGTGCAGCGTACAGGCCTGTGTGTGCATCTTATGTTAACAGTTTCCATTGTAGGTTTTTTTTACATAGCTAATTCCTCCCCGCACTGCTTTTGTTTTAGCAACCATTCAGCTCTTTCATCCCCGGAAGTTTAAAGGTGTTGTGTTGCTATTATTGTAATTGCCACAATGCTACAGGCTTCAAATAAAAGCCAGAGACAATGTCCCTCCTACAATTGAGTTTCTGTGCCCATAGCCTGGCCTACAGCTGCATCCATCTCTGCAGTGTCCCTGAAATTTCTGCGCATTATCAAGGGGAAGGATGAACTAATCTGCAGTGATTTGAAATAGGACCAAAACACTGGCTTTCCTAATCCTTCATTTTTTTTTATCAGGGGTGGTGAGGAGCATTTTACCCCTGTGGGAGGGAAAGAAAGAGGGAGCTATTTCATGCTTCACCAGTTCCACTGTTTTTATGAAGATTTTTTCCTACCCTCTACTACCCCCGCTTCAATCCATAGTGTAACTGAATTTATAAAGCCTGTTTGCAATAGTCAGACACCTTTTAGAAGTACGAAGGTACTTTTCATAATTAGGGGTGTGTAGATGGCTGCCTTCTCCGTCTGTAGTGGTAGTAATTTAACTTTAAGGCAGATAAGGCACTGTATCTCTGGGAAAAAAGAGGTGCAATTTCCTTAGCTGTCCTTCATTTTATTCATTTGACAATTGGCAAACACCTATGGCACACAGGATGTAATTTGCTTCCTAGCATTACTGCATGTGTGCACCAATTTGGATTATTGCACACATCAGTGAAATATAATTCAAGTAATTACGTTTTCTTACCTTATGTCAACCAATTTGTTTGATATTTTATTTACTTATCTAACACGTTTGTGGAAATTTGTGCATGCTGCCAGGTTTCAGGGTAAAATTGAAAAAGCAGATGTGGTTAAAGTCTTACAAAGAGGCATTGTGTTGTGACAACAGTCAGTGTAATTATGCACAGTGTCAATACAGTACATACCGTGAAATCACTGGAATTATTTTTCTTTAATTTATTATTATCCCATGTAAACTGAGAGTAACTGATCTAGGCAGAGAAAATTCAGAGTGTATCAGCAGCTGACATCCAGTAATAATGTGCTCTTTTTTTGTTGAGACACAGTAGAAACACAGAAACAAAAGCAGCCCATTGATCTGCGGTGATCTAAACACCGTAAAAGGCACAGCATATAACAAGCAGCAAGAAATTTACAAGGTAAGCTTTGGCAACACAACAGCATAGGTCATGATAAGACTATGAATTACTAGAACACCTCTGTCTCAGAGGACCACTTGAGGCTCTCTCACTGTGAAATAATTGGGTTGCAACAGTGAAACTCCTACTCCAGTTAGAGTGTAAAGGTGGCATTTGCTTTGTTTTGCTGTTTGCAGGACCACAGACACAGCAGCGACTATTAATCAATGGCAGACACGTGTAGCTGACGGCATAAAGAGGGAGCTGAATTCAGAAACGGTGGCATGTGGATCTGAAAAGAAAATCATCTTTGGTGAATTGTTGATTATGAAAGGCCATTGCTGTTTTGCTGTGGTGGAAATGTTTTCTTTTTTTTTGACATGTGTTTTGAACTTGGTATATCTTAAATCATTGCTGTGCATCACATTGGTCAGCAGGTCAGTTGGGGGTTCAGAATAACAGCAGAACACAGATGTAATTTTGAGGTCGACACGATGCAAACTTTGCAGGGAATTTCAGATGTGTTTCCATCACATCTGCCACTCGTTTTTAAAAAAAAGAAATGTTTAAATTCAAGACCGGAGCCTGTGAATCACAGCATCAGAGCCAAAACTCACACTTGGCTTAGCTCTTTACTACAAGCCTTTTTTGTCTACGGTGGACAGACTTCGACGCCTGTGGCAGGACCTGGGCTTGTCTGCGACTGGGGGACATCTCCCTTTGTTGTCAGAACACCTCCAAACATCTTTCACAGAAACAATTACCATACCATCTGTAGCTTCCTGCTAGCGCGTTGCTCGCTGTCAGCACGTCAGCCCCCCCCCCCCCCCCCCCCCCCCCCCCCCCCCCCCCCCCCCAAAACAACCACTCCCTCACGCGGAGACTGATGAGGAGCAGGGTCACTGTAATTTCAACGTTTAATTGCGTTAATAGTCACTTTGTATTCAGTCTTTTTTCTCAGCAGCACATAATGGAGCTGTCAATGCTGGATTGAATTCTCATTCAATTCACTATTTTCTGATTTGCCTTGAGCGTTTGGCAGAGCCAGTGTATTGATGAAGGTCCCTGCATACATTGCCCACAAACCTTCAATAAAGCACTTAATTTCTGTTACTGAATATTATTGCTGTGAAGGTAATGGCTGATTGCACTTGTGTTAAAGGAATAGTGGTGTTAGATATGACTTCATTTGCCAAACCTTTCAATCTTTTCAGAAGTATTTTTTCTTCAGTGCTTAGGCCTATTGTTATTATGCTTTATGTGATTAGGCTCAGAGACCTACACTATCTTATTATTTTCAATGCAGTATTTTGCTGCTGCAACTCACCTGTTAGTGTGCATACTCAAAAGGTCTTGAAAACCAGCAGCTGTGGAAAAAAAAATTACCGATGTATATTTGTAGATACTCTTTTTGCGGTGTAATATCCCATCCATCACGTCTGTGTTGATTTGCGCACCGGCTAGTATTAGGAGAGGCTATAGGTGACTAATCAGCACAGACACCACTGGTTTGCTCAGGTAGGATAAACCACCAGTGTACCATATGTTATCTGAAGCCATGTCACATTTTGCTGCAAGTAATTGACACTTTGAGGCCAGAACTGTGCAAACACATGACAAAAGACATATACAGACGTACAGTTTTGGCCTTCAGTTTGGGACAGGCCATTTAGGCCTTTCTTAAATTTTATAATAAAAAATCAGTCAAGAAACTATTAGTAAAATAAAAAACATAAATAATTAAATTAATGACTTTTTGCCATGAATTCTAAAGTGGAATTTGGTGAATAAAGTTATTGTTGCATTAAATTTAAGACAGAACATCACTCTGAATTATTTATGCAAGTTTTTTTTTATTGTGAAACAAGCCATACTAGTTCACATATTAGGGGGAGAGGTGATGGCAGTGCATTTCAAATGCAAGTCTGACACAGATGAGACAGGACTTTTTAAATCACACACGGTCAAATAGTCTCATTATGATTGTACTATCCTGATTGGTTCGGCACTTTGAAAGTGTAGTTCACAGAAATGTAGAGCTGATTCCCTTTACTCATAGCTCTCTTTGTCTGCCCCACAGGTACCCCAGTTACCCGGGTAACAGCTACAGATGCTGATGATCCAGTGTATGGGAACAGCGCCAAGCTGGTCTACAGTATACTGGAGGGACAACCATATTTTTCTGTTGACCCTAACTCAGGTATGTACAGTGGTTGTTTACTTGTTGTTTCTTGCTGAGATTGAAGACAGGGGACACAACATGTCAAACAACACAATAACAGACAAGACCAATATAATCTCAATGACTTGAAAAAAAATACACACAAAAGGATGACACCTCTATAGGGCGGCCTAACAACGGAGCTCTTTGTGCTGTTACTCATTGTTTGCCTGACAAAGCCTGAAGAAGATCTGTGTGAGATCGAAACGTTGCTTCATTAAATGTAATGGGAGCTATTAATACAGTGTGCAAATCCTTTGTCTGTTTCTAACCAATGGAGAGCATAATGTAATACAAAATGTAATGAGTTAACGCCACGCCCATGATGGGACAAAAAGGAAAGAAATAGGCTTTACAGTAAGACAGCGATTACATCTCAGGATTATTTCAATGGTTTCTTTCTTCTAGACAAGACCAGGAACATTAGGCCAGAACCTTTTAGTATTTAAACATTGTCCTTTTTCATTACTGTCTTTGACTTAAATAAATGAGCTTACAAAGTCACCTCAGGTCAAATAGCATGCTATCAGTGTTTGACCAAGCCTTTAGGCAAGTACATCCAAACAACACTAACTTTACTTTAGAAGGGCCTAACCTACTGTGTCTGGATCCAACCTTACTCTAACTGTTATGCCTTCTTTAATGCTTTCAGGAGCCAGCTGTGCATCACATCCCAGGAAAACAGATGGGTGTACACACTGTATTTGGCTATAAGTGCACACAGTGTACAGTAGATAATTATGAAGTTTTAAGATTTTCAAAGTTTAAAAAAGGAATGTTGATGATGATGAATGTTTTGACAATCTATCAGCAACTCTGTATCAGACAATAACTATATTGCAGCAGATAATTTACCAATGTTACAATTGCTGACAATGCCGTCCAAATGTTTTCTAGCTGTCCATTTTTTTCTAAAAAACAAATACATAGACAAACGCACACATGCACACACACACACACACACACACACACACACACACACACACACACACACACACACACACACACACACACACACACAGTATGATCCGAAGGAAACATCATTTGATTTAATTTAATTTGATTTAATTTGGTTTGATTAACTTTATCGCCCACCTCAGTGGAAAATTATCTTTGTCTTCTCCAAATACAGTAAATATAAATATAATCTGCATAACACACAACACACCATTAAAACCTGACAAGATGTACGACATGCAATAGTGCAAATGAGCAGGTAGCAGCAGATAAGAAAAACAAACAATAGTGCCGCTGTTGACAGCGAAACAGCACAAATGCACAGAGAAAAGCTAAGGGTCAGCAGCCAAGCCGTGTCCTCAGCATCAGAACGCTGACTGGATTAGGTTTTAGAGGAAGGAAATGTATTTAATTAACATATTGGCTTGTGGCCTTCATCAGGCTCATTGACCTAATAATGAAATTCTTGCCATAATAAGTGTTGCTGGAGATCTGACCTCTCCAGACTTTTTCTTTTCCCCATGCGCCTTAATAGGGGGTGAAGTTGGGGCATTGTGTGATGCAGTTGGTAGAGCAGGTGCCCTAAATAGAGAGGTTACAGTCCTTGCTGCAGTCGACCCCTGTTTGATTCCTGCATTGGGCGGCCCTTTATTGCATGTCACTCCCGCTCTCAGCCTCCCCATTTCCTGTCTCTCTATTCTATACTATCCAATGAAGGCAAAAATGCCCCCCAAAAATATACTTAAGAAAAAAAACAATATGCACAAGACTACCTGCACCTGTGAGATTTGTAATATTCTTGTAAAAAAAAAAAAAAGAGTTGGTGAAATTGTGCCAGAATCCTCGAAAAATAGAGCAAAAATGGAAAAAAAGTTAAATACATTAGTTAAACATCCAAAAAACAATGCATTTACTCATCAGAATATCCAATCTTTCAGTACAATAGGAACTGTAAGCACTGCAGATCGATGTCTGGGTTCATACAGAAAACGTTTATTTACAGTTTATCAAAGTTATGATATTTTCCTGGTGAGCTCTGGGCTCAGGTGTGATGCTAGAATAACAACCATCTTTTAGTGACACAGATTCAAATAATGAATGCAGTGTGTCATTCATTTAAGAAATTATGTTGCCACTAAATATAATCCAGACAATTACGTTGTCATCACATAATAATTGGCAAAGCATGATTTCTAGGAGATGGCTCTCAGAGGATGGGTCTATGAGGAAATCAGGCTTTGGCTACTTGGTTAACTGTGACACCTAAATATCAACAAGACATCTACATCCTGATTACATGAATATACATGAACACTCAGTTGTGTATCAACAGAAATTACTCTATGACGACATTTAGGGTGGTGGATCTTCCTATACCTGCAGCACCTTGATTTTACCAACAAGTTCATTAAAATTAATCAACATTAGATTCACATTAGTTTCTATTGATTTCTAATTTTGTCTGAGTTTTGGCAGTATAAGTCTCCGTGCTGCCAATACTGTGGATTTCAATGAAAAGGAAGAGAGACAGAGAGAATGAGATGACAGCAGTGAGTGAGAGGGTGGCTTTTCAATATGCATGTGCAATGCCTGCAGGTGCTACAAGTTGCACAGGTTCCAGCAGGTGGAGATGCAACAGCTTTCACACCTGCTGGCCCACCTGAGGTAATCTTACTCTGTTGTGGTACACACACAAAAAAAAAAACAACAGACGACCACACAGCAGATCTGTTAATGTGTGTAACTACTATATGTACTGTGTATGTCGATGCTGTTAGATAACCTCTCCCCTTTTTAGCAAGCCCAGAAGGGACAGCATTACCAAATGCGTGCTAAAAGGGAGCTGACCGTGTTGGTTATAGCTTTGAAAAAAAGTTGTGTAACAACAACAGGACTGCAGGTAACTCAGCCCATCTGTTTTTTGAGATGCTTGTGGATTATCGCTGCATGAGGCTGCTGTTCAGTTTGGCTCCCAGGCCCGCTCTGTTCTCTACCTCCTTCCTTCTGCAGCTGCACACTTATGTTTCAAAACACAAACACTACACTGGGGCAAAAAAAACAAAAAAACACATGTTACTAGCGTCTACATAGCTAAATTGAGGAGTGTATAGCTTTAATTAAAATATGAACTAGTATAGCCATTTGGTGGGAGAAAAATGTTGTAAAATCGGTTGAATAAGAACAAAACAGCTGCTGAGGGAAATGGAAATAACTAACCCCATACACAGCGGCTTCCAATAGATCTAATAATGTAACATTTGATCTTACAGAGATCTTCGTCAGGCTTCGTCAGACAACGGTTAATGACACAACAAATGAAAAGAATCATATACACACACAATATTACCAATGGGTGATTGGAATCTACATAATAAATTCACCACAGCTACAGTCAACCAGGAAGGTGCTGAGTTAGTACTGATGCACATGGAGCCTCTCCCAGCTCAAAGTGTGGGCTACACACCACACGTAGGTGGCTGGGGACACTGAGACAAACATGGTGGTTTCTCTATTGTATTTGTCCTGGTTTAACCAGGTCATCTGATGGTTTGAATGCCACAGCCCTGCATTTGATTATGATGTACTCAATATTATCATGATTCAACAAAGGGTCACATGGAATTCATTATTAAAGAAGATGATTCATATAAATGGAGCTTTGCGTCACTGAGTTGCGCATTTTCCATCAGCTGATTGGTCGTCCTAAATGCTAAATGGGCCAGCACTCGTACGCTGCTGTGTAACATCACTGTGTTATGAATTCAAAATAATGATGATAATAATAATAATGATAATAATTGCATCTTCCTTTCATAAGGCAAACTCTTCAGCAGCGTCATGATGCATAAAGTTATCTCAAAACAGATTCCAGATTGGATCTTTAATTGCTTTTTCAGCTGACTTTTTAACATGTGTCTGTAAGCAATATGATTAAATAATGGTGAAATTACATTAATAAGAAATGAGATGGAAATCGACGACTCACAATTTGGAAAACAGCACACAATAAACAAGCCGAAAGAAAGGCAGGCTCAAAATTTATGTGCATAATTAGGATGAATGCTCGCTTCAACACATAGAAATTTGGGCTCGTCCTCGCTGTTATAGGCATCCTGACATTCAAGGCATCAGCACCAGTAGCATGGCTATAGAAAACACACTAAACGGCCAGTTTAAGGATTAGCATTCATGCTCTGTGCGACTGCGGGAGCACGCGCAGATGGCTCATTCAAGTGAGCCAGATGTTTTAATGAATGTTAATGAAAAATAAAAGGTAAGAGGAAAACAACCATTAGAATGCATTTGACACTTATAACACCACATTGGAAATGAAAAGCATTCAATAAATAAATAAACATCATGCCCCAATTCATCACTTGGTTAATGGTCGGTGAAGAAAAAAAAAGTTGTGGCAAATATCTATGGAAATGAGTGTTTGTCTATCCTCCCTTTTCAGTGATTAGGAATTAATTTGAATAATTAACGATGATCAACAGAGATGAGAGTGTTGCTCCTAGCAGGATAACTGAAATATGTTCAAGTGTGTGTGTGTGTGTGTGTATGAGCAAGAGAAGACTCCAAATTTGTGTTGCTGTTTTTATTTATGGATCCATTTATGTGACTGAAAGCAAGGTAGGTTTACCACATTGATGCCAGTCAGAGCTCACACTAAATGTACACCAATAATATTTTTTTATTGCTCAAACTAGTGTCATAATATATATAATAATATATTTCTGCACACTCACCTCCAGAAATGTATCCTATCTATATTTTCAAGGTCATGTGAGAAAATGCACTGTGTATGCTCTGTAAGCAGCATTGCACATATCATGTCGTCACTGCATATACAGCCAGTTCTGCATTTTCAGTAACCAGGACTTAGTACTTATCCCATCTGCTGAGGGTAATTTCTGATTCCTTGTTTAATAATCGATCATTCCAGGGTCTACATTTTCTCCTATTAGGACCATTGAAGTTACTGCTTTATATGGTTAAACAGGAAATAAGTGGCTAGGTACACTTTGCAAAGTGGTACATATTTAACAGTGACATTTTAAACTAGCATTTACAGTTTTGTGCTGATGTGTAAAATGGTATCCATGTGGCACCAGTGCAATGTATAAAATCCTGCAGCCACAGCTCAGGAGCTTCACTTAATGTTCACATCAGAATTTGGGAAAAACTGTGATCTCAGTGACTTTGACAGTGGCGGGATTGTTGGTGGCAGGCGAGACAGAGTACTTCTGAAACTGATGATCTCCTGGGATTTTCACACACAACAGTCTCTGGAGTTTTTCTTTTTCTTTTTTTTTTATTTACTCAGAATGGTGTGAAAAAGCAAAAAACATCCAGTGAGCAGCAGTTCTGTGGGCAGAAATGCTGTGTTGATGAGAGAGGTCAGGGGAGAATGGCCAGACTGGTTGGAGCTGACAGAAAGGCTACTGTAACTCAGATAACCACTCAGAATGCACAACACATCCAACCTTGAGGCGAATGCGCTACAACAGCAGGAGACCAAGTCAGGTTCCACTCCTGTCAGCCAAGAACAGAAATCTTGGGATGCTGTGAGCACAGACCCACCGAAAGTGGACAGCTGAGGACTGGAAAAACATAGCCTGCTCTGATGGGTCGGGATTTCTGCTGAGGTGTGCAGATGGAACAAAGCAAGGACAGTGTCTATGTAGGATTATACACTCACTACATTCCTTTGTTAATTGCGATTTAAACTGTTTTTCATCCTTTTGTGGTGTGACCACAAAGACATAAAAGGCCCCTTTTATCCAAAAAAAAAAGAAAAAAGATTTGTGTTGTTTTTAAATGATAAAACTGATCTAGGTTCTACATTAATACTGTGATTGTATCACTCCACCGAGAAATGCACACAGCATAGGCTAATAGAAACCTAGCTTCAAAACAAGTAGTCAGGACTTAGGTAAGTTTGCAAAGTCACAAAACAGAGGCTCTGAGCTGATTGGATCAATGACCTCTTGTCACTCCTGAGAGAAGCCTGAGAGACACATATATCTCTCCCTATAAAAACATTGAATGAAAAGCAGGAAAAGTGAATGAATTACAAGCTCCCAAATAATATGACATGTGCAAGTCAACTTATGGTCTTTGGTGTGAGAGTTGTGGTTTCTGGCACTAGTGTCACAGAGTGCTCCAAAGTAATTTGTTGTCCCACGGTGACCGAACACACCATTGTTTTGTAAGAAAGTTGCTTGTTTGGTCATTAATGTGCAGATGAGAATGGTGCATGGAGCTACTGTATATTGAAAATGCTGGCAACAGCAAGATGAAATGCTAGAGGAGGATAAAAAAAAAAAAATGTCAATGAAACAATAGTAAAAGCAACAACAACAAAAAATGCTTCTTGTACTTTATTATTTAAGTTTTCTGAACAAGGTTAAAGCTTGTTCCCCAAGCAGTCTTGTTGATGAGGTAATTATTTTGTTATATTCAACTCTTGTCCTTCACGTCCTCTAGTTGTTAGATCATCAGTGTTGCCCTTCGAAAACAAAAACTGACCCTGGAATTGTGCTACATCTCGTAGGAGTATATATCTCAAGAATAGAAAATGGAGGCACAGACAACATCCTAACCCCTCCCATGTTTTTCATCATAGCTAAGCATATTCTCATTGTCTGAGGCAGCTCAGGACCGAGGCAGGGTGTCATGCCAAAGCCTGGCTTTTATGAGGGGTTTTATATTCATTTGATGATCCTGCGGGCCTCTGTTTCCTGAGTGGATTATCCGTATATGCCGGTGCTGAGCCCTTTTTATATTCAGCGCTGTGGCAGAGTCAATAAGGTCCATTCTGCATACAATATTCAAGATTATACAAGACAGACAGCATAATTCACACTCAATCAGAATACAAATGACTGCAGACAGCGAAACAACGCATTTGAAAACAAACACAGCTGATTCTCAGTGCTGGGGCTGCCTCAGCCATGACCACCTTTCTCACAGAGACTTGCTTTTTCAGAGAATAAACTTGCAGGGGATTCTTCTCCCCTGCTTGGTATGGAGCCATTGGTTTGTAAGGTCATGGTCTAAAATAATAACCTGAGTGTAAGGTGTACATGAAGGTTACTGTATGACTTGTATTTTTTTTCTAACGCTTGCCTGTGCATAGCCTCATGAGCATCATTAAAAAGATGTGCAGAGTATATCACTCATGTTTATAATTGCATTAATGTGCGATGAACTGTTTCCACCTCCAGCGACCATAAAAATTGCTCTCCATGGGATGGATCGGGAGATGAGAGAGGAGTACCTGGTGGTCATTCAGGCTAAGGACATGGGAGGACACATGGGGGGCTTGTCTGGAACGACAACAGTCACCGTCACACTCACAGACATAAACGACAATCCGCCAAAGTTTTCAAAAAGTGAGTAACTTCATGTCCTTTAATGTCACAAATCGAATTGCGACGTGAGGCAAATTACTGCTGCTCTAAATGAGTATTTCTTTGATTGGTCATAATTGGGAAAAATAAATGTTATCTTCTAAATTTCATCAAACAACCTCCTCAGAAGCTAATTTCTCTATAGCCACTATGTCTAATGATGATACAGAGCTCTAATATGCTTCCACAATTTTCTTTAATTTGATCAACATTTTTAGAGCTATGTCTTGTCCTCCACAGGTCTGTACGAGTTTATAATACCTGAAGACCTGCCATTAGGGAAAACAGGCGGCAAGGTGAAAGCAAATGATAGAGACATTGGTGACAATGCCAAGTCGACATACAACATCATCGACGGAGATGATCAAGGCATATTTGAGATTGTCACAGATGGACAGACGCAGGAGGGGACTCTCCGTCTGAAAAAGGTAAGATTTAGAAACTCCACTGGAAATGGCTGAAGTCACCCCTTAACGCTTTCTTTCTTTATGAGTCACTGACTGACTGACTGTCAAACACACCAAGGCTGTGAGTTGCAGTGGCGACAAGGTGCAGCTTCCGATGTTGGCTAGAAAGGTAGCAGCTATGTGAAGTTGCTACAGGTAATCACTCGAAGACATTAGCAAATACTCCATTAAATAGAATCATGAATGTCATGCTAGATAGCATGCTAACATTAGGCCAGATTGCCCAGTCTTTTCTATACCACCTCTCCCTTAGCATTCAGGCAGGCTTCACTCAAAAGTGTAGCATTAAATATTAATACACAAGGAGCCGAGTTGCTTAGGAGCTAAAGGAGCATTTGCTTTTCTGTGTATATTCTAAAACCTTTTTTTTGTGTGTGTATGAATTCAAAGTATGGCTGAGAAAAACATGACATTCAGATGCTGTATGCTTGAAATAAAGGATGAATATTTTAGCAGGCATAGGTACTAGACAAATACTGTAAGAAGTTTGAATCGCTTTTTTCATACATTATACACTTATTTTCTCATTGCAGTCTGTTGAGATACACTTTATACTGAACCACTACTTATTGTAAATGTGTTCAGCTCTCATTTAAATGTTGGTTAAAGTCTGTTTTGCCGACACCCACATCACGATCGCCATAAGAGCAGATGGACTCGACTTTCTTCTACACATCCACATGTAAGAGATGCATTTTTCCACCACTGCGCTCAGCCAAGCAACTTATTCAGTGCAGTTGCTGGGTAACTGCCTCACTCAAGGGTACATTGGCAGTGTTTGTTCCAAGAAGAAAAGACAATGGACATTAAATTTGTTCATCTAGATATTCCCAGGTGTGTGGTCCCGAGGCAAAGAAGCGGCATTCCTGTCATAAAACCTGATTTTGTTTCACCTTGAGGCAAACACATTAGCACGTAATGACATGGTGCAATGTGTTGTTGGTGAAGCGCTGTATTGAATTAGCAGCATTGTTTTCATCAGGTAATTTCGAAAGGCTAAGACATGTGGGCTCTCAGTCGTCTTCGCACAATTTCACTCATTGTGATGAGTCTCTATACCTGCAGCACGGTATGAAGCAAGAATATTTCTGCCTAGATTTAAGCTGTAGAAGTTTTAACCTGAACACCATCTGCTGCCTGCAGACATTTACTGCATGCAAACCTATGTTTGGCTCAATGCTGAAATTTACATTTGAAAACCACAATGCATTTTAATAACACTGCGACCGGCAAGCAAAGTTGAGACGAAACTATGTCTCAAGGACATCTCTGGAAAATCTAATTGTGATTTGAGCACATGGTATCAAAGATGCCAAAGAACATGTTATTTATATATGTATTCTGTATTCCAAGTCTATAGAAGCTCTGCATGGGAGGGGATGTCTACATATATTGAATCATATGCATGATTGATGGATGGGCGTTCTCAAGTCTTGAGTCATGGTTGGTTCAGTGTCTGGAGAAAACAGCTATACATCACTCAAACATGGAATGCCATTGTGTTGTGATGTAAAATGACATTACCCCAAGGACATGTGGTGTGACTTTGTCAAAGTGTGAACAATGAACTGTGTGGGAGGTGGCATGTATACGAGCTAAGGCAGTCTGGCGAGACTACAATTCACTGCCACTAAAGAAAACATCAGTGCTGCAGAACAAACTTGACACAAAGTCATAAAATCTCTTAGTGTTGACAAAGCAAATGTCAAATGTGTTAGTCTTTTAGGCAACCTCCACTTCCGTGTCCCGCAGAGAGGCTCCCCATGTCTCCTCGGTTTTCTCTCCGTGGCCTGAGTCTGTTGCCTACATCGCTAAAGCAAGATAGACGATAATGTGTTGGGAGAGTAGCAAGGCATTTGCACACTTAAGTGTTTTCTTTTTGCACCCCTGCAGGGAGCAGGGTCTCAAGTTTGGGTGAGTTAAAAGAAGCAATTGTAATGCTGTCACTTTTTTTGTTTTTGTTCTATATCCACCACCACTGTTATCCTCCAGCCAGGGTAACAGAAGAAAAGATTAATCGTGAGCATGGCTCTTTTTCCAACACACCCTGTCCCTGTCAACAGCTGTATGGGTCTATAAACTGCCATCTAATGCGGAATTCAAATTATTAAAGATCCTTTGCGGCAAGGTTAAAACATATTGATCTAACTGAGGCTGGAGAGGCACAAACCAGGGCAGAGATTCTTTGCTGTTTGGGTTTTTAAGCTTTTTATCTCCCAGCCCCCAGGCCTGTCGAGGGATGTTAGTGGGATGCTGAGCTTTCACCCCTGCAGCCAACGCTGAACTTTGAAGTCTCTAAATGGCCTGTGTACATACTGATTTGATGCTAACGCTTGAGAGAGACCGAAGAATGACACAGCAGGGTTGTGGTGTGGGACACAGCGGCAGGGGGTGTCTACTCAGGAGAAACAAGAACGGGTTTGTTGCTGCCACTGTTGAGAAATGTAACCTCATTCAGCTAAGCCATGTAGTTTACCAACATTATGCAAGAATGTTAACCAGATATACAACATTAACTCCCCCAAACCTGCTACATGCAGTAGCTTAATTGCTTTTTTTTTTTTACCTTATGAAACTCTTTAATAGTCAACAGTAGTTGTACAACAGTATCACTATGCATACTAATAACAATCAAAGTGGCTCTCTCTGGATTACTCATTCAAAGCTCTCTGTTTATTGAATTAATAATTTGAATGGGTCAAAAAATGACTTGCATCCTGATTCCAAGGCAAGGATAACATACAGTATTTAAAAGAGTGGCTTGCATAGATGCTTTATTTGATTCTGTAATTAATACTGAAAAATTATTTAAATCAAACTCTACTCAGCTAATCAAAGGAGCTGTTTACTGCCATGTTTTCCTTAAACCATTTAAGTGGATTTGGTGTAATTAAATATGCCAGCCCCCCACCCCCTTCCTTTTCAGCTCTTTGTTAGGACACTGGGAACAAATATAATGACTTGTTCTCAATGGTGTCAAGTGGGAATAACACTGAAATATTTTGATAAGGGAGAAGCAAAATAACATAAGCCTTTTTTGGATGCATTCAATGTCAAGTCATTTGCTACATTAGCTGAAACACATCTCACAAGGAAATATTCTTCAATCTCAGGCTGCACTATTCAATATGTTTATATTGACAATAGATCAGGTTATTATGATGCAATATGAAAATTGGTCACTTAAAGGGATCAACCCACAGGGATTAATCATCAGCTATGGGTTGTTTCAACATCCTTTTTGCCCTTGGTTTTGGTTTTACAGCCCACAACCATCCATTTAACAGCTGAATAAAGCAAAACAGAGCTAAAAACGAATACTGAATGTTGTGTTTACAGCTTGCTCTGGTAAATGGCAAAATACAAACAAAAAGCAGCTATAATGTTCCAGCTTTGCAGCTTTAATTTTCCTTGGATGATGCAGCTTTAATTTTGACAAAAATCACTTCCATTTTGCACAGTATCCAGTGTGTTCATATCAATGGCACAAATGAATGGCAAAAAAATAAAAATACTCACAGGAAAGAAAGAAAGAAATTAAACAACAGAGAATTACCAGATAGCAAGGCCTCAGCTGGGTGTCAGCCAGCCACACTAAAAAAAATCACTTTCAAATGATAATAATTAATATTAAAACCTATGCCTTCGTCCTCTCACCATTTCCACATGGTTTAGACTATCCAGCCACAACCTTATAGTCTCATACTCTCCACTACTCTCTGAATTAATCCATTGGCTTGAGGTCCAGCCACACTCTGAATTTTCTCAGCACAGACGGCAGGATCAGAACGCACGAGAGAAAAGAAACAGAGGGCGGGTTGGGTGTCAGGAGTGAGGAGGAGAGGGAGGAGGAGAGGAAGGGGAGGTTAATAATGAAAGTGTTCCAAATAGCTTCTCTGACTGTGGAGGAGTGGGGCTTGGAGAGGCTTCAGGGGCTTAGGTCTGTCTACTAGTGTCCTGATGCCAGGAGTGTAGGAGTGTGGAAGTCAAAGCCCTGGGTCGCCTCTTCCGTCCCCCCGGCTGCTGCTACTGTCTCGCAGCTGGACCAGACACCCCTCCACCCACATGCCCCCTTCTGCCCCCAGAGCACTCAGCGCTGGCCTCGTCTGACCTCAGGGACAATTCCTCTTGGTCTCGTCCTCTTTTTTCTATCTGAATACATTTCTCGTTTTGTTCATCTCCTTCCTCTTAGTCCTCGCCTTCTCCCCAAGCCAGCTTCTATCCCCTCAAGCGGCAAGGCCCAGTTTTGATTTCCCTATAAATCCTGGTTATGGAGCGTGGAAGTGACTTGATCCCATTATTCTAGTAGTATGAGAGCGACCAGAGGTGATTCCGAATGAAATTGTGACAGTCTGGGGTGTCCTCGGAGATGCCGGAGGAGTAAAATTTTAACTCTCCTCTTCCTCTTAAATATTAATGAAGAGCCATCTTTGAAAGAAACATGGTATAGCAATGGAAAACATAGATTACACAGATGTGTCAGTCACACAATCACATGTCCTGCACTAAGCACCTGCTTATTTATTTGATGTGAGCTGGTTTTGATAGGACTATAAAATAATCTGCTGTCACAGACACTGTTAGCAGGGAGATTTTATGTTTTCTTGTCCCATAAAAGCTGGAAAACATTTTCAGCGCTAAAAAATTAGAAATATTGCAACTGATTGATCAAAAGCAATCAAATTAAAATAGATATCTGCTGCATAGTGCAATACAAAACTCTTGTGAGGAATGCAGTGTGGATAAGGTGCAAAATTAGGTAGACTGTCATACATTGCGGGCTGTCTTGTGAAAGTGCTGAAAAAAAGAAAAAAAACATAATCTTGCTAAAAGGCTAACCCCCAGCGTTGGCTGCTAGCTAATATGATGTTATGACCTGTTGAGAGTGTGCCTGGGTCTGTGATTTTAGCTTTTTAAAGTTATTCTTGATCATGTTTTTTTCTTCTTTTATTTTTAGAAGAGAAATCAGAAAATATTTGAATTATTCTTAATTATACATAAATGTACTCTGCACAGGTTTTATTAAAGGTATGATACTTTATTGGTAGATTCCCAGGTCTTTAATTTTTTTCATCAGGACTAGGTTCTGTATGAAAACTGTGAAAGTATCAAAGTGTCAGTCCACAGAGAAATGTACAGCCTGCATTCGGACACTGAGCCTAAAAACCAGCTGCTAGGACTTCTGTAAATTTGTGATATCACAACACGAGACTCTCTGAGCTGATTGGCTCACTGATACAAGAGCTCCAGAGAGAAGCCTTAGAGAGGAGATGTAATACTACAGTGTGATGTTTGAGGATACCAAAGCTTTGATATAAAACACAGAAAAATGTAAAATATAGGACCTTTAAATTAAAGTCTAAAAGCAATGTCAAAAGTACTCATTATGCAGAATGGCCCTCTTTTATATTGTTAGAGTGTTTCTAATCTAATCTGGTAGCTGGTTGAGGTGGAAGTAAATTTAACTGCTTTATGATGGGTGGCTTAAAATGGTGGCAGTGGCTTAAAAGTCACAGAAAAAAAGCATAATTTCAATCAGGCAGCAGACATTCAGCTCCCTTCCCTACTTGTGGTTCCTGGTATGAGTCAGGCTCCAAAACCTCTGGATACACTTCCTATAATGAAACTTGATAGTGTCATTCATTAGATCCTTCCTGATGAGTGAAAAACCCTTTTACTAATCTGCAATAATACATTGTATTTCATGAGCTCATTATATGTTTCCTTGATTTGATAGGGACATCTATCAGATAAATGCTGTGGAGTGAGTGTGAGTGCTTTTACATCCCAGGTGCACATTGAAACAGTTTTTGATCATTCATTCCTCTGCCTCCCTCACAGCCATTAGACTACGAGAGCAAGAGAGCCTTCACACTGAAAGTCGAGGCCACCAACATGCGCTCAGAGCCCAGCAGCAACGGGCCCTTCAAAGACACAGCCACAGTGAAGATTGTTGTCGAAGACTCAGATGAACCTCCGGTTTTCTCCAAACCCGCGTACTTCCTGGAAGTGAATGAGAATTCCCCGATCAACACGGTCATAGGGACGGTCACTGCCAGGGATCCAGATTCTACTGGGAGTCTCGTCAGGTATGAGAATAAACACAGTTCACAATAACCTGCTAAAAAAAATAATAACAACTTATAATAATAAGTTATAATAACAACTTTACTACTTAACCATCTGCTATTGATTGAACTCATTAATACAAATCTAGAAAAAGAGAAAAGCCTTTTAGTGCAGCTACAAGAAGTGATGGAAAGAATAGGTTAACAAATGAGTCTTTTCAGGCTGTAATGACTTGTTTTAATAAAAGGGTCGACTCTGAGGCACGCAATTAAATCTCTTCATGCCTGCCCGTGACCTTTGGAGACTGCTCTAGTGTCTTTGGCAGTGAGGAAGAGCCTCAATGATCACTCTCATTTCCACAGATGTATAAAAAGAAAAAAAGCTTGTAACAAGTAGATTATGAGTTGAAGGCTGCACAACTTTTCTCTTTCACTGTATTACTAGCCCTGCTATATTCTCATCTTGTGTGACTTATTCTTGGAAATACCACAAGGGCACCTTGAGGATAGGTTATACAGGCAATTTCTCTCCCTCCATCTTGGCATTTCATTAATTCTCCAGCGACTTGCTGACCACATTCCCGGGACAACACTCAACAGGTTGTGTGTAATTGCATGGCGAGCAGAGAGCAGGCTGGGTTTCATAGATTGGCTGAAGCTATAGAGCAGAGCCGTTTCTTTTTTTCTTTTTTTTCCTTTTCTGGTGGCATCCTCATGTTTAGTGATGAGATTGCCAGGAGGAATTGAGCCCTGAGGTTGCACGATGTCCCTCCCCTGGTAAAAGGAGAAGTATATTTCATGTATAATGACATATTTTACCTCTCTCTGTCCTTATTCTATGTCACAGTGCTTCTAAGTCTGTTGATGCAAGACTGGATTTTTAGAGAGAAACAAGCAGGAAAAAACACAGCGTACAAAAGTCCAGTGTATCATTAAACTGAATCATCTGAAAACAGCATATTCTTTTGAATTATCTGCTGTATGAACAACTAGTTATATTTGCCTTACTGCCTTGTTTTTCCCTCCTTCACTGTTATTGAAAGAAAAACTAGTTGAATAATGAATGAGCGTGCATGCAGATGGCAGCACACTCCTGACACGATCTCACACATTTGCTGCCATGAAACTGTCCAGATATCAACATCCTGTCTTGGCACTTGTTAAATGTTTTCAGCACACTGAGTCAGAGGCTGCCATCTAAGTGCAGAAGGCTATTTGCCTTTTTGCAGTCTGTTTATCTTGATTGTTCATATTTTCATATTTCCCTAGGTCATTCAGTTGCTGTTAATCACCAATTGAATGATTTCTGCACTTTGTTTTTTTGTTTGTTGTTTTCTTTTTCCCCCAGAATGGATTAGTGCTCAAGGACTTTATGTGAGTGTCAGGCCAATAAAAAAGAAACTGCAGTCAGACAAACAGAAAGGACCCTTCTAAACATCTTCTCAAGAGCTGTTACATTTGTTTTAATTGAACTCATTCTCAAACTTCCAATTCTATTCTCCAGGAGAAAGAGGAGAGGGGAGTGAGTGGCTGACAGAAGTGCTGCATTAATCATCTGCCAACTCCTGTAAAACCACTGATCAACAGGGAAAACAAGTCCTCAAAGATTACACACACAACCAGACATTTACTTGCCAGTTTGCATTTTGTCACAACAAATTGCTTTATCTCTGAGATTTTCCTTGAAGTCCAAAATGTACATTTTTTTTTTTTTTTTTTTACCCTGGCTGCAAATCTTCAAGATGAGCGTGATCTATCACAGATGTCAAGTGTTTTCTTTGTGGGGGGATGAGATGAAACAAACTATTGTCATGGAGGGCTTAATATGATGAATCACCCTCACCAAAGACCATTTGATTTTACTTCTAGCCAGGGTTTGTATTAGCCTGTAACTCTGAGCTTTCGGCTGATAAAATGATTGCAGTCTGGAAGATTTTAATCCTCCACATATACTGGCTGACAGAAAGCTGTAGCCTCAGTAATTCCCCTTACGAGAACAGATACATTCCAAATACTGGAAAATCTGCACAAGAGATCCATCATCAATAACCCAAATATTTACACTTTTTTGCAGTGCATTAAGTTTATTATTATATGGATTATTAAGTAAACTCCCAGTTATATTTCTTGGAGTAATGATTCAAAAAACACATTTACCCAGAACCCAAGGTTACTGAGACATCAAACATAATTTAGTGAATAAACAATATGGACAGCAAAAAAGAAGACAAACTAACAACAACAAAAATAAATAAATACAAAGGTAACAGGCTACATGTAGTGACCAAGAGAAAATATAGTATGATGAAACAGTGGTTATAAAGCCACAGAAACCTCCTCAAAGGCCCCACTTTGTATTAATCCACTACTCATTGCAGATCTAAATGGTATTTTGGTCTTTGTTTAGGTGACATACTTCAGAATAGGGAAGCAAGCAGACTTGGAAAAGAGCTATTTTTATATATTAAAAAAACCAAACATATTTCTCAGCTGTTAAACTTTTTTAAAAGACGTAAGCAGCAATAATAGGAACCATGGCCCTTTTAATTGTTTTTTCAAGATTTGAGAAAAGCAAGAAAAAAGCTGAAAAACAATGCAGATTTAAAAGTGAATATATCAGCTGAAGTACATGCAGGGTGTTGGTTTTTACACTTGGATTAATCGTAATTTATACTTATCAGCCTCCAATTGTCCTCCTCACCCCTCTCTTTCTTAGAGTCTCTTATTCTCTAACTTAGTGTTTTTAAAATTAGAAAAAAAAGAAGAGGCCCCAAAAACAAAGGCTATAGTTAGAGAGGGTGGATCTTTAGTGCTGGAGTGGCAGAGCGGTAATGGCAGTGTTACTGCAAACGCTCATCTGATCACCATCTGAACCAGCTCTCAAGTCGAGTGACTCTGATTAGAATCGTTCTTTGTCTCTGCCCCCCAACCCCCCCACCTCCACCACCACCTCCACCTCCACCACCACCCCCATCCCTCCGAGCTGGACCAGACCAAACCAGTCTGCGTCTAAACCACTCGGGGCGAGTGCTCTGGTGGGCTGCCATGTCCTCTGCACTCTGGAGACAAACAACCCCTTAGCTGTACTTAATGCATCCAACCAACAACGTTTCAGGTGCACTCCATGAAATACTCCCCCAGTATTGCCTCTCTCTGGAGCCTGTGCTCTGTCGTTTTCTACCTGACTGATCACAAATAAAAAGCAATGTGACATCTGGCAGTCACTATAGCTGTCTGACACGAACTGCTGGATTTCATGCAATAGCTGGGACTGTATTTTATTCCAAAATATTGATACTGTGACAAGCATTGCCAGAATCTGCTGCTGCTTTGGATTTTAAACATATATTGGCGTGCATCTTAGTCTGTATTATCTCTCTCTCTCTCTCTCTCTTTCTGTTTTATCTTCATTTATTGTTGCAGGGAATTGCAGGAATGTAATAGTGCTTGATAAAGCTTGTTTCGGGGTGCTTTCTTATGCTGTTATAGCCCAGCTGACAGCTGACATGCTGCATATGGTAATACAAGCAGTCATGTGAAGGAGATGTCTTTGAA
Organism: Trachurus trachurus; assembly: GCF_905171665.1. Taxonomy (NCBI): domain Eukaryota; kingdom Metazoa; phylum Chordata; class Actinopteri; order Carangiformes; family Carangidae; genus Trachurus; species Trachurus trachurus. The sequence continues at coordinate 24,071,691 of NC_139893.1, read as the reverse complement.
ATGAATGGAAATCTAATGTCAACATACTGATCTTTTTTTCTTTTTCTTTTTCTATTTTTTTTTTTTTTTTGATTATGTAGATTTTGTTATTGATATTTAACTTTGGACTCTCAAGAAAATAAATAAAAAATAAAAGATGCCTGGGATCCAACCTGAATAGAGAAGTGGTGTTAAAACACAACTGGTCAGCATTCAGTGGACGGTAAAAAAAAAAATTAGTTCTACATCTGTGATCCTCCCAGTGGAATAACTGACCTAATAACAAGCAGGAATGTCGCAGAGGCGTTTTGTTCTCTGTGGGGAAAAACAAAACCAAAAAAAAAAAAACATTTGTTCTTGATCTTCTCACCTCTTCTTTCCCAAACGTGTACAGGCACTCATTCACTCAGATGCACACATTCACACTCTAATGGAGATAAAAACCCCGCAGCCACTGTCACACATGCACAGGTGTGAAAAAGCAGAAACACAAATGTCCATAGAAACCTTTCCAAGGCAGCTTAACCTTTACAGCTTGCTAAATAGAGCCTGACCAATATACTGGCATAGTGCATATTGTTTAGTATGTTTTAGTATACATGTACATTTTCTGGCTAATTAAGGTTCATTCCTTTCCCTATGGAAATGTTAAATTCACAAGTGTAAAGCTAAATTTAATAGGGTAAGGAGTTTTGCTGATACGGTCTAGCTTGGTCCAGTATGACCAATGTCTTATGGTGGCTAACAGCAAAATCTGTGTTTTTGTATTACTAAGTCAGTTTCCTAGCTGAATAACTTTACCTCTGTGACAGGATGCTACTGATAAATTATGCTTAGCATTTATTAATAACGCTTGTTGCCACAGTCGTTGATGTTGATTTAACTCAATTTCAAGGAATTTTTGAGAAAGGTTGTTTCGAAAATATTATTCACTGAGAGACCCCAAATATTAACCAGATTGATAGTGGCAAATGTTTGAATTGCTATGGCATTGTGTGGTAGTATCTCTTTTTTAGAATTCAATTAAAGATGAAAGACTGTTACATCAATATAAAACAGCCCTGAGTTGGCAGTATGTGTCACTAATTAATATAGCAGCACTGTAGCAGTTAAACTCTTATTGCACATTTAGTTCCACTTGCTGCCCAGTGTCTGATTTGTCTTTGGTGTAAATAACCATTTCGTCCCCTTGTAATTATAAGGTTCTATCTGCATTCTGACCAGATTGTATAGAAAACCAAGATAGAGTTTGAGTTTGTACAGTAGATAGAACCTTTTTGTTTTCCAGATTGAATGACCAAAAATACATAAAACTTGAAAAACCACATCCTGTTATGTTAATAAGTAGTACCAGAGCTGGAACATGTGAATAACTCAATTTTGACGAAAATGTCAGATAGAACCTTATAATTCCAAGGGGAAGATTTCACACTCATTATGTATTGGAAAAGAAAGTCAAGGGGTGATGTATGAGCTACGATAGCCACCGTGTCTAAAGAGACAAAAGATTGATGGAGAAGCTCAAATGGACAAGAGTTTCTGGCCATAATGTTTGATTGACAAGTGATCTTTGACAAATGCAGTGCAAAACTCAGCAGGAATCATAAATGAGTGTGGGAAAAGAGAAACAATATCACTGCGTGTGTCTGCATGCACAGTGGTGTCTCATCGGAATTCTGTCCTTGTCCCAGTTCACATGCAACGGGGGAAGATCAAATACTTGATGGAAACATGTCAGCCTCCTCAGCATAGGTGGGGATATGCATCGCTATACGGACCCTGTCCAGTTAACCTATTCCGTCACCTAGTAAGTAATTTGAGAGCCCGAATGAGCACAGGGCAAAAATACATACTACAAATGACTCGGGTCGGGTCGGGCCTTGGGCTTCCACATCGTCTTGCTGGTTATACTGTACTTTGTGTTGTTTATTATGAAATGCACTGAATCGGCGGTGACGCATCACACTCTTTTTTTTGACTTTATGATTTTATTTTACAGGATAGCCCCTTGAGATGTGCCATCTCATTTTCGAGGGGGTCCAGGTTCGGGCCGGTTTCTATGATACACGTATCACTTGTTGTGAAGCATGCACACATACATTGTCCAGTTTCAGTCAGATTAAGGCGTATACATACAGAAGAAAATTGGTTTCCAATTGCATTATCTGGGCATTTTGGTTGGATCTCGAGCAGTCTAGTATTAGTCATGCACCTTAGTTGTCCAGTTATTGACCGATTAAGGCCATAATTCCTTTTTTCAAGTGTCATGTAAACGTTTACAGCTTGTACTTACTTTTTTCATTCATGGAGCAGCGTCTGTCACACCGATGCATCTGTTATCATGTTTGTTTTATATTGAGGCTGGATATTTCTGGACGTGTTTTGCATCAGTTGTAAGAGAACTACTCTACTGTGAAATATTTGGCACAAACATCCTCTAACGTTATATTTGACTGTTAGGCTGAGGTCAGTCCAATGCTGTTTCAAAGCTTGTGAATAAGTGCAGCAAAGGTAAAATGAGATGATGACACACACACACACACACACACATACATACAGAGGCACACATTTGCACACACTCTCCACATCACACTCAAGAAAACTGCGCACGTATTACGCTCAGATATCATTTTTTATTTGCTTTTAATTCTTTTCACATCACGTTGTCAGTTTGAGTGACAGGTGGCAGAACATTTCAGGGTCTGTCTCCTCGCTTCCACGTGAGGCTGTCAGCGTTTGACTGGGATCCACTCAGTCTGCAGGAGAGAGGCTGCTCCCAGGTGGTTTGCTGCTGTCTGCCTGTCTTAAAAGTGCTCTGCGTCTGCAGGGCAAGAGAAAAAGAGAGGGAGGGTGGGTGGAAAGAGGGGGGGAGAAGAGTCCTCATGGACCTCTCCCAGCCTGGCGTCTAGAGGATTTTACACCATTTCATCTCAAAAATGGAAATGTCACGGCTCGGTACATCTCCCCAACAATTGGAATCTGGGCCAGTGGTTTATTTATTTCATTTCTTGCCATTCTTGTATAAGCAGCGCTCTCCTTCATATAAATTGTTGTTGTTGTGACTTTGTCTTTGTCTTTTTCTGCTGCTCTTTCTCGATTTCTCTTTTCATCCCTTCCTGCTTCCACCCCCCCTCTCTCTCTCCTTCCTCTCATATAAATACTGCAGGGTTTCTGCCAACAGGTCTGCACTGATAGGGATGAGCGGTTACGCTGCGAGATGGTGGGAGACCCAGGGTTAGCAGGGAAGAGAGACGGGGTCAGCAGGGCGTCTGGTGCCTGAGTGATGCCTGTGTGGAGAAGAGGGTCTGAGGGAGTGGAAAAAAATGGATAGAGGGATTGGATTAGGGAGAGCTTGAGACCCAGCTGGATGGAAAAGAGGGGAAAAAGAACTTTCTGTTGGTGAGAAAGAGGGGGAAAAGATTGTGGTAATGTAGGAGTGAGCCAGTGTGTGTGAGAGAGAGAGAGAGGAAAAGGGACAGTTTGTCCTGGAGGTATGAAAACACTTGTGCACGGTACACGTTGTAATTAGCTCACGTGAATCACTGTGGCCTTGTGTCTTGGGTGAGTAGGATGTTTATGAAAGTCACATATAATGGCTAATGAAATGTGTGAAACCAAAGATGACCCATAATGACAGATTCTTTTTTAGTCAGTTTTGTGTGGGCTCGTCCCAAGAATTGGCGCGGCGCGTGTTGCAACATGAAAGAGCGATTTCACAACTTCAAATGGCATCGGAAAATTCTCTTTTATGTGCATTCCAATTTCATACCCGCTGCTGGAGTTCTTCCTTTTTTTCTGGGGAGTTTTATGTCTTGCCACTGTATTTTTTTTTTCTTTTCTTATTTTTTCAAGACTCTACAAGTCTCAAAACGTCAGTGTGTCACAGGGAAAGGGTCGCCGAGAAACAGTTTGTCAAATGCTTTCTTTGAAACCATGTTTGATTCACTCTGACATGAGCTGCTTTATTGACACAAAAGTCACTCTGTGATTTGAAACAACAATGAAAAAAAAAAGAAAAAGCTCTCCCCTAAGACAATACAAGGTCACACATAACAGACCGGTCAGTGGTTCATTTCCATTACATCCATTATCCCCTCTCTCACCCTCCCCCACCCTGTGTTGTTTGAGCCCCTGTGTGACACAGTGCTGTCCTAACTCATTAATGCAAAGCCTCCGGGAGCCATTGAGTGTTGACAGAGCCCAAACAGGGTTACCAACACCCCATCTCTTACCCTGACATAACATTTACTAATGGTCTTTTCTTTTTTTTGTGCAGGAGGGTGGGGGTGTCACCCATGATTGCGAGGGAGGGGGGCTTCTTGGGCCTTATCAGGTTTTAATGCCTCCTGCTGCTCATGTGAAGCCTGTAATTACTCCTCAGATGATAATTATTGATTTCCTGCTGGTTTTAATATGCATTAATCTACAGGTTTCTCTTAATGGGTAAGGTCCCATTAGCCGCAACACCCAAAGGAGCCCCTAAAGACACTTTAGCGCTGCCATTCAGGAACTCTTTTAGCTCAAATTTCTGACAATCGGTTGTCTCTCTGCAGATACTTCATCGATCGGCATACAGACCTGGAGAGGCAGTTCAACATCAACGTGGACGATGGAAAGATTACACTTGCTAAACCTCTGGACCGGGAGACAGACATGTGGCACAACATCACAGTAACCGCCACAGAAGTCAGTAAGTAGAATGTGCCTCTCCCCCCGGTGCGCACAAATCCTCCCTCATGAATTACAATTTCCTATTTTGAGAATCAGTGTAATTCCAGACACTCATTTGCACGCGAATTTTGAAGAAAAAAAAAAAAAAAGGAGAACTGCAGGAGGTTCACGTACAAGATCTTTTTTTTCCTCTGAGCGACTTCTGTCAAAAGGAATCACAGACCTGCTGCACACAATCCTCTGGTTCGACAGTATGGCGCTCTGTAAACCATCTCTCTTTAATCGCTTCAATAGTATGGCACAAACAATTAGCATTTGAATCCACAGAGGCATTAAATAAGTTAATTTGCTGAGTTTTGATTGAATTAAACAGCTCAGTAGTCAATTTGTGGGAATGCAAGAACATTAAGACGTATCAAATAAACAGTTTTAAAGTCACGCTCCAGAGTGGATTGCTCCAATGCCAGCATCCATTACAGATTAAAGAACATCTGCGAACCGCAAAACTCACTGACTACGTAGAAAATCTTGCCGGCAGAGCTACAAACAGCTCAGACCATATGTAAGGCTTTATTTGCATACAGATTGTTTCAGGGGGGCTGTATGTTGTGATAAAGCTTAATGTAGCCCTTAAGGCTATTGGAATAGAAATTTACACAGCTTGTAACTTTTTTTTCCCCCCTGTCCTCTGCTGCTCTATCTCTCTTCTTCTCCCTCTCTGTCTCATTCTCTATCTGTCCCTTTCTTTCCTTAATCAAAGGAAAAGCACATTAATTGTCAGAATAAATGAAAGCTCAAACACTGTCATAATGTTTTGGCCGTGCAGCACAGACAAATCCCACCACCGTAGCAGCAGCCCTGTTGGAGGAATTGAGAGTGTCTCATTTGATAAGCTGGTTGCCTTGTCAAGTCTTGCACCCATACATTTAAAGTGCGTTTTCATGCCTCTTGGCAAAGTAACTGTGGCTGGAGATAGTGGCATCTCTGAGAACACCTAATAGGAATTTGCCAAAATAAATATGGCAGTTTTGCTATTCTTCACAGACGGGGAGGGGATAGCGGTGTCTTCTCTGGCGTGAAGAGGAATAGATGTGTTCCCAGTTCTATCCCGATGCCATTTGCCACCCAAACGGAGACACGTTCTGCCGCCTCGCACCAGTTGACATCTGACTAATCAGATTCTATTCCCTGTCTGCTGCTGGGGGAAAGTCACTTTTGCAAGGAGGAGGGACGCTGTCTCCCGCTCTCCCTCTGCCCTAATCCATCTTACGTTGTCTATCAGACTGTCAATTGCCTCTCTCCTCACTGCTTACCTCTTTTTCAACTGGTCCGCTGGAGACCTTGAATATGTGGGGCATCCTGTCCACTGTTTTATGTTGTTATTTTTATTATTAAATGGAGAGGATGATGAAATAAAGAAAAATAAAACACCAATATTTATGTGGCTCCAACAGTGAGTCAACCTCCATAGACTCTCATTTTAAAATGTCCAAACTTACAACAGAAATAAATATGTTTGCAGCCGGGTACACAAAACAGCAACAAAAATCATGACAACTAGTCAGCAACAGCAAATGTAGAATTGTTTTAAGACTCACCTGTTTCACTTCGATCAAGGTTTTAAGTTCTGCAAAATTGAGGGCTTGTTGCATTGGGCAACAACTGGATGAGTATTTACTAGCTTCCACTCTTCAACAGCATCTATCTTTATACAGTTTATGAGTCCAGCACAACCTGCTGCTTATGGTAACATTAGAAAATGTTGATTGTAGATACATGTTGTTTAACTGACACCGTTTGGTAAAATAACACAATGTGACTTAAAAAAGAAGATCTATACTGAGCAGTTGACACAGTCCAGATCAATATATTGCAGTATTTTGTGAAAAGGAAAAACTCCTCAAGAGCCCTCACTGTGTAACGGCCTTACTCCCCAGAGAATCTTAGGTTTATATCTAAAATGACGAGACGTCACATTTATTGCCATTCACAGAACATCAGACTTCTTCTAAAGTGGCTGAGTGGCTTTAAATAGATAAATGAATGAGTTAAAAAAAAGGAAAAATAAAAAGGCCCAAATCGACTCGTCCTTCTTGGGGCCACATTTACAGATAATTGCTCTAAAAGTTGGCATTTGCACCACAAATTAATAAATACAACAGTTTGCGTGGACTCTCGAAAGGGACTGTCAATTACCAGCGATGAATAATTCCAATCAAAATCTAATCTAATTAAACTGCCTTTTATTGTCTTTTTAGACTTCAGTTACCAGTGACTCATTAATATGCATGTTTTAACCCTCATGTTTTAAACATTACAGTGTACAGGGGATTTTCAAAAGCACTTTGAATGATGTTTTTTTTTTTCTTTTCTGCTGCCTAGAATCCTGTTTTGCATCACTGATACTAGCTGAAATGTAGATTGATGTGGCGTATCATCTGTCCTCCCATCAGCTCAGGAAATGAAGGGAGAAATAAAGATTGAAAATAAAGGAAATTAAAACTAGGTCACAGAATTTATTTGGCATTTCATGTGTAACCTTGTTTTTTTTCCACACAGTTTTCACACATTTTGCTCATTGTCTTTTTCAACTTTGTCATCTATCTATCTATCTATCTATCTATCTATCTATCTATCTATCTATCTATCTATCTATCTATCTATCTATCTATCTATCTATCTATCTATCTATCTATCTATCTATCTATCTATCTATCTATCTATCTATCTATCTATCTATCTATCTATCTATCTATCTATCTATTAGGAAACCACAGTCAGATATCGAGGGCGATTGTGGCCATCAGGGTAATGGACATAAACGACAATGCCCCCTACTTTGCCGACTCATACGAGACCTTTTTGTGTGAAAATGGAAAACCTGGACAGGTAAAGAAAGAGGTGGCTCATTCATCAAACAAGCAATCTATCATTTTCTTTTTCTCTCTTGCTTTCTTTCTCTTTCTTTCCTCCCCTCTAATGATTGGCCACAGTGAATTATAGCCTATTTATTTCACTGGGAAACTAGAGGTGGGAGTGTAGCCTTTTCCCCCCCCCTGCAACAGTTCTCCCGTGACACAGTGTCAGCGGAGCAAAGGGGAAATGAGAGCAGTCAGGATTGATCAGAGTGGATCATAATTCAAGACTGTCTTTCATGTCCTGCTCCAGATGGCACAATGCTTCCCCCAGCCAAAAATCCTGGACGAGTATTTAGCATTCTCCATCTCATCAATCGACCTCTTTCAGGGGACCTGTGTATGTACAATAGGGAGCTTTATTGAAAGGGGAGAAAAAAAGAGAAGTGAAAAAGGGGAAGCTGTCCTGCAGGGCCTGAATTCTAATTTCCAATCAATCATAAAGACGTACAGCACGATAAGACCTATGATGACAGATTAACAGATAGAGCCAGGAGCCTGAAAGTGTGCCAGACGAGACAGGACCTCATTGATTATAATCTCAAACTCCAGGAATGAATAGAGCATATATTTCATCAGGTGTGATCCAGCCAGTATTACAACGAGGAAATCTCGGGTGGCAAAAAACAGGGTAATAAATAGGCCGCCTCCTCTAATGGCTTTGAGCCCTTTTTTGGTATTATCTCATCATCTCTCTGTTTTCAACGCAGGTGATCCAGACCATCAAGGCAACGGACAAAGACGATCCAATCCAGGGCCACTACTTTGACTTCCGCCTGGTCCCTGAGATGCTTAACAACCCCAATTTCACCATCAAAAACAACCCAGGTGAAAGAAAAAGAAAACACAGAGAAAAGCAACTCTTCTTGTGGCAGAATGAGTGAAGGTTCTGTAGATTTCTCCAATGGCTTTCCAGTCTAATCTCTAACCCGCGGCATGTTAGCCGTTCTGGAGATGAAATCTGGTGGATCAGTGTAGCTCACAATTAGCAGATGTGAAATTGTCTGGACACCAGCTTCTTTTTACTCCCCAGTGCGTTTTGAGGGAAACTAAATGAATGGGATCCAAATGGCTTTTCCTGGTAGTCTTGCAGCTCAATGTAGGATGACTTCCCAGGAGCTGTTGCAGTGTGGCAGATGGTGCTAAATTTATTTGCTAAATACTCTTGATTGGTTTATTTGCCATCTTTCTCCTGTCTTTATTCAATTCCTCTTCTGCTGCAATCCCCTCCATGCCCGACTCTGAACAGGCTGTGTTCCTGATGACGTTGTGTAATGTTTTCGGCTCGGGGCAAAAAAAATCTTCATATGGTACTATCCTTCTGTTTCAACGTAGAGCCTGCAGGCTAATTTACTGCAGCCACTCTCTGATGGAGGAAAGAGTCCATAAAAATTAGGTCATCAAATGGACGATCCATTTTGACAAAAATAAAAAACCCTTTTACTTTTTAAACAGGTATATTTACCAGACAGGAAGATATGAGATGCCAGTGTAATAATCACAAGCAATGCAAAAATAAAAAAACTAATAAAAGCACACATACAAATGTTTCATTTGCACAGCACAGCAAAAACAGCAGCATTTTACATCACTTGTCTGTAACCGAAATAAATATAGGTTGTGGTTCAGCTCTCGCTACAGTATGTAATACATACAGCACCGACCACTTGTCTATTGCTAATTCCGTGCAGAGGAAAGAAGCCCATCATTCCACATGCCCCCAAAACACTTCAGTGGCTGAATCGGCAGCTGTGGGAGACACTTCAATGAAGAGCGTCAGGCTCCTGTGAGCCTGTGTGTGCTGCTTTTGTTTGCGATGATGAGTGTAATTGTAGGGATTGCACAGTGAAGAGGTTAGGGGTTGCCCACAGTGGGGAAAATGGCTGAGATTCTGACCAGCTGTATACAAGATATCAAGCACTCTGACAAGGCTGCGTTCGGGGGGCGAGCCTGCAGCAGAACATTGTAGGGCCTATACAATCCTCAGTTACTGAGACAACATGCTAACCAGGAGGCCCAAAACACACTTCAGTTGATAGAAGCTCATTTTACACTTGGTGCTTAAATAATGAAATAAAATAAATAAAATCTTCCTTCCTCAAAATATAAAGTTGAGCTCACAACCATCTCAACACCCTGACTCTGCTTAATGCATGCAAGAGAACTGCAGCCACAGTCTACCTTGGTTTCATATGACTGGAACCTTTTAGTGACTACTGTTACTTCTAAAAGATATTGCTTTGTAACTGATCAGTTTACTGACTTACTACTGACTTTCTCTGCTTATGCCAATGTTTTAGCCACAAGCATCATTGGCACTTATTGTTGGTTTCCTGTCATAGCATCTGTAAGGGAGAAATTCCTATTTTGGATGTATTGATTTTATGATAGTACCATTTTACTGTGCACACAGTGGACCAGTCATTCATACCAATGATAAGTCAATAGCAATTTGCTAATCTAATTTATTTGGTAACTAGCTGGTCAGCTATAGTGCACTGAACTGTTCAAGAACTCAAATGCAAATAGCAACAGTCAATTTAGACAGTGTAGTCTGTAGTCTGTAACGCATCCACATAACCTTTAAGCTACAAGATAACGTTTACTGGTGTCCCAAAACAATAAAGGGTTGTCAATCAAACTGTCACCCAATTCTCTCAATCAGAGGCTTAAAAGACAAATAGGATACTTTAAAAGCTAATCTGCTAATTATTTTTGACTCGACTTTTAAGATATCACGTGGACTCCAAGCTGGTTGGACACAACAGTGGTTCAGAACATTTTCCAACTCATGGACTGCCTTACAAATATTTCAACCACATAAAAATTGTATCATCATAATGTAATACAAACAGGAGAAGTGTTTGCAATATCTCTGCAGCCCACCAGTAGGCCCCGGCTCACAGGTTGAGAACCACTGTGTTATGGTAAATACGTACACACTGTATAAGACCAATTATTTCATGTTTGTGTTTATTTTGTCAGCACATACACATAGTGGAATAGTTAATCACTTCCAGCTTCACATTAAACAGACAATAAAGCTGCAGATATTAACATATTATCCATATAATCAGTAGAATATAAGCAATCATGCTCACTTGTTCCTGTAAGAAAGAAGTGGTACAAAGTGTCACCTTTGTACCACTTCAAAAAAGAAGTATTTATTTCCGTCTAGACAAAATCAGACCTTCCCACATTACCTCTTTTGCTTCTTTCTATCCTTTGATATTATGTTATTAAAAAGCATTTAAGTCCTGCTGGTTTGACATTCATGAACGCACCATGTGTAGCTGCTCAAAAAATCTTCAGAGAGTTCAGAAAGTTGACAGCAGAAGTTACCGTTAGTGTCACTTCTGCTGTCGCTACTGTCATTTAGAGCCTCCCACATATTAAGTTATTAATAGCAGAAAAAAATATTCAAATGAGCCTTTGCTTTTCTTATGGTGGTTATTAATGTTTCAGTGTTCATAGGGTTTTAATTAGATTAGATGTAACACTTAAAGTGCCCTAATGTATAAAACAAAACAAAAAGAAAAAAATAAAAGAAAACCATCTATCTATCTGCAAAGATGTTTTCAATTTGAGTGGCAGGCAATTTGTGATTATATTTTTACCATCAAAAATTGCCAAGAAAAAGAAACTGACCTGTATACCAGGACAAGCCCTGACGCTGTAGTACGGCATAGTAGATCGTTGCACACTCGCTACGCACTGCAGAGTGATCCAAATTAAATAGGACATGTCAGTGCTCACAAGGCAGAGCGTACCACTTTGTGGCAGCAGTAGTAAGGAAATAAATCTGAGCATATGTTCACATCAATTACAGATTGTGCAAAGCAAATAATTCTATCATGAAGCATTGCATCTTTTGATTAAGTCTGCTCTGTCAATGCAGATGTTTCAACTTGGCTGTTTCTTTACACCACCAGATCTACCCCAACCCCACCCCCCCACCCCTCTTCTCAGTGCACCCTCAAGCAGAGAGGCAAAGGTTAGACTATCAGAAATCTTGTACATTTTCCATAAGATCAGCAGGAGTATATTCTTATGGGGATGCAAGTGTTTGATAATGTGAGCAGGGGTAAGGAGAGCCAGCTAATGAGCAGACAGCTTCACAGAAGTGTCATCAAAGAGCAGCTGGCACCTTTCTGGGTCGACATGTGCCATGTTCTAAGCCAGTGTCGCCTGCCGTAGTCCCTTCATTTCTTCAGCTTTCAAAGGGCACAGCAAACTGGGGCTCGCCTTCCTTCAGAATTCCCAAATTGGACTGTCGAGCCAAAAGGGAAGGTGTCTGAAACTCATCTACGGTGTTGGAATGTGAGAATGTTAAAAAAGCCCATAGTGACGATTGATGTGAAATTAGTTTATCCTCATGCTGCACTGATATTCACACAATTTAATAATAGAACTTCAATCTGTCACCACTATGAATAATAATAACGTTTTTACACATCCGCACCAACAATTACAAATAATAATATCTGGCTTCACCTCTCTCTGACAGACAATTCAATCAGTGTTCTAGCCAAGCATGACACCTTCAGACGACAAAAACAGGAGATGTACTTCCTGCCAATCATTGTGACGGACAATGGGAACCCTCCGATGAGCAGCACCAACACTCTGACCATCCGAGTGTGCAGCTGTAACACGGATGGCACTGTCCTGTCCTGCAACGTGGAGGCCTACGTCTTACCCATCGGCCTCAGTATGGGGGCTCTCATCGCCATCCTGGCCTGCATCATACTGCTGTTAGGTGAGGTGTTTTTACTGTTGTAATATTACAACCATGAGGGGGAAAAACATGAATAATGTAACTGAAAATCAACTTATCAAAGCTGATCCAGACCTTTCTTTCTTTCTTTCTTCCTGTCTTTCTTTCTTTCCTCCATGTTTTGTCTTTCTTTCCGACAGTAATAGTAGTACTATTTGTCACCTTGAGAAGACACAAGAATGAACCCCTGATCATCAAGGATGACGAGGACGTGAGAGAGAATATTATCCGTTACGATGACGAAGGGGGAGGCGAGGAGGACACGGAGGCGTTCGACATCGCCACGCTGCAGAACCCAGACGGCATCAACGGTTACTTACCACGCAAGGACATCAAGCCGGACCTGCAGTTCATGCCCAGGGCGGGCCAGCACTCGGGTCCCAACGGCGTGGACGTGGACGAATTCATCAACGTGCGTCTCCACGAGGCAGACAATGATCCCACAGCTCCGCCGTATGACTCCATACAGATCTATGGATACGAGGGCCGTGGATCCATTGCCGGCTCCCTCAGCTCACTGGAGACGGCGTCATCAGACTCGGACCAGAACTATGACTATCTCAGAGAGTGGGGCCCACGCTTCAGAAGACTTGGGGAGCTCTACTCTGTGGGCGAGAGCGACCGCGAGACCTGACCTTTGGTTTGTTAGAGGAAAAAAAAAGACCTTTCAGATTTTTTTTTCTGTCCACATACTTGTGTGTTAAACGCTAGGGGGTTTGCTGGCTTTTAAAAACAGGTGTTTAAAAAAAAGAAAAAAAAACAGTTAATAAACAAGAGAGGCCACCTTTTGTATTCTTCTTAGAGTGAGGTATAGCAGTCGTCATCCACTACGTCAAGCGCATTGTAATTGTTGAGCCAAACAATGTCTTTATTAGGAGATCTATGATTCTTGTGGAGTGTAACTTAGATTCCGTTGTGGAGTGTCTAGCAGTATTTTGGGTGTTAGTCATTTGCTGTGACTGCCAGTAGCAGAAAAAACCCTGGGTTTGCTGGTAGTTGCCCAATGAAAGGAAATAATAGGATGTTGTTGGGTTCTCTGAAGCTTGAGCGGACACACATATACTCCATGCTCCATGGACAGCAAGCTGGACTACAGAAGCTGCAGCAGGACTCTTTGTTTCATGTCTGCCAGCTGACCGGTGATCTGAGACAAAATGACGAAGAAAAAGCAATATATGGTCTACATTACAATGATGAATGTATGTATGATTTGAAAAAAGCAAAAAGACAAACCAGTATTGGCTTTAAGGTGAATTTGTTATCATTTGATATGTTCTCTGGTGGCCACATTTATAAACTATCTAAAGCCTGGAAAGGCTTGCTTTATACAACTCTTTGTATTTACATGCTACAGGTGTGGGTCGCAAGTGTTACTAGCCTATAAAACACTGAAGTGAAGACAAAAAAGAGAAATGTAGAAACTCTGAGGCCTTCTTTTTACAGAAGCAACATTAAATACAATTGTAATCTACTGTTTTTTGACAAGAGACGTGTTGATTCTTCATTAATGTTCTATGAGTTTTTGTATATCTGTTCTTAAATCATTTATTTTGTGTGCTGACAATTTCAAGTGAGCGTGTTTAGATTATTTCACATCCAGCTGTTTTTTTCAAACACTCTAACACTATTTCATTACGGACAAATCTTTATCATGAATTTACTGCAGTTGATGACGTAGATTAGATGTAAGCAGGCAAAGCAAGAGCACTAATCACTACAGATGATCTAACTAATTGGGAATGCAGGAATGGGACCTTTTCTGACACATGCTAATTCTGTGTAAAATATGTCTCATAATATTTCCTGGGGTACAGCCAGTGATCGTCCGAGCACAATAGTCTAATTAATACTTACGTGTAGTACGTGACTCCCTCCAAACATCTGATCTCATTTAGGAAAGACTGCATTAGCCCAAGAAAAGTGAAAACACAAATCCAGACCATGTGCATATTGTGCTTACACTGTATGATATCAATAAAAAAGACTTGTACTGTACATAGAGTTACTGCTAACGTCATTAGCTTTCAATGAGGTGGTAGGTTTTGTCTCTGCACGTTAGCTCTTGCACATAATGAGAATCTCAATGGCACTACAGCTGCGTGCGTACTCAGTTTGTACTGATACAGTATTATGGCAGTTCTCGGTAGACTAAACAATATATATGGAATAGTCCTACATGCAGATCATATTTTCTACTGTGCTTTAATGCTTATAAATGTGTATGTTCAATTATTTACTCCCTGTACTGTAATCTAAGATACCCTGTATTGTTTCCTACTTTGTGAAATATATTTTTATAAATATTGCTGAATGGGTGTGGTTTTCTTATGCAGCCAAGATGCGACAATAAAATCACAAATACAGCATCAGTGACGTTTGAGCGCCACCTCAAAATTTTCCAAAGGTTCAGTTTGCTCATAATAAGCAGTGCCACTCACGTGTGTAAAATCTTGGTGGCTCTAGAGGGACAGTTAAAAAAAAATGACCCGGATAATGCCGTAGTGATGTCATCTGTATTGTCTATTTTTGGCCATAAATGGGTAGAATGACGAGGAACAAAACATAAGGCAACGTCAGCTGCTGCAGCTTTGATTTTGACTGCTTTTGCTTTAAAGCTCTGTCACAGGCAAGTGTCCCAACTTCTCGGACAAACAATACTACTGTGAATTGCCCTAAGAGTACCCCCTCTAAAAATATATCATGTAATGCAATACATTTCTTCTGATGGCCTTTTTCTTATGACCTTTTCAAATATAGCTCCTGAAAAGCTTTGAAACATCACAGAATAATACCCAACAACAGAGCCTGAGAGCAGGAAGCACAACTGGACCCATCCTCGCAGCAGCAGGACGGCTGTGCTGAATCTCTCAAAGTGCTTCTGGCAGGCTTATGCGTCATAAAACAGTGTGATAAAGACAAAAGCAGCCCTGTAGCATTATATTTCTCAGACTGTTCCTCACTTAGTCACCTAGCATAGTCTGGCCCTGCACTCCATGAATGCTATAAAAGTCAGTTTCCCGTTTCTCGTGATGTGGTAGAGGAGAAAAAGAAATGGACTTTTATCCCACTTGACTCAACATTATTACAGCTTTAGTCTAAACCCGCACCCCAAAAGAGCAACAACCTCCCACCAGCTTTTCTTCGGCTTGGAATTGTCTCTGATGTTGAAGGCAACATTTCATCCCCTAAAGTTTCTGTTTTGCTTGCCCAGAAAATATACTGTCTTAAGGATGTGCTTTATCAGTTTGACATTAAGAACATGACATTATGAAGTTGTGACAATTCAACTTTCAGAAGGCTATAGTCGATCACACTGTTTAAATGACTTCAGAGGGAATCAGAGATGGCATCAGCACACGCTATAGATACAGTCTCATCTCTTTGTATGTCACCAGCCAAGAAGGAATATCTTTTAACACACACTATAATATAGTCTTATTAGATTGATGCAGCCTTATCTGTTCTCTCATAAAGTGAGAGATATGGCTTGGAGACCATTGTGTTTTAATCCTAATTTGATATTTAAATCTCCCAAAAACTGTGTACACAGGGAGAAACCGACTTTGCACAAGTAAATACATTGCAATAGATAAAACAGACAGCAATGTAAATTGTGATGTTATTTTATAGTAAAACTCATGTGCCACTGTTGTTTTTGTTCTTTTAAGCAAAGATTAGATGTCATGTAATTTCCTGTTGTCTTGTTTCTTTCATCTTGTTTATTACTCTTTTCCTTTTTTAAACCTCTTTGAAAATAGTCTCATCTTCATGTTAATCCTGAAAGATGAGACTTTTGTTTGAATGTCGCTCATATTGATGTTTTTTTGTTTGTTTTTTTTACAAATAAGTTTTTGATCCTATCAATTATTGACTATTAAGAAGTTAGCTCAAAGGCTTAAAATCACACTACTACTCTACAATGCATACATCTAGAGTAGTATACACACACACACACACACACACACACACACTGAAGACAGTAATAGTATTTGTGGAATGAAAACAAAATTAGACACATACTGTAGATACTGTTAAAGGAGCTGTTTACGTTTTTACTATTCCTATATAGTCAGTGTTAGCGTTAGCAGTTGTTTATTTCCCTGTAGTATTGACTAAAACTTCAACTACTGCTGCATTTGCAACACAGGATGTTGTTACATTCTCAGAGCAGCTCTTCTTCAGGGCAGACTGGACACTGCACAGATTGCATCACAAAGGGAAAAGACAGACTTGGCATGCTAACTTCAGTAGAAAAGAAGAATGACATAAACAGAGGCAAACACCAGCGCAAGCACCGCTGGTGTTTGCAAGCTAGAAAATACCTACTTCCTTTAACCCTGTTTGATGGTTAGAGGAAAAATTGCAGTCTGATTACCTATTACAGACATTTACCTTTTCCAAACTTGCTGGAATGGCATTGGTATTTCAGATTTGCCCTCTGGGATTGGAAGTGATGTTGCACCTAGAAGCTGCTATCTTTATGCACCTGATCCATTAGCTAGCCATGGAACACATTTCACCCACCAATATCTTCCAGTAAATGATAGAACAAATTGTTTTCTGGAATGTGTGACCTCGGCAGGTCAGCAGACTCATTTGTAGTCAATCTTCATGCTCCCCAACTGCTGTGTACGGCTGCAGGTCTGACAGAGGTTGCCTAACTAAACAGTGAATCAAATTATCTTCTCACTTTTGTCACGTAATGGAAGTGTCCCTCAGGTGACAACCTTGCACTTGTTGTACCCTGCTGATATGTGCCAGATTTTATAAGGCAGGCCTGTGGCTCTGGCTCGCGTGGTGAAGAAACTGTAATTACTGTTGCCTGGCAGAGATGCCCTCAATTACAAATAAACTTGGTGCATACAAATTAAGAAAAATGGTTTCTCCTCTGGATTCGATTGATTGACATGCCCCACCCAATATTTTTTTCTTCTTCTTTATTTCATATTAAACATTGTCATGTTGTAATGGCTGGATTAACCCCTTGAGGGAACCTTGAGCAAAAATGAGTGATTCAAGCACTCTGATATGCTCTTGAAGTGATCCAGATACATGTGTAATACGAATACACTGGAGACTGCACACGGCAGATTAATTATACTTTGCCTTTAGGTGGATTCTACATGGCCGCAGGTTTACTGTGCACCAATTAGTATTTTTTTTTTTTTTGCAATTTGATTAAACACTAACTTATTTAGCAACATGCACCTTGTAAGAGCAGCATCAACTCGAGTATTAAAGATTTTAAAACCAGAGCGATCTCATATACACTTCCAGTTTTTACATTTATTTGGGGAAAATGTGACATTTGTGAAAGTATTTAAAATTACATTTGCAAATATAGTAAAGAACAAATCTCATCCATAAACAATATGGCAATTAATCCATAACCTTCCTGTTCACTGATTTATCAAGGACACGTGACAGTTGTGGAATTGATTATTTGATCAGGGCACCAAAAGTATGTTGTGCCTCAGTTGTGTTATGAGCATTTGGTTGCTGTGTTTCTGAAGGGGTTCTGCAGGCAGATAGCTCAGCATCAGACAGGATATAAAGCAGCATGGTAATCAAGCAAGTGAATATTACATTTCCTAAAATAAGAGGAATACAGAGTAAGATACTGGCATTTTATAAAACAGCAGTTATAAATCAGTGTAATTAAAAAAAAAAAAAGTTATTACATAAGTAACTGACAGGTGAGAGGTTTTACAAGCGAATGTGGTCATGTGTACCATGTACAGACAAAAATATGATAAAATAAAACATATTGCAAAGAGCTTTTAAGCATGATGTGTCCAAACTCATGACTTTAGTAGAAGACGCTAAATAATCTGAATCAACATCATCCTCTTTTGTGTTTTTCTCATTTTAACACTGTTTTTTCAAGTTTCAAATCAGTCCAACAAACAATCAAACAATACAGGATTTTTTAAATATTCAGAAAATAAAATTCAAACTCGTATGACACCACAAGTGAGCAGGACAATATACACATTTTTGATTCATTATAACTGTCCATTTAAGGCCTAATGGGGTCATATGGACATTCTTTGGAAAATCCCGCCTTAGTCTTCTGCTTGCACCAACGTGAAGGTTACAACTTATCTCTGTTGTTCTAGGTTTTGGAAATGACTATGAATAAATATACAGTATATATCTGATTGTAATTCAAAGCGCTGCACAGAGAGATTTTGTACTAATTAAAACTAGTTCATTAGCCTCTACAAACGTATGTGTTATTAAAAAAGAAGCCCTGTGAAATTTCTCTTAGACAAATAGTTCTCTTACCTTTCCTCTCAATAACAAAGTCCCAGCAGAATTCACAAACAAACCCATTTCTTTATGATATGAAATTATTCCCTCATTATGATTGAACATATTCAGGAAGAATAACCTTAAGTGTAACTTTTTAATTAAGTTCCATCAAACAATGTTTACATGTCTAATTTAGTCCACTTTGATCTTCGGAGGTTACCGCGAGAAATATTCCATAAAACGACTACAAAAGAAAATCAAAGTAAACAGTGTGATCAGGTGCAGCTATATCTAGTCATAAGTGGACCTGTCTAAACAAAAGATAATGAAAGTCATGAGAGATTAAAGGCAACAGAGTCTCAAAGTTTGTTTCCCGAGTGGACAGTGAATTTTGGGGCCCATTAAATGTTCTGTACTGAAAAATAATCACTCTAATGGTCCAACCAATCTTGTGTTTTCACCATTGGTCACTGAACCGCCAAACCACGTAAACACCATATGGTCCCAGCTGCTGGTCTAATTCATTCTGCTAGCAGTTTTCAAACATTCGTTGACATGAAAGTCTATGTGGCCAGAGCTTATTCTGCAAACTCTCACTCAGCTAAACTTTTATCCTTTCACTCATGGCCTGTTCTCTGTGGTGACATGGAATTACAACGACCATGAAGTCACATTTTTGAAATATAATATTACAGACATATAATGTAGATAAGAAACTTTTTATAAAGACAATAAAAAGACATTTTATCTGCATGCTGAATCTTTGTTTGTTCCAGCATCCTCAGCTGCTGAGCAGGTGGGACTGCAGGTGGGTGGAGGCCAGTAAGAACTTCATTGTCTTGGCGTTGTAGTGGGTGTAAAGTTATTGTTCCAAACCAGTTTTGAAAGCCAGAAATCTGTGCACAATCCAAGTAATTGTTAAATTATTGGTTTTGTATTACAACTCTGTTCTTCCCCTGGAGAAACATTATGAACATTTTGCGCTGAAGGGAACAGAAAATCAATCTTATTACGCCTGTAATTTAACACCTGTATGTTTTTGTGTCGTGGTTTAAGGGAAGTAGAAGATAGCTGTTGTTTTGATTCATTGCTTGCTAACATGGTGGTCCTATTCATGCACCATGGAGTGTATAATTGACCCCCTCTTGCAATTAGCATTAATTAACACCTCTGCTGGTACATAGCGCAGCCAGCAGAATTGCACCATAACCATCCTGCCGTTTCTATGGTGCACCGCTGTCTCCGATTCAGCCAAATAACAGCTGGAACCTAAATCAGTTCCTGAGCCGGCCATTCCCTGCACAGCTGCTCATGGGATGAAGGAAGCTCCACCCTGTTGGACTACAGTGCCAGTCTCATGAGCAGATGCATGGGATTGCGCATGGATTATCTTTGCTTGACACCTACTCTGTTGGAAGTTATTACAGCTGGTTACTTCACAGCAACATCATGGCATCATGGGTCTCCATTTTCATTTTCTTTTTAGAATAAACACCATGACTAGATGAGCCTTTTTGTTGTGATTATATTTTCAACCTTTTCATCCGTAACAAAACTGTCCAAAGCTTTATAAATAGGCAATAATACTGTATGTCTTCTGTGCCACCCCCCTTCTACTTTCAGCTCAAACTTTTGGATTTCAGCCCCCAACTTTTCCATTTGGGTTCACTCTCACTGCTCTCACAGCATGCTTCTCAGCCGCTGCAGGCAGCTTTGAGAGAAAAAAAAAAACCTGTATGCTACTTGCCCAGCACAGTGCAGCAGACAGACGGCTAGCAAGAGCATCTGAACGAATGCCAATGAATGTTGCTCAGTATCTGCTGGAGGTGGACTGTACTGTACCATACTGTATGCTGGCAAGTTTGCTATATCAAGATAGGAGGTGATGCAATTGTGTTTTGCTTTTTGCATTACACCATGAAGAAACCTCTGGTGAATGGTAATTATAACAGTAAAAAAATCCTATACAACCCATAGGTGTCTTTTAGGCCTATAAAACCTCTGTCATCATGGTAACAATAATTTATACATTAAAGATGAATATTCATGTTTGTGTAAGGCTTAGGGAAACTATTTTGTTAGCTACATGTAAATGTGCTATTGCTGCAATAGTTGTTACAGTCTAGAAAAAAACATTGCATAAGCCATTATTATCTACCAAGACCTATCTCCAATGGAGGAAAGCAACACCATCTCTTCTTCTTAAGGCAGCTCACTAACCAGGAAGCCACAGCCTATTATATCACTTAACAGTAGCGACTCACTGTAGCCTCCAATCTGCCCTGAACACATACAAGGGAGTGTTACAACATCTTGTCTTGTAATTGTCACAGTGGCCAATGCTTTTGGCAAGACAGGTAACAACTGCTAATGCTAACGCTAACCCACTACCATCCACTAATGGCAATAAACCCTATTCAGTTACGAAGACAACAGTTTTCTGTAAAGTCAGAGGACTTTTGTTTGCATGCTAATAAACATAAAGCTACGGTTGAGGAGCTGTCATGGATAAAAGAAACTGATCAATACTTATGTATTGACATCATAGACTGTAAAAAGAATGGACGTAGCACCCGTGACGTCACCCATTGGTTTGGGGGAGTCTGTGTTGTGCCGCTACTACGGGGGTTTGAACCGCGCCATGTTGGATTCTACTCTCCATATTTGGAGCGGTGCGGCCGTTGGCCGGCCGAGGGCCCGCCCACTGGCCTCGTAGCAGCGGTCTCCGGACCTGTCACTCAACGTTTCCGCGCCCTAATTGGCCAGAACTTTAAATCTAATAATAGTAAAACAGTAGAGTTTTTAAAAAAAATCACCCCCCTCAGAGTGTGTGCGGGGGTAGAAACTATCGGTTGAGACCAAAAAAATAAATGTACCAGGCTGTAAATATGTTTTTTTAAGCTGTAAAATCGGCTATTTTAACATGGGGCTCAATTGGAGTTGCTCCCTTCTGGAGCCAGCCCCCAGCGACAGCTGAGGGGATTGCAGTTTTTTGAACGCGGAAGTGAGCTTCACTTCTCAGACCGACAACTGCCCCCTTGATTGACATACAGTATTTGTCTATGGGGCTCCTTCCTGTTGATATGTGGCTTTAGGCCACATACTGTATAATCAGTCAGGTTCTTTCATGCCTATCTTATTTGAATTTAATCCGTGTTTTGTTTTACGTATGATGACCCTGATCAAAGCCACAAACCAAAATGCTTCAGGTTAAAGGTAGGGTAGGATTTTAGGAGTCCAAGCCCCTTTCGTCAGACTGCTCTCTGAAGCCACACCTCCAGAGCGCAGGAACATGCTACACTTGTTCAGCCTTGGGTTCACATCAAGGTGAAGCCGTGAAGGTATCGCACTCGCGGTGCGACCTAATGTAAACCCAATGTGAGCAACGCTGCCTTTCGTGATACTGGCGCATGTCACTCGCTAACTTTCCGCCAGCTTTTTCTCATGGCTCACTCATGTGAAAGAAAACACCTGGCATCATAATAAACCATCCAGCATCAAGCTCAGAGCTACAGTACATTGCCACCTACCAGATTTCAGTAGTAGTAGTAGTAGTAGTAGTAAAGTAATTCGTGACACTCTTCTTTACGGAATGTAGAAGAAACATTGTAAGTAATGGTAAGGTAATCATAAAGTAATCATGTGTTCCTCGTACAGCTCAGTAGGCTATGATGCACCACTTTCCTTGAGGCAACCTCAAAAAAAGTAACTAATCTGTACAGAATAAGGAAGTAATGATTAGTTATTGGATATGTGCCATTTAGCAGCTGATTCAGAGGTAATGAGGAACGATTAACTAAGCTACTGGTCAGCATGTAGACACATATCAGCTAATCACTAGGGACTTGTTCATTACCATAGTATGTTGCAGTCTGTTCCTCAGTAGCACATCAGTCCTGTATAAGCAACATGCCATTGTTATGTTCATGTATCTGAGGTTGGCGCCAACATTCGTATTATGTGGAAGAACGCTGATCAGGTCAAAATTACATTGGCTCACATTTTCACATCACATTGTGATGTTCATAGTGACCGTTTGTGCAGGGATCTTTGCCAGAAAGCTATTTAGAAGTGCCTTTTGCTTTTAGTTTAATTTACTTATGTGACAGATGGGTGCTGTTTGGTCTTTGGGACAACACTTCTGGAGTGAGGAAGTTTTAGACAAGGGGAAGTAAATCAAAAAGGCTTTTAATTTGTCTTTTAACAACTCAACAGTCAAGACCCATGCACCAGTGATTGTAATGGGTCTGTTGGGGATGACTTGATCTTTTTCAGCCACAATAGCAGCATGGTGTTTTTATTACTGTAAACCTCACTACACTAACAGCCAGTCACTATGTTATTTCGTTTATTAAAGGAATAGTTCACCCAAAATTCAAATTGCACTCATTATCTACTCACCCTCATGGGGGGGGGGGGCAACAGTATAATTTAGATGTAGTTTTATTGTTCTCTTGTTTGATGTTGGCTGGGTTAATTTGATTTTAGTTGATGATAGTTTGATGTTGGATGGGTTAATTTGATGTTAGTTGATGATAGTTTGATGTTGGATGGGTTAATGATACTCGTGTAAGGTGAGGGTTGGTGTGGATCTCTTCTGGATAAAGAAAACAACTACCTGTAGATGGAGACAGACAACTTTTGAGCAGCTTTTACTTCACTTCACACTTCATCAATTCACATCAACTTCCTCTTCTAGTCACTCACCCAACCAACAACAGGCAGGGAGGACCTAAGCACAGGTAGGAACTCACCTGTATACATGTCACTTAATGAGTATTTAGACAATACATGTACAAACATAACTAATATTTAAACACAAGTCTACAAAATAATCAACTGCAAACCATGAGGTGGGGTGGGTGTGTAGAGCAAAGAGTGAGGTGCATGCTGGTATATTGCAAGCATGTGCTCCTCACTTGTCACTCAAAATGGTCACACCCTCATACAGGAACATTCACCCTCTGTACAGTTGTCACAGTTTTGTCTACCAGGCTGTACATGTGTTTATTTCTGCTGTAACATGGGAGACTGTGCGTATTGACCCACTTCTGAAGCCAAAATCCAGTGGCCATCATATCCATCTGACAACATGAAGAGCATTACTGTAATATTATTTATGACTTGTGAATGAAAGCATTTTAGTAGACCTTACTAAAAGAGAAAATACTGCACTAACCCACATGGACCTGATTTAGACTCTTGTTCTTTAATGTTTTAAATACCATCTTAACAGTCGATAGATAGATAGATAGATAGATAGATAGATAGATAGATAGATAGATAGATAGATAGATAGATAGATAGATAGATAGATAGATAGATAGATAGATAGATAGATAGATAGATAGATAGAAGGATTTTCATTTCATTTCATTTATTTATTTAAAAAGGACAGTGTGCAGTGACATTAGTTATTGAAACAATAAAAGGATGGCTGCACCAGATTTAGCGGAGCCGCTAATTTCCATCTGTAGTCCTGTAGCAACAAACATCAAACATAACAATTACGAATTGACAGACAAACGGTTACGACAAACATGGCAATTGGTAAGCCTTCATAGTACATAACAACATGACAGTTTTAAAAGCCTACCTGAAGTGCGCTAGGTGGTTAAAGGATGGACATACAGACAGATAGATAGACATTTACATTAAATTGCAGAAACTATTTTCACAGGATTTATGTATATATTGATGTTCCCTGCCTTGTAATCCTGTTGGTTTAAACCTAATATTCTCCCACCCCAAATGTATTATTCATCCTGGGAGATGTTTTGATGTGGGGAATGAAAGAGTTGGCAGTCTTCTCTATCCAAAGCCTCAGGTAAAAAAACAAAACAAAAAGATGACTGCTACTACATCCAACTGGGCTCTGTTATAAACGATCAATACCATTACATTCAAATCAAATTCAAAGTGTCCAAATCAAAGTATTCCGTGCACATGTATGGGAAATAGATCAATTTGTTTGATTGTTCTCTCTCTCTCCCTCTCTCTCTCTACCTCTCTCTCACACACACAGACAGATTCATCCACTCACATTATGTTTTATTTAAGTAATTAATTTTGTAACATCTCAGGTTTGCACAATGTGATCCACTGACGCTTATGGTTTCAATGAGCACATCAACTCCAGGTTTTGAGCTCTTGTAGCGATGCCATCTCTCTTGCTATCACCTTTGATCGTGATATGCATATTTCATGACCAATGTAATGTCAATGAGGCCTAGACTAATCCACCTCAGAGCCAGGGGGAGCACACCCAATGATAAGGGTGAGTGAACTCAAACAGACTGAGATAAATATTGTATTTTACGAGAAGGAGAGTGAAAGATGTGGCGGGGTCGAGGGACAGGGAGTCACCAGGAGGTGAGATAGTGAGAAAGATAACCAGAAAGAGAAGTATTTGTAGAACAAGAGGCAGAGGCAGCCAGGGCAGGGAAAAAGGGAAGAGGTTACCACAGGCCAGATGTTACCTTCCAGACACATGTTAAGCTGGTTTTGGATACATTTCTGAGAGCAGTATTCAGGTCAACAGCAGCTTCTTTCAAACACTTTTCTTGACTCATCTCAAAATCCATGCATCATTAAAATCAATTACTGTCCTAAAACAACATGAATTGATGAAACAGATTGAAAGTTCAAAAATTTAATTTAAATCTTTTATAAATGCACCATGTTTTAATCATCACAAAATATGTTCGCAGCCCTAGATCATTTATTTTCCAATATGGCCACCGGGGGACAGATCTAAACGCACCCCGGTGAGCTGGCAAATGGCGTATACCTACCACGCAACCGAGCAGCGGGGGAGCACAGGAAGCGAGCCAGAGAGAGACAACTCATTCATAGGAAGACGGAGCATATGAGGCCTGTTAATTTGCCAGACGTATAGAACCCCCCTCTCCCCTCCCCTCCTCTCCCCTCTTTCTCACACTTTCTCTGTCTTTTCCTCCCACCCTCATGTAATAACCGGAGCTATTAGAGAGGAGGAGGAGGGCGAGGGGGACGAGGAGGAAGAAGAAAGGAAGGAGCACTTCAGTTAGTCGTTCCCATTGAAATGCGTTTGATTGAAAGCTTTTGATGCAGATGATTTTTTGCCTCCAACCGCCTTGTGCCAGCCCTCCGTACAGGTTCTGTGGAAGTGATATGACACCGGATAAATGATTATAGGGTCCTCCACACCCCTCCGGCAGTGAAGGGAAGAGGTTATGTGTTAATACAGGAAGAGAGGTTGTATTTTATGTCCAATGATTAGCCTTCTTGGACCTAATTATGTCCCTGGGGACAACGGCAGTCCTCTCCTCCTCTCCGCTCCAAACCTTTTTTTTTTCCCTTTTTCTCCCCTCTCCTCTCTCTGCTCCATTCCTCCTCCTCCTCCTCCTCCTCCTCCTCCTCCTCCTCCTCCTCCTCCTCCTCCTCCTCCTCCTCCATCCTCTCTTCCTCTACTTTACCACACAACCCCCAGCCCCTTTCCCCCCTCCCCCCTTTCTCAGGTAACACACACTCCAGATTCTGTTTCAACATGAGCAGCGTGCACTCACAGACCCTTTTCCCCAAGTAACCCTAGTCAGCCTTAACCGTCTACAGTGCTGTGAGGGAGAGAGAGAGAAAGAAGAGTATAATAGGGGCAGACAAGCAGTGAATATTGCTTATTTTTGGGAGCAACAGAGATAGAGGAAAGAAAAAGAAGAAAGAGGGAATGAGAGGCCGAAGGAGAGAGAGAGAGAGAGAGAGAAATCATTTTCACTACACTGAAACCGTCCCCCCTTAACTGTGCATCAATCCCTGGCTATCTCTCGGCTGCAGATGGAAGTGAAGGGAACCCGATTCCACCTCAGTCTGAAATCTGAATAAAACATGCTCTCTGCTTTACAGTTCAAGGCTTCAATAAAGGCACACAGGCGCCTCTAAACTTCTAGAAGTGGGGCCCACGCTCGACAGATGCCAATTTGACACACTGGTCATCGTGTATATAAGTATAACACCCGTGGCTTGGTAAACTGTAACACATTCTCGTCTTTACTCAGATCCTGGAGGCCAAAAAGACTTGAATCCAAGTTTGCTTAAGTTAAGTTTCTTAAGTTGCTTAAGTTTTATAGGAGCAGCTTGTTGACCTAACCAGCAAAATACTGGACTGATGTTAACTGTTTCTACTAATTATTTACACTAGAAAACAGGGAGTCATGGTCATAATCTGGTCTTAAATGTAATAATTACCATGGTGCCAAAGGGCAGTTAATAATGCCTGTGTCTGTGGCATCAGCCAGAAAGTGCTTCATCTTTTAAAAGTCACATTCACATCCATTTTGTGTGAGTATGTTTTGGGCAAACTGCCAACCAGGACATTGAGTGCCACTGCAGGAATCAGTGTGACCACCAGAGGTGAATACAGACTCTATAGTAAGTACACACACACACACACACACACACACACACACACACACACACACACACACACACACACACACACACACACACACACGCACGCACGGGTCCGACGCGTTACAATAATGTATTGGTCAAAGTCAATGTTTTTATTTGTGTTGTAGTCAACACTCACCTTAAATGAACTGACTTCTGGTCCTAGGGGTCCTTTAATCAAAACCACAGACAATATTGGGTGTCATCATAAAGATGCCTTGGGAGTTGTTGCTTCCAAATGTTTAAACATTAAGAATAAGTGGATTACCAGAGCTGTCTTGTGGACACGGGATGTCTCTCAGCCAGGGCTGGGAGCTGAGCTGTCACACATTTGCTCAGTTTTTCACTATGATAACTTCAGATCCAGATGTCTGATGACTAATGTCCTTTTGATAAGTTAAAATAGAGAAGACGACCAGGAGATGACCAGGATGTAAATAATATATCTTAAAATTGTGGATACAAATCTGATGAACATAATTTTTAAGTAACCTCAAGGGAATGTATGGTAAGTTAATGAAACAGAATGTTACTATGATTAAAATCACATATTTATGACGGGACAATTTATGGAAACATCGGGGATAAAGACCACAACACAACACCATAGATAAAATAAGTTTTTTCATTTTTAGACATTTTAATGTGCAAAAGTTGCATATTATTATTATAACTTTAATGTTATATCACATTGGCCACAATTTGTGATATTATCTATGTTGTGCTTTTTCCAAGCAACAATCACAGAGTACTCATTCAAACATTAATAACATTTTTTCTGTTTGTGTGGATTTCCTGTTTCGGCTGATATCACCTCATCTTCAGTTCAGAGTGAAGTGAATCTGCTTGCAAGTGTGTTTCTGATACAAAATCTCATCTCTCACAGGTTTGATAGAGAGTGAAAGGGGAATGTGTTACATTTCCCTGACACTAGTAAAATGACTTGAAGTAGTTTTCATCTCAGTGTTTGGCAGGGTATTGCTCATTGCAACATCATCAGTGTGATAGCAAGAACCACCTCCAACTATTCAATCATTGGTTTAGTTAAGTGTGGTGTGGGCACTGCAGAAAAAAAGAAAAAGAAAAGTGGCACAGGGAAATGAATACTGACCAAACAAAACAAAAAAACACAAATAAGATATTATGAGAACCTGCTTTCTCTTCTGCTGCCAGCACACTATTTCTTTAAAGTTGCACCCCACAGTTTCATTTCTCCACTCTCACACAGAAACCAAAACCTAAAGAATAAGAAGGCAGATGACAAAACAGCACATGGTGTGTGAAGAAACAAATAATTAAGCCTATATGCAAGCAAGAATAAACAATACATACCAGTGCAACAACGCTACCAAGTTACATTTACTTTATTTCAAAACTCTCATTATATCGTTCCAACATCATCACAGTTGAAGGAAATGCAGCAACGTAGAAACCAAACATGGACAAATGTTTGAATATCTGTTGATTTCCTGTTTCAGCAGAAGCTCATATCAAATCTCTTTCATCATTTAACATGTATTCACTTCAAAATGAAGTAAATATGTGATTTGAGAGGGCAAAACATCTTTGTTTGTGCATTTTAAAAAGGAAACTCTTCCCTCTAATGGGCTGAAAGTAAAATGCGTGCCTTTACTTCAACACCAAAAATGACATGAAGCTGTGTTAATTGCTGTGTGATTGCTTTTTAGCAGAAATCTGATGAATCCAACAACTCCAACAAATGCTGATTTCAGACAGAGTTGGTTCATCGCTCTGATCTTTGCACAAGGGTAAGTGACACATAAGAAAGCACAAAGAGTTTAGTTTCACATTTAAATTTTAATTGTGTTCTTCTCGGCCTAAATGGCACAGTGTCTCTAAATGCAGCTCTGGGAGTGCGTGGAGGGTGGAAGTACTAACTGATTACTTAGATGACTGCAGAATGTGCCCTGAATTGGTGCGCCAGGCGGCAGAGCAGAACTGAAGTGAGCGTCCACTAATTGGCTAAGTATGCAAAGTGCTTTTGTCTTTGCAACGTGCTGCTCTCTATGCACATTCATAGCAGAATCACTTTGCCTGTGTCAAGAAATGTATCTTGGCATGTATGTGTGTTGTGTATGCGTGCTTTACAATGTTTTTTGGACAAGACCCATTATTAGAGGGAGCGCTTTTTCTGAGTCAGGGACTATAAGAAAATGATTAAGATGGAGGGGGGGGGGGGGGGGGGGGGGGGGGTAAATTATCATGTATGACTTATGTGAAACAGACCCTCTAATATTTTTACCCCTTTTCTATCACAACTCTGACTACAGTATTATTAGACAAACAATTAATTAACAGCACTTGAGAACCAGTGTCACCAACTATACAGTACCTGTCCATGATAGTATTCACAGACATGGATGGACATACATTTAACATTTTGATGGGAATTTAGGACTGGAAAGTACTGGCACCCCTCAGTTCCAAGTACATATTTTATCTTCATAAGTGAATGTAAACATTGGTTCAAATGTGCTGACCTGACCTGGTGTGAGATTTTTGTGTACGCTATGATCACGTTCAGGTTGATAAATCCCTATCCTTCTGGGAGATTTGACAGACACACATTTTTTTGGTGTGGGACACACATTTGATATATGAGGGCCACTAAGAGTAGCCTACTGTATTTGAAGATTAGTATGGATTGTGAGGGAAGATAACACCACACAAGCCCCTGGAGGGTTTTTTGGCATTCCCCTTCACATTGTTTTGGATTTTATATGTTATATCTTTTTTAACTTTGATATGTGAAAATAAACAAACAAACAAACAAACAAACAAACAAACAAACAAACAAACAAACAAACAAACACATGTACAGTAAAGGGCTTCAGGCTGACCTGGAGCAATCTGGATTTGTGGTTTCAATCCAGACCATATGCTGCACACCAAACCAAGTAGGACTCCATGGGAGGAGGCCAAGAAGGACACCACTAAAAACATGCAGAAAAGACTTTATGAGCAGATGAGATGAGCTCTTTAGGGATGTGGAGCATCAGTTTGTTTTTAGGCAATGAAAGTCTAGCAGTAGAAGACCACTGTAAACCCAATAGAAACCATGTATAGTACAATAGTTTCCCTTAGAACAACAACATTTAATTCAGTAAATGTTCCTAATTTTATTTTTCTATTACTGTCTTGGCTTTCTGGTTCAACCAACTATGTTTATTTTAAGTTATTTGGGTGGTTTATGTGCCTGTCAACTTTATTTAATTGTAATTGGCCAAACCATCCTGTAGAGTAATGAAGCTAAGCGAAAGTTCAGACACACCAGTTGAACAAGTGTCTGTAAAACAGTTCCTCTTGAACAGTACCTTGCAAAGAAAGCCCTCCAGCATTTTGAAGGAAGGCCCAAGGTTTCCATAGTCACTTTCAGGCAAGGCAAGGCAAGGCACGTTTATTTGTATAGCCCATTTTACAGACAGTTTGTCTCGAAGGGCTTTACACAGCATCATAACAACATCCTCTGCCCTTAGACCCTCACATCGACTGAGGAAAAACTCCAAGAAAACCCTTAGCAGGGAAAAAATTGGAGAAACCTCAGGGTGAGCAACAGAGGAGGGATCCCTCACCCAGGACGAACAGACATGCAATAGATATTGTATAGAGACAAGAAAACAGTTTACAACATGGAATATGGAAAAACATGGAAAACGAGACAGGATGTCCTCTCAAACTATGGATCTACAAAATCTATACAGCTCGCAAGAGAAGACTGACACCCAAATAATCCTGCACAGCCTGGATGCTGCTCAGAGGGGCAACAAAACATTGCATTGATTCCCCAGACACAGATGTATTTGTTTTTGCAATCCAATGGTACCATCAGTTAGATATGCAAGGACACTAACTTCATCACTGGTGTGGGTTAACAAGAACTGACAATCTCACTGGAACTAGGTGAATGATCATGCTCTTGGTAAGGGGCTGGCTGCAGCCTTACCAAGGTTCCATGCCTTCTGCTGGCAGAGGGAAAATGGTCCGTTTCACAAAGCAGGTTTAGTAAAAACTCTGAGTTTGTTAACCCTGAAATGAGGCAAACTCTGGGTTTTCCGTTTCTGAAAGGGAGGTAACTCAAACCAGGGAAAGAGGAGTAACTCCAGCCCGAGGTAACTGAAACTTGGAGTCAGTTACTATGGCAACACACTCCGTGAACCTAACCTGGTCGGGAGCAGGTTTTCTCCACCTAACCCTGAGTTTCTCCTTTTCATCTGAAGCTCCAGACTGAAAGCAGCGGCTGACAGGACGTGTAAACTCCGTCAGGAGGATTATTATACCTCGACTGGATGTTTTATTCTCCATATGAGGATTAGTTTGATCGTTCCCGTTGTTCTGCACCGTCAGTTTATCTCAACAACCCTCACATGACACGACACGGACTCTCTCTCTCTCTTATTTTCTTATAGGTCGATCCACTTATGGATTATTTCCAGGTGATTGATGACTACACGCACATGCCCGTCACGTTATAATGGAGACAAACGTCAACATATCAAACACACATTTGGAGTTGCACCTGCTCAAACACACAATGTTGAATAACTCTTGAGATTTCTTTTTTTTAGATTAATACTCTGTCCCATGTAAAAAAAATAAATAAATCGGAGCTCACGTCCATTTGCCGCTGCGGCGCTGCTGCAGAATCTTTTTTTTTTGGAGGGGGGGCGGGTACGTGATTCTGCGTCAGCATTCATACGTCACTCCACCGTGAGAAGTGGGAGGGGCCAGGCTTTTTTTGCTGGTTGCCATGGTGAATCATGTTATCTTTGTTCCATTGATGAGGGCTTTTCATCTCCCTGTAACTCAGGGTCAAGTTAATCAGAGTTGAATGAACTAACTGTTATCACCTGTTCTGAAACCCAAAACTCTGAGTTTCCTATCTCAGAGTAGATCAACTCAGAGTTCAGGATTAGACTCAGAGTTTGTTGAACCTGCTTTGTGAAACGGACCGGCAATTACTGTTTGTATTGAAACATTTGTCTGTTAAAATTCAGAGAGCAGGGAGAGTGCATTTTTTAAGTTTTACAACACTCGTTTTTGGAGAAAAACTTCTACTATTACACAGTATTACATCCTGTTCTACATAAGACATAAACACATAAAAGCCACAATGATCTAAATGTATTTCATTGAATTTTAAAATCGCATGAACATTGTGGAACTGTTGGAATTCATAATATGACCACGTTTAACCATTGCAACCATTAGGTGCTATATGTTATAAGCTAAATGCCATATCATAAGAAATCATAATTATCAATATTAATTCAACATTTACCACTTAGAACACAAAAACATTAGATAATAAAATGCTTATTATTAAAAAATGCACTGTCCCTGCTTTATATATAATATGGTTTTCTTTGGCATTGTCTTCCTGCTCTGGCACATCTTCCACCAAATCACTATCAACCTCCTCCTTTTGGAAGATCATGTGGCAAGGTGAAGAGGGCCCGGGCGGGGATTGAACCCACACCTCCCGGGTAAGAGTCATGCGCGCTTGCCAGTCACCCAAAGGGACATCCCCTTGGCCAAGTAGCCAGGGCACATGATCAATTGGAGGCATAGTGACAGGAACCTCAACTGTCACATCTCTCCCCCTCTTTTCACAAGCACGTCCTCGTGCTTCCGCGCAGGCTGCCACACATTAGGAATCCATGGACCCACCCCTAGTGCTACATGGATCCTGCCAACAACGCCAGAATGTGGCAAGGTGAAGAGGGCCCGGGCGGGGATTGAACCCACACCTCCCGGGTAAGAGTCATGCGCGCTTGCCAGTCACCCAAAGGGACATCCCCTTGGCCAAGTAGCCAGGGCACATGATCAATTGGAGGCATAGTGACAGGAACCTCAACTGTCACAATCAGATAAAGGGCCTGTTGTACCAAGTCTTGCTGCCATGATGTCAGTCACTGAAATGGCAGTTCAGGAACCTCTATGTCATGACCCCCCACCACCACCCTCCCAACGCAAATTGATTCAAATTTGTTACTTTATAGATGATTTTATTACGTTGCAGGTGCAGGTGCTTGCAGGTGCAGATCTCGTGTCTGTGTCAAGGCACCCCTTGACCTCAGATGACCTCTGTTCCCTTTGTGCACCATACTGTATGATCACTACTATGCTGTTTTACTATTTCACTGTTTCGAGGTCCCCCCATGCCCCCTCAAAGACCAGCAGGTGTCTGTCTCTGTGGGAACCTGGGCAAATGTGGTGGGAACACAGGCAGTTCTCGTGACAGTGTCAAAGTCCCCCTTGAACTCTGTTTCTGTCACCACTGTCCCATAAATTATACACACAAACATGGCCTGTACAGTTCCACAGTTTCAAGATTCCCTAAAACCACAATTTTCCTTGATTTGACCCACACTGGTGGATCTAAAATCCATCTAAACAGATACGGGTCAAATTTGACCCGAAACAGCCTCAGTGTATAAAAATTTTATGATTTTAGGAAAAGTCATAAAATTTCAGCCTAAAAGAATGAATGAAATGAAATGAAATTTGACCCGAACAGTATGTAAGGGTTAAAGCAGAAGTAAGCGATATTTTTGTGTTAATATAAGTCTTAAATAGTTATATCTTCCGACAGCAATCACTTACATAGAGTGTTTGGACCGAAACACGGGTCTCCCAGTCCCTCTGCTCTGCTCTGCTCTGAGCCGAGGAGAAAACTTTTCTCTTTTCCTACAATTTGTATCCAATGAGGAGAGAGAACGGCATGCAGGGCTGTGTGTGCAGCCAAGGGATGCGCGTGCATGTGGTGACGTATGGACGAGGACTGTTATGGTGCGTTCAAGGCAGCCCGTAACTCGTGTTTTTCCGACCTGTGAAGTCGTACCAGTTCGATCTGGTACGAGTTCACGGGTCGGAAGTTACGAGTGGCCGTTATAGTGACTTTCACAGGTAAAACAGGTCGGAAAAACACGAGTGGGTTGCCTGGAACGCTACAAAGTCGTAAATTGTGACTTGAAGCTGTAATTTACGGTGTCAAAAGCCTGCCTGGAACGCAGAATTAGCCAAAACGACCGGATCGCTTACTTCTGCTTTAAATTTACACAAAGTATGAACATACATTACTGAAATTCACTTTCATGGAAGATTCTGTGATTTTGTTGGCGAGATTGATTGATAGTGTTCTTTTTACCAGCAAATATGTTACATATTAAAAAGTCTGGTTGTAAAACTTCTTGCAAAAGGGTGTAAAGACATTTGTGAAAATAATAATTAACCAAATCACAACTAAAAAAAGGACTTTCTGTGAATTTTATTTCAGAAATGTACTGATTGTAACTATTATAGCCAAATTCAATGGTACAAATTAGGTTCAAAATGCCAAATTTGAGAGAGAAGTATGAAAAAAAGTCAGAAAAAATGGAGACATAATTTTTCTCAAAGTTCAATCATACCAGAAGACAGTCCAACCACTCAAAAATTAGCATTCCAAAATTACGGAAATACATTGGCCCCCCTACTATGAGGGTTTAAGCAGCTAACTAATCACAGCTTACTTTTGGTCCTCCACCATTATGGGCAGGTCAGCTGGGTAACGGGTTCTATACAGTAAAACATGGAGACTCTGTTATACTGTAGAACTGCTTTGCTGCCTCTGGTACCAAAGGCATTGGCATCAATGAAACACTCAAAGAAACAGTGAACTCTGGAGACTATCAAAGTATTTTAGAGTGAAATGTGTAACCCACTGTCAGAAAATAAGGTATGAGGTGAAGGTCTTTGATGTTTCAGCAGGACAACAACAACCTGAAGCACAAGCCCAGCAGCACAAAAGGAAGACATGAACCGGTTTAAAGTGTCCAGCAATGAATCCTGACCTTGATCGCATTGAAAACCTTTTTCCAAAGAGCTGAAATCTGCCAATGAAAAATGACTCTAGATGGCTAGACGAAGCATCCAGAGGCTGTCAGTGTTGCCAGAGATACTGTACCAATCAAAGATCAGTAGTGAGTGCCAATACTTATATTTATGTTATCATTCATTATTTCAATTTTATTATCTTTTTTCCCATTTGTTCCATGAACTTGAAATAGTGTTGTTTATAAAATGGGCTCAACAACATTTTATGTCTAAAATATTCTGAATTATTTACTTGGAATTCATGGGTGCCAAATGCCAATACCATGTATGTATATACTGTATATTCCTTTCACTCAATTTTGCAAGATGAAAAAAAGCAGCAGCAGGTCAAATATAATAAACAACCCTCAAATAGTACCCTCAGCAAAATAAGCAATATCTATACCCCTCCCCTATTTACTCCTATAATAAGTTTTCAGTTCACAGAAACTTAATTAAATGTAGAGAATGCTAGAGACACATTTACCCTGAATTATCCTTGTATGATCAATATGTCAAAGCTTTAATGATTAGTCCACGCCAGTATTGGCTTGATGCATTATAAATCCAATAGCTTTGTCTGCCAGTGTGTGTTTGCCCCAACATAAATGATAGCAACAATAGGGATCAAGCAGAGTATTTAGTCTTCATTTTCTACAGCATTGTTATAAAAAAAACTGTGATTATTAATATTCCTCAGTAAGCATGAATGTCTTCATGCTTCCCCTCTCTCTCTCTCTCTCTCTCTCTCTCTCTCTGTCCTTCTCTGCTGTCTCTAATTAAATGGGGTGAAACAGCCTTGTGTTTCACTTTTATGTGTTTCAGTTTTGTCAGCAAGTTTCTCCACAATGCACCCATCTGAATTTCAAATGATAAATGAAAATCCTCCCCTTAGTGAAGTAATTCCATTAAAGTTCTATATTATGGAAATAAAGACAAAAACCTACAGAATGTAATTCAATTTTCTGTGTTTGGTTTCTCATAGGACCACAGTGGATGAGACCGTCTATCGAATTTACTAATATTTAAGTGCCTCGTCTTTCCCGAAAACCACATTACTCTGTGCATAAATGAAACATTTGCATTGAGCCATTCTTCTGAAACGCATTTGCCTTTTCACTTTACTTAGCCGGCATGAATTAAATATTTGGAATTTATTTCCACAATAACCAAATCGCTGTCTCTGCTCCAACCACATGTTCTGTCTCCACAAAGTTTAAAGACTGATGATCAGATTTGATAAAGTCCAATTTTTTCGAGTTTCAAAGTAACAAACAACCTCCATCACTCGACTGACGACTGATAAAGCTCACAGAGCAAGTTTGAATAATGTAAGACATGAAAGAGGCCAGGGGTTATTTTCTTGCTCCTGGCATGTGTTTGGCTGCGGCTGTGGCAGCCTTAACAGGGATATGGATCCCGGCCTGGAGAAATGTCTCAGCCTTGCTGTGGGATCATTATTCCGATGGACAAAGCCTTAGTTATAAATAGGGTCATGAAGTTCTTGGGCGGCACACTCTTTGTTTTCAGACCATCCCTATTTGTCTTATTGATCTGAATTTGTGTGACCACAGAGCTGCTGTTTGGAGGAACAAGTAAAAAGATGCTTACTGATGTTTTTAGTTCCACTCTCACTCACCTTCTCTACTACCTAAACAGCATGAAGCTGCACTGATAAATTGTTTTAACATACAATAGCAACACTTGTGATTATGATTGGTAATGAGGAAGGTGTTTTTTTTGTGTTAGTTTGTGCAGAACTTGTAACACCTGTCTGCTCATTGTTTTTGTTTCATGGCTCACAGTTTCTATATTGTTGGTTTAGTCTCCCTGCTCCCATCAACGCAATAGGCAGCTATTTTTTGATGGAAAAAGCTCTGATAAACCCACTGTACCCTTCCTGCACAGCATCAAACAGAATACAGACAAAGTTAGTAGCCTGCTGTTGAACACATGGTGGATCATCCAACTGCTAAATATGCAGTATTTTTCACTGGAGTGTGTGGACACCAAAGCAGAGCTACATGCAGAGGGGGACTTAGGATTTACATCAGTTAGGTGATCAAAAACAGACTCTGTTGTTTCCTCCGTGTCTGCAGAATGTGTAAATCTGCATTAAATGCCAACATTTTAACCCAGACAACTTATTTCAAAGTGTGCGTTAACTTCTGCTGTCCCATCAAGCTAAACACATAGCAGTGAACTTCCCTGCTTCTATATTGCTGAGTTTTCTGGTTAACAGTCATGTTTACATACAGTGTGTATCCCTGAGGCCAAACTCTTATTTCCTCATTTTACATTTGTGAAACAAAATTAATCTGTATTTTAGATTATTAATTGTTTCTATTCATGTGTCTTTAGTGTACCCTCTTCTTCACTGCCTTTGTGGGCATGCAGCTAACACATGCTAATAACTACCACCGTCAATCATAATTACATAATTACATACATAATTACAACAAACTAAACCAGTTATTTAGAGGTGAAGCTACTTGTGTGTCAATATCAATACTCTACTATGTGTTTCTTGTAAATTTCCATTTGATCTTAAATAGAAGCTTAATGAGTTTTAATACTAACCCTAGCGGTGACTTAGTCTTACTATATTTTTGGGGGCTTTTTCACCTTTAATGGACAGGAGAGTTGAGAGAGAGACAGGAAATGGGAGGCAGGGGGGGGGGGATGACACGCAGGATAGGGCCCCTCGACACAGGATTCGAACCGGGGCCACCTGCAGTGAGGACTATAGCCTCAACACATGGGGCGCGTGCTCTACCAACTGAGCTAAACACCGCCCCTATTCTGGGTAAATTTCCACAACAATTTTGCTATAAGGACAAGAACAGGAAATACTGTCTAATTTGTGAATGGCATCCCATCAAGGACAAGCAAGGTCAGAGTTAAGGCTAAAAAATTTTTTTCAGTTAGAACAATACCAAGCATCTCCCTTTATATCTTGGAAGAAGTTCTATCCCGTAAAGGATTCCCATGAGGGTGGAGGAGCATTTGCACATTATGGATAACCCTGGGATCATTGATGGCTTATTAGCAACAGCTATAGACAAGTGTGCTTGTCAAGCTGCCATTGACACCATTGATCATTAATACTTTCCACACTCTGTACAACCGTCTTTATTTAAAGTAAACAAGGAAATTACACTTTGATTTAATCAGTATGAGTTGACTCTTCGTCACCTTGGTCAGCGTGTGTGACAGTAGGGTGTAATGAGGAGCAGCCTTTTAATAGATCCTTTTGCAAGGCAAGTTTTCACTGACATTCATTCAGTTTACATATGTACAGCTTTGTAACATTGTAGACAATTCATTCTTCTCTCTTCTGCTTTATCACATAACATTAATTTCCACATTAATTTTCCTCTTTCCCTTTCTGCACATACCTCCATGTGCAAGAGCTGCAGTGGCTTCAGAAGTCTGAGAAAGCAACAGACAGGACTGCATTGTCATTGGAGTGTGTGTCATTGTAAGGTAGATATAGATTTGGGCTATTTTTAGTGCACATTTAATATGTTTATTGCCAGTGTTTATTGTTAGTTCACAGGGGGTTTCTGTCAGTAAACTGTAAGTGTAATTCAGCTTACTGGTCTTGCAGTAAAAACACTAATGTGACAAGAGACAGAAGAAAAGCAGGGGCTCATAATGCTTATTATGCAGTCAATTTAATTTCTAACATTCAATTCATTAATTACTGGAGGTGAAAGATGTGGCTGACAGCAGGGATTCATTAGGATAAATATGTTAGAGTCTTTCACTTTTACATCTCTAATTTACTGCAGTTTCACAAGTGAAACAAGGATCGATGAGAAAAGAGAAAGAAAAACTTGGTGGTATTTGTGAAAAATGAAGTTATTTATAGCTTTCCACCAGTGTGTATGAGAGTAGGTTAATTTCTGCTTCACTGCATGGTCTCAGCGAGGGCTGAAATCACAGATGTGCTCTACAGGGCTCCACATTGTTACACCAGCGTCAGCAACTTTCCGTACCACCTAGCATATGTGGAAACTCAGCCTGGAATGCATCCATGAGGAAGAGAGCAAAGGAAGCTTTGCTGACCCCAGACAAAATCAAATGGAGGGAGGTGAGGGATGAAGAGAGGGATAGAGGATGGAGATGCTGTGCGTGTGTGTATGTGTGTGGAGGGGGTGGAGGCTTCTATTTTCAGAGGATTAAAATGTGCCTGTAAAACTTTAATGATTCCCTGTCTATTGACAAAACGACCACGTTACTGTCTACTACTTATCCACTTTCCACATGTCACACAGTCTCAGAGTTGCACTGTGTGCATAAGTACAGTTAAAGACATTATGTTATATAAACCCATAAGGCTTTATGGCACAATTAAAAAAACAAAGTGTTTTCTATCCAACGTTCTCTATAAAAATGATAATGGATGAAAAAATTAGTAACCACGTAACTATATATATATATATATATATATATATATATATATATATATATATATATATATATATATATGGCTCTTGTGTCCATCCTGAATCCACTTCAGCTTTAACGTGTAGGCTACATGAAATAACAGGATATCAATATTTACATTAAAGGCATCAGATAAAAATAAGTCTACTAAATAGCTAAATGTACTTGGAACATTAAATAAATGAATGAATAAAAAAATGTATTTGCTGTCAAATAAGAAAATCTCAAAATTTCGTATCTTTTCACATAAATCTATCAACTTCATGTTACTTTTTGAGTTGCCAAAATGCCAAATTTTAGACTGAATAAACCACTTGCAAATAGAACTGTATTAGCTGCTACAATTCATTGTCACTGAGCCTAAAACAGAGGTGCTTTCTAGCTCATGGAGATTCATGGTCTTCACAACACGATGACCCATATATCTCAGTTTGTCAAGCTCTGTGTAGTATTGTGTACAATATTTGCAACGTAATTCACTGATGTTATGGACATGTTTTCATACCATCACTAAATATACTATATTTAGTTGTAGTCCAACATAATGTAAGAGGAATTTAATGCTTCACAAACACAGATTGACACTTGTGTTGTTATCAGGCTTGTGCTCAGCTTTCATGTAAGACCCATGCTGAATTCTCCTAAGGAGTGTGCGTTCATGCACAGACTTGAGATTGATTGACATCTCCCCAACTCCACTGTTTATCTTCATACACTTGCTCAAGTGGGACAAATTACACTTTGTTATTATCATAACTGCTGTTAATACATACGGATCTGGTGATGTCATATTATTTCTGACAGAGATCTGCCCACCAGTTTTACCTGATAGTTGACAATCAAGAAATTAATTTGCCTGTCTGCCTAATAGGAACCTTAGCTTTGCATAACGAGTGGCAACTACTATGACTACAACCATCTGAATACCAGCTTTGTAAATAATTAAACCTTTGACTTTGTTTATTAGTCAGATTTAGAGATGCAGATAATGACCCAGCTTCCAGGCCTTTTTGATGGGACACAATCAGGCATTAGCTTGATATAGAACAGTAGTTTTCTGTTGGCTAAAAGATGAAGATGTACAAATACACATTTGTGATGCAACCTAGTAGCACTCCAGTCTTTGCTGCTTGGGTTTGATAACTTTTTGAGCAGTAGTGTTGGTGCAGTGCAGGTGTAGATGGGTCTACAGTTTGAACAGAGTGAATTTTGACTTGTTGTGATGGCACAGAAGCCACTATTTATATTAAATGCGACTCCCTTACATCCAGGTGTCCCAGTAAGTCTATTGGAATGGATGCAATACAACAATTCAACCTCTCTTTTGTTTGAATGTTCAGCCCCCAAATGTGTCTTTTACCTTTCCCAAAATACAGTCAATGCACAGCTACCTTAATATATTCCGTAGCCTTGCCACGTCTTTGTTGTGCTGACCAGTATGTGACAGTTTCTTTCTCCAATATGAAGAAGCTATCACCATTTCCTCCTGACGCAACCAGATCAAGCAGCTCCAGCAATTAGAGGTAAAGTAACAGCAGAGAAACACCTGCAACTGAATAATTTCAGCCTATTAGCATTGACTTACTGTATGCTTGCTCTGCCTACCACTGAAACCTTCCCACTGTGATCAAATGTGGCTTTTAAGATTACTTTCTAACCCCCCCCCCCCCAACCAACCACACCATCACCTCTGCCTCACCCCCCCCCCCCCCCCCCCCCCCCCCCTCTTTTTGTCCTCCCCTACTACCGCCCCCATGCTACACCTTGCATTAAAAGAGAAATGTGTCTCACCAGTCACAACCTCAGATATTTGCCCTTAAGCAGCCAATCAGAGTCATTTCATTTTCATTCTCACGACTGGACTCTGGGAAGGAAATTGTCTTGTGCCCTAATGATCCTGCGGAATGAACCAGTGTCTTGAGGTTCAACACAGATTGTGATAGAAATGAAAAGGAAGAAACTAATAGAAGTGTACACAGATACAAAAGCCCAAGTTAATTTGTTTGCGTCTTCACTTCATGCGTTTCAGAGAGAATGTGCCGCCTCTCTGCACATAGTGAAAGAGTGTGTTATTGTGTGTGTGCGTGTTGCTTTCTCTGTATATGAATATGAGCAGTGGAAAGACTGGCTGACCTTTCAGGGGACCTCCCTCACTGAAGCTGTCCTGTAGTGGTATTTACATTACCATTTCAATACACTGCCAGGCCCGACTGGCAATAAAATATTCAGCTGACCTTTAAGGCAAAAAAAGACTTAGTTAGAGACTGTCATTTCATTTAACCTTAAGACTGTAGAGTGTAAGTGTGAGCTGTGTCTCTGTGTGCCCCTCATTACCGGCCACACTGACAGAGTGGTCTCTTTGACCGAGAGCAGGCCTGTGGCAAAGGTACTAACCTACTGTTCCCACTGAGAGCCATTTATTCCATCGCTTTCTCTGAACATTTGCCAGCCGAGCTGAAGACTCAACCTTATGTCTTATTGTCATTCATCCCAACACTCATCTTTTAAGTATGCATATTATATACACGGAGAGCACATGCACCACTTGTAAATACTTGACTGACCTTTAGAGAGTGAAGTGTTTTCTTTCTTGCAGCCCTCAGGTCGCAAGCATTCTTGCAATTTTCTTGATTCGTCCTTATCCACGTGTCACTTCACTAATGTGAAAGTGAATCTCAATGCTTGCAGAAAATAAAATGCATTTTTTGTTGGTGATAGACACACAAATGCAAAACGCTACACCGAACCCACATTCAAGATGTCACTTTCAGCTGTGTGATTGACAGGCGATCTTTCGGAAGTGCAGTTCTACAAAAGCCAGTCTAATGATGGTCAGTTCAGTATTAACAAGGGAGACGTGGGAGTGAAAGCTGATACTGATGAATGCTTTGGGTCTTTTCTGTCACTGGTACAAACTGACCGAAAGAAAAAACTCGTTACAAAGTGGATTCTATATTCATTTTGTTATATGGTTGTCCGAGTCAAATACCAGAGTGTTTTTCGAAGAAAGCTAAAATATTTATGTGTTGTAAGTAAGAACAGCAGTTCACAGACCAGATGATATCACAGCTAAGGCTCAGGGTAGAGGAAGAGAGAAATATGCATAAGCACTCTTTCATCAGTTTAATAATGCTGTGCATTGATCTTTTATATGTTTCAGTCACTGTGAAATTGTAATGTAGTGTAGGTGGTAGGGATACACCGATTGTGAAAGTCTGGGCCGATGTTTAAAATAACAAGTTGGCCGATGGCAATACCGATGTGTTTAATCCTCTTTTGTGTAAAGGAAACCAATAAATCTTCATTACTCACAAAAAACAAATTATTGACTTAAAGCAGAAGTAAGTGGTCCGGTCGTTTTCGCTAATGCTGCGTTCCAGGCAGGCTTTTGAAATCGTAAATTACAGCTTCAAGTCACAACTTACGACTTTGTAGCGTTCCAGGCAACCCACTCGTGTTTTTCCGACCTGTTTTACCGGTGAAAGTCACTATAACAGCCACTCGTAACTTCCGACCGGTGAACTCGTACCAGACCGAACTGGTACGACTTCACGGTCGGAAAAATACGAGTTTCCTTGAACGCACCATAACAGTCCTCGTCCCTACGTCGCCACATTCACGGCGTCCCTTGGCTGCACACACAGCCCTGCATGCCGTTCTCTCTCCTCATTGGATAAAAACTGTAGGATACGATAAATGTTTTCTCCTCGACTCAGAGCAGAGCAGAGGGACTGACAGACCCGTGTTTCAGACCAAACACTCTATGTAAGTGATTGCTGTCGGAAGATATAACTATTTAAGACTTATATTAACACATCACTTACTTCTGCTTTAAAAACATTTCTCAGTGGATTAGAAATTTAATTATTGTATTTTTATTTAATACAATTTATTTTGAACAGTAGGCCTAAGAAAAATCATCTAATAAAAAAAAATACTATGGTCAAAACAAGCCATATCCCTTCTGTGTGTGTTTGTTTGTGTGTTTTTGTTTGTTTGTGTGTATGTGTGTGTGTGTGTGTGTGTGTGAGAGAGAGAGGGAGAGACGGAGAGAGTGTGTGAGAGAGAGAGCTCATAAGTTCGGCCGGTCCACATCATGACCAGACGTACCGGGTTCGGTTCGAAATCATGTTTTAATAACTCAGGTTGGGTTGGACCACAAGCTTACGTTTTTTTTTGTTTGTTTGTTTGTATTTTGGCCGCGTTCAAGCCAAGAATTAATGCTTGTGAGTCCGGCCACTTCGTCTTCAACACCCATGGGTCAGACCAGGTCGCGTTTTACTTTTCAGCAGGAATGAAGCAGCTTAGAAACTGCTCAAAAACTGAAACTGATCGTGGGCTTTGAGAGGTTTTGTTCATTCACAAGAAAATAGAAATGGACCCAGCTTCTAATTGA
Source organism: Trachurus trachurus (assembly GCF_905171665.1). Classification (NCBI taxonomy): domain Eukaryota; kingdom Metazoa; phylum Chordata; class Actinopteri; order Carangiformes; family Carangidae; genus Trachurus; species Trachurus trachurus. Next base: position 24,027,944 of record NC_139893.1, on the reverse strand, counting down.
GACCGGCATATTTGCTCAAACCTGGAGCCAGGCCTGATCAGTGCAGGAGTTCGGCGTTCACTTTCTGCATTAGTTCAAAGTTCAATTCACAAATTTTAAAACAAACTAGTTCAGTTCATAGTTCATAATTCAAAATTTTGAACTAAGTTCATGGTTCCAAAAATGAACTTCATAGTTATTTTTTCTTTTCTTTTTTTTTCAAAAAGTTGCTGCAAGCTATTATTTTTCAAAATGATTGCATCAGCCCATATAGAACCACCAATTAGTTATTTCCCCAAAAAGTAACTGAGTTACAATGTGATGAAAGTACCTAATTATGAGATAAAGTAACTATTATGTTACTATTTTATAAAATTCTCAAATATGTCAAATGATTAATTATTGGACTTCCCTCTCTAACCAACTCGGTCAGTATTCCTCCATACAGGCAGGCTCCACAACGCACTGTATCACTCCGCCTTTTCCATTGACTGCTGATCCAAACAGCTGATACAGTAGGCGTTGCCAGATTGGGTGTTTTTTCCGCTACATATTAAAGCAGAAGTAAGCGATCCGGTCGTTTTGGCTAACGCTGCGTTCCAGGCAGGCTTTTGAAACCGTAAATTACAGCTTCTAGTCACGACTTTACGACTTTGTAGCGTTCCAGGCAACCCACTTGTGTTTTTCCGACCTGTTTTACCTGTGAAAGTCACTATAACGGCCACTCGTAACTTCCGACCAGTGAACTCGTACCAGATCGAACTGGTAGGACTTCACAGGTCGGAAAAACACGAGTTACGGGTCGCCTTGAACGCACCATAACGTCTTGTCAGCCGATGGAGTTAGCAGCCCCCGCCCTCGTCCCTACGTCACCACATTCAGGCGCATCCCTTGGCTGCACCAGACTGGATCTGGCTGCACACACAGCCCTTCATGCCGTTCTCTCTCCTCATTGGATAAAACTTGTAGGATACGAGAAAAGTTTTCTCCTCGGCTTGCAGCGGAGCAGAGTGACTGACAGACCCGTGTTTCAGACCAAACACTCTATGTAAGTGATTGCTGTCAGAAGATAGAACTATTTAAGACTTATATTAACACAAAAATATCGCTAACTTCTGCTTTAATGCCTGTTTATGGTGTGTTTTAGCTGGGGTTTTGCCTGGAAGGCTCTATGGAAATCTGGCACACTCCTGAACAAAGTCACTTTACTTTGAGAAAGCGCCGTTAACAAACGTTAGAATGAACACATTCACAATAACGTTCATAAAGCGGAAATACAGTACGTTCAGTTCACGTTCGACCAAAATATGAACAACTTCATGAATGATTGTTCATTGAACGCATTTCAAACCTTTATTTATTCAGGGAAGCCAATTGAGAGCAAGCTCTCTTTTACAATGACGCCCTGATCACAAATATAGAACAACACACACAACAGCAACACCAATCAACACACACAACAGCAACACCAACGAAGCATTCAGGCACAACACTGCCCCTATGATGTCAGTCAATGAGGCAAGATACCGATGTTGAGCCGATGCATCGGTGCATCCCTAGGTAGATTTTGAGGCTATTTTAGGACTATTTTAACAAATCACACACTAATCACACTTTTTCACACCTGTTTTTTTTTTTCTTTTACTTTCCTTTCACACTTCAGACCTGTTAAAAGGTCAAGTTTCCGTCCAAAGGTAAAACAAGCATCCAGAGCAGCAGCAAAAAAATCGCTCAGTAATGTCTGTTTATTATCCACAAGACTTAACACCATGACTGTCGAAGAGTTGGTGGCAATATTTTTTTTACTGGGTACCATTAAAACCACTGCAGAAGGAGGAGGCTCAAGAAGTTAAAAGAGCCACATGAGGTACACACTTAGTTTTTTGGGGGCTTTTTATGCCGTTAATCGATAGGACAGCTATAGAGAGGCAGGAAATGGGGAGACAGGGAGAGGGGGAATGACATGCAGCAAAGGGCAGTGGAATCGATCAGGTGCCGCTGCGTGGAGGACTATAGCCTCTTCATATGGGGTGCCTACTCTACCCACTGAGCTAAACAACGCCCCCCACACACTTAGTTTTAATAAAAGTTTTCTTTATTCTGGATATCTTAAAGAGCAACTAAACCCCTCAGTTTTGGATGATGTGCTCTAAGCTTGAAATTCAAAAAATGCCTTGATTATGGGCACTCTCCGATCCCCCATCCCCCATCCCCCCTGCGCTGCATTTACACCTGCAAAATCACACAAAGGAGAAAAAAAAGTAATAAACACACATCGACACTAATGCTATAGCGCTAACGAGCTACTAACGAGCGACTCTAACAGCACTAGTAGCGCGGACACTACTAGGAGAGGACGCCGGAGCCGTGACACAGTGCATCTACAGCTGATCCGCCGGTCACTGGCTCCGCAGCCGATTGTAATAGCCGTGTTTCAACCCATAGAGGGCAGTCACTCATACATTTTTACTACAAAATACACCAAATTAAAATATTTTGACTAAAATGTCAAAAGTTGGACCAGAATCAATCGACAACACTACTTCGTACCCAAATATATTTGGGTGGTTTAGGGGTTTAGTTGCTCTTTAACTCAACTATATTTCAAGACTCAGGCAAGCAGGCTTAGTCAGTCTATATGCACACGTCATGTTTCTTTGTTTGGCTGTTTTATTTTGCTTACAGGTACTAGAGAGGTGGGTGTCGCAAAAGTATCATTGGCAAACCTGCAACAGTTGGTCAGTATGAGTTCAGTTTGGTCCTCTCTCTCTCTCTCTCTCTCTCTCTTGCATTGTTGAAACTTTTCACCTACTGTACATACAGTTGAATCTCCCCCCCTATGTTTAGTGTTTTTATGTTTGTTTGTTTGTTTGTTTGTTTCACATAAATACAGGTAATTTGTTGGCTCGTCATGGCCTTGCAGCCTTGTTAATGAAATGACTGCATTATATTGTCATACAAACTTTTATATGTTGGTTTGATGATACACAGTGAAATGAATTGTAGACTTTGTGACCTTGAAAGCATTTTTGGGTGAGGAGTATGTAAGAGATAAGGAAAGTGATGTATAGCATTTAAGAAGAACACTTCAAAAGTGCTGGGGTCTGTTTTATTTGTGCTTTCATACTATTTTTTCTTTCAAAATTCCCCTCCAGTGTTTAAATTTTTGAAGGCTTGTCGGTTGGCTATATACTGGATTACGTTCAGTCAGTCTCAAGGAGCCTCCAGTGTCTACATCCTTGCTGTGTCTGTCTTAAAAACATCCCATCCTTCATGACATATCTTTCAGTTCACCATCAGAGTCAGCTGCCGCCTCATTCTTTTTGCATTGTGTAAATGGATCCATGCACACAAACATATGCAGATGCAGAGGCATCTAATCTGAACTTACATTCTTTCATACACAGAGACGCATGCTAATGTGTGCACACCACAAACACACAGCACATGCATAAATAAAGGCACATATCAACATTGAGCTAACATACACAGGCTCACACATGCACACAAACAGGGGAGAGAGAGAACCCATCTGCTTGGAACAAACAAAATGGATGCATGCCCTTTGGGAGTCCTGGCAAATGAATACTGTTGACAGAACAATTAGCATCTTAGAGACAGGATAACCTTTACTCAATACATCATCTTTATTATTCTCGACCTTCGTTCTCACTCACTTTCGTAGTAGCCCCGCGTTCGTCTGTGTGTGTGCTTATGAAAAGTACGCTTGTGCGTGTGTGAGCACTTTCCTCCGAGGCTGTGTGTATAAGGGTAAAGAACAGTATGGAGCTGGGACCCTGAGGAACACGTGAAGTGTTTAATGTGGTGAAACAGGTGCAGCGAGACAGAAAGGCCAGCCCAGCCAGAGCTAGCAGGTTAGTCACACTCTGACCCTCACATCACAGAGCTGGCAGCACTGTGGGCGGAGATGTACAAATTGTTCTTTCCTTCTGCTTTTCCCCTCCCATTCTCTCACTCTGTCTCTCCTTTACTCTCCCTCGATCGCTCATTCACACATACACACACACAGAAACTGCTTAACACACTCAAGAAGAATCATTTTTCACTTACACTAATATATTTGCTGATGATGTTCTCTTCTTCTGACGTGGCTCCTCGATCACAGCAGGCGAATGCGTTTATATTGATACTGCTGTGAGAGGATTTGGAGGAGTTTTACGTAACAACTTTATACATCTAGATCTACCACATACAGAAACATCATGAGACTTTAGCTCATTGATCCCTCTGGACCCTACATATGGTGAAAGGATTGTCCCCAACATATTCACTGTGTCTTGTAGACTTCATCTGCTGCTTGATGCTACACTACAATGTAGTCTTTGTGAAACATGGGGATATCAGCTGTAACAGTTAAGTCTAATCCTCCAAAGCTCCTTCAATAGTACAGAAAAACAAACAAATGAAAACAAAACAAAAAGTATTTCATTTCAATGGCAGATGATCTGTTTTGTTGGAGCTTTTCTGACAACTACTTTCTTAGCAGATAAAAGCCAGAGTTTTGCCTCACTGATGCACTGTTGGGATTTTCTACTCTGCATAAAATAAAAACTGCTTCCAGCTTTGGATTACTACTTTGGATGTTTCTCCATGTGCTTAATACTGCGTATTGCAAATAATTATTTAATATACGGTATACAAAGAAGAACCGAGACATGGAGTAGGTTTGGAGCCAGACCTGAGAAGTGAACCACAACAAACTTCCAAACAAGAACTTCAATACCCTTGGTTTGAGTCTACATCTCTAACCATACCTGTTCAATAAAGGTATAAACACATACACACACAGAGAGATACAAATGTCTAAGAAGACCAATTTTCTATTGACTACAATTCGAATTAAATGTTTACATTTGCAAATACAATTACTAAGACAGTGCATATAAGAAAAAAAAAACATTTTCTGACATTATCTTTGTTATAATCATGGAACATTTAAACAATAAAAATGTATAATCATATTAATCAAATACATCATTAACTTTTGTTTAATATGTGTTTTGTCTCTTTCTTGGCAAGAGAGAGAGGCCGATGCATGGAGAGACTTTGTTACCATAACTGTAAAAATACCAATTACACTTTATGGGAAGTGGAAATGCACCCAGATGAACAAAAGATCCACAAAGAACAAACATCTGCCATCTCCATATTGCCACACAGTGAGTGTATTAATATTTTATTTTAAAAACCGCCATGTGATTCGTGGTGATCTTACCCACATAGTAAAACCAAATGTTTTACTCATGGGTCATGGCAGTTTGTAGAGTTTGTATATGTCAGAGGGATTGTAGCAGAGGGTAAGTGTAAAATGATTCCCAAAAAAACACCCAGGACAGTTTCATAGATTGACCTGCTGGTTCAGATTTCACCTTCTATACTTAGGTGTGTACTCATAGCTTTCCTGTGCAGTGAAGAACCATCGGCTACATCCCTGCTCTCTTTCAGTTTTGCCTGGTGCAGATAAACCGATGGCTTGCTGCAATTGTTTGATAATCTGACTATGAAACTGACCAATTACCATACACTGTGCTGCTTAATGATAGTTCTCAGTTTGGTCTTTTGATGGCAATGATCGAGAACTCAGTTTAATGTGATACAAGATAGCCAGTAGATGTTTGCTTAGGTTGACTGTGATTCACATCATTTTATTCACAACTCTTTGACCTTCCGCACTCTGTATTGAAGCACTTGTTATTGTTATCCCTCAACTACAGTTTGAACTTTGATTTGTCAGTGCTCTCAGCATAGAACTGTAGCTTCTGATTCAGCCAGGCCTCTGCATTACCATTTGCATTAAACACAGATGCCCAGTAGTCAGATTTATTCCATTTGTGACACCGCTGATGTAACTTTTTAAAATGAACTTGTTTGAATTTGATTTTCAAAAGCAGCACGGCTATGTGCAGCACTATGGAGATGGTAGCTGAATAATTGCATTGCATCAGATCCTCCCTATGAAAAAATAATATGCTATAAAGGCAAGCATGTTAGGAAGTACACGAAAATGATTCAATTGATGGCTCCATTGGGGAGCAACTTCACATTATTCACAGTTTGATTAGTTCTTGCTTTTATCCAGACTGATCAATCAAGTGAATTGTGTATTCACTACACTTCGTGGGGTTCCCCGAGGAAGCTGGGCCTATAATCACTGTTTATTGCACTGCATTAATCCAGGAAGTGTAGATGTATGATTTTAATTTTTGAAATTTAGTTTTGTTCGGGAAGAGATGTACAACCACGAAAGATGTACTTATTGAGCTGTTGTCCAGTTGAAGCTGTGCAGCATCATCTTTTCTTCGCTGTTGCTCTTTTGATGCTATTTATTTTCGCTTATCCAGCCTTTAAGTTTTTTGCCCTAACAAGAATGGCTTCAGGAGATGGAAACAGGGATATCTTAAAAGCACTTTCTCAACCTTTGGACGCCACTTCATTGGCAGGAAAAGTCTGAGAGACTGGTAATGTGAACGATTCTTCAAAGTATATTGATTTTATCCTACACTCCGGGCAACTGTTTGATTTACTTGTGAAGGCTATAGCACCATGTGCCATTTATGCAGCATTTAACTACTTTATTGGAGCCAGTGATTTCCATTTCCTCATGTTAAACCACCCACAGGATGGCTTCAGCATATCAGGGTTGGAAACCGGGTGCCAGTTACACTCAGGATGTTGAATTGGCTATGAAAGCTCAAAGGCATTGTTAAAGACATGAAAAACACTCCTCCATAAGGTTGAAGTGAGTGAGTGCTCTCACCACCTCATAAAAAATGGAGCTTATGAAAATACTTGGACTGGTTAAAGTTCAAGGCAGTTTGATTGTTGCTGGCAACGTCTCTGGGCAGAACGAGCCGATCCAGACTCTGAAATGTGACTAAATCTCAAAATGGATTGGAAACCAGGAGAAGTTGGCATGTAAATGGCTTGACTTGTGATGCATATAGAGGGCTGCAAGCTCCTCTGAACTCCATGCCCGACCTCTGATGAGATTTAAACGCGGTGCATCCAACCTGTTTATCATCTACAACTTATCATTGATATAAAAATGTACTCTCAGGGGATTTGTGGCTTGTTTCGATCAGAGCTCTCCTTCAGCCTGTTGATGGAGTGGTATAACACTGCCAATAGAGAACTACTTACCCCATATCTCCTACTGAGCTGCCTCCACACAGAAATCCGGAACCACCCAGACATGAAATGTCATAAACTCATTTGTGATATTTCTCTCTTAAACTGAACATGCAATAAAAATACTAAGTAAATATGGCCAGGATAAATTCAGGCCCTGTAAAGCTGTCCTTTTTTGTGTATTTAATTTCACACGTATTTGCACAGGGAAATTTCATTTTACTTATCTTATATAGTTGTGGACTACAGGTAAATACCATATTCCTGGATTTTCTCTTGGATATTGATACATGAACATGACCCAGGACATTTTCTGGCTCCTATCCTTTTCACAGGTCCACTGCTCACACAGACAAAAACAGCATATTAGAAAAAAAGAGAACAATCTCTCTATCACATCTTATTTGCACTAGAAGAATGCATTTCATCAGAATTGTTATGTTTTTCTTCAACTTCAACAGTGTTCACACTGACACTGATGCTCAAATACCTTTCAAAGTATAAACAACAAGTCTCAAGGTAAAAAAACAAGATCAGTGTACTGACATTGCCATTGCCAAAATCACTCTCATCAGTGCTTTCTATTCTGGATAACGTCGCTTGTCAGATGACTGTTGCCAAACTACTTCAACAGAAACTGCAGCACTCATGATCCTCTTTTTCTTTTTCTTTTACAAATTACACATCTTCAGTCATTATTTGTGGAACCACTAGAAATCCTTGCTGGGAAAACACAGATCATTTCATCAGTTCAGATCATTGCCTTTTTTCGCTGAGGATGGTCTAACATTCAAAGAAAACATATGGCATTGGAGTGACATTGGAAGGAAGTGGAGGTATTGGTATGCAGTATGGAGTTTATATAGCCTAAAGTTTAATCATTATTTCTTATCAGCCTTTTCTGTATCATAATACACATATCAGCTTGCTTTTGAAATCATAATAATGTCTTTAAAGACCCACTCCCGTGAAAATCGTGTTTTTTTTAGCTTTTCACATGTTCCTGTGGCATTTTTCTTGTGTTAGAGCACTTATCAGCAGAGAAGGAAGTGCAAAATTGCATTTCAGAGTTTTTCTGCCTTCAAACTGCTGTGAACCAATGGCAGACGCGAACTGGCAGTTTCAGGGAGACTGGAGTTGAGGGTGTCACAGCTCCAGGGGAGGGCACTAGTGCTACAAGCTCCCGCCTCGCTCTGCATCTGGCTCAGAGGTGAAAGGCTTCAGAGCTGTAGCTGTAGAGTAGCTGTCAAGGTTTAACAGGTATAGCTCACCTGGTAGAGCACCTTGCACTGTGAGCAAGGACTATGCTCCAGTCTGGGATCGAATCCCAGTGTGGAGTTTTACGCTAAACGCGCTGAATCTGTAATTGTACAATGTCCAGCTGTCAGCAAGCGGGGGGCGGGGTGCAAGGAGGTGGCTGGGCGGGTGCAGAGCAGTGCAGTCTCCGCCCACCCCCCAGAGGTGCATTGCTAATGTGCATGGCTAATGAGCTGGTTTTAAAATGACCAAAAAGGGTCGCGGGAGTGGGACTTTAATTTGACAGAACTAAACCAAAAAGTTATTTCCATCTCTTATCCCACTTTGCCCGCTTGTATGTCTCCAATGTTGCATGAATGATGAAAGACACATTGATTGGCACATGTGACCAGTACCAGAACTAGTAAAAATCCGTGTATCATTCGTTCATTCGTTTTTCAAAATAAAACCAAAAATAAGAAAACGAAAAAACAACTATTTTTCTCAGTATTCGTTTCCAAAACTAAAATGAAAAACGGATAACGACTCGTTTTTTCAGTTTTCGATTTGTTGCTCAAATGAACAATGGAAAAAAACGGATAACGAGCGTTTCTCGTTTCATGTTTCGAAAACTGAAAAAACGACTTGTTATCCGTTTTTCATTTTAGTTTTGGAAACAAATACTGAGAAAAAGAGTTGTTTTTTCTTTTTCTTATTTTTGGTTTTAGTTTGAAAAACAAATGAACGAATGATACACGGATTAGTAAATACAAGAAACGTATTTACTAGTAAAGAAAAAGAAAAACAGGGGAAAAAAAGTCACACAAACTTCATCAAATTGTAATAATTCTCAATAATATATAGGTTATTCATACTGCTAAGTCAAAAATCTTGGACTCTTGACATATAGGCTACTGTAGTATGGGTCAGGTGGTCCAGACAGAGACGACATTGGCCAAGTTTATCATATTAAGATGCAATTTTAGCCAGTTTCGGTCTCATTCCATCCGACAAACCAATCTCTATAAATGCTTCCTGACACACTATACATGGGTAGCCAATCCTGGGCCCCTCACTGTCACTTCAATATAAAAATCCCACCCTTTGCTTGACTGAGTGATTTAAAATAAAATCCAGCAATTTCATACAGTTGCATTTGAACATAAATGCTGGTGCTTGGCGTTCTGGTTCATTTTTGGACCTTTAAAAACGTTCTTTTGCCATTGCTCTCAAAGGGTTCTTCATGGAAGACTTCACCATTGCCTTTAAAAACAGCAGGCATGGTTTTCTTTGGTCAATCTTCACACCTCTTGAATGTGATTGTCCAGTCTGTTATTCTTGACAGTGCGGTCACTGGTCAGAGCAGACTTTCCCTTTTGCTGTCCAGTGGGAGCTTTGTGAGGCCTGACACTAATAACACCAGACTAGTTATTCAAGGGCTCAGCTCTGAAATTGCTTCTCGATGACAAGGCATTTATAGGTGAGAGAACAGTGCAGAGCCGTGTCAACACCTTTGTCATGGTGTAGCAGCCCGCCATAAACACAGCAGACTGCACGACCCACATGGTGAATACCGTCCAGCCGCATCTGTTGTTAGACCTGCGTAGAACAACAGATGCAGGTCGACAGCAGAGCATATGCACAGCAACTATTGCATTAATGATGTATAATAATTGCTGTAGTGGTAAGCACAGTAGGATTGTGGCGATCATCAGTGTGAATCACAGAAACACAAATTAAAAAAAAAAAAATCCATTACATATGCATAGAAGATTTACCCAACTCTCATGTGTAGGGATTACTACTGAATTCAAACCCAGTGTCAACTTATAAAACCTTCCCACTGAGGCTTAGGAGAACTCCTAGTGTAACTTTGTGACAGCCTGTACTATGGAGTCATGACATGCAGATTTATGCCACTACATCTTACAAGTAAAGTGGTGAGTAGGTGTGATTTTAGCCTTTAGTGAATTTGTTTCTCTAACTAAATAAGTATAGATCATTCTTTTCACCATTCACTAAAAGAGTAGAGGAGATGTATAAAAACACAGTTTTTAAATTAGATTAAAATATGAGGGAAATAATATAAGTTTGTTTTTCTTGTGACTTCATGTGCTGACAACACCTAACATTGCAAATCAATGTCTCTTGCACTTGCAATGTATGAGTTTTGATAGGACGTTTGTCAACCACAGTGACAGTATGTTTTTATAATAATAGATATTATCATTGGGAAAGTGAGGCCTCAACCTCACCTGAAGAAAATGAAAGTATGAAATAGTAACCTGGCTTATGCAATATGAATATAAGCCATCAATTGTGATGGTGCTGGGCAGCTTCCAGCTGTGAACAAGGCTTCCTCAGCTATAAAGCATTGCTCTGAGTGAAGCCTCCTGGTTTATATAAAGATATCCACCAAGTTATTTCTCACAACCTGAAAGCCCAGACGTTGCTCTGAGAAACTGTGTGTTACTGCTCTGTAGAGCCTCAAAATGTGTTTTATTTACTATCACAGAAGACATAATTTTAAGCAGAAACACCTTAAGCTAGATATTGATGTTGATGAATATTCTGCACTCAGGATTCAAACACTTGCTTTTTTCCTGAGCATTTGGCTTCAATCCACAGCCTTCTTCAGAAAATTAAACTTGTTTGGGTATGAAATCAATATTGAACTTCTGTTACAGTTGTCATATATGAAGAAAGACCTGGCTAAGGACACTTACTGTAGAGACCCAACATGTTCAACATACAGTATGTGCCATCATTGCTGCATCATATACCCAAGGACCTCAGCTTGATTTGGTATGCAAATAACTAGATATATTAGGAGATTAAAATATTCAGAAAATTTCTGTTTTGTTGTCAGTGGTGGCCTTTTGAGGGAATTTGGACTTTTGACCTTGGTGTTTCAAAAATTATAGCTATGAGGCATATTGTATCAAATGAATGTGATGCAGGGTGTCATCTTTTGATGTCAGACATGAATGGCTTCCTTGATATTTCTCCAACACATCCACTCTTGTTGTTCTGGTCAATGACCTTTGGCCCTGTTCCAGTGAATGCCTGGGTTTTGGTCTGGTGCTCCTAGATGTCTGACGCTGTCTGCTTCTGGTTTTTGTTTGTTTTTTCCAACCACTTGTTAAGTGATTGTAATCTGCCTGAATTCTTGTCACTGAGCAGTTGTGGTGACAGGGGAAAAGTAAAAAGTCCTCTTGGAAAATAACTGTTACCCATTGACTAATCAGACGCAACAGATCCCCCCTTAGATTGCAAGGTAGAGTAAGGTGTTTGCTCTAATAAACACTTTTGTCACTCAAAATTCTCAAAACACAGCACATAGCGCACACTGTAGCGCTGCCAACCGGCAAAACCGTAAATGCCAAAACCTCAGAGGGATTGCGAGACGACAGGAGCAGCGTTCTGATTTCTGACAAAGCAATCACCATTTTTAACAAGCTTCTGATGCTGGTGTTCCGGTTGCTCCTTGGTCAAATCAAAAATGCAACAATCACTTAGCCGAGGCGCACGTGTGGCATCCTGTAAGCCGGAGTCTTTTCTGCCACTGATCTCAGTGTGCAGGAGGGAGGAAAGAACAGAGGAGGACTGGGAGAAAAAGCCACAGGAGGTCCCACCCTTCCCTGCCAAGAATGTTATGAACTTGTCTGGGAGACGGAGATGTAGGTCCCAATGCTAATACAATATTTATTATTCTCGTTGAACCAGCTGTAGACACAAACAATGTATAATGGATCAAATATCTTTGCTAAACAGCGCTCTCATAACCTTCACCTCGAGGCTTCACACTATCTGTTCCCTTTCAAGCACTTCCTTAATTACATGCGCATGTCGTCAGACAGCAGGTTGGGGATCAAACTGGTCAAAGGTCTCAGTTACCACTTTGCTCTGTGTGTGTCTGTGAGTGTGTGTGTGCACATTCGATAACACACACATCTCCTCTTCCAAACCCACTTTTGCCTGAAGTAAATGCGCATCTTCAAAGGCATGGAGAACTTGTTTTGAACTACAAGCAGGTTCGCTTTCTCCCATCCTTTGTTCTACTAATCATCCCATGGGCAAGCACCGTCCATAACAAAGGATGGAACAACAAGCCGTTATCTTGTGAGAAAACAGGAAAGTAGATATCCCCATTGTGCATAATTTAGCGCTGCTCCCATTTCTATTCACCAGTCATCAGAGGGAATCAGGCTGTTGGTTGTGAACAAGGGAGAAAGGGAGACAGGGGAGAGTTTGGAGGGCGGGATGGTGGGGTGGGTGCAGAACATTGCTTTTTTTGTACATCTTTATTGTATAGCATGATAGATAAGCCAATTTTGGTGGTATGTTCACTTTGCCAAAGCCTAAAGCTTCATGTCATCATCAGTTACTAGAAACTGAGGCTGCTTGGCTGAAGTCAGGATGCTGCAAGATTTAACGGGGCAAGTACAAAACACATCAAGTGATTTCATACTGTAGAGGAAGATTTTACTTTGAGAAATCCATGCAGATTCATTAAGCATGTCGTGGTGTTTTTAGGAGGCTGGTGTGCTTCAGATAAGGTTGTTCTAACATTTTCACTCGGTGTGTGTGTGTGTGTGTGTGAGGGAGGGAGGGAGAGAGAGAGAGAAAGATGAAGAATGAAAAAAGGAGTCAGTATAGTGCAATTGAAAGAGATTGAGTCAGACCTGGCTTACCTATGGTAGATCATCGCACATTGACTTACTTGGAGGGTAAAGCAGCAACGCTCAGCCACTAAACCAGACACCACCTGCCTCTCATACACACACACATGTCATGCACACACACACACAGACAGCCCTGAGATTTGCCAGTGATCTTGAAATGGACAAGACAGTGCTGAGATGTAGAAAATAGAAACGTCTGAGAGAGGACATACCTGCATTGTACAGAACCTATACAAACCTGTACTGTAAGTGCTACAGCGTCCTTGGGTGTCTTGAAAGGCACTATATAAATCAGAATTATTATTATTGTTATTATTATTATTATTACAGACGTGCATGCAGACATTTTATCTTGTGATTTAGCACTCAACAAAGTACAGAACAAAGCAGCAGCTCAATGTTAATTCAAATAGAACTTACCATGATATAAAATTTAATATTTACATAATGTTACATTTAAACACAACAAATACATTGAAACATAATCTATAAAAGCAAGAGCTCAAATAATGCTATATCAATAATAATTATTTTTATTATATTATTTATTTTTCATTTTTTGTTTATTTTATTCACATTGGCTGCTTATCCTTTTGGATGGCCACAGGGGACGCTTGGTGAGGTCCAGCAGTATATTTATTTATTTTAAAAACTGAATGTGGAAGTAAATTATTTGTATTTTGTTGATAATGTGTGACTGTCTTATTCTGTGACTTGATTCCAGGGAAACTCTATCCTCACCTCACTTTAAATGTCATTGGTGTTTGTTTGTGATGGCAGCTTATTCACCTCTGTTCCACCTGCTTGATTGAATTTGAAATAAGAAAGGACAAAATGCAAATACAAAGCTTTCTCTTTTTTTCCCCTTCTCCTCACGCACCTTCAACACTGTGGCTTCTGTTGCAATAAATAACAGCAATTTGAAGTGGGAAATGGACATCTCATGGTATTTATTGTAAACTCAGTCAACTCAAAAGCAGCTGGGAAACAAAGTCTGCGTCTCAAAGTTGCCTTTGCTGGAATATCAATTTGGTACCTCACTTTCAATTGAACTCTCAATGTCAAGGTACTGCCGTTTTGGGTTGTAAATAGTGACAGGATTCTAATAAACAATCTGCCATGCTTCACCCCTTGTTAATAACCAACTTTCATCTGGTGTCAATCTTAATACAAAACTCCAATTATCCAAGTCTTTACTGGAGTGGAAAGAATTGGCTTCTCCATCCTCACTGGATAAGTAGAACAGCAGCAATCTACATTCACACTGAGTTGAAATCATTTGACTGCTCTCGACTTGCTCCACTGAAACAGTCTTCTTTTGCTATCGCAGCGGCCCCTAACATGACCACATCATTTTGATATGTTTCATTTTTTTATTTTTATGTCATTGTCATAAAGTAAAATCCTTAGGATGACCTGCTTAATCCTTTTTTTTTTTACATTCTTTTATTTATATTTTTAGAGACTCCAGTTCAGTGCAAAACTAGTGTTATGTCCAAATCCATCTTCCTCCTTTATCAAGATGGTGTCTCTTTGCCTCAAGAACGATCAGTTGGTGCTTGTCAAATTCACTTTGGCAGAGCGACTGTTAGACTCCTGGAAGATTTATGTGTGCTACTCATTTTACTTTTGTTAGTTGTGTATACCCAGAGCTAAAGAGAATACTGCAGAAGTCTGAACATGTAGTGATGGTGAATTTCTAAATGACCAAAGTCACAAAAAGTATGGAATAATCTGCACAAAGTGCCCATATTTGGTTTGAAAGGTCCCATATTTGATACATCTTGGTTTTATTTGAAGTGTTGATTCATGTGAGGATAGATTTGTGGTTTTACAAACCAAAAACATCTGAGTGTAGTTTTACATCTCAGGTCAGTTAGCCAATCAGAAGACTGGTGGGTCAGTGGGGCTTGGGACATTGGTGCTTTCCCACTGAAATGAGCAGGTTGATGCAGGTTTTTTCTAAACGCGGGTCGACCTGCTAACGATTGGCATATGGCTCCTTTCCCATGACCAAAAAAGCCCAGGTCTGATCTCCAGTTGGCGAGCTGGCACCGCTTGCCATGGATACAGAATGTAATGGGTTGGCAGCCTTTTTCCCACTGCCGTCAGAAGCCGATTTTTAGCGGGTTTAAACTTTTCTTTTGGCCAGTGGTACTGTTGTGACAAACGGCTATGTGACGATCACAAAGTTTCAGAAGGCCTGACAGCTGATTTTAGGGCTCACTCTCTGAAGACAGGATGTGTGTATTTCTCTGTGGTCTGAGGCTTTGATACTTTCACTTATCATTATTTTTTTCCAAAAAGGGTCCTATGTTCCAGTCCGGGTCCAGTCAGGGGATCCATAATAATCCATATTAATGGGGATTTATAATAATACACTACTGTAAAATACACTACATTAGACAGTAAATAGTTTGAAAAAGTGTGCCCCCCTGAAAAAATGTAATGCCCCCCCTTTAATTTGTTTCTGCAGCCGGGTCTACTATGTTCACTGGTCACAATACATACTGGGGAACAGCTGGAGAACGCTGTTGCTGGTCGATGGACTCTCTCTACTTATCTGGACTCTATCTATCTGGCCTGTCTAGCCTCTACTTGGTCTTTTTACTAAACTTAATCTGTAAATTGGATGTTTTGCAGAAATACATATTTCTTCTGGAAAATAATTATGAGTCATAAATGGTTGAAAGATGGAAATGGTCCATTCTTTGGCTCTAGAGTTCAGAAAAATCTCTTCTTTTTTTGGTGAAGTGTGACCTTGCCAAGTGTTGAGAGAAAAAAAAAAGACAAAAAGAAACCCCCTCCCTTCGACGAAATGTAGGAGTGTAAGGCTTTGGGCTGTTTTCTGGATCTTCCCCATTGCCATTGCCTTGGCGCAGCTGCCACCTGAGATATTCCACACATGACATTTATCCAGGGGAGGGCATTGACAGATGCTTCAAAGCAGCTTTGTGGCACGGCCAGGAAAAGGCCCCTCGTCACGTTAGATAAGGCAAGGGACTATCATATTAACCTGCGTGCGGCGTTGCCATGTTGAAAAGCACATAGGACCAGCCAGTGCACGCCTGCCTTGCCTGCAGCAAGATGCCTCATGGCACACGGTGCCCTGGCGAGGAGGGGAAAGAACAAACAGCTTGACAAAAAGCTCATTTCTACACACATTCATGTGTTTACTCGGACAGGTTGGCTGTTATTGTCCCACTAACATGTGTGCTACAGGCTGTCAGGTTACAGTCTCTGAGGTGCAGATCAAGTGAATAAGCTTGATGGTGCGTGTTCTCCTTGCAGTGATTACAGTGTCTATAGTGCAGCTGCCTCTCTTTGTATGCAACCTCATTTGCCATTAGGGGCCTCTGTTCTAACTGTGATGCAAAGAAAACCTAATCCAAGGTTGTGCTGTTCAGTGGAATACCACATACTTTTCTACAAGTGCATTGTAAAGGGATGAAGGCACATGGTGGAAACTTTGATACAGTCTGCAAATCAGTTTGCAGTGTGTACCAGTCAGGTAGGTGGTACTCCCAAATTATTGATGGCTAGAGTTAATCTCACTTGAAAGTAGGCAAGGGTGGGGTACAACCTGGACAAATTGATGTGCCTACTACTGTAGGGCTGATGTGTAGAGATAAGCAGCTATTCACACTCAGTCACTTCTAGGCAGTTTAGGGTTTCAAAGTTAACCTAAACCTGCATTGAGTGGGAGCCACAGGGCCAGGCAAGAAACCCAGGCAGGAATGGGGAGAAACTACACAAAATATGTCAGATTTTCTGTACTTTCTTCCAAAAATCCCACAATGGACAGTCAATTACTAGGTGACTGTTAGAGAGTTGTGAATGGAAGGGGTGATTTTGGACACACATCTGGTGCCAGCAGGTTGTACAATTTTCATTTGACAGTAGACACAAAGATAAAAGCACGGTTATATTAAAGCAGAAGTGAGTGGTCCGGTCGTTTTCGCTAATGCTGCGTTCCAGGCAGGCTTTTGAAATCGTAAATTACAGCTTCAAGTCACAACTTACGACTTTGTAGCGTTCCAGGCAACCCACTCGTGTTTTTCCGACCTGTTTTACCGGTGAAAGTCACTATAACGGCCACTCGTAACTTCCGACCGGTGAACTCGTACCAGATCGAACTGGTACCACTTCACGGTCGGAAAAATACGAGTTTCCTTGAACGCACCATAACAGTCCTCGTCGCTACGTCACCACATTCACGGCGTCCCTTGGCTGCACACACAGCCCTGCATGCCGTTCTCTCTCCTCATTGGATAAAAACTGTAGGATACGATAAATGTTTTCTCTTCGGCTCAGAGCAGAGCAGAGGGACTGAGAGACCCGTGTTTCAGTCCAAACACTCTATGTAAGTGATTGCTGTCGGAAGATATAACTATTTAAGACTTATATTAACACAAATATATCACTCACTTCTGCTTTAAATTGGATGATACACTATGTAATCCCCTAAGAGTTCATATGGTCCAGGTGGTGTGCCATTTGGTCAGTGGTGTAAATATATTCCACTAGAGTATGTTTTCTTATCCCACCACACACACAAACACACACTATTATTTCGCTTGTATGTTGTTGCTGTAGTCAAAGCAACTACAGTATTGGAACTTAGAAGAATGAAAGGGTCCGGGAGGTTAGTGGCTCAGGTGTTATTGTGCTCACACTGTGCAAAGCCTGAGACAGAGTCAGAGGACTTGATCAAACAATTAATTGTTTATCTCCTCTCTCCTGAGTTCTCCTATAGTTTATTGTATAATTAGTCATTCCTCTGCCTTTTTTGTGATGCGTTTAATAATGAAAGCAGTTTGGAATGGAAGCAAAGTCCAGTGAGAGGAAGTGATCCTCCAGGGCAGCTTGGAAGACCTCCTAAAACAAGAGGTGTAACTGTAGTTCTTCCAACTAATCTTGAAAAAACACTTTAAATGGGCAGATTCTTCTCAGTCATGTGAGGTAGAAATATGATCACTCAGTCAGTCGGTTACATTAACAATGATAGGGCTGCTGCTGCAGAACAGCCATACTGTATTTTTTTTTATCCTTGTTATTATTTGTGACCAAATTATCTTTGAGTTGTGTGGTTTAGAGCCATCAGGCTTAAGTGTGCAAAACCTTAGTATAATCTCTTCCTCCCTCTCTTTCTTACACACACACAAACATAAGCCTTACTACCAGCAGTATGTGATATAATGGTAAGCCAAATCTAGTTCAAACATTGCTGTTTCTGCCAGAAAGATGACAGTCTAAATCAGCAGACCAGACATATTTGGTGTGTGTATGTGTGTGGCCGTGGAGGTTCCAGTGGTGTAGGGGGGTTGCTGAAGATGCATCAAATAAAACTAATCAATCTTGTCTTTATTTCCTGGCGTTGCCTCTGTCTGCCCCACAGTCAGGTTCCAACCAAGCGACACAGACGAGCCAACAACTGTTGAGAATGTATTTTGTCAGAAACACATTAATTGAAAGAATAAATAAGTTAATGCAAGTTAAAATATAAGTTAACATTAATACTGATAAAACAGTTATGGTTAAAAAGAGACTGCATTTAATTTAATTTGTTTTGGAGTTAAAAATGGACTTCACTACCCAAGATGCTCTAGGAACAGAAAGGTGAACGTGACGTGATTACGTTAGAGTTTATGTTGTAGGTAACCATGTTGTACCTTCCTTGAACACGCACATGGTGTATGTTCCTTCTTTTTTTAAATTGTCCGCTAAAGAACGTCTGAACCGAAGCAAACGTCTCGCTTTGTCATAGTTTAAAAGTTAACTCTACAACAACAACAATCCAGCAATGCTGCAAACTGCTCCCCAGGCACAATAAACCAGGCAAGTGTTAGGTGCTGATCAAGGGGCAAAGTCAGGGCTCATAAGTTTCACTTCAGTGTTTACCAACAGCTCTAGCTGACCTTTACAGGCAACTGTCTCTATTGATCACATGCATATGTCCTGTCACACCGTTAAAACCCTGGTTTGTTCAGGGGTGTTTGGCATGCTAGCTTGCATATTCCTCCCAGAGGGAGCTCGGCCTGCATGTGCAGCAGGTAGGTGAGGCGACTCAAGCCAAAGGTCAGAATGACATTACCGCTGTTTCAAAATGTTCAACAGCAAAGGTGTGTCGAGGGGAATCCAAAAGCTGCAGAAATTTTGAGTACTGCCGTAATATATTCTCCCTATCTTTTACGAGACTCTCCTCCAGCAAAAAAAGAACACATAAGTTGTTTGTTTAGCAGCTTAAGACCAAGATTTTTTAATTTTTTGATTTGATGCATCAACCAGATCCAAGACTTTCATGGGGGACAGTAACATTTGATTCTCAGTCTTGTTTATGCAGTAATGTTGAATTAAACTATGGTCTTTTTCTAACCCTACCCAAAACCCTTTACTGCCTAAACAAAGTTGTTTTTGTACAGTACCTGAACCTAATTAAGAATATTTTGTGCCTAAACATTTTCAGGCCATGGCTGATATTGTAGTAACCATGGTGATGATTAAGCCAGTACAGTCGCAACTTTTGTACAGTAGTTGTAACAAAATGACTTTTTTGGGTTATTTAGGTTGGGGGACTTGTTCTTTTCAGGTTAGATACATTTTGTTTAATTTATTTATCATAATTACAGGAACTACTTCAGTTACCTGTTGCATGGAGACTTTCAGCAATGAGATTTTATTTTCTTCTTTGCACATATACAGCCACCTCCACACTGGCTTAAAATAACCACAACTCAGAGTTAGTAATCAATAACGTAACAGTATCATGTGTGCCCAGCTGTATGGATGGAGCTAAATTAAAGCAGAGTTGATGCTTTTATTTTCCTATGACAGAGTTTCGACAAGGCACACTGTAATGAACTCCCCTGGGAGATGTGAAGCAGGTGAAGTGTGAGGGCCAGGTGAGGTCAAGGTAGACTGATCCACAAACGCCCTGAGCTACGACCTCGCCGAGTCCGGTCGGGCCGGTTCGTACCGGGCCCAGAAGCGGTAGCTACGGAAGGGCGCGGGTAAGTGAAGCAACTCCCATGCTCAGTTAGTTGCACACACATACAGACAGGTACACAAACTTACATTCTGTGCACATGAGAGAGAGATAACCACAGGAGCAAGCGGGAGGTTTAAATCAGGTCAGGCATAGTTTGATAAACGAGCCAAATCATGTGTCATGCTGTACCGATGCAGTCCTGTTTGTCCATGTGTGTTACACACACCAAGTACAGTATGTATTCAAGGCAGATTGAAGGCAAGGGAGGGCAGCTATTGGACAGTGACTATGGGCTGGGCCTAGCTGGTTGGCATGCACCCCTCAGTAAAAGAAAATACATAATAGATAAAAAGGTAATGTTTCTGTTGGTGAGTAAATAAATTATCTTTAATTTTGAACTCAGACATGTCGTCTAGACCTATAAGTAAACAGCTGTCAATGCTAACATTTGCTATAAGGCAACAATACAAATAGCTCATTTTTTGATTTTTTTTTACAGGATTTCCGCACTACAGTAATATAGTAATTGTTGTTTTCATAAATGCCATGGTACAAACATGTAATTGTTAAGTGAGCTTTATTGCTTCTCTTCTGTTAATAATCAAAACTTAGTGTCCACTAAACCCACAGTGACATGGATTGAAAATACATGCATACATGTTTTTTCCAGTTGCTTTAGATTTTTGAAATACAAAAACAATTTAAGAGTTTAAGGGCATGTCCCTGTATTTTAAATGCATTTAATTCCACTTGGTCATAACAGGTGATCAATATAGGAGTTAATGCTATGAGCATTCACTGTGCATTTTCTGGCCTGAAAACAATACACACTGACATGAATACCTTATCAACCTGTAAATAGCTGCAGACAATACAAACAAGACTTTGTTTTGTTTCTTTGTTTGAAACACAGTGCTGTGCAATATTGATCATTCAGGTTTGCCAAAAAGGAGAGTCAAGACATCTTATACATATTCATCACCAAAACACTCCTTTTTTCAGCACCCTTCTCTCCTGTCTCAAAGTGTTTTTCTTTCAGCCACACAACCCTGGATTGTTATGCATAGAGTGACACGACCTGCAGGCGTTGCTCAGATTCTTATCGTCATGCTCTCATCTGATGGGAACGCATGCTCTGACAATGGCTGGTCCTCCTAGATTCTGCTCATATCTGCTTTTTAACAATTCCATCAGTGCTGGATAAGCCAGCCGGCAATAAGAACGAAATGGCAATACATAGAGGAATCTGGGCAGCATCTGTTCACAAGAATGACCGATAGCGTAGTGCTCCTCGAATCATCAAAAGGTGGTTGAAAATATGATGGGAGAGAGATAATGCAGCAGCTTACATAGGTTGAGGGAGGGAAATTATAGCTTTGTCAGGTCAAAAGGAATGAATAGCACTTTATTTTCAATTCCTTAAGATTTTTTTTTTAATTCTTTAATATTTTAGGGTTATATTTTGATTTATATGTCATCCTGTCTCATAAACATTAAAGCTACCATTTTTCTTGAATCTCTTTGTCCTTTTCAGTCCAAGGGAAGGTTAAAATTGTATTTCACAATCAGATGCATTCACTTTACAGATTAAATCTGGTTTGGTTACACAGAGTGGGTGACGCTGAAATGTGACATTCAACAGTTAAACATTAGAGAGAAGCCTAGTGTAGGAGGGGATTAGGAGAATGAGGATATAATAGAGTTTTTTTTTTACCTGTGCTAAAACTGATTAATGTAGCTACACTAGGCGAACTACAATGTTTAGCCTATAGCTGACATGTCAAGCTTTTTCTACCACCCAGGATTTGATAGTTTTAGGTTAGTAAAGTAACTGCTATACGGTTCTTAGGAGGGTAAAAATCTAAATACACTTCAAGCATTTTGGCGGCAGCGACTTTTTGGCAGCTGTGATCTCTTTTGGCAGCAGCAGAAACAGGCTGTAAACTCATGATCAGATTATCACCTGGTGAAGGTGATAATAGCTCCTTCAAGCAAACATTTGCTTTGTAGATTTTGCTAATTTTAGTATTTAAAGGTGTTTACTCACCAGCTTCGCAAAAAGCTTTAGCAAGAGCTCACGATAAGCCCTCTGAGCAGTGCTAGCCACTTCTTCAGGGTAGCTATGATGCTGGCAGTCAGTAACAGATAGTGCAGATTTCGCAGAACCAGAGCTAGCATGCTAATTTTCCTTAAAGAAAGGAAGTGATAGGAATACAAGCAAAGAACAAGGGTTGCTTTCCACCACAGAACACACCTCTTGACAAGTAAAAAACAGAAGTTTGGTGTTGAATTTGCAGTGTTTCCTCTACATTAGCTGTTAATTAATTCTACAGTATGTAGCAATGGCAAAACCTACAAATATGTAAGCAACATTAGCTACCATTCATTTGTAGTTGGTTTCTGTCTATTTCCATCACCTCCTGAAGTTTCAAGATTTTTAGCAATTAAAGGCTCTGCCATGTCAATGTGCTAGTCGCTATCTCTAGCTGTCTGGCTTCTGATACAGGGTGTATCAGACATCCATTGGTGAAAGCAGTCAGCTGATGTGGAAATACTGAAGTAAGAAATAAGAAAGCAGTGACAGTTGTTACCATAGATTATAGTCAAAACAATAAGATGAAACAAGTTGAGTAGTAGGGTTATCAATGAGAATCTAGGAATGACCCCGATCAAATTTTGGTATTATTGTAGCCTATGTTTTCATTTGTTCTACAATTGAAATTCTACAATATTTTCTCCTTGCATTTAAGCAGATTTTTGGGGTTATTGTTTGGAAAGGGTTGTTTTATGTGTCAACTGAACCAACTGAACTAGCAGTTGCCTATACAGTAGATTCAATCAATCATTTATAATGCACACATTCTAAATTTTCTTTCCCAGATTAAATTACAGTGTAGTAACTTTATGTATTTCACTGGAGCTCGTAGAATAGAATTTATTTATCACTGTTAAAAACAGTGAAACGCTGTTTAGCAGCTCCATGATGCAGCCTGCCCGTGTTAGGCAGAGCTGCAGATGTATTTAAATGTTTTCTTTTTCCTTTTTCTTCTTAACACTTGTATGTGCAGGCCTCTGATTGTGTTGTGTTATGGGTTGTCCCGCTGATGTCCAGCAGTGAGGAGTAACACAGAGCTTTTGACTCTTTCTGTGGCAAACTGGTAGTGCCTGGCTCCTCAATGCCCGACACACACGAGCCGCATCCTGAGTGACAGGCCGCTCCCTGCAGAGCTCGGGAGGGTAATTGGCATTCAGGATCATCTGGATGATAGGGAGGGTGGCAAATTCCATAAGACGCCGCTCCCCGCCTTTTATCCCGCGCCACAAAGTTCCCCAAGACCCGTACCCCATTTGCACAGAGAAAGGGAGAGATTGAGAGAGCGTGAGAGACGACATGCAGCGAGAGAGAGAGAGAGGGAGAGGGAGAGACTACTTTGCATGCTGTGAGTTGGCGGTTGCATCCCTGAGGGAAACATTGTCGGTGAGGGGGAAACAGCTTTCTATGCATGAGGAGAAATCTCCTTCAGGTTTGTGTTGCTACCAATCCAGCACCACCGCCGCCCCCATCTTCCTCATCACCCTCCCTTCAGAGTGCCACCACCACCCCCACACCCATGTCTGTTGGGATTTATGACCTGTCACCTCAACAGCTTCTGGGGACGGGGAGGGTGGAGAGGGGGAAGGAGGGGAAGGTAATGGTGGTGACGGTATAAGGGGAGGGCTCTTCACGTCACTCTGGTGAGCACGATGTATCAATCTGTCCAGGGATTTTGTCCATTCAACCATACCGCGACGAGAAGAATTAACTAGAGGGAGCGAGAGGCAGGTGAAGGGGGGTTTGGGGGTGGGGGGTGAAGCGAGAGACAAGGTTATTGTGATAGCTAACACACCTAAACTGTCTCCCAAAACGAATCTTTTATTTCACACTCAGAAAACCAACAACAAACTGACAGGAACACTCAGCCCCCATCAACATATCATTTGCTTTGCTGTCAAGTGGCATGTGGTATTTAAAAAAGAAAGGGAAGATAACAGAGGTGGCAATCACACAAAATGACAGGATGCAGTTTTGTTTAGAGAGGAGTGCAAAGTGACATGTGCATACAGTGTGCTGCGCTGTATATTTCTCTGTGGACATTTGATGGAGGGCATTAGCCTGTAGATTTCTGTCAGCTCCCATAAATTACTCGGCTGTACCTGTGCCCCTGAGGTAGATCATTAGTGTGCTTGATAGGTATAATAACGTAGTCCGGTGCATTGCCATTCCAAGGCTGTATAGTCATGACTAAAGAGCTCTCTGTGCAAAGAGAATTGAATTATCCCTTCTGTCATACAGTTACCGTGAATTTAATGCATACTGAGTCGAGAATCAATAATTTGTCAAAAGCTGCTGATGCATTATTGTCAACTCTGCCAAGATGAAATTATATGGAGTTATTGAGCATAGGAGACACAACAGATTTTACTGAAGATTGCAAATCTTGCCTTTCAAAGAATATCATTAAATTGCACCAAATATATCAGGATTTAATCCTTAAAAAATCCTTAGGATTTACTCCAGAGAAACCATTTTATCCATAATCTGCAGCCTGACTGTGCAGAAAAGTCTAATAACATAGTGCTGGCCCCTGGTAGAAACCCCATGATAAAATATAATAATAGTAATAATAACTTAAAACATTATCAGAGAGTTTGAACTGAAGCCCCAAGTTTCTTAGTGATCCAATAGCTACAGTGGGTTGTGCTGCTGGCAGAAAAGAGACTATATCCTAAAATTCCCATAATGCAAATGTTTTTAATTACACTCTCTCCTCCAACAAACTCCACACCCCCAGGTTTTAACACAGATCTGGTACACATTTTTCTCCATGCCCATGCAAACCTGATGGCATTTCCTGGGTTATTTATTTAGACTCTTTGAAAGCTCCTCTAGAGTCGCAGCAAAATTACATTAGTGTTTAGGAAAAAAAACTTCTTCCCCAACTTGGTTTGGTATATTTACCCATCTTTGATTCCATGCATACTCCAATTTGATAGGTCCTAGTAGAATAATGATTGCTTTACGTGTTAATGATCCTAACAATGTGATACTGTCATTTTTAATGTGTTACATAATGAACAAATCCTTAAAGACATGGTGTCTCTAAAGGTTCACTATATTAGATTAAAATATGTGTAACTTGTGGTTTTCCTCAAGACATGATGCTTGCACAATTGCAATTGACATAAAATAAGTAATCATAAATAAGTAAACTCACAATTTTCAGATGCCGAAAAATATAGTGCTAAATGTTTAATGTAGGCTAATTGTATTACAGTGTGAATCATTTATTATCAGGTTATAAAACGGTTATTTATGCTTCACAGTTTAAAAATTAAAGTTTAAAAATTTAACTATATACAAATACCTAGATTAATTATGTTCATTTTGTCTTCTCAAATATATTAGTTATATTTTTCTTGTGTTCAGACAATGAAATCAAGAGAGATGTTACCTGCTTGACAGTTTCGACTGTGACTCCAGTCTTCCTCAGAAGCGTCATCCGACGTGTTACTGACGTGTCATTTATCAGCTGGTCGGTGCGGCGGACCTGTCAGAGTCCGCCGAACCGACCACGCCCCCTCCGCCCTGGGTGGTCTCTGGAGCACGGAATCCCAGGTGTGCGAGAGAGTGTACGCCCCCTCGTCCCGGTTGATGGTGTCCCTCGCCCGCTTCCAGATCTCTATGGCCTCTTTTATCCAGCGTTTGAACTTGTTTGTTTCTGATGTGATGATTTTGCCTTTGTCCCAATCCATGATGTGGTTATTTCTTCTGCAGTGATCTGTGATTGCTGATTTTAGGTTTTCCTGTTCTGCTTTTTCTTTTTGTGTCCGTGTGTATCGTCCAGCTGTCTCTTTTTCGCATTCTTTTTGATGTTCTTTTTTCCGTATGTTGAATGACCTCCCTGTTTCTCCGATGTATGTTTTGTTGCATGATTTGCATGGTATTTCATAGATGACATTGCATTTCTGGTCCGGTGTTATTTTATCCTTTGGGTGAACTAGTAGTTGACGGAGTTTTGTATGTGGTTTGACTGCTGTGTTGATGTGATGTTTCTTCATGATCCGTTGTATTGATTCTGTTATTCCCCGGATGTATGGTATGGTTATGACGTCTTTGGGTTTGTCGTCTATCTTTCTCGTGTGTTTTGTTTTTCCGTTTTTTTTCTTTTTCTGTTTGTTTGTGACTTGTTGTTTTCCTTTATTTATGGCCCATCTAGGGTATTGACAGAGTGCGAGTGCGTGTTGAATGTGTTTTTCCTCCTCCTGTCTGTCTATTTCTTCTGTTATGATGGTAGCCCGTTCGTAAAGTGTTCTAACAACTGAGAGTTTGTGTGCTGTGGGATGTTCTGATGTCCAGAGGAGGTACTGGTCAGTGTGTGTGGGTTTCCTGTGAACTGTTATCTTAATGCTGCCGTCTTCTCTGTGGTGAATGTTCATGTCCAGGAAAGCTATGGTCCGGTTTATTTCTTCTTCGTGTGTGAATTGGATATTGCCGGTGGTGTCCATGGTGTTCAGGTGTTCTGTGAGGTCTTGTGTGTGTCCGGTTTTTATTTTCTCCAGGATGTCATCGACATCGTATCGTATCTTTTCCATAATGTTGGTTTATAGTAGGCGGGTGCTGTATGTATTGCTTTGGTTTCCAGGTCCTCCATAAAAAAACTGCTCATGATTGCGGATAGTGGGTCTCCCATTGCGAATCCTTCTGTTTGTCTATATATTTTATTTTTGAGCTGGAAGTAGGTGGATTTGGCAACAAAACACACAGCAGTCAAACCACATACAAAACTCTGTCAACTACTAGTTCACCCAAAGGATAAAATAACACCGGACCAGAAATGCAATGTCATCTATGAAATACCATGCAAATCATGCAACAAAACATACATCGGAGAAACAGGGAGGTCATTCAACATTACGGAAAAAAGAACATCAAAAAGAATGCGAAAAAGATACAGCTGGACGATACACACGGACACAAAAAGAAAAAGCAGAACAGGAAAACCTAAAATCAGCAATCACAGATCACTGCAGAAGAAATAACCACATCATGGATTGGGACAAAGGCAAAATCATCACATCAGAAACAAACAAGTTCAAACGCTGGATAAAAGAGGCCATAGAGATCAGGAAGCGGGCGAGGGACACCATCAACCGGGACGAGGGGGCGTACACTCTCTCGCACACCTGGGATTCGGTGCTCCAGAGACCACCCAGGGCGGAGGGGGCGTGGTTGGTTCGGCGGACTCTGACAGGTCTGCCGCACCGACCAGCTGATAAATGACACGTCAGTAACACGTCGGATGACGCTTCTGAGGAAGACTGGAGTCACAGTCGAAACTGTCAAGCAGGTAACATCTCTCTTGATTTCATTGTCTGAACACAAGAAAAATATACCTATACAAATACCTGTTTATGTTATGAAGCCTTTATTAACATCTTACAGATCCTGAATAAGGGGATGAAGGTTGTTAAAATACAGGGTGGCGGGGTGTTTATTATCAGTATTATTAAAGGGGGCTGTCATAATGAATCAAGATTTGGACACTACAGGTTTACAAGTATATTTGTACATGTGTAATAGAGTTTAGATTCTCAGCCCGAGCACGAACCCGGCCCAGACCCGACCCGACCGCGGGCCGGGTTCGGGCCGACATTTCACATCAATGTCCGCGGGCTGGGCTGGGCCGGGCCGGGCCGAGCCGGCATGCCCAGCCTTTGATCAAGCATTTGTGTGTTGATTTTTTTCATGACTTTATTAGACCAATTAGGTGGACAGAAAGCTATGCCATAATCAGCAATATTTCATGTAACTATTTATCTTTCGAAAAGTAAGCCTGCACGTAACGAAAGTGTGCCATGTTGCACAAAGTAAAAAAAAAAAAAAGCATCACGTCTCCTTCACGTGCAGCAGCGGCGCGCTCGCCACACACTGCATGCATCACTGGTCTGCTCGTGCAGCAGCAGCTGAGCAACATGGAGTTCGAGAATATAAAGTCAGGAGAATTAAGTTTGATCACCTTTGATGGAAAGTCGGAGGTGTGGAGGGTGCAGCAGCTGCTGGCAGAGATGTGCTGCATGACTGAGGACCCTGGACAGCGCCGCCGCCGAATTTAAACAGCCCACGAATTAAAAAAAAAAAATGTCGGGTTGAAATCGGACTCGGGCTCATAATTACAGTTAATGTGTCGGGCCGGGCCGGTCTCGGACACAACGTGCACGGGCTCGGTTAGGGTCGGGCTTGATTTTTTGGGCCCGATCTAAGCTCTAATGTGTAACTTGTATTTTCACATGTCCTCTCAAAATATTTAAATTAGATCTAAAAATGAACACACTTCAGAGTAAAGGGATTTTCCTCAGACCTAAATATAAGAAAGGGAATTGTTGGGGAAACTGCTCTGAGTTTATGAGAATGGTTAAAGAGTTGGATTTTTTTTTACACAGCATGGAGGGGGCAAAGAGGTGAGAACGTGATGAATTTTCTCTATATCCTAGAAAAGTAGGCGTTAACTCTGCCGACCTGACCAGAGTGACAAGGTCATTCCAGTGTTGGTGTGCCAGGAGGGAGAGGAGTTGAAAGTGGAGCAATGACCAGGTAGCCGCAGGGAATGGGCAACTAAGCAGGCAGTTGTCGTAGAGTGCGGTGTTGGTGTGGAGGGCTGAGGCCTCACAGCAGGGCCTCACATCCAATATGAGCTTCCAGAGGAAGCAAGCAAAGGAGACAGAGAGCACAAGGAGGCTGACATAAGAGAATTTTGTGAGGTTGAAGAAAACGTGGGCTGAAGTATTGTGAACAAGCTAAAGGGGTGAGAAGACCTTAGCCAAAACAAATTCCTCATTCAGAGCAGCTTACAATAGCTTTTCTTTCAGCTCAGGCTCACGCAATTTTGTGAAACAGAGCTTCATGAGACAGGGTTGCTTTGTTGTTGTGAAACGCTAAAATGCCATGTTTTTGGACAGGAATTAGAGATTATGTTCCCACACCATGAATTGAATCATGAGGCAATTATGTCACGCTGCAGATTAGACAACCACAACAACTTGTTCTCACCAAAAACAATATCATTGGCTCTTTGTTCATTTTATTTAACATAAGTGGTAGGTAGTACCACTCGCCAATGGGGGCACCCTCTAGGTTTATAATTTGGATTTATTTATGTGAATAAATTTGTTAAAGCCCCAGTGTGTAAAATGGGGGAGGGGGGGGGGGGGGGGGGGGGGCGTGACATGCAGTATTCAGATTCTAGATTGCAGCGCTCACGCAATCGCTCGAGCTCACCCCTCCTGTCGCCAAAGTGACGGTGGCTTCTGAGGACAAACACATTTGCAAATTAACCGTTACTGATGACAATATCTTTGAGCGATTTTACTGTTGTTTCTTTTCTTTTTTTTTCACACGTCAGTCATATTTCGCAGCAGAAACTTACACTGGAGGACTTACAGGCTATGTGCCAGTTATGCAGCACAGTCCCCGTGAAGGAAGATCAGAGGACAAACGTACACGGACATAGATGTGCATCACCTGTAACTACGCCACTGCTGTAGCAGATGAGACTTCGGTAAATAAGTATTTATGAAAGCAATATTAGATTTTTGATAATAAAAATCCGAAATAAGTTACACACTGTACCTTTAATGCTACATTGGTAGTGTTGGATCGCCCTTGCGGCACGACCCAATGTAATCCCAATGTGAGTGACGCAGCTTTCCGCGATACTGTCGCGTGTCACTGCGCAGCATCGCTAACTGTCTGCCAGCTTTTTCTTACGGCTCATTCACATGAAAGAAAACCATAATAAACCACCCAGCATCCAGCTTAGAGCTGCATTGCCACCAACCAGACTTCAGTGTGGTACTGTACATTGTATCACTGTCGTTGTCTTTTCCGCGGTCGTAACATGCGATTAGTGATTAGAGCAGTACATGCAGAGGAGGGTCAGAGGTGCCAGCTTGATTGACACATCACGATCCAATTGACTTAAACGTTGTGTTAAAGATGATTGGATGCTGTTTTTACAGGATTTTTATGTCCCACAGGTGACTGACTTTTTTCATTTTTGTGAAAAAGCATTTGGGGAAAAAAACATTTAATTAATTGGTTGCAATCGGAGCGTGAAGAGGATTTCAAGCAATTTTGTAAAAAATGCTCCAAAATAGGCTCTCCAACCCTACCTTTAACACAACGAAATAGGGGGTCACAAATAAGACATGAAAGGTTGTGAGATTAACAACATGAAGGGGAAAACTTCTTGAGCTTTTTAGTATCACAATAAAAAATGACATAAATTAACCTGAGTCAGGCATGAAACATGAGACAAGAGGCTGTGAGGAGACAGTACTTTGCTTCAAAGGGTCAGATGGCAAAAACTGTAGCAACTTCTGACTAATAGAAAGTGAGGTACCCATGACCTTTGTTAATGACTTTATTAATTGCAGATGACTTGCAAAATTTTGGTTATACAGCAGCTTTGGAAACTCAGTTTGAAAGGTTGCTCTTTTATTATACTCAATTCAGACATACTATGCAACTTTTGATGAGTATGTGACAATAGATCATGCTTTGTTTTCAAAGGTCATGAGCCATATCATTTGGGGAACACAATACAAATAATTCTGAATGGAATTTTCTCACAGTTGCTGATGGCATCATCATTTCCGGTTACAGGGTTAAACACATTTGAAATACTGGGAGATTATCAGAAAGGAGAAGAAATAAAATCCAATACCTCCAAACTGAAGATGAAACAAGACAAAATGGGAATTTAAGAATATTGCCTCCAAAATTAGGTTTATTGTTTCTGATGTCTCTTATGGGGGAAAAACTGCTAGCACACTGTGTCAATGTTGGTCTGTTCCTTCTTCATCTACAGTGACACTGTGCATGTAAGATAAATGTTAGTTTCCATGATGATATAAATGTATTGCAGTAGCCATCTTGTGTCTGTGTCTCTCCTTCAGCCCTCATGTTGATACAGAGCCCATATCTATCCAGGGATACCTATAACTGAGAGTAAACTATCGACAGTTGACTTTAGCTACACTGGCTTAATGTCACTCACCAGCTGACCTCTTCCACCCTGCAAAGCAATCTCTGTGTTTGTCTGAGGAGAGGCCATGAATATCTCCCCCACCTGCTGTAAGTAGAACGCCATCGACACAGGACTGAGCGAGGAGACATCTTCCGCTCCACTGGCTGGTGTGGACAGAATGATGGAAGCCACTAAGAGAAGCGATTCTCTTTTCTCTGGCCTCGGTGTCTGGCTGGCAGCCAGTCAATCGCCTGTGACTTTGTAATATACAATTGGATTCCCCTTGCCTGCCATAACATCCTTTTGCAGATTAGACTCTGGATGACCTGCCAAGGAGGTAGGTTCGAACATATTGACACCTATGCATATGCAACAGCTCCCTCTCAGCAGGGCTTGCTGGAGCAGAGACAGAGTGTGGTCATGGGGGTGTTGCTGCAGGGTCCATTGACGGAGAAGGACATGCAGCTTGCTCCTCTTTACAATGACGACGACTCACTTGAGAAACCCCCCTCATGTATTCCCTTCTCAGATAATCTATGCGTCTTTATAGACTGCACCTGCGCACACAGCCCAATTGTGTGCACGACGTAGATGCAGCACATCCAGCAGTGCAGCAGAGATGGATTTTTCAGGTTTTACCAAACAATGCTCGACATGAACGACAGTAAGAGGAGAGATCCCTCAAGTTGGAGTGGCACTGCAGCAACAAGGCCTCCCACTGACTGACGGGGCTCTCTGGGTTTCATCTGTGAAAATATTCCAAATGCTGATGGGTCTTTGTTGCATCTCTGTGAAACATATTCCCACAGAGAAAAGCTGGGCAGTGTCTTATTTTTCAGTGGATGATCTCCACTGAATTGTCTATGGTTATTGTCATACAAAAGCTCAAAATACCATAGCGTCCTCTGCCATCAGCTTCTCTGCTTTCTCACCCCCTCATTTTAACACACATACGCACACACACACTCCATCATGCACTGTAGTGATTCATAAAAGTAGTGGTATATTATGCAAATGTCATGTTTGTGTTAACCTCTAAATTATAGTGTGGAAGCAGATTTTTAAACTCTGGTTTTGGCCATGAAGAAAGAGCTAATTTTGGAGGCTGGATGTTCCCGCCTCCCCTCCCTTAGACTTATTGTTATAACTGCTTCCGACTCTGTTTAGCTATTTTTATTCTCACTTTTTTTTTTCTTCTCATTTCTTTCATCCGATTTCCTTTTACACACAAAAGGCATCTTTGTAAAAGAAAAGGAAGAAGAATGACAAGTCCTGGATAGCTTGAAAAGTGTGTCAGCGTGTGTCATTTGGAAACATCATCTGAATATTGAGCAAGCAGACTGCGTTTGATGAGCAATCGCCCCCCCAAAAAAATTTGTCACATCCTACATTTTTATTAAATAACAAGGTCGATAAGAAGTGTTTTTACATTGTTGCCGCCTAAAGAATTTATTGTCCCACTAGATGACATGACATCTTAACTGTGTAATTTCTCCTATACTGCAAAAAAAGACCCAAATGTTGAAAAGCAAGAGCTGAAAATGCCTGATCAGGGTGACCGCAGGAGGCAAACAGAGGTCCTGTGTTGACATGGGGCCCTTGTGGGACTGACCTCAGTGGAGTAAGTGACACAGAGCTCGAGCAGAGAAAGAATGGTCCAGGTGTGACCTCTGACCTCTGGGGGAAGTTATAACTAGAACACTGAGCTCAGTAGTGACACTTAATCTTAATTTAAACCCAGGTTGTCCCAGCCTCTATGGCCCTGACACTGACTCCTGTATGAAGGTGGTATAGCTCTTTGCTTCTTTACAGAAACTCCTCCAGGTAACAACAGAAACAAGGTTACTGGGCTGAGTAGCATGCAGTAGCATCTGAAACTAAAAGCAGAAATCTGGATGCACTGGGTGTTATTATGGATGGCTGCAGTGTCGGGAGGGTTACTGTATATGTAAATGTATTCTGATTACATGTGCTAAAATGTTATCTGTAATGTATTTGGATTACTCAAGTA
Organism: Trachurus trachurus; assembly: GCF_905171665.1. Taxonomy (NCBI): domain Eukaryota; kingdom Metazoa; phylum Chordata; class Actinopteri; order Carangiformes; family Carangidae; genus Trachurus; species Trachurus trachurus. Next base: position 23,994,830 of record NC_139893.1, on the reverse strand, counting down.
AAGTAATGTATTCTGAATATTTACTGGATTACTTTTAGTTTACCCAATCGTCTGCCGAAGCACCTTTAACTGGGACACTGAATTTGCTTTATTGAATGATCTTACACCTTTATACAAAAGCATTGATAAATATGTGTTTGAATTTTGTCACACCACAGTTAAATTTGTGAAAATTGATCACTCAGCCATATTTATATTATTTTTTTGAATTGCCAATCACTTAAAATTAGTATATTGAGCAGCTTTCTCTGCCCTACAGTCCAGACTACAGCCTCTGAGTCTGAATACTTATGCAGAATGCCCTTGAAAAAATATACAATTTAAAGTAGGTTTTGTTTGTGAGTGTAGGACAAGCAACATGGTGATATTTTGAAAATAAAGTAATGTCAGGAGCCACTATTAAATCTGCAACTGTAACTAAAAATGTAATTTAAACGTACTTCTCCGCTGAAGTCGGTGTCATTTTGGAAACAGCGTGATGTTGCTGTTAAACCGTGCTCATTATAAACATCATGATAGTCTATAATCCTTTTAAAAATGTGATCCTGTCGCAGTTTATTCATGTTGTTAGCCAGAGACCGTACATTGAAGAGGAATATGCTGGGCATGCCAATAGCACCTTTAGCCTACCAAAATAAGGCCAACTACGGCAGAGACAGCTGATGAGATTTGCACTTAACCCTCCTTTCTTTCCCCGCATGAGAGCACTCTCGGCCGGCGGAGCTGGATTAATAAGTGTTGCCGCTGTATTGTCAGTCCCGTTCTCCACCTTGATGGTTATAATTTTGCCACAATGCAGCAAGCATCCGCACATTGCAACCTGCGTTTAGTGTGGTAGGCTAAAGTAATCCTTACAAGTAATAAGTAAGTAAATACGTAAGTAAATACACTCACAATAATGGAATACAGTTAGTCATATTTTGTATTTTAAATATGTCATACGTCACATTATTTATCACTGCTATGTCATGGGAGGAACTTGTAACTTCAAGTTTTCCCTTTGTTTTTATTTCATATATTCACTAACATTAGTATTGCATCTCAGTGGGGCCTGGAACAAAGACCGAAGTGGACCAGATCATCTCATTTCAGTTCATTGTACAACAGCTGAAAAGGTCATGCCTTCATAGTCCAAATCCTCAGAAGGATGCAGCCTCTTAATTGGGACACACCTATAGGTTTGCTATAAATTTGCCAGATATACAGTTGACTAGTTATTTGGCTAGCATGCTGACAAAGCTTCATATAGTCCAGACAAGTGTAATGGGTGAAATTTGCTTTTAAAGCAGCTCACATAATTTGTTTCTCTTGAATCCTATATTAAATCAAGAAAATGCTCCCCACAAACAGTTTAAAGTTATGTCATACAGCTGCAGTTAGCTAGATGAGTGTCTTAGCTCATGTTGTTTGTATAATGACCTTTAACACAACAAAGAGGAGTCAAATGCACAACTCAGAGATGAGGTAAAGCAAAATGAATTTGTTCAAAAAACAAAAGACGCTCTCAAGGAGGATGACAAAAGTACAAGAAAACACTGGTAACTCCCAAAATAAAGTAATGTACATAGTATGTACATGCAAGTGTTGTGTCTCAATGTACATACTTTTACCTTATTTGGTAAGAAGCCATAGAGTGATTTATCATCCATGTTCACGAAAAGGTCAATGAAAAAAAGCTTACTGACAAATACTGATTAATAAATTACACAGTAGGCCTATTCCATGAGTGTCAGCACAGCTATTACATAAGAACAATCTAAAAGGTCCATGTGTATAATTTGCAGTGTAATTTCTACTCAAAAACTCATGGCAAATGGCAGATTATTGTCACAATGTCCCTAAATTACTATCCTCATTTAAAACTAGCCCATGCAAAAAGTCATATGTGGAAAATAAGATGCGATAAAAAATGATTGCCTCCTTTATTTGTGTTCTTCTGGTAGGGACTTGTTTTCCTCCTTCTCCTTTTCTTTATATTATTATTTTTCTTAGAGATTGGGAAATTGTGGAGACTGTTAACAATAAGTATAAATGTATTAAACTCTTAAAGCTTTTATGACAATAGCATGCAGCTATTTAGTGCTTTGATTGTACAAAAGCAGTGAATTAATTCCTCCCTCTGTGATCCTTCACAGTGTCAGAGGATTTCTCTAGTGTTTGTCATCAGACAAATGCCTGAGCTATATCCTTGGAGAAATAACTTCATTCAATTCAATTTCCTTTAATTAGTCACAAACATAGTTCTGCTATTTTCGAACATCTTGGATGACGACGTGGGGAAAAAAAGGAATCCTTTCATGTTTGGAAGGGATAGGAACCGCCAAAGATGAAGTGAAAATTCTTTGCAGTTATGAAGCCAAACTCACCAGAGTAATAGCCTCATACTTGTTGTGTTTGCTTTCTATATCATAGATGCTGCATATAAATCATCAAGAGATTTATGTGCATACACGATACGAGTTGATGACATATTAATCAGTAGATGCTTCCAGGTATAGCCTACTTTTGATATGATTAAATATGCAAAACCAGCTTGCAATGCAACAAGGAACAGAACATTTAACACTGTTGTTCCCTGACAACATTAAAACTGAGGAAAATCCCATGCTGATTAAAATCAAATGAAAACAAGGAAGACATCGCCCAAAGCTGACTGGATGTTAAATCACAACATTCTCTCCATTTATTTGATTCTTACTGCAAACCTACTCAGCTGGAAAATAAAAACAAAATGTTGAACTGTGGCTCATCACACATGCAAATTAGATGCACGTAATTAAAGCCTTACAGTGACATAGTGATGTTTTGTTGTAGCTGTCACTGTAATTTTTCTGTTTTCGTACAGTAAATTCCACATACACTTTTGCCTTACAAATAAATGCCGAAGCAGCGCTATTGTAACAATATTTATAGCCTATAACTGTGACAAATCACCTCATTTGGACACTCTGGATTTGCTAAAAGCCAAACAACACTCAGTCAACAATCAGTCTTTGGAGTTAAATTTGTGCCTCAACTCTGCGATGGAACATTTCAAGCACAGAAAAATAATGTTTTTGCAAGCACATAAATTATTTTCTGGAAATAAATTATCAGCCAAAGATTAATTTAATTTGAGCAAACAAAGCTCTGTTTTTTTTACCCATGAAATGTATTTACTCTTTTTTCTATTATCTGCACAAACACAAACTAATCGCATCTCTCACTCAGCTTTACTCATTGGCCATTGCTCAGCCGCCTTGCTCTGTGTGGTCAGCTTGATAGTGATGTTATGTTACTCAGTCACATTTCCAGCCAATCAGAAAAAAACGTTAGTAGTTGGTAATTTATGATTATTATTCTTTTTTTTTTCTTTTAACTCTAATTCAGTTGTTGTTGGTATTATTGTTTACTATGGAAGTAGGGAAGCACTGGGATTTGTTTGTAGCCCTTGTGTTGCTTGGAAGTTATCTTTCCATGCCCCAATGGAGGTGCTATCCTTTGGAGGCTGCATCAGAAGATTGCATTATTACAATGGCACAAATTCTTAGAATTTCAAAGGGTCCTTCAAATGCAGCCAGGGAATGCAGCTTTATTTTCCTGGGCAACTACAACAGGTGTATCATTTGTGGCCCAACATCCCAAAATGTATTGAATGTTGGAAGGAGACAGAGGCAGCATTTTTAGGTGAAAGTACTGGGTTTAAGCTCAGTTAAACATTGAGTGGTGGTGAACTATTACACAAACAGAGAAGAGGGCATTTAGTTTTTAATAGTTTTCCAGTTTGTGCGATGTTACATTTTGTCAAGGTTCTCAGGTGACAAGGTTTGGCATTTTGTGGTGATGTGGTGACGGAGGTGACACAGTGGAAATCTTAGACTGGCTTGTTTCTGGTTGGCCTTTGTACAGTAGTTTATTAACTTGCAAGCCTTGAAGCCATGATCCAACCCCAAACTACATCAAGGACACCTCAATCCCAACAGTGTTTTTTTCTTTGTCTTCCAAGATCTCTCTAGCTCACCTACCCTGCTCCACACAGATCTGTCCTGAGCATCTCCCCCCTGGACCACTTCCTCGACTCCACAACAATCTGAAACACCAGACTCACCAGCCCCTCTCCCAGCACACCACTCTCTGCTCTGATACACCACAACTCCTCCACCAACTCTCAATTTCCCCTCCCAACCCCCCTGCAATAAACCTGTTGCACTGATCATCTGCTTGTGTTTGTGTTTTAATTTGAATTATACTGTTTTCACCATTTTACTGTTTGTTTCTTTACCTTAAAAAATAGTTTTGTTGTTTTAATATTTTTATGAAGCACTTTGTAACCTTGTTAAAATGCTACATAACTGTTTCTGAAATTTCAATTACACAGTGAAAGAGCATGCAACAATTTGTTCGTCTTTTTTCTCCCATTTCTTACTGACAATTAAAATTAATATGCTCGATTGTTTCAAATTTGCAGTCAAAATAAAAGATTAAAATAACTATCATGTCTCTATGGTAGAGATGAAACTACAGTGAAACTACGCTGGAGAGCTTATCTAAACTATCTCAATTGGTATCAGACAAAATGTAGTTTTGTAAACACAAGACAATTTCACTGTCATACAACATGGTTAGTTTCTGTTCCAACAGAGAGCAAACTGTCTCATCCTGATTCCAGCCATGTGGCTAAGCTAGGTTAGCCCGCTGCTAGAAGACAGCTTTATACTGGCCACAAATTCCCATGAATTCGAGTTATTGTTCAATTAAATGAGTCATGATGAAAATATTGACTTTCTTAGGCTTTTTATCTATGTGATGCTTAGTGTGGCTCTGACAGGTACAAATACACCACATAAAAAGAAAAAAAAATGGAACAAGATATACTTCTGATGCTGTACTTAAAATGAAATACACTCCCATTGTTCATGAGTGCATGAAATTTTATTGTCCAACTGATCTTCCAGACTCAGTGGGAGCTCTGCTTGACTTGCTGCATCTTGACCGGGCCAGTGGGTAATGACAGATATCCGCCCAGCCCCTCCCGTCCAATTTGACCACAGCCAAGCCATTGCTCTGTTCCCTTGTACTGCAAACAGCCCACCGTCAGACCAGGCCAAATGGGTCTAATTCTAGGTGACACATTTAGCGCATGATTTAGCTTGCAGACCTACAGCTGTGTCCCCAACACTCAAGACAAGACCATTGGGGCGTCTCATGAGCATAATTAACCCCTTCATTATGGAAATAAGCGAAAACATTTTGAATAATTGTGGCATGCCGGATTGGCGGGCTGGATTAAAGCAGATGTGACGGCATGCTTGGCTGACTTTGGACTGTCCACGCCACCCGAGCCAAAGCCAAAAATGAGATGTAATGGTTCAAGGGGAAGGAAACAGATTCATACATACAAGAAACGGCTCCCAGCAAAGTCCCTCTAGTTTGCTCATCTCATCACTCTCTATTCATTGCTGAATTGCAAGTTTGAAAAAGAAATAAAATGATACTGTCAGTCCCTGGCAGAATCTTTCAGCCGTTTTAGCAAAAGGTGCAAGCATTTTAAGGGATGTGCTGTAAGGAACACACCCTGGAAAAATAGAAAAGGTGGTCTCAGTTGATATAGAAATGATTTTTGAAAAGGGGACATTACTGTGATGTTACCTTGAAAAGTTGACTACTGGTGGTACCTTGGATTTTATGCAGCAGACAGCGGGCAAATAACAGGTGAAGAATCCAACTGCTAGCGCTTCAAAGTGTAATGTTCAAGAGGCACTTGTATAGATGTGTGATATTGAATGTCAGATTCAGTCTAAAGGCTACAGACTGACTCTTTCACTCAGATGTAAAGCAGCTAGATCACAGCTTGCCAGAGATAGAACTAGTGAATGTCACGTGGATGAAATGTAAAAACATCATACTGTCTCATTTGAAAATAGGTTTGAGAATAGTTTGATGCTTAAAGGAACAATCCAATATTTTAGGAAATTAGCCTATTTGCTTTCTGATGCAACTAGTTACTGCATGAAACCGCCTGAAACAGCATGAAAAAAATGTGTTGATAGTATTGTCATTGTAAGCTTCTTAGTATTTGAGTGTAGAATAGTCCCTACAGTTTAATACCTACTGTGCAGAAATGAAGGTCACCCAACTCTATATATTTTTTTGCAGATTGTTGAATGTCTGAAAATGCTTAACTATTTTTTTTAACCTAGTTCACACTTAATCTTTTAAAGTCAGACCATGTCCTACATGTCTTCTGTGGAATTATGGTTTGTTTAAGGGAAAGACAAAAGGTCTTATAAGACAGAATACGATGATACAACTTTATTATTTTTCATTTTTATTTTTCCTTGCTGGCTCACTGATATTTTGCATGAGGTCACTACTCTAATATTTTGTCTCCTTTGTTTTCACATGTTTCTCACAAATATGTAAATGAAAGATTTCACCACATTGAATAAATTGTTACTTTGTCATATCAAAACTGAGCAGCTGCCCTGTGGTATCTAAAGCTCAGGGCTAGCTGTACAGTTCTAAAGAGAACTCCTGATATTGCAATGCTGTTTGCCTTGAAGCACACATGATCATACTCTTTAACAATTAATGATTTTAGGTGTATACACAATACATTAGAATTAGAAGGGTTAGATTATAGAGTTATACAGAATCAGACTGTTCGGTACAGTAAATCCTGTCTGTACTGGAGCTTTTTGGTGTTGTAGTGGTTTGGGTTTTCACTAAAAAGCTCTAAGGACACAAGAGGCTCTCAACACTCTGGCCCAAAGCGTAAATGTAAATCTGAGTATTGTTCTTGCTTTCTATTTTTTTTAAGTACACATTAGTCTTTCTCTTGCCTTTCAGAAAATGCATAATATAGACAAACTGCAACATAAACTTGAAAAGGTTGTGCTGACACAGAAAATGAATCAGTAAATTTCAAAATGCATTTTCTTATAAACCCCTAATTCTAGAGCAGGCTTCAGACCAGTGGGTTTAATCATAAATGATGCAGCTACTTGCGTATTACTCACCAAGTAACCTTTTTTGTTTTTCATTTCTCACTCTCTGATGGTAACACCCAAGTGTCAAAGTGTGACACTACAGTAATATTTTACCCATAATCTCAGACATATTAGATTCCACTTATTTCCAGTGAAGAAATCAAGTCACTTGTGTTAACCTCTGATCCTGCATGTTGATCATTTATTATGCAAATTATGTACAAATGATGGATTTATCATACTGAGCACAGTGTCAGTGACATTTATGAATGAGAAGACACAGCTGGGTAGTAGCCCTTCAGCATATGCATGAGTGTGTATGTGTGTTGTGTATGATATTAGTGTATTAAATAGGCAATGTGGGTGTGGGTGTATGTGTGTGTTTGTTGAGGGTTGTTGGAATTCAATAAGGCAGATGGGCCTTTTTAGAGTATTATCTTTATTGCCAAAGAAGGGGCCAATCTGTTTCTCTCTTTTGCCAACAATACGCATCAATATGTACAGCACATTTCCATTTTGCTTACATTTTTCCATTGACTTGCCCTGTTTTTGTTTTTTCTTTGCTTTCTGCCTCCATTGGTTACAGCCGTTGATGAAAACACAATGCACCTCAACCCCTTTCACAGCCAGAAAATGAAACTGAAAAACACAACACGGGTGTATTGCTGGTTTCAAGAGAGAGGAGAAAAGCGTGAACCCAGAGTGCAAGGCTTTTACTGCAGGGATTACTCTGTTCGGCTTGACAGCGAAAGCGAGTCATGGAGCAGACAGCCTGGGCCTCGGTGGAGAGAGGAGAGAACAGAGATGATCCACCTGTACTGTGGCTCTCTGAGGACTGGCTAAGTCAGAGCCGTGCGGATTCTAAATGACACGAGCACATCAGCTTTAAATACCACTAAGCATATTCCTCCTGTTCAGTGCGGTACAGAGGATTCACACCTGCAAAGCTGAGAGCATCAAATATTACAATGAGAGCAGGGATGACATTTAAGGAGAATTTCTACTCCACTGATAATGATAACGCAGGGCTGAAGTCAAGTTTTAGTACCATATGTAGTTGTCATGTGATGGCGGCTTCTGTAGCATCGACAGATGGATGTGATTTAGAGAAGAATACCGGTATGTACATATAAACAGAAGAAGAGTGGAGGAGAGAAAAATATGCAAGTAAAGCAACATTTGCTGACATCAGACTTCCACAATATTTCTCCAGGTGTACTTCAATCTAGAATGATGGCTTTACCCCAAATGTGGATGGATGACGGATGACAAAAAAGGCTGTCCTTAATCTATTCATCAATTTTCTATGCCTGTTTATCCTTTGCAGGCTTGTAGAGACATATCATATCATCAACGCTAAATGTCAGATTTGGAGGTCAATCCATCACAATCTCAGACTGAGGGGATTGCTTACCATTTTAGATTCCTGACCTGTTGTCTTACAATCTGTTGTAAAAGAGACATCACTTCTACAAGATCTAGATGTGTTATGTTTGAGTTAGCTTAGTTACACACCTGAATCTTTGCTGAACATATCAGTATCTACGGAAGAGTTTTAGGGCCACTCATGGAAAAATAACGAGATGAGGGAGATGTATTTTTCATGCACCTAGAGAATAAAGTCAGTATGTCGTGAATAAAGTCAAAATATTATGACAAGAGTGAAGTTATGCAGCTGCATACTTAAAGCAGAAGTGAGTGGTCCGGTCGTTTTCGCTAATGCTGCGTTCCAGGCAGGCTTTTGAAATCGTAAATTACAACTTCAAGTCACAACTTACGACTTTGAAGCGTTTCAGGCAACCCACTCGTGTTTTTCCGACCTGTTTTACCGGTGAAAGTCACTATAACGGCCACTCGTAACTTCCGACCGGTGAACTCGTACCAGATCGAACTGGTACGACTTCACGGTCGGAAAAATACGAGTTTCCTTGAACGCACCATAACAGTCCTCGTCGCTACGTCACCACATTCACGGCGTTCCTTGGCTGCACACACAGCCCTGCATGCCGTTCTCTCTCCTCATTGGATAAAAACTGTAGGATACGATAAATGTTTTCTCTTCGGCTCAGAGCAGAGCAGAGTGACTGACAGACCCGTGTTTCGGTCCAAACACTCTATGTAAGTGATTGCTGTCGGAAGATATAACTATTTAAGACTTATATTAACACAAATATATCACTTACTTCTGCTTTAACTGATATCATATCATGTGTTTTTAAATTTTCACATTTAAATTTTTCCCTCAACATTTCAACTTTATTCTCGACATTTCAACTTTATTCTCAACATTGTTTTTTAACTTTATTCTCAACATTCTATTTCAGATTTTTGCTCTCGACATTTTGACTTTATTCTCTAGGTGCATTATAAAAAACATGTATTCCTCCTCTAATTTATTTTTTAACGAGTGGCCCTAATACTCTTCCATACAATATCTATGTAATATACTGGTCTGTAATTTGGCACAGTGGTGACCCTAGACTTATTCCTTTAGCACCACCATGAATTACTGATGATTTATTTTAATTTTATTATTAATTTATAATACTAGAATTTGAACATGGTAACCTATGATTGTGATATGATATATACCTGCTAAAATGAGCATGTTAGATGCTGATGTTCTATTGTAGCCTCAAAGAGATGCTATCAGGTTGTAGACTGTGGCTCCCATCACATCACAAAAGTTAATCTCTCCATCTAAAACCTATTGTCTGTATTCACTGTAAATGCCTCAGGCAAGATAGATACATGCTTTATTTTTTAGGTCTACCTTTACAACAAGGCTGTAAAAATGGACAGGTGAGTAGCTTAGTTTTCATGTTCAGTGTAGTGATGTTAAAGTTGCCAGTGTATGACAGGGCTGACATAGAGACAAACAACACACACACACTTCAGCTTGTGTTAAACACAGATTTTATATCAGCCATGTAACCAAAACCCCATTAAACAAAAAAAGGAAAAAAAAGCTGGCTAATTTCTGGGTGTCAGGGCTCACTCCTGTGACACTCCATGCTCCGATTGCTTGGGAGACGCATTCTAGGAAATGTAGGAAAACAGTAAGACAAATATGAAAAGTAAGTAATTATGTCATAAAGTTAGGTAAGTAAGTACTGTAAGCACTACAATTTATTGTAAAATGTCTCCTGCACAGAGCATAAGAGTGTGGGGAGATTTGATTAATGTTCTTTTAAACAGAGGAAGCGGAAGTGATTTTACATCCTTAATCACAAGTGGAACAGAAAACACACGGCAGGGAATGACCATGTCATTTGTTGACATCAAAAACAGTTAGAAATAGCTGTGTGTGTGTGTATATGTCTGTAATGTATTAGCATTCGCGCATATCATATTAGCATGTGGTGCACATGTGTATTTGTGCATGATTTACGTATGTTTGTGTGGGTGCACGTGTGTGCATGTTGTACAGCTGAAATGTTCCCGGGCAGAAAATGAAATATGAATATGCATTAACACATTTTACTGCATATCATCATCAGGGCTCTCTGCCAGTGACTCAAGCCAAATAAAGCCTGCGAGTGACCCTGGGACAAGCTGGAACTAAGGTCAAGTCACATCACATTTATTTTTAGAGCGCTGTGTTCGTCTCAGAGCAGTTTGCAGAACAACAAAGGGAGCAGCAAATACAACTGGTGACATTCTGCAAAACAAAAGCTTGAGCCGTCTCTGCTTTAGGAAACAACGTAGGTTAGTTTTCTGATGAAGCACTGATTTTCTGCGTAACATAATAAAGACATTATGACGTATTACAGTTGTATTATGCTTGTGTTCACCAATGCACTGGTGTATGTTGTATTTATTAGCATCCATGTACAGCTTATGAATCAGAGCATTATATGTAAGCGTTAATTAATTCACTATTTTGTGTATTTTTGTGTGTGTCTGTGTCTGTCAATCATCAAAGTCTCTGAAGCACAAAACAACACAAAAATATTTAAGTATCAAATTAATAGTCATGATGTTACTGCTTGGATAATCATGGCTGCTTCTGCACAGATATTATTCTCTCATTATCCATTATAATCTACTAACATAATTGACATTTTTTATAACTGCATGAACTAAATACCCAGTACTAAGTGACTGTGAGGCATTTTCAAGGCTCACATTTTTTTTTTTTTTTTTGTGCCTGTATTCTAAATGTGTGACTGCTACAGAAGTCTGTTGGAACGCTCTGATTTAAACCTAGTTTCATGGCCACAGTATTCAACAAGCCTTAACTTCTTCGTTTTCTCTTTCTGATTGAAGTGTGCGATTAACTATTTTTCTGATTTCAATTTGTTTCTTTTATAAAATATGGAAACCCACAAGTCTCCACCAGGTATTGTGGCAACTGTGTCATCAAAGGTATTGTTAGTGTTTCTTTTTGGGCCTGATCTACTAAAGGTTTGCTTGTATAAAAACGTGTGCAAACTTGATGTCACCCACAAAAAGATTTACAAGCTGATTACCGGGTGCACTGAGGATTGCGTCTCTCAAATGGGCAAAAAAGCATACGCGATGCATTTAGTGTGTTTGCCTTGATGAATAAGCAAATATGGGCATTTCGGCCAGAACGTATTGGGAGTAGTAGATGCAGTTGCGGACTGGCACCAACTAGTGACATTATTGCACAAACACACACACACACAAACACACACACACACACACGCACACACAACTGTATTTATCCCACATTAGAGTGTAATTCATTCAAAACATTTTCAAGACAGAAGATATAAAGAAAGAATCAGACAAGTTACAAGTAAACAATAGAGAGAAAAAGCAAACTAAGAGCAACATTTACTTTTATGCTGCTGACAGCATGTTTTTTGGGTATACATACAAGAGGGCATGCTACCTGCTACTGCCTCTAATAAATACAACTGTTGTCTCCCTTTTACGCAATTAACAGATGTTTTGATCTTCATGTTTTTACTTTCATCTGCCGTCAATAATGAGGCACAAACTCCTGATAACACTCTCCCTCGCTGAACTCCAGGGACCACTTCTGACAGAGGAAAACAGAAACATCACACCAATCACTCGCACAGAGCATGAGAGCAAGAGTCAGGAAGTGACAGAGAGAGGAGGAAAAAAATAAATAGATAATATGGAGATGATAGGGCACCTCAGTGGGGGGTAAAACCTTGGTTCTATATAAAACAAGGCTGCTCTGTCATCTCTCCTCTGTAGTGCACTGCTGTAGATGATGTTATTATTAATGCACAAAAACATGGCACCCTGTTGGTGTCAGTGCTATAATGTGTTAAATATGGATTGTAGCGCATTGTGTGAACACAGGGTGTAATGATTGTAGTTAGTCTCACTGTCATACCCAAGGTTGTAGGGCTGAGAGCAGGTTGTTCTCTAAATGGAAAAACCCTTTCATATGTCAGACTGCACCTTTATGCATTTGTTTGTTGTGCTGTGTGTGATACGTCATGTGATCAGTTCACTGAAAGGCACATGTGCTTTTCAGACATTTCAAATTATATACTGTACGTATGTGAAATATCTGAATCTTACATGTGAAATGTACGTACATCATCAAACATAATGTAGTACATACAGGACAAAACTACTTTTGGATACTATGATCCAGCTCAAATATGTTTAACATACGGTAATCACAGGAAATGACAGAGAAATATAGAGAATGAAATAATTTCACATGTTTTCATCATTGGTATCTGCAGTTGATGCTCTGTATAGGAATTCATTCCTGGATTTGAAAAAAACAAACAAACAAAAAAAACTACATTTACTGTATAGAAATATATTAGGCAATTATATATGATGTTTTCATATCCACACATCCAACACATACATTACATATTGTTTTGGATCATTGGTATATGATAATGAGATTATGTAAATAGTGATAATTGAATGTGAAGGTGTGTCACACACTTATTTACACATTGTGAATTTGCACATATCAGTATATTATATATATGCATATATCATGACATCATGTTGGATATTTAGTGAAATATTGTATAAAAAATTTGAAAATCACATTCAGAAAATTCATACACATGATGACACAACAAATTTTGCACCCGATAAATACATGCAATTGCACAATAGGCAAGATAAATAAAATATGCAAATTAAATTGACAATACATTTCACACATAAAACCCCTGTTCCAGTATTCAGTAAAAGACTAAATTAATTAATGTTTACAAATTTCTTGTTCTTATAGGCTACATTTAATTGAGTCAATGCAGGCTCATTTGGAAGCTCTAAATTTGCCTGTAACATATTATTATACTATTATACACATTGTAAGTTATGAAAATGAAGCTTTAAACAGTTTCTATATATTAACACAATTACAAACAGATGGTCCTATAATGTAAACAAACTCCACATCAACAAAAAAAATATTTACAGATAACCTTCCTCCTCTAGAAGATTACTATATATGAGCAAAAGTATTCTGCATTGTCAAGAATATTTTTCTCACTGATGACACCAATGTGGGAAAACGAGCTGTTTCAAATGTATGGAGTCATTCACTGTCATTATCAGACATTTTCCTTTTGAAATATCATGTTTACACAAATACAGGGCTTCATCCATCAAACACCAACAAGCAGAAAATAGCACAAAGGAGAGAACAATAAATCAGCACTGTATTAATATGTGTGGTGCTTATTCACCAGTGGGAGAACCCCAATTATCTAAAGCTTGCATGAAATCTCACTCATAGTTCTGTCTATTAAAACAGTCACAGCATGACACTATCTGTTCAAGCGCTTGAAAAGGGAGATATTTTATTACTTCTTTTTCTTTTGTCTCTTTTTTATGAAATTGCATGTGTGTCTGTGTTGTGTCTGATTCAGGCGTCCAGTACTGCTATTACATATCCAATGGCCTTGTTGTCAATGTTTCTCTTCATTGTGCTGCAAAAAACTGTGCACTCCCACCTCTCTCTCTAACACATTCACATACAGTACACACACACACCGCAACCACAATACAAGAGTGATATATCCCAACAACCTAATCTTCATACAAGTTTGTGAATGCCATTGTAGTTAATTGCAATCTTTTCAGATGGTCCTAAATTATTTTGAATGATTAAAATGATATGAATGATAAAATTCTGCCGCAGCAAACTGCAGGTGTGGCACTGCACCCAGTCCGCCACCCCGAATTCAACATGTTTGAAAAAAATACATACAGACTATAAAAGAAAGTTGTAAGAAGAAAAACATAAATCTTATGCTGCACATTTACTTTGGTAGAGTGAATAAGCATATTTCTTCCATCCATCCATCCTTTGTCTATCAGGGTTGCAGGGGGTCTGAAGCCAGTCCCAGCTGACATAAGACACAAGGGTAGGGTACAGGGTGACATATACAGACACACTCACAATCTAGTGTGCACATCTTTGGACTGTGGGAATCAAACCCAGAACATTCTCACTGAGAATGCTCCACATGTGTCTGACCACCATTGAAGTGGCATCATCCAAATATTTTGTTGAGTGTTCCCTATAGGGCTTCAGGGGCCCAAACATAAAATAACATTATGATGCTGATTGCCAGTGTTACTCAACATGGCAATCACAATTAACATCAAAATGATAATGTTCCATTTTTGAAACAGTTTCAGAAAGGAAGTTTGAACACTGATTCAGAGAGATGTTTTTTTTTTCTCCTGTTACTGGTGTAAATGAGGCCAACAAAATGTCAGAACAGTATAACATATTACAGAGTTATTGCATGACTGCTTTAGCTAGGTGTACCTAATAAACTGAAACATGTAACTCAGTGAATACATTGTATTACTCTACACTCCCAATTTTGAATAAATCAACATCATATTATTGCATGTGAAAGTATAGATTAGCCACATAAAGAAACTTCCTCTAGTTGGCATGGATTTGAAATAAATGGCATAACATGTGGTTGAGCTGTAACAAACATTACCTCTTATAACACGACTGCATGCTGCCTCTGTATAAAACTGATTCTACGAGACCCTATTATGAACACGTGGTTAGAATAAATCCTGGAATGGTTGGTATGAGTGTTTTTTAATTTGCCGTGGCTACATCCTGTGGTCTTATTTTCCTCACTACACCAGGGTGAGATCAATTTGCCTCAAAACTGTTAGTTAGATAATAGCAGTTATAATGAACACAAAATTATCTGATGTGTTCGAGCAACAAACTGGTGGCATTTTCGTACATTCCCCTGTTGTACTGTAAACTTCATGTTTACTGATCCTGCGCTTCCCATGTAATGAAATTCAAGAATAATGGATGATCGATCCCAAGCCAGCATATTCAAAGGAGGGGAAGAAAACCATTGAGAGACTGATGAGTTCACACATTTTCAATGGAGATATTAACATCTTGAATTTCAGAGCCAGTTTTGCCAGCAGACTGGATCCAGTATCATTGTGTTCTATTTGAAACCCAGTTAAAAGCTGTTTGAGATCTATTTGTAAAGAGAGCCAATTGATTGAAATGAGATGACACTTGGATGCTGGATGTAAATTTGTCTCCACACAAGGTTAAAGTCTCTGCTGATCTGTGGGGCAAAGGGAGCTGCTGGAAAAGCAAAGTATAGAAGAATGATATGATTACATGAATGTTTTCTGCTCTCATCACCTCATACCCCAAAGTCAGAACCATTTAATATGTTAAAGGTATGATCTTTTCCCCCTGAACTGACTGGCAGCATGATGGATGATTCATTGTGTCCTGTCATCCCAGATAGAAACAGTTAATAAATGTGACTAAACCCTCTGACAGCATGTTTGCTGTGCAGCTGTACAGTATAGCATGGAATATGAATATGGACAGGGAGTACAGTTTCCTTACCGAGTATCTGATGTGTTGTTTCCATGACAGTTGCAATCGTAAGTACATATTCACCTCCTGTTTTTATGACATTGATGTGTGCAAGGTATTGTGAGCAGTGGCTGCCGCATGGCAGCAGCTGCCCAGTATGCTAACAGCTGAAGCAAAATGAAGGTGACTGGTAATGGTAATTGTTTTGTCCCTCTCTGCCATTTAATCTCCTTTCAGAGAGCTTCATTAGGCGCTGGAAGAGCAAACAACTTGTAGATAAAACTTGATCTGTAAGCCAGGGACACTCAGGACAAGCCAATCTTCATTCACATGCTGGACCAAATGCCATAAGCACAAGTCCAATTTTCTGTCACATGAGCACCATGTCACAGATCAGGGAGAATAAGAGAGGCAAGATGTAAAAGCTATCTGTATTTTGCAAATAATACATATTATGTTGGAAATCCAGAAAACAAATTAGTACAAAAACCAAAAGTAATAATTACAGCAAATCTGTGAAGCTTTCCTTAAACAGAGGACTGCTTGCTGCTAAATGCTAATATCCAGAGGTACATAGTAGCGCGCTACATTTACTCCGTTACATTTATGTCATTTCATTTCATTTCATTTCATTTCAAACCTTTATTTATTCAGGGAAGCCAATTGAGAACAAGCTCTCTTTTACAATGACGCCCTGATCACAAATATAGAACAACACACACAACAGCAACACCAATCAACACACACAACAGTGACACCAATGAAGCATCAAGCATAAGAGCAAAAATAATATATAAGTATAATATAAAAAATTATAAACAGTCCACAGTGTAATCATCGGGTGTCAAATTTTAAAGATACCTTAAAGATACCTTAAAGATACCTTAAGCAGACACAAGGAAAAACAACTTACAACTTATGGTTGAGGGTCTCAGCTTCAGGAAAAGCAAGTACATTCAATATGAAAGACATGATGGTTGAGTGTCATATTGTTACATTACTGCTGGTTATATTTTTTTTCATTATGTGCCGTGTTTTGTGTATTTTGTTTAACTGCATGTTTGTTTATTAATCTATTTTCATATGTGTTTTGGAATCTCTTCAGTTATGACTGTTGTGGTTATTATTGGAGTGTAGTTTCTTTGATTTGAGTTGATGACATGCATGTCTTAGAAACAGCTGATGATTTTAGGCAGTGAATGCAACATTTTGACTGACAGCAGCACCAGCCAATTGGCTGTTACAACAGGCCCACAGACTGATTGATAGGCAGGCCATAGCTGGCCGTGTGTGCTTTCTCTAATAGACGTTGACACAACGGGAAGCAGCACAGCGGTGGAGAGGACCACAAGGGCCAACCAGAGATACAAGCAACAGTGTATTTGAGGCCTTTGGACGCAAAGTGGCAGAGGCAGGGATGGGAGAAGCAGGAGCTTCTGCCAAAAAGCTGTGAGTCCCTGACCGATACACTGCTAGCTGCAGGCTGACAAACACTGAAACCAGAGACAGTGCATCCTGTGTTTGTAGAATAGACTGCTGGCCATCTCCTGTGTTCCAGGTCCACGGGCGTTGCTGGGAGGTCGGGTGAGGGATGGGAGCAGCACAAGCAACAGTGAGATCTTCAGGCTAAATAGAGTGGAGGACGGCTCGTGGTAGCTAACCGGCGTGGTGGTGGTGCTAATGTGTCTCCACAGGCTTTTGGCACCATTCAGGACTGCCCCGGAAGAGATCCGGAAGACTGCAGGTGTGCGGTTGGCGGAGGAACAGAGGAGGCGGGGTCTGGACAGGTGAAAGGGGAGCAACAGGAAGAACACAGCAGAGACGAGACGGGACAGGAGCAGACAAAGAGCGTGGTGCGACTCACGGAGCAGGACGACGGAAAGAGAGAGCGAGATCCAGCCTACGGCCGGACGAGAGAGAACGCAGCGGCGGAGTGAGCCACAGGCGGCGCTGGTCGGCTGCAGGATACAGGGGAGACGCATCGCGGGAAATGTGGAGGGGTAGAAGTGAGCTTTGC
The DNA here is from genome assembly GCF_905171665.1 of Trachurus trachurus. NCBI lineage: Eukaryota > Metazoa > Chordata > Actinopteri > Carangiformes > Carangidae > Trachurus > Trachurus trachurus. The sequence continues at coordinate 23,977,030 of NC_139893.1, read as the reverse complement.
CCCTCCTCCGAGCTACTAGCTACCACTTTTATTTCACTCCCCTCATCATCACTTGTTGTACAGACGGGAAGACAGAGAAACCCCTTGATTTTGTTTATTATTATTTGGTTTGGACTTTACTTTGCATGCAGCCATTGTTTTGGCTTGACTTTGATTTATCTATTTATGGTTGAACGTTGATTTAGTTATTTCCAAAGGGGTTTCTCAGGTTTTAACCCAGAGTATTGACTGGCTATTCTCTGTACATGATAGTTGGAGGTGACGCTGTGACTGGACTCACGCACCTGAAGGAGAGAGGACACGAGTTTGGAGTTGAACTGTAACTGGACTGCGCTCTGCTACCACCTGCTCCCCCTCGTCATCATTGTTCCATGGACTCCTTTTATTGTGTTTTTATCATAGCTTCAGCCTACTCTTAACATTCCCTGTCAGTTTTTATTCTTATTCTTTATTCTTTATTTCAATCCACACCCGTTACACGAACACTGCAGGAGGACAAAGACTGGATCATGGTTGTGAGCTCTCGGACTGTTAAATTTTAACATTGTTCTTAATTCTGATTTTAAAAGGTGATTAACAGGTGGACATTGTAGATCAGGGCTATTCAATTACAAATTCAGTGGGGCCAGATTTTAAAACCGAGACCTTAAGCTGGGCCGGACACTTTCAGCGGTCAATAAGAAGGTTATGACAAATGAGGGGCATTTTGAAAACCCAGCATTAGCTATTAAAAACAAATCTACACAGCCAGAAAAAAGAGAATAAGTCAATAAAAGTACTAGCCTACCTAGTGATAGTAGTAAAGGTGTGGCTGTTAATGCTTTGAATTGGAGTTTTTTTTTAGGAACTAAAAGTTTCCTGAGGCCTAGGCTACTGTCTGAGTTACTGAGGTTTACAGCAGGGGGTTATGTAAATCACTAAATGTAGCCTATTAGGCCTAAAGATGAACAAAGATTTCTTTTCTAACATATTTTGATTGGTGAAAAACAAGGAGCAGAAAGCCATTTGGGGCAAAAGTATTTGATTACGGATTATTCCTTTGAAAAGTAGCTATCCTCATCAAGTTACTGTTCTGATTCCATTGCAAGTATTTAGTTGCGTTAAAATTAAAATATTGGTTACCTATTATTGATTCCCTCAAAAAGAGAAGAAAAAAAAGGACAGCGGAGCGTGGCGTGCTGTCACTGCGCTGGACAGTGCTCATGTCTGAAAGGAGTGGAGAGACTGGTGGAGTATTAACCAGCCACCACGGTTTATTGTTGGCTGATGAGGGGGCTGAGGGTCGGTCAGCGTGCTCTCCAGAAACACCGTGTCGTGCCGCAACGGCCCGCTGGGGAGTGTGAGGTCCGTCGGTCCCGGGCGGACGGGGAGACTTTCTCTCGCTGACCTGTAGCGCTGCGCACCACAGGACCACGGAGGGCAGCCTCGGCCGTCCGGACGTCCGCCGCGGCGAAGCCTCCCGCTCCGTGACGAGCGGCTGTGGCCCGACACGGCGTTTCTGGAGAGCAGCTGACCGACCAAGCCTCGGTTCTACCGGTAACCTTCAAAACAACGCACTGACTGGGTGGGTGGGTTGCGTGTTGCTAGGCTGCGTTGAGTGGTGCATTCACTGTCTGAACTACAGTGGGGATTTGGAGTTCTCGCAAAACGTGTTTCCCTCTGTGTCTTTTTTTTTTTTTGGGGGGGGGGGGGGGGGGGGGGGGTCCACCACGACCCGGGCCACTCGGACATTGGTTCGGGGCCGGATGTGGCCCGCGGGCCGCCAATTGAATAGCCCTGTATTTACTTAGTAATGAGTGAGTAACTTCTTAGATACACTGTACTTGTAAGAGTAGTTTTAATGCAGCTTACTTTTACTTAATTGGGCAACATTCTCGCTACGTGCTACTTCTTTTTATGTTTTGACGAAGACACTTCCAACAGAGGCTCTGTCATGTGACTGCGTTTCACCAATCAAATGTAGCCACTAGCGACGTTTGACTCTGTTTCATCAATCAGACATAGCCAAGCAGTCACATGACCTATACAAAATCTCCGCAGTAAACAGGGTGGCCACTCCACCTCAAATTTGAGAAAAGACTGTGGTCAGTACGTCGTGGAGGCATGAGCCATATGACACTAAGCATAACAGTTAGGGCCGGATTTACTAAAGGTTTGCGTGTATTAAAACGTGTGCAAACGTGATTGCACGCGCAAACACACGTGGAACCTGATCTACTAACCGGACGCACCGAAGATTGCGTCTCTCAAATGGGCAAAATAGCACGTGCAATCCATTTAGCGTGTTTGCCTTGATGAATATGTAAATATGGGCGTTTCAACCAGAACGTGCAAAAATACTGGGAGGAGTAGATGCAAATCGATTTATTTAGCGAGGGCAATGTGATTTACCAAACCAGGAAGAGATTGCGGTGGCTGTTTTTGCGTCTTTATTCACCACGTCTGAAAACCATGTACTAACTGATACAACTTTGCCAAAACGTATGTGTTTATTGATTTGATACCTGTCAGAGCCCCGTGATCTTACATCTCTGCATTTCCTCACGTCTGGGTAATTCTCTAACAGTTTTTCAGCTGTGTTAAAAGTCTTTTATGCGGCGTTACGCACAGGGCACGTCTGTCCTGCAGTGCGCTCCTCTCCTCACCTCTCCTCTCCTCTCCTCTCCTCTGCTGCTCAGCTCCGTCTCTCAGTCCCGGTCCCGGACTGAGACACGTCACCGCTGCCTTCACCCGTCTTTGATCCCTCTGGTCAGTGGTCAGAGCGTTTAGATCCGTGTGTCCCACCTGAGCTCTCTATTAATCCACTCGATCATGGGCGGCATACACACACACGTTATAGGTGTGTGATTGTCGCTGCAGCTGCTGCCTGTTCGTCACTATATGACGAGTTGGGCCCTGTAGCGATTTGTGTTTATTTATCTAAACAGAGCGCGAGAGAGATGAACACACATGCTGTCATTGTATGCATCGGATCAAATGTCATTCTGTCCCTTCGTCCGTCCAGCTCTCTGTCCACTCTCTCCATGGCGGAAACGATTACCAAGTGCAAAACCCTCATTTACATATTGCGGTTTGCACGTGTTTTCATTTAGCGGGTTACTCTTAGTAGATCAGCTGTTTTGCGTGCACTGACCAAACACGCAATATTTTAGAGGGCGCAAACAATATAGCGCCCGCTATCTGGGATCTTAGTAAATCCGGCCCTTAGTTGTTAAGTGTTGTTCTTTGGCAACCTGTGTAGCCTTCATTCTTTAAAAACAAAATTAGAAAAACGAAAGATCGGTCGGTTTTTCTGTTTATCAGTTTTGAAACAAAAACAGAAACACGTATAACAAAAAAAACAACATATTTCAGTTTAGGAATTAAAAATGGCAAAATGAAAAATAAAAAAACATGTAAAATGTGGTTTCTGCGAATTACTTTTTCTCATTCACGAAAACTTAATCAGCTCGCTTCCTTCTCCGGGATGACGACGCAGGCTGGCTGCGGCGTCCCGGGGTGACCGTGGTCAACCTGCGTCGTCATCCCAGGGGAGAACGGGAGCTGTTAAATGTTTAAAAATTTACCACCGGCTGGTTTAATTAATTTTTGGAAATAAATGTTGGTGTCATAACTCAGTGATGAGATCTAACAACTGGCAGCCACATTAGTTTGTTTGAATGAACAGTGAAGCTTCAAGTGGGAAGTGGACAGACGAGCAGCGCTGCCCATCGGGGCTCTGGTTGTAGGCTACAGAAATCACCACATTTACATCAATAAATAAATGATTTACAATGAACCGATTTAATTTCATAAATAAAGAATACAACAGAGGGAAATTCAGTGCAATGTGCTTGTTTTTTCAGGCACGTCTGGCGCAAAGCTCCATGACCTGCTTCTCTCCGGTGTTGAGTCAGAACCGGTTCTTTTGCCCGGTTATGCTCGACGCAGGTTGTATGAATATAAACAAATGACAATAAATACAATAGCTGTTTAGAAACTCCATTTGGACCAAAGTGGTGGCCTAATCCACTGATCAACATTGCCATCCATGGAGCCATGCCACTTGCATTGCTACAAACAAGCTATAAATTAATACCCTACACTTTGCCAAGATTCGAGATTCAAACCAAACCCTGCAGTGGAAGCAAAGCTGGCTACTTTAAATCCAATCTCTCTTTGTATCTAAGCCAGAAATGGCATTCTGAATATAAATGAAACATGCCAATCTTCCCATCCCTATTTTAAACCCACCATCCACCACGTTAGAAGGAAAGCACAAAGTAGTTTGGCTGTGATTTGTTTCATGCGAGGCACCAGGGAAGGGTGGAAATGTTCAGTTGTTATTAGGAAGGACACAGAGGAGGAGCCGGCGGAAGAAGAGGTGGAGATGGCTACGGCTGAGGCTGTGGGAATGGCGTGAGCATATCAGGCTGAGCAGATTGTGTGGTCTGAGTGGCTATTAAAAGTGACAGGATGGAGGCCTTGGAGTTGGTGAGCCGCCTGATTACACCTCTCCTCCCCAGTCCCCCTATTGACTGTGGTTAGGATGTAGCTTTCCATTTCCTGCCGAAATAAATTAAAAGTCAGAAGTAATTTGGCTGATGGGGGATGCAGGTGTTTTCTCTATCCTTTTTTTTCTTCTTTTTTTTGTGCTTCAAAGTTTCTGAATAAAAATTCTCCTAGCCTGGAAATCAATTGAACCTTTGGCTCTTTGATAAGGAAAGGGCTTATTTTCAGCCTGTGACAGTTTTGTGGCAGGGAAGCAAAAAAGGTAGGGATTTGATTAAAGGGGAGATAGTGAGAGATTGAGGTCTTGTTCTTGCCATAGGAAAGATCAAGGCACGTAATCATGTCTGCTACAATGCGGGCTCTACCGCCATGCTCCTGCTCCTTCATTGTCTCTCTCTCTTTCACACACACACTTGATTTCTCTCAAACACACACACACGCGTACACACTCATACACGTAACGACACATACATGCTGACATTTCCTCATGTGCACTTTGTAGTGACATCTGATAAGTAAGGAATGAAAGAGGGGAAATGCTTTATTTTCTCGCTCAGTACTGTTCTGTCCAAAAATCCCGACTGAATGTGCTCAGATCCCCTTCTACTGCACTTTCTCTCTCTGAGATTCTCTCTCTACCTGTCAGACAAGTGGCGGACATGCGGCACTTTCACAGCCTCTCCAGCAATTTCCTGTTGCTGTTCCCAAAATTTGATTTTACAACCCTTCGAAGTGCACACTGTCGCCTACTCAGTGAGAATTTTTGGTAGTTTTTGCATGGAAGCCTTGAGAGCACCAAAGTAAGGGGACGGGTGTGAAAACTCCCAAAGCTGTTAAACTGGTGAACTGCAAAGCTTTCAACAGCTAGCTGCATGACAGTGACGGCTGTATGTGGGTAGACTACTGCCATCGGGATAAATATTGCATGATGCTACACTGGGGTAAAAAGTGACAAAAATATTGTGAGATGAGCATCGTGGAAGTGTATCAAATACAAAACCTGAATTGTCGCAGATCATCAAATGAAACGAGTGTAATTACTGGGACAGTCACGATGATGAAACAGGATGTCCTTGACAGGGAGTCCTCGTGGCATTTTGTCCCACCCTCTCACAAATGCTAGTCCACTAAGACTCAACAGCCACACTTTGGCGCTTGTTGCTTGTGTTCATGTTGCTGTCGAGAGCATGGCGAGCCCCTTGAACATCAAATAGGCTTTCATGTTTCTTTTATTTTAAATGGCAGTGTTTGTACAACACCAGGAATCTGAAGCCGTCTCCTGCTCACGGCTCAGGGGGAGGTTCCATATCGCTGAACCTCCCCCGCGTCCCCCACTCCCCAGGCTGCTCTGGGACACCAAACCCCTCATCCTGAGAGCTCGATAGGGAACACATGGGGGCGTCTGGTGTGGGCGGAGGAGAGAGCGGGAGCGACGCAGAGAGACGGAGAGGGTCGAGGCGTGCAGGTTCCCTCTCGCTCTTTGAGTGGCACAGATGGAATTCACATTAGGTGCAGTGTGATCAAAAGCAGATGACTCAGTGTCGGGCCGTGTTTAGACGCTTGGCTTTACAACTTCAAATAGCGCACAACCGCAGATCACACCAGCCTCCCTTGCACACCCACATCCATCCTTCAGAATCATACACACTCGTACACAAACACAGACAAAGACACACACTCACAGCTCTCTCTGGTGAGCCCATCTGGGAGCTAAGAGAGGCCTCGCTTGAAGTGCTTCCCAGGCGAGGTGACTACATAAATAGATGGAGGAAGAAGAGGGTGGAGTGTGTGCGTGTGTGTGTGTGTGTGTGTGTGTGTGTGTTTGAGTGGGGGGAGGGGGTTCAGAAAATGGAAGAGAGAACGTGTTTGGGCACTTTCACCTTCGTTAATTTTAGATGTTGTTTATTCCCCTCCTTTAAGCTTTCCCAGAAGAGAGCTTATTGCCTCAGTACATATTTCCATTTTTCACCAGTGGCTGAGCTGCTGAGGGATAATTTCATCTGACTGTGATTCTGGATTCAGTGATCTAAGTTTGTTCACTTGGAAAACAGCAAAAAGGCTCTCTGTGTTTAGACACTCGCATACAAACCAGCTTGTGTTTAACAAACACGAAGACATCCCCATACTTTGTAAGGGAGAGAGAGAAGAAGAGGAAACAATGACCACATAACAAAAATAGAAGAGACAGGCACAAACTTACCCAATACACACACTCACAAATATATAAAGTACATGTATATAAGTACAGTATATTGTGCATATATTTTTTAACAAAAACATTGAAAATACAGGTAACATCACAGGATTAAAAAAAACACTATTATTAACAACATATTGTAGACCACACTGTCATGGTTTTGGTTAGATTTGGTTTTTGTGTTGGCTTGTGTTTGTTTTTCCCACTTTTTTTTTCTTTCAGTTGAGGTGTGTGGTGTCACGGGGTGGAGCTGACCCACTTTCAGGTTGCACACCTGCATCTCATTCCACCTCCATCAAGCTCCTCCAGAACGACCCTATCCACCAGTGTACCAGGCTGCCAGATTATTCCGTTCCATGCAGTAGTGCACCACGGCCCGTTGTCAGTAAGTTTATTGCCATTTCTTACCAGCGGATTTTACTAACTGTGCCTCGGGTCAGCTCATCCCCCGCCGCCACCACCTCTTCAGAAGAAAATTTGTCAAAAAAACAGACCCTGTGTCATCACCAAAATGTGTTAAACCTTTGCCTTTTGGATAGAAACACTTCTGTTTGCATTCTAGGAAAAGTATATTTGAGGCAACCTTTGGTTCTTAATTATGGTGATATATACAGATATGCTGCAGCTTCAATTCTCAAACCCCTTACACGCAACACTCACTTCTGCTCTCATTTTCATTACTGGAGATACATCTGTGTAACAAAGCTGGTTGGACCTCTCAGGAGTAGAAGCGTGACAAACACTTCTTCTTTCAACCATAAAGCTCTGGCCATTCACCACGATGTATAGCAGCTATTGTGGACTGAACCACAAGACATGATTAAACTCCCTTTTGTAACTGCTCTATCCTGCAGACTTAACTTGGAAAAGCTGCCTTTAATCTGTTTGCACTAAACATGTGCAATTATCTACAAAACACTATCAAGATAAACATGCAACTACCCCTGGACAATTCAAGATGATCTGAAACCTCATCACCTCTGCATGCAGGTGTTTCCACTGAGTGTTGTCCTCTTTGAATTTAACTCAGTAATTGTTGAGGCCTAAACATAGAAATGAAATGAACAAACAGTAGGTGATATAGGCCTACACTACTCACAAAAAGTTAGGGATATTTGACAAGCATATCCCTATAAAAACTTCATGCTACATGCTTCATGTTATTTGACACAATGGTGACATAGGTACTTACTAGTGCTATGCATGTTTGTTTGTCATCAGCTGAAAGTAGTATCAAACACATTACCTCTTACTTTTAAATAGAGTCCCCAGTTGATGTTTTTTTTAATCGTTATTTTTGGGCATTTTTATGCATTTGTTTGATATGAATAACATCAGCAAAGATCATCTCAGTTGGGAGTCAAACCGAGATCACTGTCTCCAACATGGGAAGTGCGCTAACCTCTTGACCACCGAGCACTTCGTTCCCAATTGTGTTAGGATATTACTAACACTTTCAAAAATATGAATTAAAATGTGTGACCCATTTTTGAACAGTTATGTCTTTAGGAATCAGTTGTCTGGAGAAGAGTGTCTGTCTGCATTGCTGGTTTTGGCCTTATCATATTTGTTGAGAGTGAGCAAAATGGCAGTCTCATCAAGAACCTACCAAATCTAAATGTTTATATAATGAATTTTGATTCAAGAGACCAAAGCCAGTTTGACTTTACTTTGAAACATAAACAGTCTGTGAGATATTTGGATGATGGATAAAGGAAAATCTTATTTTTGATTGTGTTTCTTGGGTGAAGCAGATGCGTTCTCAGTTTTATACTCATTTCGACAAATTTCACAACTCCAGAGTGAGACTGATGAGGAGGAAGGACAGCGGAGAGAGGGATAGCGGGAGGAAGGTGAGACAGACAAGGAGGAGAGAGAGGGAGCAGTGTGCCAGAGGGAGTCTATCTCCTCTTCAGCAGGAGCTGTCAGGCGCTGCCGTCAGAGTGGCTATAAACAAAAAGTGTTTTCTCCCTTAACAAGCTCAACAGGACCTTCAGTGGGGAGACGACACAGAAATGCTTACTCTCCAGGGGTGACAGCCACTGTCTGCCATCAATCAGTCAGACTCACTGCGCTACCCGCAGACGATGCCTCAACAAGGGCACGGCTCAGATTCATCAGAGAGGGGGTAAAAAAAACTAAACAACAGGCATGATGAAATATACACATCAGCACTGCAAGTCATTTAATTTTAATGCATGAAGTGATAGGATAGATTATGCAAGAAAAAAAAGCGATGACAACATCTAAAAATGTATCATAAAGATACATGGCATTAGAATTACAGACACGAGTGTGAGCGACCCACTGTCAGCAAGCGTGCGCCAGGTCTCGCTCTCATACCGAATGCATGCACCTACACACAGACTCACTTAAACATTATATCCTTTGAAGCACTGTCAGTGTTTTTGAAAGTATGCTCTCTGTCACAGAAATCATTTGAAACACTTCTTTCAGAGTGTCACAGCCCTGTTTGGGCTTTGATCAAAGCCAACAATGTCAATTTTGGGAGGAACTGCTGTGTAGTAATGCATGATGAAACTGTCAGAAAGTTGTTTCAGCTCCCTCCCCTGTGCATCTTAAAATAATCATTTGGTTGCTGCCTCCACATGTCACCATTTTTTATTATTATTATTTTGCAAGGATTTCCTTGATGGTTTACAGGCATTAGCTGACAGGGAACAAAATGGGTTACATTTGTATGATAAAACATCCTATATTACAGCAGGTAATTTACATGTGTAACTGATGTTTGCTTCCTCTGATAAATGCTTGATCTGATGATTGTCAACATGCCTTTTACACACCCACAGTAGGCTAAACCTAAGTAAGCTTGCTGGTGACAAGACTGCATGCTGTATGGTACAATTTTACAACCACTGAAGAAAGTGCCACGAGCAGGAGAGAGGCCCAATTAAACCCACTTGTCTGGTTTGTATACAGCAGGGCTGGAGTGGATTTGAACCATACTGTTGTGATACATTTATCACAAATGCGAGTAAGCAATTTTTGGAGGCAATGTTGACTCTTACTAAAGGAGCTCAGACTTGCACAAATTGTGCAAACATATTAAAAGTATTCCAGATTTTGTTATCTTTGCCTAGCAAAACCACGGTCATGTTGCCTGCTTACATGTATTATACATCTATGCATTAATCTTAAGTTCATCAAATTCAAACAGATGCACTTTTGAACACCTTAGAAACAGTAGTTTTTACCTTTTCTTCACAAGTGGTGAATTTGTGTTTTTCATGTTGTAAATGTTTTTGCAGTAATTCAGACCTACCACTTGTTGTGTTTGCTTCTTTTTTCCTACAAATGCCACATTACGAGAATGAGTGTCCTTCACACTCGAGCCTGATGAACGCTGTCTCTTATTACAAACAATGTTTCACTGTGACTATTCTTCTCCCTGAGAGCCAACCAAGATGTTAGAAAATTGGTCCCACAATTACACTTCTCTTTTTTAAAGTGTCTTTAATCTGATGTTTATGAGGTTATGACAATTGCATTTTTTCCATTTTGGAATACTTACCATAGGCCTATAAATGTCACTTGAATTAACTAAAACTAATGTATCAAAATAATTAGCTATGGTAGCAGCTGTCTGAGGCTCAGATAAATGTAAGCTTGATAACGCTCACAGTGACAATGTTAAGATAAATATTTGTAAGAGGCTATTTGTAAATTTTAGGAAGTTATGATACTACAGTGTATGTATGAACAGTGTAAAGTCTATGAGGGCTACACTGAGTCTGTATTGGAAAGTGGGCAATTGTTAGCATGCTAACTTCAAAGCATTAAAAGATGTGATAGAGACAGGAGTTGACATGTTTATTTCCACAGCTGTTGGTGACTAAAGGGATGAGGTTTGATGCTGAACTCACAACATTGTTTCAAAATGGGTAAACAGCTCTTTTTGTTAATGCTAGCCATGTAGCTAGCAGTAGCAAAACCACCGCAAAGGTCTATGAAATGACTTTTAACTTAAAGCAGAAGTAAGCAGAATATTTGTGTTAATATAAGTCTTAAATAGTTATATCTTCCGACGGCAATCACTTATATAGAGTGTTTGGTCTGAAACACGGGTCTGTCAGTCACTCTGCTCTGCTGTAAGCCGAGGAGAAAACCTTCCTTGTATCCTACAACCTTTATCCAATGAGGAGAGAGAACGGCATAAAGGGGCGGTCCTCTCTGTGTGTGCAGCCAAGGGATGCACGTGAATGTGGTGACGTAGGGACGAGGGCGGGGACTGCTAACTCCATCGGCTGACAAGAAGTTAGCCAAAACGACCGGATCACTTACTTCTGCTTTAACATATGTGACGATATGATCAGTTTCACTTATTACCCAAGAACATTACCTGAAATTTTAGTTTTTCAAGACTGGTAGCCTAAGTTATGAGTTCTGAGTAATTTATTTTTTGTTTTGTTTTGTTTTTTTGAATATTTTTTTCAACTGGAGAAAAATTAACTTTTGTAACTTTTGTAAATTAACTACACAATTTGAGTTGATTGCTGTTATTAGCCCTGGGTAATTAGCCAATGTATAAAGAATAGTGTCTGAAAGAATAAAACAAAAACAGTTGAAGGACTAGACAATGCATTCTCAATGTTGGAAATGGGGGTGAAACTTCAGCACTTTGTTTTTCTTCTTTCACACAGTATCTTTCCGTTCTGTCTGTTCTTGTTTATCACCAGTCATTTCAAATCAAGCCAGTGGTGTTGCAGCAGCAGTTTCACTCTCAGTTTTTTCTTGTGTCACCTCTCTGTCTTGCAGTGTGTCGCTTATGTAGGCGATGGCCCCCAAAGACAGAGCATTAGAAGGAAGAAATGTTCTAGGAGCCTTTTATAATAAAAAAAAGAGAGCGAGTGTGTGTGTGTGTATGTGAGAGAGAGAGAGAGAGAGAGAGAGAGAGAGAGAGAGAGAGAGAGAGAGAGAGAGAGAGAGAGAGAGAGAGAGAGAGAGAGAGAGAGAGAGAGGGAGAGATGAGAGAAAAGGCCAAACCACACTGTGAATCTACTCTCTCTGATTTATCTGTGAATGGCCTTGGTACAGTGCAAAACAAAAAGAAAGACAGAAAAAAAACACACCTTAGATTTGGCATCGCACCAGTCAAATCCTATCATAATCAAAACATCTCTGTGAGGAACACACACACCTGCAAACCTCAGTGCAGAAAGCAAAGGGGATTGCAGGAAATGAAGAGGGCTTCTAATTTGCATTGGCAAAGTAATAGTTTGTGCTTAAAGTCTGGCCAAGCGAGCTGACAGTAAAGACACCAAAGCATTTTTTTTTTTTTTTAACTTTACTTATCAAAATAAGGCGACCCAAAAGCCCACTCACTTACTAAATCTAGATTTCCCTGTCTAGTTTTACACAGCACAGCCTCTTGTGGGTATCATGTTGTGACGAAATCTGTGGAGTATCTTGTGCTCGTACAGTGTGTGCCGTCAGTATCTCTTAGGTCTTTTCAAGTGCAGAGGATTACAAAAGAAGGTTTGGATGACAGCAAGTCTGGCTGCAGCACATCATGCTAGATAGTGTGAGGAAAGCTCCTGAAGGCTGGTCAGATACTTATTTTCCCTGCCCCATAGAAGCTAGATTTTACCGTTAAGGTGAAATTATATAACTCTTGAGAGAGGAAATAGCACAGTTTTCCTTGCAGGTGGAAAGATGAGAGAAAATATGACAGGTGATGAAATGATTTTAATAGACTCAGTGGAGATGATGTAATATACATGATATTATAGTGGCTAATGCTTGATAACTGTAGCAGCAGAGATTAATACATAAATAAAATGGAAACAATAAATATAGTTAGCCTACTTCTCCACTTACGTAATTGCTTAGCATGTTAGCTAAATGCTTGCTATACACAATACACTCAGCCACAAAAGCTGTTGCTCAGCAATCGTTACATTATATTACCTCACAATTTAGTTTTTATTTATTATTATTACTATTATTATTAGCATTATTATGAGCATTATTTCTTTTTAAAAAAGGAAAAAGGGGCAGACTTTAAGGATGATGTGCCAGCAGCATTATCTAGTGACGACTCCCACATCTTGCTTGGCAGAGGATCACCAGTCTGAGCCTATTCCGATTGCTGAATATGCCCTGCATTAGATTCCTATGCTTCTGTACATGGAATATAATCCTTGGAGCAGCTGACGAGGCAGTATATCTAAACACAGGACAGTGCCATGAGCCAACATAATTTAACAACACATTAATCTCTTCACTATTGCAGTCAATAGCATATTAAGCGGGCTACAAAAGCAAAATTAACGAGGTGTAATGCAACACCAGTTGTTCAAAGAGCTCTGGTGAAATCCTGAGCAGTCAGCAGGACTGGCTGTGCCAACTAATTTCTCAGCTGCATGTCTTGCTTGCGCTCACACAGGGATATGCCCTTGGGTGAAGAGGTGCTCAGATTCCAGAGATGACATCTACAAATTCCATATTTCAAATGGCCAGGGAGGTGATTTTCAACCTTTTAAATAAATTTTCCATTGAGATACCAAAAGGGGCACAGGGAAGACAAACCTGATTCCCAAGTCTCTGAATAAGGTCTAGTTGTGTAGGAGCATAGTGTAGGCTAATATGTAGCTAAGATTCTGTATGAGATACAATTGCCACAGATATAAGTCCAACAAGTCTTTAATGTTATAATCCTTAAAGCAGAAGTAAGTGATATATTTGTGTTAATATAAGACTTAAATAGTTATATCTTCCGACAGCAATCACTTACATAGAGTGTTTGGACCGAAACACGGGTCTGTCAGTCACTCTGCTCTGCTCTGAGCCGAGGAGAAAACATTTATCGTATCCTACAGTTTTTATCCAATGAGGAGAGAGAACGGCATGCAGGGCTGTGTGTGCAGCCAAGGGACGCCGTGAATGTGGTGACGTAGGGACGAGGACTGTTATGGTGCGTTCAAGGAAACTCGTAACTCGTGTTTTTCCGACCTGTGAAGTCATACCAGTTCAATCTGGTACGAGTTCACGGGTCGGAAGTTACGAGTGGCAGTTATAGTGACTTTCACCGGTAAAACAGGTCGGAAAAACATGAGTGGGTTGCCTGAAACGCTACAAAGTCGTAAGTTGTGACTTGAAGCTGTAATTTACGGTTTCAAAAGCCTACCTGGAACGCAGCATTAGCCAAAACGACCGGATCGCTTACTTCTGCTTTAAGATGCCAGTCATGCTTCGTGGTGAACACTAGAACCGCCAGCATTCAATTCCCCTGAACGGCCACAGCAGTCTCCTAGTCCATCATAATTACATTGTTTAGAGTCGTAAACAGTTATGTAAGTGGAAGAAATAAGAATTAATTATTAGAAGACACCACCATTTTTAAAGTTTTTGTGGTACGAGTGGCACGGAATAATGGACCAAGCAGAAGAAAGAATAATAGAGGAGGTCAGAAAATACGACCATATGTACAACTCCTCTTCGCGACACTAAAAAGACTGCCAAATGGCAAATAACTCCTGGAGGGAAATATCACAAAACACAGGACTGGAGGTCGCTGAATGTATGAAGAGTGCTCCAAGTTCGGGCAAACGGTGGCCGACCTGCTACGCAGAGTGCCAGAGGACCTGAGACCGGACGTTATGTTTAAGGTCTATGCACTGATTCATGAGAGCAAGAGAGTAGTCAAAATAAAAAAAAATTCGTAAACTGTTGAGAAAAGTAAGAGCATACCGATCCCGATCAAGACGCACGTTTTGATATATAATTTGTCCTGCAACTCGACTAGTAGCAAATCGAAAAAGCGTCCGGAAGATGAAAAATAATAAAAACTAGGAAAAAATCCACACAATAACTTCTCCCGGGCACTGGTCCCTGCAGCTATTTCATAGCTGTTGGGACCAGTGCCCGGTGCGATGGCCCGTGGCCCTAATTATTTAGCTTGGTTACCTGGCATCGCATGTTGCCATCAGCACAATTGAGTGCTCAATGACGGCGTAGGGTCAACGCCGTAGCTACGCCGTCGCTGCGACGCAGAAGCATAAACCAGGCTTTATAGTGAGGATTGGGTGTGTGCGGTCATACTCGACCCCCCTGGACCGGGCTCTACAAACCATGGAGCCATGGTGCTGATCACCTTAGCAACAGTAAACAATTTGTCACAACTGTCCATGTAACTGTACGTCAAGGCATGCTGCGCGGCAGCAGCATTTGAAAAAGAAAAGTGTCCTACCCCCCGCATCACACAACTCCAAATCCGCCACAAGCAAGGGGTGCTGCAGCACCCCCTGCACCCCTACTTCCCGCGGTAGTGCTAATAATAAACATACAGAACATACAAATACAGGTGGCTAAACGGATGGATAAACATTGGGATTAGAGGGAGTAGGCAGCTTTAATGAGGTGTGTCTTGAGATGTGATTTGAAGGTAACAAATGAGTCCAAATTACAGATGTGGTGGTTGAGTAGTGGTTGTGTTTGACAAGCAGCAAAACACACTTTTAGCAGCAATTAACAACAGATTCTCACTCCAGCTGCATTTATAGCAAGGTTATTATCGTTAACGGAAATGAATGAAATAATGAAAACTAGAATAGAAAAAACATTTTGTTA
Organism: Trachurus trachurus; assembly: GCF_905171665.1. NCBI lineage: Eukaryota > Metazoa > Chordata > Actinopteri > Carangiformes > Carangidae > Trachurus > Trachurus trachurus. Next base: position 23,961,750 of record NC_139893.1, on the reverse strand, counting down.
ACTGAAATAAATAAAAACTATAATAAAAAGAAAAAAAACAATAACTAACTGAAACTGTATTGTGTGTTTACAAAACTAACTAAAACATATTGAAATTATAGATAAATTTCCCTTTGTTTTCGTCAATTTTGGATTGATAAGAAATCGATTTATTTTGCTCAAGCAAAATAATACGTGAGCTGGCAGCACCATACAGCACCTCACGGTCCGTCACTTCTTGTGTCCGTCTTATCCCTGGCAACAAGTTGGGAGAAAGTGGCCAAGTCTTATATGGGATTTTTTTGAATATGACAGCAAGAAAGATAAAAGCAAGTGGTGGAAACAGGTGATAGAATATGTGGATATACTTAAGGCAGGCACACACACATGAACAAGCTGCTGAAATGTTGAAACTTTGTTGCCATGATGCCAGCGTAAAGGAAACATACCATAGACCTATATTTGTCATCCAGTTTTTTCTTCACTGTGACTGGTCAGCTGATAAAAAGCGGTTAACATTAGAGTGGATCCCATAAGCTTATGTGTCAAAAATGTTGAGACAGTTGTGGAAAAATGTTAACAAGTTGTCAACTGAACATGTGGAATAAGGGTTTCTTTGGATGTTTCTATCAGTGCCTCATAGTGAACCAGTTATTTTGCCACCAAAGAACCCGTGTTGGAACATTGTACGGTTAACATAGAAAAGCTAAGCACCTCAGCATCAAGCTGAGGTGGAGAAGTACTGTATTTTATCAGCTGTCTGGCTCTGTGCACTACCACATAAATGTGCACTTTAAACATCCCTGTGTTGATGTTGATGTTAAATACAATACAACATTCAAGGTACTGTTTTGTTAATCAACTGCACCGATGTGTCAAAAAACAATATACAGTATGTATTACTGTACACAATAGCCTACACCTGAAAACTAAAACTAGCACGAGCTGCTACAAAAAACAGTTTTTTATATGTCCATTAATGTGCATTGTCCCACCCAAATAAACCAATAAATAAAAATAAATAAATAAATTAAATGAATAAAAAATGAACAAAAACTAAGCAAAAAACGAATTAAACTAACTGAATTGGAGGGAAAAAAGTCAAAACTAAATAAAACTAAACTATAATGAAGATCCAAAACTATTATAACCTTGATTTATAGCAACAAAAGTGGGCTTCCTCTTCAAAACAGCCAGACTGGCTGTTCAACTCAATACTACAATATTCAGTACAGGCATTCACCAGGTGTTGTCTAGAAAATTCAGTAAAATATGTGCATTTGTCATTTCCTTTAGATGTGCGCACATGTGGATTGAGCGTTGGAATGGCCGACACCACTGACAGTCAAAGCTACAGTATGGAGATGTGACAAATGTAAATACGACGTACTTTCATGTTTCATGCTTATTTTTTCCTGATATAGCTAACCTTTTGTGTTATGCTTTATTTTACTTCCCGCCCAAGTGTGTTTCCCAGTGTTCATGATTATCTGCCCCACCCTAATTACTTGCACCTGTGTCTCATTACCTGCCCCCCTTGTGTGGTGTATGTAGGTCTCTGTGTTCCCCTCAAGCTCCTTCATCTGTTTCTCATTTTTGTCTTTGTTATGAGTTTGGGTTTTTATTTGTTGCTGTTAATCCATCTGAAGATTCTAAGTTCTTTTTTTTTCATTTTTGCTTTGACCTCTGTGTTTTAGTTCCTGTGTTTCCTTGTATGAGTCTCTGGGGTTAGTTTTTTCTTCCTCTGCGTCTTTGCCCTTCTGGACTCCAACCTACTTGTAAATTTTTTACTTTGTACATTTACTTTTCCTCACCTACCTGCTTGCCTGTATGCGTCTGCTTTTGGGTCCTCTATTTTCCTGGAAACCCTGGCATTATGGCTTTAGGAAAATAAATGGCAAACACAAATGGTGTAAAAAACTGGGTATCATGAGGATTATAACTTTTAAATGCACTGGGGGAACTATAGTGGATTTAAAGTAACCTATCTACAAAATAAGCTTGGGGCCTCAGTATTTGCATTTCTGTGTTCTTACGGTGTATCTGCCAGAAGCAAGTGAGACCCACATGCCATCATTAAACTTGCTTTTTTAATTTGTATTGACATTTTGTATTTCTGTTGCTTCCTTCGAACACTTAGGGCCGGATTTACTAAGGTCCCAGATAACGGGCGCTAAATTGTTTGCACCCGCTAAAATATTGCGTGTTTGGTTAGTGCACGCAAAACAGGTGATCTACTAAGAGTAACCCGCTAAATGAAAACACGTGCAAACCACAATATGTAAATGAGGGTTTTGCGCGTGGTAATCGTTTCCGCCATGGAGAGAGTGGACAGAGAGCTGGACGGACGAAGGGACAGAATGACATTTGATCCGATGCATACAATGACAGCATGTGTGCTCATCTCTCTCGCTCTCTGTTTAGATAAATAAACACAAATCGCTACAGGGCCCAACTCGTCATACAGTGACGAACAGGCAGCAGCTGCAGCGCTATAATATAGGTGTGTGCCACCCATGATCGAGTGGATTAATAGAGAGCTCAGGTGGGACACACGGATCTAAACGCTCTGACCACTGACCAGAGGGATCAAAGACGGGTGAAGGCAGCGGTGACGTCTCTCAGTCCGGGACCGGGACTGAGAGACGGAGCTGAGCAGCAGAGGAGAGGAGAGGAGAGGAGAGGAGAGGAGAGGAGAGGAGAGGAGAGGAGAGGAGCCAACGGAGCGCACTGCAGGACAGACGTGCCCCGTGCGTAACGGCGCGTAAAAGACTTTTAACACGGCTGAAAAACCGTTACAGAATTACCCAGACGTGAAGAAATGCAGAGATGTAAGATCATGGGGCTCTGACAGGTATCAAACCAATAAACGCATAAGTTTTGGCAAAGTTGTATCAGTTAGTACATGGTTTTCAGGGGGGGCGACCGCCATTCCGACGGTCTGCCAGTCCGAAAATTCCCGAAGGTCCGTCATTTCGAACTTCCCGAGGGGCCGCCGTTCCGAATGTGTTTTATTTTGAAAATTGACCGGATTCTCTCGTGGTTTGACTTCCTGCCCGGCTTGACACGACACGCCGCGGGGACAGCGCCCGACCGGCCCCTCCCCCTCCCCCTCCGCCTCCAAAGTTTCACCCAGGTGCGAGTCTGATGCATTACATCCATGGTCTGATGCAGCCGCGGCACTCCTGCTGAAAATAAATGTCCTTGCTCTGTGCTTTGGTTAGGTTTAGGCAATGTAGAAAGGAGTTGGTTAAGTTTAGTAAAAAGGTTAGGTAGAGGCCAATAAAATCGCAGTTCGGAGTGGCGGCCCTTCGGAATGGCACCCTGGAACCGGTTTTCAGACGTGGTAAATAAAGACGCAAAAAAAGCCACCGCAATCTCTTCCTGGTTTGGTAAATCACATTGCCCTCGCTAAATAAATCGATTTGCATCTACTCCTCCCAGTATTTTGCACGTTCTGGCTGAAACGCCCATATTTACATATTCATCCAAGGGGGGTCATTCCTATGTTCCCACAGCCCTATGTTCCCTCAGCCCTATGTTCCCTCATTTCTAACTTTTGTTGTCACTGAAAATTAGGCCCTATGTTTCCTCAGTCCTTTGGTCCCACCATTGGTTGGGTTTAGGCAATGAAGAAAGGAGTTGGTTAAGTTTAGTAAAAAGACCTGGTAGAGGTTAGACAGGCCAGATAGGTAGAGTCCAGATAGGTAGAGAGAGTCCAGAGGGAACATAGGGCTGAGGGAACACGCTAAATGGATTGCACGTGCTATTTTGCCCATTTGAGAGACGCAATCCTCGGTGCGTCCGGTTAGTAGATCAGGTTCCACGTGTGTTTGTGTGTGCAATCACGTTTGCACACGTTTTAATACAGGCAAACCTTTAGTAAATCCGGCCCTTAAAGTAATATTCAGTAAGTGTCCCACTAAATTATATGGGGGGAAACCTTCTCTTGAATGTTATCATTGAAGTACACAACTCATCTGTCAGCAATGTGTCAGTTTTGAGTACAGAGTTGAAATGATGAGGTTATGAACTGTTGTTGAACTTGAGTTCACTGTAATAAAACATTGCAGAACCTCTGTTTTGTCTCTCAACGGCTTGTGATTTCCAGCTTCATATGGGAGATTTTAAGAGTGTAGCCTGTGAAACACTATAATACTTACTATAAGATGAAGCTCTTTGCCTCAGAGTGAGTGAAAGCATCGGAGGATAATCATGACTACAGCAAAAAAAAGCTTTCAACTCTTATATGCAAAAAATGTCAGGCTTTCAATTTTATTTAAATCAAAAATATGTTTGACACAGCAGAGCATTTAGGAATCCGATTTCTAAGTGGTACGAATATCCGTAACTCCTTTTCCCTCAATCGCTATATCATTGTGTCCTTGAGCAAGCAACTCTCACTGTGTTACATGCCATTACTTGGAGTTCACTGTGTGTTCCAGGAGTTATATTTGTTCTCTGAGTGAAGTGTTGTAATCAGTGCTCTGTCAGGAGGAGGAGAGAGTTACTACCTTTACACACAACCTGTCTGATGGCTGCTTTTAGGCGTCTGGAGTCCAGATTTCTCCCTGGGCGATGGTTGAAATTTGGTACTAAATTCTAGATATAAACTCTAAGCGCTTGATCCCAGTACACACCTGCTGGCAATGTGATAGACAACCTCATGTTTCTCCTCCCTTGCCTCTTACAAGGGCTCCTATCTCTACTTTGTATCATGGATTTCATTCAGACTTGTTTGTCCTGTAGTGCAAACTGTATGTTTACATGTACAGTAACAAGCAACAAACCACAGATTGTATGCCTGGTTGTTTGTCAAACATTATTCTAAGCCTAATGTAAAGAAAGTAGAAGCTACTCAAAAGCCCAGCAAAAAAACAAGGATTAAATATCAATTTCTGTCTTTCAGGAAACATTTTGAGTTGTAACAGTGAGAAAAGTGCAAGTGTTGTTAACGTAACGAGCAGTGGCTTTATTCTATTCAAGTGTCCCAACCTATGACTGTGTGAGAGGGAGCCAGTAGGGATGATACCAAGACCCTGATATCGAAGCAAGTGTGCTTACATTGAACCATTCATTTTACTTTACACCTTCACACTCCTGTCACATGTTTCACATTGACTGTGAAAAAAATACCTGTAGTGATTTCTTTAGTGGCAACTGGTAAGAACTAAAACTTGCTGCCAGTGTTAACAGTAGCTCAAAGTTTGGTTTCCACCCTGCCCTGAGAGACATATTTGACTCTTAACTATTCCATTATCCATCCAGTTATTTCAATTCAATTCAAAAAACTTTATTCATCCCCAAGGGACAATTAAAAAGCACGCTGAGCAGTTCAATTAAGATCACAAATAGACAGCAAACACTCACACGCACACGTACACACACGCACACACAAGTATGAGATGAATAAATAAATAAATAATGCAACTTTAACTCTATTGCGACCATTGACGAGTTAACTCGTCAAAACCGTTTTTTTTTTTTTTTTACAGATTATGATAATAGACACCCTCATGTACCCTGTGTGTGAATATGGTAGTCCTCTGATATGTAAAAACTGTTTTAAACTACAATCAAAACATAATGTTTTTTATAAACTGTAATCTTGGTTTTGTTTGAGTAATCGGTCTCCTTGAATACTGCTCTGGGGACAGCGTGCAGCGTGCTGTGCGGCTGTCGGCTACAGTGTTGCGACTTTCACGCTGAATCTGGCGACTTTCCAAACCCTCTTGGCGACTTTTTGTTTTTGACAAAAGCGACTGGCCACAAATCTGGCGACTTTTTCCGGTGCTGTTAAAAACGTTTCTGGTTTGGAGACTCGGATCTGAAAGCCCGTTATCACAGCTGTTTTCACCGTGCAACGGAGCGGGCGCTGTGCAGCGGGTGCTGTGAGCCGCTGCCCCCGCCCCGAAGCACTCATCGCCGGCCAGTCACACAGGAGTGTCACGGAGCTACTCCGCTGCAGCCAGAGACCCGCACCGCTGCACTCCACACCGCCGAACCCCCCAGATTTGCCTACAAAAATACTTATTGAGCCGTAGAAATGATTTGGGAGGGGCAGGGCAGGGTGCAGACGGCCCCGGTTCGAGTCCCGCGTCGGATGGCCCTTTCCTGCGTGTCATTCCCCCACTCTCTGCCTCCCCATTTCCTGTCGCTCTCTCGACTGCACTATCAATTAAAGGCAATAAAAGCCCAAAAAATATAAAGAAAAAAAAAAGAAACCATTCACAACCATTATATGGACAAATACTGCTGCGCGGACCCCCCCGTAACTCCGAGAAGGCACGGAGGACTCTGAAAATTCTCCCAGCCCTTAGTCGACATGAGGGTGAGTAGATAATGAGTGAAATTTGAATTTTGGGTGAACTATCCCTTTAACCAACACATTCATTTTCAGATCTCCTCAAAGGCATTGTCTGGGGGCCATGAATCCAGCTCGGACGGAACTACGCCGAGACAGAACCCCCACTCTGAGTCTCCCTCCGCCGGTCTCCGGTTCATCCTCCCAGACCAGACATCAACCTTCCTTCACCTTTACCACTCTGTACAATATCATTCATTCATCCCATTAAATCATCTAATGGCACATTGTTGTGGCGTGGTCCTTGCTAGTGAATGCAGGTATGTGACTTACTGAATCAACTTTTTTTCCCCTTTGAGGCTTACTGTAGCAGTGTGCTTGCTGCTGAGACCATTCAGAATTACAAACCTGTTCAAAGCCAAAGGACTCAACTCGGCTCCTGCTGAAATCAGAACTTGTGCAGTTTCTGCTCTTTACACTTCCTGTAGATGCCAAACAGCAGCTCATACACCGAGGAATGCCAAAATCAGATATTAGGCGAATATTAATTGGTTAGTCTTTAACTTTTCTAGCCTATTACTCCAGAATCCTGCTACCTGAGACTTTGGAAAATTTGCAGCTACACTTAGGAGTGAGTTTTTGAAGCAAAGAAGTGTAGGATGGCATTTTATTGGCATCTATCTTGCTGAAGGATTTTTTTTATAACATTACATACTGAGGCTCCTTATCAACTCTGCACGCACGGTGAAATTCTTGGCGACGATCAGATACCATCGCAGTTCCAACCATAAATGGCGATTCGGCAGCATTACAACAAAATAATGATAAAGACAAAACAATATATTTATCGAAAATTGACCCATTAACAAGTGTGGGTAACATAGATTCATCCACATTAATATGATACTTTTTTTTATAACCAAATACAAACTCCTCATTGTCCCTTTAAAGCTACCTCAGTCAACTAACTCACAAATTCTAAATGCTTTGTATCTTCCATCACCCAATCATAATAGTGATAAAAGGAATAAACACTTGAAAAAACTCAAGTGTTTGTCTGTATCAGCACTATAGATAATTTTCTGAGGGTTGTTCTTAATACAAAAACTCCTTTCAATGTTTGTTTTCATCTAATCAGTGAGTTTTTCCCCTGTGAATCCTGAACTATCGATATAAAATGTATAAGAAATCATGCTGGCATATGTCTATATATACTGTATGTGTTTATGTATGAATGTGTGTGTATGGCTTGAGGAGGAGGCAGTTTTCCTTTTCTCTTCATCAGAGGAAATCTACATAATGTGCCCAGCAGCAAGTATACATCAGAATAAGCTTGCGGTGCAAACATTGTCTTTACATTGAGGATAGAATAAGCCACTAGAATAATGCATGCTAACAGTGATATATACCCCAATTAAGCATTCTGGAAATTTACATAACAGAAAAAAAACAACTTCAATTAGCACATGAGCAATGACTGCTGGCATTTGATTGCAGTAGGGAAATACACAGGACAATAAACATAATTTACAAGATGTTTAATTTTGTGTTTGGAAAATTGAATCCACCGGCAGTAAAAAAAAAAAAAAAAAAAAAGCTGCATGTTTGTGGGAAGAAGCCTTGAGTCATTGTGATTGATTCAAGGAAACTAATCTGTGTCTGTTTGCACTGCACAAGCAACATAACTCAACCTTTAACTCTTGGATGGTAAAAACCAACACAAGCAAAAGTATGTGACTGCAAAAAGAAAGAGGCAATGCCGGAAGAATTCTTGTGTGTAATTTTGTTGCTGTTCAACCTAATCAAGTCTACCTCAGTCGTATGCAGATCCCCATGGAAATATAGAGATTCATCATCTTTTATACTCCACGGTTCACTGTCCCTGAGTACGAGGAAATAATTTCAATTCCTCCTCTTGATGAGCTTCTACTCATGGGCAATTATCTCAACACAATAGATGGTACCTTGGTGAACAATTCTGCTGCTGCTGTCCACTATATGAGAGAAGGCAGGCATGGAGAGAAAGAGGGGAAATACAGCTTATGAACCCTCCCACTATAACAGAGGCAGGGAGTGCAGGGCGAGAGAGCTGCAGCACTGACTAATTTTGAGCTCCCCAAAACATGACAGCATGCGAATTGTAATGATAACACATAAACTCTATTGGGTTAGGTCGATTCTGATGACCAGACAGTAATGACGATAATAAGTAAAAGACAAAGTAGAAGAAGAGACAATTCAATTAACAGCCACAGCTCATGTCACCCAAAGCGAACAAGCATTAGTATGTTTGGCTTTGCTCCAGTTCAGAGAACAAATACACTCACATCACAAAACACTTTTCATCAAACTGAGACAATAAGAAAAACAAAGTAATTATGGTGTTTCTTCCTACAATTTTAGTTAGGGGTGGGTTTTTATGACAACCTGTTTTATGTTTTCATGTTCTTAGTTCTTATGTACCTTTGTTTTTAACTGTGTCTTTACACTATGTATTCTGCTCTTTTCTGATTTTACTGTGAAGGACTTTGTGAACCCCTTCTGCAAAATGCTATAGTGCTATAGAAATAAAGTTTACTTACTTACTTACTTACTTGAAACACATGCAAATATTTTCAGATAACATATCAACAACTTACATGGAAGGCCCAGAATACTCAATATCCAATCAGTTTAGGTTCACTGGGGCGACTGAAAGGTTTATATTCCCTTAAGATTGGAAAATCCATACGGTAAAGACATATGCTTATGTGAGAGTCATTAGAGTCCTGGGGGAAAAATCACAAACTGATGTCAAGCCACAGGAGTAAAGATGTTCTGACGGTGCCGTGGGTTGTCGTCCCACTGTGTTCAGTGATTCTTTTTCCAGGCTGACATGAATAAAGGTTGTTCAGATCATTGCTTTTCTCTGTTCAAACACCTAAACACCTCTCTCTGTGTGTCTGAAGAGAGAAGTGGTGGGTGTGGAGATGGGGAGCTGTGCAGTGTTATGACATGGACTGTACAATTGCTATGTCCTCAGTTTGAGTCTGACAGGTGAGCAATGCTGCATGTCCTACCTTCCTCTGCCCATCAACGTCATCAACAAAGAAAAAAAACGCAAGAGAAAAAAAGCAACAACCCTGCATTAATTGATTTCTATCTTTAGTCACTTGGGGACAATTCAACAAGCTGCAAGCGCAACACTGACACGTCATCTCTTGGGGAAACATGTTAGCAAACAGTTCCCTGTTTACACATTCAGCAGATAGAGCAACATTAGCATTCATCATTCATCAGGTAGCGACAGGACGGATTACACTTGACCACCAAATGAGGTTGATGGGAATGCATGACTGAACTAGAACGGTGAAGATGCAGTATATGAACTTAAAAGACACTCAATTTCTGGAGCCAAGGGGAACTGCAGAGAGCAGTGAGTCACCAAATTACACATGGCCATTATAAATATGAAATAATGTTCAAGTTTAGGTTATCTACTGAATCAGTAATTTATGTGCTGTGCACATAATGGTATATTTTAGAGAAGCTCATCAGCCTTGGTTAGGTTTTAGGAAAAGATTATGATTTGGGGCAATATAATATGCAGTTTTTCAGCAATGGATATTAATTGATGAATCAAGAATTAAGAATGAAGAGAAAGCCACTATTCTAGAATCATGCAGAGGTAGATCTGGTGTTAGCAGCAAGGCAGTAGAAATGCACCCAGTGTAAATGCATGTGTGCTTCTCTGCAACAATGTCAGCTACTGTACTACACTCACCCAACACAGACAGTGTGTTCCTGCTGTCAATTAAACAGACCTGAAACAAGAATTTATATATATTTTTAAATCTTATGATTGGCCGGTCCTTGTTGAGTTAATGAAAGCCTTGTGGCGGTTTAGCCACACGTTCTGCAAACCTTTCCTCAGGTGTTTGTGCTCCTTCTTGAACTCTGTACTGGTTGGTATATCTGTGCCCACCTGTAGCTTGTTCTACAGCTAATTGCAGAAATCAAAAAAATCTTTTTTTTATTAACTTTTCAGAAGACTTCATTGTCCACATTTGCAAACAAAACAAAACATGGTTTTGGTCAATATATAATGGTTGTTTAGGCATCTGTATATGTTTGACATGCAGCATAGGTTTATCTGCATGTTACAGTCACAGTATCACAGGATGGAGTGATAACATAGAGCAAGTAGTGATACATTTGTAGCAAGCCAGATTATGAGACTGTTTGTGAGGTGACCTGGGATTTAGTTACGTAGCTAACACACTAGAAAGAGACGACCTTCCTTCACAAATCACAAATTTAAGATTTACGTAACTTGAGTCTTTTGAAGAGGAGAGCGCACACCTGTGTTGATGAGGTGCTCACAAACAAAAAATGAACAAAGGAAAAAAAGGGAATGTGGCACACTCCGTAGCCTCGGATGCAAAAATATTTATTCAAGCTTAAAAACCAACATTTCGACCACAAAGAGGTCTTCATCAGGGTAAGAGACTGTGTTACGTTACAATGTTGAAAAGAGGGAATACAATAGGGTAACAACATGAAGTGCTCTCAACATCGGCCCACACAAATTACACTATTTCAGGTACATTTCATCCGATGTCGCCACAATGTCATGTTAGAAATGATCAAGAAGCGACAGATCTTTATGCAGATACTGTAGTGGGTCTGCAAACTGTGTTTGCGTTTCCTGGTGGAAAAGGACCACAAATTCTAGGAGTGTCCTAAAAAAGAATATTTTCTTTCTGCTGTGGATTGGGTCACTTGATAATGTCAGTATAATTTGAAAAACAGTCCTTTCTTCAGTACTTATCTCAACCGTTGAACTATTTTATTCCCACATACAAGTTCACCTATGCTAAGCTCTTTCTGACTCAAAAAGCTGTAGTATAATACAGTGTGCACAGTATGGTGTACTTGTATGTGTTAATACAGTTATTGTAAGTGTTGAGAGAATATGCCAAAGGAGAGGTCTGGTTACAAGATACAAGAAGATAAATGGGTGAAAATATTCACAACACAGTTTGCAGGTCACATAACCAATATCCACTTTTTTTCCTGTGGGGATTTTTATACACTGGCTTATGTGTTATGTTCAAATATAAAGTTGATGTCAATGCCATACTTTTATTTGAAATCCCTATTCATGATACAGTACAACGCAACATTATTAATCCTGGAGGTCAATGCCTATAGGGCTGGCAAAATATAGGTGTTGACTGGCAAACAATCACACCAACAATGAAATAATAAATTATATAATGACCACAACATTGCAGGATAGCAAATAGAGATGCATGAGTAGGAAATAACAAAGATTTTACTCACTGATCAACGCTTAGATTTCTGCTCTGTAGTCAACATTTTGGGTTTGACGCATTTTGCCAGGTGTGTAAAATGCCTAGTTTATTTTGAAGCAATGGTGTGTGAATGGGTATTTGAGTTGACAGCAATTGTTAGCTGGGCAGATATAAAATTCTTGCACGGTCTCGGTCTGGGACAGGCTTCCACAGCACAGCTCAGACAGGAGTGATGAGAGTCAAAAGAACATCTGAGTCATTTGGTCCTAATCAACATCCCTGTCAGCCCCCCACAGATATATTATGGTAATTTTATGCAATGTGGGGCATTGGAAATCTTACTAATTGCCTCTTGTTAAGGTGGGCTATATAGTAATTAAAGTCTATATAGCAGCTGTGTAACATTTCACAGTGTTAAGTGTATTTTTGTCTGATCTACTCCACGATACTCCAGCTGTCACAGATCTCATAGTTCATATTACAAGCTCCATAGCCTCAGCGCGGAAGCATTATTTTATACTCCTTTGATTTTCAGGTCTCCCTGACTGTCTCACATGTCCGGACTCCAGGTGTGATTCTATAAAAGTAGCATTTTTGATTTACAGGGCCATTACCGAGCGATCCGGAGACACTGGTTTGGTGTCAAAAGAGCATATCATTATTCTGTTGTATGACAAAGCAGTTTGCCAAAGGGGACTGTAATTACATCGTTGTCTGCTTTTCAGTTGACTCCCGGCAAGGGAATTATTGGTAATCATCCATGTAATGCGGTGCCACTCAGTTTTTGACAGCTGAGTGAAACCACAGCACTGTGGTTTTGTCTTTTAGATGTAAAATCAGAACTAAAAACCCCATCTGTTCCACAGGCGCAGCATGCTGTTTCTTCTACGTGTCTCTCTCACTGGCTTTCGAAGTGAAATAAAACAAAAGGCCTTTGGTGTATAGGCATGGAAATTTCGGCCATATCAGCTGGAAGATGTTGCCAAAACATACATAAGGAATAAAATAAATAAATAGCAATGCGGACCATTTCCTTGGAAGGGTGCCATTATGCCTGATCAAACACATATACTGTAACACATGAAACAACAATAACCTCCACCTCCAAAAGGACATCATTATTATTTAAAGCATCCATCTCTGCTCTTAAACCCGTTCACCTTCTTCATACTGGAGATGCTCTGTCCACATGAGTGGCTTGCTGTCTTTGTGCTGCCATTTAATAAGGATTCTTTAACCTCAAGGGACAAGGCCTTCTGCCGACTCTTGCAGTGCTAGAAAGGAACGCTGTGACAAAACAAAAAAAAAAACAGATCCCAGATCTCTTATCTGCCGCCTTCTCTGCCAGCAATTGTCAGCAAAAATAAATAAATAAAATAAAATAAAATAAATAAATAAATATCTAAAATGAAAAAGAAAAACAAACTCCACTGAAGCTTCTGTCTCCAAAACCGGTGGTGCTGTCAGCTCCTATTTACAATCTGTGTTTATTCCCTGCGCAGGCTTTTCATTTATTTAACAGAAAAATATGCGTTGGGGTGGTGACTCGCAGGAAGACATGTCAAGACACATCGTGAAACCAGCAGTGTCAGGGCAGTTAACACTTCAGTAGACAGCACGGTTGGTAAGAGTGCTCACACAGTGATTGTGCTGTGTGTCAATGTCAACAAGCACCTTGGCAAAACTCAGCTTTGCGTTTTTTTCTTAAAGCCTTCACTTCCATACCTCGGAATGTATTTGAGAACTATACTTATAGGAGCTATGTTGTGTCGTTAAAGAAGTGGCATCAATTTCACAGTACAACCATAGTCAACTAATAATATGAACAGCTCCATCTCCCAAAATCCAGCTCCAACCTCACACCCTCGTTCTACCAGAGGCAGATAGCAGCTTGGAAAACAAAATAGAAAAAAGAAGCAGAAAAAGAAGAAGAGGGCATTTTGGCAGTGCATTGTTTGACTTTCAGCAGATCGAGCCTTCAGCAGAGGAGAGTCAGTCAGATTAATAAATAAGAATGCATAAAGGGTGAGCACTGCTAGCGGGTCTCCCTTGGATATTGCTGAGGAGTCTGCACACCTGCCCAGACTGTCAAGCACCAGTAGGCTTTAGTGATTTGGTTTAAGGTAAATTTAGCACAGGCCACTGGGGATTTTACATCCAATTCTCTTTTTTCATAATATAATAGACATTGGAGTTGAGGGGAAAGTCAAATAAATCATCTACAGGTGGCGAGTTGGGTCCTCAGTCACCGGCTTTGTCAAATTAAATTGTTAGGATTCAAAAGTTGCTCACCTCCAGCCATGGTGTAACTAAAAGAAGCCATTTGGATATATTAAAGGAGACTGCGTCAAAGTGAGACAAGTGGCTGATACCAATAAGGTGAATACCATGAAACTATATGGAAAATCTATTATGGATGATTCTGTAAGAGTTAGGGTTGTCTCTACTGTATCTGTACCCCATCCCGAATGGATAAGAGGTAAGGACAATGGATGTATGATTCTACAAAGCCCAAGATTACATTGATTAAGATCGTGAAAAGGCTGTGGCTATGATAAATAAATATGGGTTAAAGGAATATGACCACTAAAATAGTGCTGGTTTGTGACCGTACAGGAAAACTGGACTTTTGCATTAATTTTAATTTGCTGCATGATCCAGTGAAAACGGTGCAAAAAAACAAAACACCTGTTTTGCTGAAGCTAATTATTCACAATTACTTTTACAGTTTAGCAAAATAAACTGAGAATCACCATAGGGACAAGTAGGCTATGAAGTAGTGAACCTTTTTAAAGTGTGAATACAGTCTCAGCATGTGATAAGAAGACACAACGACTCAGAGGTTTGAGCTGTTGTGACTCTCTCATCCAGGAATGATGTGAACATTCACAGTTTGCTGGAGGCTTTTCCAAACTCATCAATTTAGGCAGCTGCCAGTGAAAATAAGATTTAATATCCCAGACACAGAGGCTCAGTTTGTTCTGCAGACCTTCACTCCATGCTTATGAATGATACTTTTGAATGACCCTTCATATCATATTACAGGCTGTGACTGTCAGTTTTAAACTGACTGGAGGCAACTCCACAACTGTGTAGATGCAAGGCCCTTGGATACTTTATTTAATGGGTTAGGGGTGTGGTTAAGGGGTGGCACAGTGGCGCAGTGGTCAACACTCTTCTCAGTTCTTCTCAGTTTGATTCCCAGGCCCTGGGCCTTTCTGGTTTGGTCTTGCATGTTCTTCCTGTATCCATGTGGGTTATCTCCAGGTATAGTACTCTGGCTTCCTAACACAGACCAAAAATATGCACAAATGTGAGAGTGTGTGACAGTGACTGATGACCTGCCCAGGGTGAACCCTGCCCTCACCCTATGTCAGCTGGGATTGGCTCCAGCCCCCCAATGACCCTGCATGGATAAGCAGTATAGACAATGCATGGATGGGTGGGGTTTAATTAGTTGGATCAACCAACACTTGACATCACTTTTTGATTCAATTATTACCAAACTGTCACTGCACTGGTCCATGTGGGCTCTGCCTAACTCTCACGTTTCACTTTTCTCACTCTAATGCTCACGCTAATGTCAGCTTTGTTAAACTCACAAAGGTATGACTTTTTCAAATGGAACATTTTTCATATTTTCTTTTCATAGCATTGATTGCTTCACAGTAAAACCTACTCATTCTTATGAATGTAATTGTCCAGTGTAGTCAAATACACGGAATATGACTCATCCAGCACACTGTCTTTGTAATGACCTAAATATCCTGGAAAATAAAAAAAGAAATGTCTAATATTAAAGCAATTTATGGTACCCTGTATGATATATTAGCTTTTAAGTCCTTACAAATCCAAAGACATGAACAGTTGAATACAGTAGTTCATCCAGGCCTCACACTACACGTATGGGTTTAAATTAAAGGCCCATCTTAGTAACACATATCAAGTTGGTATACTGATACCATTTTCTGTGTCTTTGGGTTTTATCGTGTGACATGTGTCAGTGTTGATACCCATGGGCACACTTGCAGTATTTATTAATCTCATTTAATTATCAAATCTGTGTTATGTATTTCATCGTAACTGCTTCAGCTTCAGTTGCACATATCAGTCACATATCTGTCCGTCTGTGTGTTGCAGATTTGACCAGTGTGAAGCTGTCATGGCCCTAGAGTGCTAGAGGGAGAGAGAGGGAGAGAGAGAGAGAGAGAGGTGCTGGCCATGGGCAGCTGGAGGCACGTACACTCGTTAGCCTTGCTCGCTCTCCCTTTCAAATGGGGCCTTAATGATTTATAGATGTTTGCTTTAAAAAGTCATTGGCATTAATCCCATGGCTCATTAACCATTTAATTAAAATTAAATTCTGTGTTAGGACTAAAACAGATTGAGAGTATTTCCTCCTGGTGGGAGGCTGTTGAATCACCTCATTTTCGGAAACGCTCCATGTGAGGGGGATATGTACCAACACACAGCTGACATGTAGGAACAACCGCTAGCAAAGTCAGAGGCAGGACTGACTGCACAGATTGATCACAATTCACACTCATGTTACCATTGAGAGCACATTTTAAATCTTTATAACTTTAGATCAGCATGCCTAAAATGATTTCATACGGCTTATTGATCCTGAAAAAAAAGAGCATGAGCATCTAAAGAAGTGTTTGTGTGTTTATCCTCATCAGCAGCAGCATAAGTGCAAATAAGCTTCAAGTGGACAGCAGGTGAGTCATGACCTGGATATAGAGTAGTGTCTTTTTTCACCTGCTGGGAATTAG
Organism: Trachurus trachurus; assembly: GCF_905171665.1. Taxonomy (NCBI): domain Eukaryota; kingdom Metazoa; phylum Chordata; class Actinopteri; order Carangiformes; family Carangidae; genus Trachurus; species Trachurus trachurus. The sequence goes on along the minus strand of NC_139893.1, from coordinate 23,945,395 downwards.
TTGTATAAACATGAGTGTGAACTGTGACACAACACGTATCACCATGCCGGCTCATATCTTTATTTTCCAGCCGACTGGCTGAATTTCTGATTCCCCACCAAAAAAAAAAGATCTCCGTGTGCAGCTCTTCAATATTTCTGATGACAACTACAAAGCAGCACCGTGCAAGACCCTTACATGGCAATACACCTGTCTTATATTCTCAGTCACTGAGATTTTAAGGTTGCCCAAAATAAGTTCTGCTGACACGGTGGTCATTAGTGGAAATATTATCAGTATGTAAAAAATGTCTAATTCAACAGGAATGGAGTGCACTGTGCAAAAGCCACTCTTTTTTTCGTTTTGTTACGACTATGCATTTTGCTATTTTAATTATACTAGTTTGACATTTTGGAGGTTTTACATCTTCCCCCTGAAAATTAGATGTGAATGCTGATGCCACTCACTTTCGTAAATATCATGCCAAGGAGTGAAGTTTGAACTTACAAAATATTCTGCTTCCTGTCCTAAAAGGTACATTTCCTGTTTACATACTGTACCCTCAACAATAATAATATATCCAAAACAAAACAGTCTAACAGTATCTTTGAAAATGTGTCTAAATACACAGTTACCTGTCTTCTGTATTATATTTTAACAAGTTATAATTTGGCCTATCAGGGAATATATGCTTCAGCACAAAGCATCGTTATGTCCAACTTCTCTCTTTCAGTATTTCCTGCTACCATCAGTACAGCAACAAGTCATATCGGAAAGCTTTACTCCAATAGTGATACAGTGTAATTAAGAGGTAACACTCCATCACTGGGCCCAGAATCTGTGTAGTACCTTAAATTGCTTTCTAAATAGGTCTATGTTACCCAATATGTGGTTTTCTCTGCGTGTTTCAACAAAGTGAAATGAACTTGGTGGGAGGATGGAAGTAAAAAAGCAAAGATTGATCGCTGTGCTCATTGGAGTAATTCAACCCCAGTCATTTTCCTCTGCAGGTTTTTATAGAATTTAAAATAGCAACACAGTAATGGGCCACACGCAAACACAAAGATGTATGCACGCAGGAACACACATACACAAGCACTTTGCAGGACTACATGTGGTCTCAAAGTGCTGGGAAATGAAAGAGGGTCGAAGGGATTAATTCATGTCTCCAGAAATACTCCTTTGAAAGTGTATTTGTTGCCACCTATGTAAGCTGAGATACAATGGTCCATTTTGGTTATCTGATCATCTCCTCCACATATCTACTTATTTAGAAGTCAGACACTTTCCAGGCAAAAGCGTGTTCCGTATGTTTCATGTACGGTAAACAATGAGCTTGTCTGAGCAGTTAAGCCTACAGATCACTGGTAACCGCTTGAGATATTGTCATAAGCACAGGCTGATTTACAGGCTTACTCATTCAAACCATAAAGCAAAGTCAAGTTCAGTTAAACGTGCAGTAGCCAAAGCACTGCTGATTTTCCCTTACTCATTTGTTCTGAATGCATTGTGTGAAAGTTGCTCTGAATACATTTCTCAATGTTAAGTCCCAGTGTTCAAGACAGTCACTTAAAGTGCAAAACAGTTATCTGGCCACCAAACTATGAATTCAACATGGTGAAGCCAAGATAAGTGTTTTTGTTCAGATATTTAGTTAGTTTAAGTTATTTTAAAGGGGTACTCCAACTATTTAGTCTTGCACTTCCAAGAAAAACCAACCAAAATCTTCTTTCATGATGGTGAAAACTATCTTTGCAGTGTCATTAATTCATTAATCTATAAAGTAGCATATTACTACCAGTTACTCAGAGCCGTCCAGTGGCCTGAGGAACAAACCACATTCTCTTCTCTTCTCTTCTCTTCTCTTCTCTTCTCTTCTCTTCTCTTCTCTTCTCTTCTCTTCTCTTCTCTTCTCTTCTCTTCTCTTCTCTTCTCTTCTCTTCTCTTCTCTTCTCTTCTCTAACTATCACATTGGTCCATTTAGATACTGTCCTGGACCTTCCTCACCTCATCTGATAAAACACTGTCCTTGGACTTTGGCTGTCAGCTGCTGTCAATGACACAGTCACTGATGTGCACAGCAAAGATGATTGTCTTTTTTGTCTCCCCTTATTGATAAAAAAGTAGGCTATACATAAAACAGTAAGTCTGTTGTACCTACTGATTAAAAGGGTTAGTAACTCTAATTTTAGGAATTATAAAGACCTTGTTTTCTTATCACCACCAGCCTTCACAGAAATGACAAAGCTGAAAAGCCACATATAAATATTTCATAAACACACTACCTGTATGGTTACATTCCTTAGGACAATGATTAGGATTAAATAATACTTTAAAGATATCATTATAGTCAATTTACAGGAGAAAAATACCGGATTTCCTCAATTTACACCACACATTGTTATGTCTGTGTCTTTGTAATACTGCAACATACACCTCTACTTGCATTCCTCACTAGACCAATCATGTGGGTTTTGTTAGTCTGCCTATAGTTGCTTTTATTTGATACAGAGGCAAAGCCTCTGTAGATGAGAGGCATATTAGCTTAAGGGAATGACTAATGTAGCTGCAGCTTACCGCTGTAAATGCAGGTATGTGTTTGTGATGCAACAAATTGCCTGGATGGATGTTAATGTATGCAAACATGACTCAGAGTGTAAACTCTTGAAAATGGCCGCTTCACTTTGTTGTTTAGGCAGACAATAACAGAACTGCCGGTGGGTTATGACTTTTCCAACTAATATCTTTGCTAAAGTCTGGCTAGCGGCCAGTAGGAAGAGGCAAGCTAGCAGACGGCACCACATCAATATCTAAACTAGCCACTAGAGCCTGACTCAAACGATAGGGGACTTTAAAGGTGGCAGCTGGTGAGTTGATGTGGGGCTTCCCACGTTCTGCTGAGGGGCTTTAGATTCATTTAAATGATAGAGATTACTTTTAAGCGCTACGCACATTAATTGATGTTGAGAACTGGGAGATGGGAACACTGGAGGATATAGTCTACCAGAGATGAACATGGATGGTTTTATCTTGTCTCTTTGTTTTCTGGGACTAAACAGATGCATATTATGTCCAATCTCCCACACCAAAATACATCTCGAGTACTGTCTGTCAAAAGGAAGTGGAGGTATGAACACAGATTGCTCTGATTGTTTGTCATTTGTTCAAAGAGAGTTTTCTTTTCTTTTTTTTAGATAGGCTAACTGTCTGCTGGATTCATATATAATGCACAGTGTTAACTCTTTTCATCTTACTCTTAACAGGAAGGCAAGTGTATTTATCTGATCATGTAACAATACTTTAACAAACCCTTTCCTCCCTCCCACTCTCTGCCTTTTGCGAGCCTCATTGTAATTCTTCCCCAGCTTGGTTTCTATCTTCACTCACTTAGTGGCCCAAGAGGTGCTTCTAGCTCCCCGAGGAGCCTGCTGGCTCACGGTCAGAGGCCCTTTGAGCTGCCAAGTCAACTGAGGCCGTCGGTCCCCCTACTGTGTGTTCCTGCATGGAGGCTGCTGGGATGCTGGCGCAGGCCCATTGATTTACTGCCTTTGGCTAGGACACTCTCCAAGGAGCTCCCATTCTGGCTTGGATATCATTTATTTGGGACACATTTGGCAATGCTGGCATCTTGGCCCTCTTTGAAATCCATCGTCCAGAGACAAAATAAATGAACGGTATCAAAGATGTGTCAACCATGATGCTTTTTTCATGAAGGATGGAAGGAAGGGATGGCACACCAAAGCAATTGTGTCCCACTCAGCACAGCACCCTGTTCAAAACAGACAATGCACCAAAGCACAACAAAAGCTTGAATAAGACTGTATCAGTCCTGACTGCAGGTGGAATGCACATGTCAAAATCATCCAATAGAGTCACACCTGACTCTTTGTGGCAGGACGAAGGAGGGCCCGGGCGGGGTTTGAACCCTAGTCTCCTGGGTAAGAGTCATGTATGCTGACCATTCAACCAAAGGGATATCCCTATGGCCAAGTAGCCAGGACACATGATCAATTGGAGGCATAGTGACAGTATCGTCAACTGTCACATCTTCATAATTTCTAAACCACTGCTGTATGGACTTTTTTTTTTCTTTTTCCACTGTGGATTTGATCAGACAGATCTCAAATGCATCATTCTGTCAAAAGTAAGTGGTGGGACGTAGCTGTGTGACAGTGCAATGTTTGTTACTTCACACTTCGTCTATTGGGCATCGAGTAGACAGCGCAGGCATTCAGAGACGTCTTATTGTTCCACTGTTTTCTAGGTGAAATTTCTGTGTTGATACTTATAGACAGGGGAAAAGTGTGAAAGCTGTAGTTGAGTGGCAGCATTTTGTTTTGCATTTGTCTCCAAACAGATGCATAGCTGTCATTCAAGGTCCCATTGAAGATTGCTATCAAATGTAATCGCTTCAAAGCTTATTCCCATGGATGCCCGCTTACAGATACAGCTTTTTTCAGGTGTCTGTCAAAAGGATGTTGCAGAGGGGCATGCAGCAAAAGCTTCAAATATATGAATTTAAATATAGAATGGGCAAAGACATTATGATTCACATCAGGCACTTCTAAAGCAACATAACACATTTCAGGTTTCAGTGTGTTTTCAGCTGTATTGCTTCCATCATTAAAGACATGCTTTGCTTCAGGGAGGAACGAGTAGAACGGACACCTTATCTGTTTAAATTGATAATTTAAACTAAACACCATACATCAAATGATCTTTTCTGACGATTCAAATCAAAGGGAAATGTAAAAAAAAAGTGAAATAAAAAAACAAAAAACAATTGTTAAGCCATACTACATTCATCAAGCGACGGTTCTCTCTTTTTTTTCAACTCTCATCAGAGCTGTTTGGCTTTGTGGTTTAAATTTTGTTCAGCAAATTATCTCTGTAAAATCAATTAAATGTGACCCCAGTGTTCGCCTTTGTAATATTTGGAATCAATCAGCTCATGGCTTTGTATGGATTTGCAATAGTACACCCTTCAGTCCCCTTAAGAGCAATCACAGCCTTTCGATCACACTGTCGTCACCTCGGGCTACAAAACATGTTGGCTCAGAGATGCTGCCATTACAAAAAAAAAAAAAAAACTCACATTGGTCTTTCATTGAAGTGCTGCAGGAAAATAAATTGTTTTAAGTGCATGGACAGCATATAAAAAATGTTGACACAAGTGTGAGATGTGAAATACTTGATAACTGAAGAAAATTACAGATTTTTTGTATGACATAGCACAGGACAGTGCATTAAGTCATAGTGGAGGCAACCACCTTGCTCCTACAGTTACTGCACTCTGTATCTGTTTCCCTGTACAAAATCAAGCTCAAAACTGAGCCAAACCGCAGTAACTGCGCAGTTACTGCACTCTGCCTCTTTTCCCCTGTACTCCAGCTGCAGTTACTGCGCTTTATTACACACCGCTAGCCAGTTACGGTAGCTAGCTAACGTTAGCTTCGGCAGGTTAGCACCAGCACAGGGACGGTGAAAACCTGTCAAATCTGTGTATTTTCACTAATCTACCTATACAACACATTTGGAAGGCAAATCAAAAAACTTTAAAGCCATTTTTCTCAGTTTCACTGTTCGCGTAGTTACTGCGGTCTGGCTTAGCAGGGCAGTATAATGAACTAGTAGCCTACATGTAGTTTAAACAGGTTGTAAATCACATATAAATGCGAGTTGGGTGCTCTATGTTCTGCACTGCACAGTCATATTTGGTAGCTGAAAAAAGCACTAATGTCTCCTTCTGTGGCAGAATTATTATTGATCCTGTGTTGGAGATATTTATGTCCCTTCCTGCTGGGATAAAACACATGTTGTCTAAGAATCACATACGCTAAGCATAGGGACTCTGCATGACACACAACACTTTGACCATGTCAAACTGTACACCAGTGATCATCAACTGGTGGCCCACAGGCGGAATCCGGTCCGCTGAACCTTACAATCTGGCCTATCTCCTGACTGAATTCTGAATTGTGAGGATCAAAAAGATCTCAATGTTAAAGGATCACCAACCTTACCAATATGGGCTCTATTTTCGTAGACTAGGTGCAGGCGCAGCGGATCTGCCCTGCACTTCGCCTTCGCTTCGCCAACGGGGCGTGTCCAGTAGCAGTTTGCAATTTTCCTTCATCGCGCGACCATATATTTGGACACTGCAAGCTTGGACCGGACCAGAACATCAGTTTCCTCCCGTCTCACTTGCTGTGAGAGATGATAGTTTATTTGTTTTCAGTTTTATTTGTTATGGTCGCGTGACGATGCGGCCGCTCTCCCGCTAATAAATCAAGTAAATAAATAAATATAGCGGATCATCGCAACGGCACAGTGTGTAGTGTCAACACAGCAGCAACATGCAGTCATCCATCCTCACTGTCTTGCTCTTGGGACATCCACGGCTGCCTTTTTGTCTCAGTCCCTCCCTGGTTTCATCTGTGTTAATTCAGTCAGGCTGAGTTTCCATTACGCACGCCGACAGCCTTTGATCTGTCATCAGTGTGACGGGACAATCGATATAGATATACGTGTATGTGCTGATTCAGATAGTTACAATAAATAGGGGTTATTGTGATTATTATGTGCGCACTGCGAGCTGGGCAGTCAAAATACCACTGCGCTGGCTGCGCTTCGCCTTGCGCTGAGAGTAGACCAGGTTGGAGCTGGCGAGCTTTCCACGCACTCTCGGCGCGGTCTATTGGCAACAAATTGTCACTGCGCCAAGGTGAATCTGTCGACACCTCCCCCTGCTGCGCGACCACTCCCATCTCGGCGCACAGCAGTCTGCCAATTTATCAAATTCGCTGTGCACGTTGTTGCACTGGACGAAAATACCACTGCGCCAGGGTTCTCCTCGCTGCGCCCCCCTGAGTTGCGCCAGGAAAATAGAGCCCATTGTGTCACCTGAGCCAAAGACAAATCTTTATACCAGTTTCACTACATTTGTCAGTTATATTCAGTTTTAATGTCAAGCTCATGCTTGCATGAGAGTCTTAAGTGTGAGCTCGCACCCCTGATTTTGGCCTTCTCTGATTGGTAAGAGGCACAAGACTTACTCAAATGTCCATAAAGGAAGATTTCTGCACTGCAGCCAGGCTGTAGATAATAAGATTTGTTTTGCAGCAATATTTCAATGACAAACAAAAAGTCCAAGCTTTCAAAGACCAATATCATTATTTCAGATCTCTCTTTTTTTAATGAATTAAAGAATGAATATTTCTCTATTAATCTAGTTTTGAAAAGAGTCCTTTTAGGTTAGAGGCTTAATTTGGGGGTCACACTTAACGTTAGCTTACCATGTCCTCTCAGATGAAGTGTGATGCTGGGGTGGTGGGCTTGCATATGCATGAGTAGATCCTAGGGGTTGACAGTAAACAAGTCATTCCCACCCAACGGATATTCTTCTCATGCAGAGGACACATGCAGCTGTGGCACAAACTGAGGCGGTCATGCCAAGACGTCTCATGCTCTAGTCGAGGATGACATGTTGATGCTTCACACCACATATCATAGTCACATAATGTGTCCCTGCTGGGGACAGTTACCCTGCAACCTTTGTGTCTTTGTGTGTCCTGTGAAGGCCACAGTGGAAATAACACTGGACAATGAGGCATGTGTGTGAGAGTATGTGTTTAAAGTGGACTCACTGCTCCTTGTCTCTGACATATGCTTTTGTTGATTTAGGATGAGACTTACAAAATAAACTCACTTCCATGGCTTACCCATCAGCTCCTGATGGATTTTATTAAATGAGAGTGAACAGGTTGAAAAAATGCTTGTAGTGCGTGTAGCACAAAGGCACACAGTAACAGTTGTCACGTCTGTATCTGTAAGCAGATGGTAAGCTTTGCACAAATCTTCACATTAAACATAAACTATACAGATATGACAGTATCATTGATCTTTGAGACTGTCCTGTGAAAAACGATCCCACGCGACAATGACCGAGAGTTAGTAGAGAGAGATATAGATATGGATAGATACGTATTTATGGATATCAAAAAGTGCAAAACAACACTGCAGCCATTATAAGTTATGAACCAGTGGGAGGTCAGACATGAATTAGATAATGAGACACATAAAACTCATTCAGATAAACAAACAGCAATCTTAGAAGGCAAAACAGTGTCTGCCCACAGAAGTTGGTCGGGGTCTTGGCAACTTTAGCACTGAACTTCGGCTCGATCTCAGGTGCTTGGCGCCAAATGGATTACTGCCTGGTTTGAGGTCAGATATGATGCCTTATTAGCTCATGAAAGAGCAGGACGGAGTGCCAGACCATTGTTCTCCATACTGAGATGAAAGACTAGCTGGCTAATGAACATCTGCCAGCCAGCATAAGGACCCCAGCAGACACACAAAACCTTGAATTGACCATTCCTGAGAGCAGCTGCTCTGATCAGAAAGATTTTGATGTAAATTTAGACTGAGGGTTCGCCATGAAGCAGCTGTAATACCCAAGGACCAAGATTAGGGAGAAGGCAGGCCGTGCTCCTCTTATGTGTCTGAAGTGCCAAAGTCCATCAGCCTAACCTCTATTAGGCTGAAGAACAGGATTCACTTGTCCTGTTCACTGAAGTCCAGATAGCAAAATATGAGTTAGATTTCGAAGATAAATGCACTGTCACCAGGATATGAGAAATTCTATCTGATTTTACCTGTGACTCCTTTGAATTAGGACAATTTCTAATGGATCATTTGAGACTGGTGTTGGTCTTGGATCAAAAAACTGGGAGCAAAGCCACATATGAATTATGTAAATCGTGGATGTATGGTATCTATTGTACATGGCTATTTGTCAGACAAAATAGTCTGTGAAAAAATATGAAGGCATTGCTTATTTTCTACAATTAAAAGAACTGACTGATACTCAGTAGTTTTGCCCAATATTACTCTCATATGTTTATCTATGTTTACTCTTTAAAAGTACCAAACAGGTGAAACCTAACTCAACCTTGATTGAAAACCAGTGAGAGGAGCTGATTTGATTGTTGAATAAAAATGTTGTGCTCATGCAGGAACTGTTTAGACAAAGCTAAAACATAAATAAATTGTCAGGGTATTTAAGCCTTTTTTTCCCCTCCCTGTGATGTTTATGATAGAAATAATACTGCTTATCAACAAAACAAATACCTTTCTGTCATGTTAAGTACAACTGGTCAGGGACATCATTAAGTAATCCTTCACATGACTCTATAGTCATTTACACAATGCAATAACCCTAACTCCTAAACCCTAAAGTGCAATTGCATTTTTCATACCACCAAACACTAGGAAATGATTTCCCTAACTACAGTGTCAGAACGCGTCACAGAACATATCAGAGCAGGATCTGGATGCGGCAAAGGCTACAGTACAGTGTTAATTAGGTTACTGATACTTTCCACACCACAATTACTCATCAAAGTGGCTCATCTCTCATTTGTCTGGTCATCTTCTTCTCTCTTTCAGTCTCATTTCACAGAATGTCTTCTGCCCTGTACATTTCTTACAATAAGGTAACACAGAGGGTGAAAACTCATGATAACACACATCATTGAAGAAAAAAAGTGAGTTAACTGTTCAGACAGAGGTTTTAGGTGAAGCTCTTAGAAGCTGTTATAAACAGTGTTAGGCAGTATCAGAGCTTCTTGAACATACTGTATGTGAACTAAGTTTACCCCTGCAGATAGAGATGGAGATTGGATGTAATTGTTTAGGGATCCACTGCTCTTCATGAAGGGGGCTGATGCATTTTGGATGAAACCTGAGGGATTTAAAGACACCCTAGGCGGGTCACTCAGACTGAACCATCCTGGCCTGAAGCGGAAAACAGTCAAATCAAGGGTAATGCCATGCCTGAGTCTGTGGACAGTTAGGAGCCATGAAAAATTTCCCCTGTTTCCATGCACCGTGGCTGATCCGTGACGGATCCGTGGCGGCCTTCCGCTTGGTCCGCGGGGGTAATTCAATCCCCCACGGTGACGTAGTGGATGCAGCCACGACTGTTAACGCCCATGAGTAGCTGGTGTGAAAATCAGCTGCAATGCTTCATTTGTCCACGGGGAGGAGCAGTGATTATAGGGGCCATAGGGGCTGACATTTTTTTCAGGGATCCCGTGGGTCACTGGATGGGAATCACAGCCGCCGTTATATAGTGATAACATCCGTCTAAGGCTGTCTTTACACTTGATGGTTCAAGTGGCCTAATTCCGATTTTAAACGGGAAAAAGACGTATGGAAGCAGATAAGATCAGATTCAGGCCCTCGTCATATGTGTGGCGGCCTGGGAAAACCCGTCGGATGTCGCGGACGTTCGATTGTGGCAAATAGCCAAAATAGGTGAAAAAGTACTATTTCCACGATTTTGATATTTTGTGTGATTCTGGTACTTTGATCTCCCTACTACATCGTGGTGAATAAATATTTTAAAGCAATACTTACCGATCTGGCATTTCACTCAGCACAGCACAAACATTTGAAAATCAACAGCTCCACCTCCCTCACAAGTCCCACCCACCTCTCCCTCCTCCTGCATCTCCACGAGCCCCCTCCCTCCCCGCTGCATGCGTTGGCATGGCAACGGTAAACAGAACAGGAACGCGAGTGAAACGAGAACAACACAAACAAACACAACACCGGAGTTTTAAACCGTATAAACGGACTCAGTGATGATGACTGATGAGTTTTATAATAAACTGTTGTTAGCCTACTGCTACTGGAGACGCAGGGGAAGTGATTGTTACAGATTACAGTTCTCAACGAGCCGGGCTGGCGGCCGGACCAGCGCCACCTGATGCGCTGGTTCAGGCCGAAAATAAATCCAGACCGAGCCGAGTCGAGCCGCGCCGGTCCGGAGTTCAACCGGGTCCGGACCGCTGAGAACTCACAGAGCTAAGGGAGCTAACAGTAGCCTAGCCGTTAGCACTGGATGCTTTTGACTTCCTGTGTTTACGTATCACTCGGGGCTGATCACTATCAACGTTACAATATCAGACATGAAACTCCGCGACCAGCTGCGGCTGCAGTTATTGGTCTTTTAAAAAACTATGTATTTCCAAAAACCTTCTTTCTTGTGTGTTGTGACTCTCTCCTCTGCTCTCTGTGTCCTGCTACTGCTCTGTCAATAAGCGTTCTTCCTGGTCGGGAGGGGGGAGAGGAGGAGAGGGGTGCACAAAGTGATTACATATTAAGTAGGTTCGGTCGCTCGTCAAATCTTATTAATCGGACCGAATAATATTATTGGTCAGACTTTTCTCAGAATTATATGAGAATGAAAAAATGATGAGTTTTTAATCCTGTTGGGTTTCTCTTACATTTTAATGTATCATCAGATTATTAATAGCATTTTAACTTAGACAAAGAAATGTGCAAAAGTTCCAGAAAGGTAAGTATTGCTTTAAGAAAACAAAACAGAAAGTACTTATTTTTATGTTTTTATGGCGAGTAGAGCGTTTCATTTCCAGCTGAGCCGCAGCAGCAGCGCTAGAGGAGAGGATGTCCGTTATTGTAGAGGTAACATTCAAGGACACTCGGAAAGCAGAGAATCCCGCGATTCAGATGCTTTTTTACAGCTCGTCTTCATCATAAACGGTTCGGGAGGTTTTATTTTTGTTGTTGATGTTTTGTAAAACTTTTGCAAGTGCCGATGATAAGTTCGGTTTAGCGCCGATGCTACGTTCTGTTTAGCATTGATGCTACGTTCGGATTAGCATTGATGCTATGCTAGGTTAGCGTCTGTTCCCGTACCACGTGATTACACGCACCCTATACGGCCCCTTCTTGTCACAGAGGCACCATTCAGGGACCCTCGGAAAGCAGAAAATCACACGATTCAGATACAGTTTACAGCTAATCTCTATCATAAACGGTTCAGAAGCTGTTTAATGTTTTGTAAAACACTCGTCTTCAGAGGGTTAAAACAGCAACGTTCTAGTTAAAGCCATTTTTCTCACTTTTCAGTTTGTTGGTCATAATAGATTAAAATGGCCATAACTTTTGATCTGAAAGGGCTATCTCAGTTATTCAAACAGTTATGAATGGCTGAAAACTTCTAGTTTATGGAAATATCAAAAAATGAAAATGTCAAAATCCCACCATGTGAAGGGTTTTCCCAGGCCATCACACATGTGGAAATAAATCAGATATAAATTGGATATCTGCCAATACGTCTGAACAGACAGATGGAATCTTTCCTGGCAATACGTCCTGCTGTACGTCATCAATAATAATATTAATTCACATGCCCACACGTCTTGCTGAACCTCTATATAGCCCGTGATTGACACGTGGATCTGACCTGGACTACCATGGCCAGCTGCGATCACTGTAACTGAAATTATTACACTGTTTCATTTTCGTGGTGTCCGCACGTCAGCTGAGTTCTTCCTCAGTAAAAACAAAACTTATTAACCAGCGCATCCAGCGTTTCCCATTAATAAACGAGTCTGTGGTGGATGCAACTCTTTCTCTCGCGCTGGCGCACACGCGCACTTACACACACACACATGGGCACATGGACAGGTCGCGTTATGACAGTAATAAACATATGCCTAAATTGCACTAATGTGTTCAAATTGCTATCCGCCCCCCATCAGACCATCTCTGGCCACAATGGTCTATACAGTAACAGCTGTTTATGAAGCGGTCAATGTGACCTGACCGCACCTTAGGGCATGATCTCTGTCTGCGCTTAATGGGTCATTGGAACTCCCAGTCACACAAATCAGAGCCAAAAATGCAGCTTGTGTGACTCTATCGTCAAACCTCATACACATCAACTAGCGTTGTGAAGAAGAAAAATAAAAATAGTCTGTGCAAACAAGGACAATTTCGTACCGCCACCTCACAGGCCAGTTTTTTTTTTTTCCTCAGACATTTTATGCATTTATTTTGAAAGGACAGCTGGAGAGAGGTGGTCTGGTGGAATCGGACCCGGTGCTGTTGCACATGGGACTAGTCTCTCTTTATGGGGCGACTGCTCTAAGTCAGGTAGCCTATACAGTGTATAAATACAGTGTGTTTATTCAGAGGTTCTACGTATGTCATCGATGCGACACGGAAGCATAAACTAGGCTTTACTCTGACCATACAGTCGAGCTAACGTGTCCTTTTTTGTTAATTCTCCTCTCCTTCAGCCTCATGTTCTCACTACAGCTGTTATGTTGTGTTGTCTGTTCAGTGATGCTTCAAATGAATTACACAGCTGTTCAATGATTGGCTGTTTGTGTGTCACCCGTAGTGTCCAGGAACTTGATTGGCTGTTTCAATGAGCCAGCAGGGAGGCCAGGTGGGCCTGTCTGTTGGATGATTGGCTGTTCGCGAGTAACTAGCCTACTGTAACTTGTAATCTAACTAATTGACCTTTCGCAAAAGCCCCGCCCCCCTTAGTTACCGCTGCTAGCCCGACAAGCTTCTCGACGCTGCCCGAGTGTCAACAGTGTTTTTATATTGAGCGTCTTGCTCAGAGGCATATGAGCGCTATATTTATGAATATTAATAATCACTAAACAATCTGACACCACTACAAAATTGCGTGGTCACAATGTAAACATAATGGTGATCAAAATACGGCTTTTATCGATTCATAAAGTGCATCATGTAGCGCATCTGCAAGTCTGGACACTTCCCTGCTTTTTTGCTGTTTTTGTCCTGTGCATGTATTTTCAACGAAGCCTTTCATAATCAATCAGTGGATCGATTAATTATCATATGTTATGATGTAGCCTATAGTCTTATTTGTCATAAACAAGAGAATACGGGACGTGGTGTTTGTGTCGCGGACCGAGACCAGAGCTTCTTCTTTTCTTGCACTATTGAGAGTGAGGAGTCACGTGCCGATTTGGTCTGATCTGGGCGGGGTTTGAGCCGGTCGGCCATGACGGAAGGAGACGCTATCGGTTGCCAGGGGCAACGTCATCAGAACAGCACAGAGACGGACTAAATTCTAGCTCTTTTTTGCGCCAACAGATCAACAAATTACAAGAAAGAATAAGGAGAAAGTAAATCACTGGAGCAGTTTTTAACACAGCAGTGATTTCCAGGCATTGTAAAACAGTAAATTACGGAGTAGACGATTTTGTTTTGCCCATAGACTAGTAAGGCTTTTGCCGCCGGAATCCTTCCATCATGGCGGAGAAGGGGGGTGGGGCTCTGAGCTGTGACGACAACTCCTCACTCTCAATAGTACAGTGTTTCCTCATATGTATAGCTCCTATTTTTTATTTTTTAGAGAGAGAGAGAAGCGCTGCAGCAGACAGCAGTGCGTGGTGAAAGTGAAAGTTATATTGTCCGATCGCGCCCCCCCACCCCCCCACCCCATCCGACAGCCGCCACTCCTTAAAAAAAAACAAAAAAATCCTATTGGAAACACTGTAGTAGTGAGTGATTTCAGATACAGCCCTAGTCCTGCTAGCTTACCTTGGAGCAGATGTAGGCTAATTATGCTTGTTTATTTTCATGACATTTAGCTGGGAGGGGGAGAAGGGTCCGGCTGCGGGGGCTTCCACACGGTTTGACCCATTGTAGGCACCTCTCCTGTTGTGTTTTCAGCTTTGGGAAGGGAAACAACACGACTCCCCCAGCCAAACTCTTCGGGTAACTACTGTCCGACAATACACTTTGCTAGTCGGAGGTCCGAAGCTTGACGGACCTTGTTTACATAGTAACGGTTGCTATGATGTCTGATTGGCGAATGACCGTTCGGGGGTGGGGTTTTGCGAAAGGTCAATTACTTTTGAATTAAAGTTATTTAAGAGTTAAGAGGTATTCATGTAGTAGACTTTAAAAAAAATGGTATTCATATAGCCTAGTAGACACTGGAAAAGTAATTTTTCAGAGTAATTTGCAACACTGCTGCTGTGGATGAAATGGTAACAGAAGATAGCTAGGAGACAGAACCTGAGCACTGACAACTTCCCCCCTCAAAGTTGAATAGCTAGCTGCATGTTTGGCTCTGTATGTGATTTGTGTGACAATGGGAGACCAATTGCCTATTGAGTGCAAACAAAAGTTTGAGCAATGATAATGCTAATTCCCTGGCCTAAGGCAGGCACTGAATACCTGCAGTACTGCAAACATCTTCCAAAAGGCGGTTTATCACCTGTAATTCTATAAGCGCGGTTAGATGAAATTCATATAACATCAGAATGACTGTGGGAAATGTGTATTTTGTGAGAGAAGCACCATCTCCTGGTCATAGGCTACCATGTATTTCAATGAATGGGTGGAGTTACAGTAAAAAATAAATACGCCCAAGGAGAAGGAGGGGGTCACTCCAGCCAGCTGGGAGCTGGAGGGGAACTGGGTGGGAGGCGGCTGGCAGGCAGCTGACAGCCAGCTGGAATGGGAAAGATTGCATGGCTCCTACTGTATGTGTGCATACAATGTGCACAAACACACCTAGTGATCTACATAGGTGCTCATCTCCACTTGAGAGCGTCTGAATCTGAAGCTCTATACTTGCATACAGAACCATATCCCTTTGTCAGACTGTGATTGGACACCATGTCCCAACAGATATTGTTTTCTTTTCCAACATATTCATTCTCCAGCTCCTCTTCCTTCACTCAAAAAACTGATTCAAGCCCTTCTTTGATGTGACACATTTAATTGTTGTTTGATTTACTCAAATACATCTATTAAAAACTTATACATGTACATTTAATTGAGATAACATAATAATTTCACCTTGACATTCGCTAACTCAAAAAAAATGAGTTTCACTTGAATTGGGACCACCCACTGCGCATGTGCGAGGCAACACGCTCCAACCGTCTCTTTCTCACATTCTCCCGGTCTTCCTCGCTTCATTCTTCTCGGAGTCGGACATCTTCCTTGACACTGCTGCGAGATATAGCTGTTTTCCACTCAATGGTGAGTATTTTATTTTGTTGCATTTATAAAGCTGTTGCTGTTAACGGACCGTAAAGCCGTACGAGTTTTACCATCAGTGAAGTGAAGTCGCTAGCTAAGATAGCTACAGGAGGGAAAATACAGTTGAGTAGGCTAAGTGTCTGTGGTTAGGCGGGCCCTACTCTGACTAATGTTCTGCCCATAGGCTGTATAGAGGTTATAACCGTATGTTTTCTGGAAAAAATGTATGTTACATGAACATGACCTCTCGATATGGACCTGTTTTGGCTAGAGCTCCTCTCCCCTCACCCACTCACAGACACAACCACACACTTGCGCATTCAATCACGTCCTTGACTTTCATGGCTTATAAAAGCAAATTTGTCAAAAATCGCCGTTTTAAATGCTGTGTGTGTGATTTATGTGATGTCTATACAGTGTACAACACCAAAGGCTAGCCAACAGAGCCAACAGCCAGTCAGCCATGAAAATAGAGAGAGAAAAAACGGACTTCTGCATATTAAGTAGCCATGTGCTTCTGTTTGTTTGAGAAATGGTGGAAGACGGAGTGGTTATGGTTATCATAGATTAGTCGCTAGCCGTTAGCTAAGTTACCAGTTTGACTTTAATAACTCAGTGACTCAATAAACGGTCCATTAAAAAATTCTCCAGCGGATATCTGAGTTACAACGTGACTGAGCTACTGGAGTAGTTTCATGTCGTGTCCCACAACGAGAGGGTTTTAACAGCTGACGTCCTGCTGGTAGCTTAGCTACCGCCGTTAGCTTAGCTACTGCTATTGGGTGTCCCTGTCAGCTGCAGCTACTGAGGCACCGTAATAAGTCCCCCAAACGGAATAAATACAACACATAGCAACACGAAATACACACACACACACACAGAAATAGTAATGTTTCTTCAATCATTTCGGATTTGTCTAAACGCTGATAGGGCGTGAAAAACATGATATATATAGCTAAACTCTCGTTCGTTTTCTACCCAGAAGTAGTTGTAAACAACAAGGCGATTCGGTGCAGGCTGTCTTTTTAAATTGAGCAAACAAGGATTCTCTCTCTCTGTCTGCCCGTCTCTCTCTCTCGCAGCATTGGCTGTGTCTGCTTGATTTGTCTTGGGCTGCAACTAAAGATTATTAACAATTCATACATAATCTGCCCTGAACTGATATTCACCTAAAAGTTTTCAAGTGTGTATATACAGTAAACATTAAATACATAAATGTGTGTGCCTGTATATATTTATTATTATTTATTTTTACCAGCTCTATACTTTTTTTGGTTTTTACCACATGTCAATATCTACTGGCTAATTTTGAAATGATCTGTTTGCCAAAATGACTTTCTGTGGGATTACAATGATGATTTGATTTTTTTATTTGGTGTATTTTCATGACATGATGTATATATTATGTGAGGAAATGAAATTTTGAGTATCACTTAATATTTTTGTCTTATCTTTTGCAGTTTCATTAATGGTACCATGCTCCTGGAGGCAACCTCTTGGTGATTGTAAGTAATAGACAGCCTATTTAATGCTGCCAAGGGTTGATCTATACAATTTTCACATGTTAAATTTGAATTGTACTTATTGACTTTTCTCTCCTTTTCAGCATAATGAATGTGGAAGTGCAAAGAATGCAGTGTAGAACTACCTAGCAGGTATTTGTTGCTGAAGCATTTCAGGCAGACACATGGGCATTTTAGGGGTAGTTGTCACTTTCCATGTCCATACACAGATTGCCCTTGTACATTTAATACATGGACTAAGCTATTAAATCACACATATAAAAGTCATGCTAAGCAGCCAACTCCAAAGCCATTAGAAGTATCTACATTCCAGTGTCATGTGTGTTCTTGCAGAGAACTAGCTACAGAAAGAGATTTTTTTCAACACCTAAATGGTCATCTCAGGCAGAATGAGACAGTTCCATGTGTGTTTTTAGGCTGTACATTTAAAACCAACGTTTACAGTACATTTAACACACACAAAAACAGGAAACACAACCAATATTCATTAAAAGACTTTCAAGCAAATCTCATCAGTACAAGTACTAATTTGAATCAGTCAGATAATTCTGCAGATGGGCTAACAGAATCCATAGACACAGATCATGAATACGAAACACTAAGTCGTGATAATTCTGCAGAGTTACACCCAACTAATTTTATTGAGGAGAAAATTGCATGCATTTTGTTGAAGTTGGAAAATATTGTTCATATTCCGAAAGCTGTAATTGATGAGGTCCTCTCAGAACTTCACTATGTATTAAGTACAGAATCTTTGCCTTCCACAAAAGCTACAGTTTCTGCTGTATTTCAGAGCCATAATCTAGAAGTTGAAGATTCAGTCGTTGATGAGCTTTCCACTGTTATATGTGAATCTAACCCATTAGGCATAGCTATTGCAAAGGATGGCCCTCTTGCTACTGCTTATAAACGTACACAATACTATACTTCTCATTTTAGGGTAGTGGAGCCAGTTGAGTACATACTAGATGCCCAAAAGAAAAGGACATTTCAGTACATACCTATATTGCAATCTTTGCAGCAGTTGCTCTCTCATAAAGGTGTCCTTGATCATCTCGAAACTCCAAGAGTACAAAGCCAGCTATTGTCTTCCTTACAAGAGTACCGAACCATAAGAGACGGTCAGTACTTTAAACAAAATCCTTTCCTGTCTGAAGGTGGAGGATTTAGAATAGCACTTCATCTTTATGTTGATGATTTCGAGATATGTAACCCTCTCGGGACTTCTCGAAAAAAACACAAACTCTGTGGTGTCTACTGGGTTTTGGGTAATTTGCCACCAGGTTCCCATTCAAAACTAACCTCAATCTATTTAGCTGTTCTTTGCAAATCTGATGACGTCAAATCCTATGGCTTTAAAAAAGTGTTAGAGCCACTTTTGCAAGACCTGAATATACTAGAACAGCATGGGGTCTTTGTTTCGCAGGTTGGTCAGTTTGTTAAAGGTTCTGTGCAGTGTGTAATTGCTGACAATCTGGGTGCCCATGCGATAGGTGGTTTTGTTGAGAGTTTTTCTAGCGGGTCAGTGTGCAGATTTTGTACAGGGGTTAAGTCAGAATTTCAGACCAAAGATGTGAAGTCTGGTGCTTTTCAACTTAGAACCAGAGATATCCACGACGTTCATGCTCTGTCTGCTCAGGAAAGTGAAACTACCTGCTGTGGTGTCAAAAAACAGTGTGTTTTAACAGAGCACCTTTCTCATTTTCATGTCAGCACTGGCTATCCTCCAGACATTGTGCATGACCTCTTTGAGGGTGTTGTTCCAGTCGAACTCGCACGCTGTTTTAGTTTATTGATCTCGAAAAAATACTTTACTCTTGATTCCCTTAACACATTGATTCAAACATTTCCATACAAATGGGGAGACAAAACCAATCGCCCACATGCCATACCACGTTCTTTCACATCTAGAAACACTGTTGGCGGTAATGCACACGAAAATTGGGCATTGTTAAGATTTCTCCCCTTTCTGATTGGGCATATTGTACCAGAAGATGAACCAGCATGGCTGGTAATTTTGGATCTTAAGGATATTGTTGAGTTGGTCGTGGCCCCTGTACACACAGATGAGACCATCGCATATCTTGAGGCCAAGATCTATGATCACAGACAGCGCTATCTTGAACTCTTTCCACATGTTAAGCTCCTACCTAAACATCACTTTGTAGAGCATTATCCGGAAATGATCCGTTGCTTTGGACCTCTGGTTGCATTGTGGACAATGAGGTTTGAGTCTAAGCATAGCTTTTTCAAGCAGGTTGCTCGGCACACAAACTGCTTTAAAAATATACCTCGCTCACTCGCTATTAAACATCAGTTTATGCTTGCCTATCACACACATGCCTCCACACTCAAGAAGTCATCCTTGGAGGTCACAGATGTCTCTGTCATGCCTGTCGATGTCCTTAGTGAGGACATAAGATCTAACCTGCATCAGAGACATCCAGAGGTGACTGAGGTCCATATGGCAAAACATTTGTCTCACAGTGGTGTATGTTACAGCAAAGGGATGCTCATTGTACATGGATCTGTAGATGGACTTCCAAAATTTAATGAGATTATTCAGCTGTGCATTGTAAAGGAGAAGCTGTGTTTTCTAGTGAGAGATGTCTGTGCTTGGTATAGGGAGCATTATGGTGGCTTTGAACTGTCTGCCTCACCTACTAGAGAGGTTGCCCTTATTGAGCATGGTGACTTGGAGGACCCATATCCCCTTGTGGAATACAGCGTTGGGGGTCTGCGCATGGTAATGTTGAAAAGATTTGTCATCGTTAAAGGTTGGTGATATTATTGAATATAAATAGTGGAGCTCAGCTGATGTATCAATTTTCTGATATTAGCCTGATTGAAGACATATTGTCTGCGTTGTCTTATGTGCTGATTTTGTCTGTGTTGTCCCATGTGCTGATTTTTTTTCTTTTTAAAGAGCAAAATGCAGAAAAAAAGATGAATTCAAATCAGAAGTTTATTTATAGGTTATCAAATATAATAATCATGTGTCAAGTGTTTGCTAAGCAGCCAACTTCAAAGCCATTAGAAGTATCTACATTCATCACGTCATGTGTGTTCTTGCAGAGAACTAGCTACAGAAAGAGATTTTTTTCAACACCTAAATGGTCATCTCAGGCAGAATGAGACAGTTCCATGTGTGTTTTTAGGCTGTACATTTAAAATTAACATTTATTTTACAGTACATTTAACACACACAAAAACAGGAAACGCAACCAATATTCATTAAAAGACTTTCAAGCAAATCTCATCAGTACAAGTACTAATTTGAATCAGTCAGATAATTCTGCAGATGGGCTAACAGAATCCATAGACACTGATCATGAATAGGAAACACTAAGTCGTGATAATATAAATAGTGGAACACAGTTGATGTATCATTTTACTGATATTAGCCTGATTGAAGACATATTGTCCCATGTGCTGATTTTGTCTGCGTTGTCCCATGTGCTTGATTTTTTTTTTCTTTTTAAAGAGCACAATGCAGAAAAAAGATGAATTCAAATACATAAGATTATATATAGGTTATAAAATGTAATAATCATGTGTCAAGTGTTTGCTTAAACAGTCAACTCCAAAGCCATTAGAAGTATCTACATTCCAGTTTCATGTGTGTTCTTGCAGAGAACTAGCTGCAAAAAGAGAATAATAATCATGTGTCAAGTGTTTGATATTATATATGGTATTTGAGGGATCATTGCAAAAACTGTGTGTGGCTTAATCTAATACTATTTTTATTTTTCATTTAATGCAGTATATGGTGCTTATGTATTAATTTGTTGTGCTACTTGTCTGTTGTTTCAGATCAGGAGTAAAGGTATACCACAATGGCAGATCCAGTTGTTCTACGGATCGTCTTTGGTGATGGAACTGACTCAAGAAAATTGCACCTGGTTTCTGGAATTCCAGAAACAGTGGCTGAACTGCATAATCTTGTAAAGACATGCTTTCAATTGCATGAGGACTTCCGTATGCAGTACATGGATTCTGATTTTAAGGAGTTCATGAATCTCACTTCAACATCTGAAATCCAAAATAAGAGCACACTCAAAGTAATATACATGTCTCTCACACCACCGGAGGATACCTACATCACATTGTACCCAGTAGAACCGTCTGATGAGGCTACTACTAGCACAAATGCTCAGACATTTTCTTCTTCATCAGTAGCCTCATCAAGCAGCGCTGATACGCTCTACACATCGACTCCACATTCATCCCCAGAAATTCAGCTTGAGGGGTTGTCCTCCTGGCCCAAAGTCTTTGTGGTCCCTAAATTCACCTACGAGGCTGAATTTGAGCTACAGCAAAAGAACAATGAGTTTGAAACAAATGGAACACACTTCAACCCTGGCCCAAAGCTAAAAGGTATCATCCTTGATGGTCTCGCTCAGGAAATGATGAAATACACGAAATACCCAAAAGACTACCAGTGTGAAGAGGTAGCAGCAGCTTTGACAAGGACCCATCCTTGTTTGGGGCAGCTAGGATCCAAGACGGGATTTTGGGGATGGAAACAGTCTCTAAAATATAAAATGCAAAATTATCGAACAAAGCTTGGGAGACTCGGTCATCCTGAAATCCGTGTGAACTCCTTGAAACATAAGCGAGAAGGCCAAGGCAAAGCTGCAGCTAATATCAAGAAGCCTAGAAAGGCTGAAGTTAACTACATTCCTCTACACCCAAAAGGTGAAACTGCAGAGAGCTTAGAGAACGAGAGAATTGCTTTATTGTCAGAACTGAAAAAGCGTGACAATGAAGTAGTGATAAAAGCAAAAATGGAGAAAACCTTCTCCCACAGACGCCTTGAAGTTGTGGAGCAGAGGCCTATGATAGGAGACTTCAAAAACAGATGGCCTGCTCTGTTTGAGCCAAATCAAGTAAGTAAATGTTTGTGTGCTGTCAATTTATATTATTGTTCATGGTGATTAATGGCTGCAGTTTGTATTTTTCAATAATCCTGCATCCCTTTAAGGCAGTATTTATAAAAAACAAAATAAAAAAAGTAAAATGTATGTACATTGTTGAAAATTTTTCAGGTGAATGCAGAGTTCTTACGCATCACCACCAAGCCACTGGAATCAAAGTTCCTGTCACAGTTTGACCACTTTTCGGACAAGCTAACAGAGATCTTCGCATGCAAAGGAGGAGTTAAGGGGCAAAAGATCAAAAGCATCCTGGCAATTAAAGACCTGGTTAGTAAATACTTCAAATAAACTTTCACTGTCAGGTGGTAGTTTAGTTTTTTTCTGTAGCTGCTCAAGTACTTAACAACTGAAAATATGGTGTTTTGATAACACTAGGAAATTGATGCTACATGATTAGAGAAAAGGGGCTGTGGCTTTTGCCCAAACAAAAACTGTAACTACAGGAATGCACTGCAGTGCATCATACACAAAAAAACAGTCCTAGAACCAACACAAAATGGCATGCTGTCTGTCCTTGTACATGCACCTCTCCATGTAATGATAATCTGGTTTAAATTTGGCAAAGTATTCTTTTAATATCAGTAACATAAAGATGAACTGCACACAAATTACAACACATTGCCACACATTTTTACACTCTGGCCAGGTTTGAAAGCATTCCATGCTCTTACTAATCTCAAACCTACATGTACCTATTGCAGATATAATTTTAAGATAAGATGATGAGTCTTTGTCTCCCTTGGGAGAAATTCATTTTGGACAGACAGTCAAATTCTTGCACCACAATCACAACCAGATGTCTTTGTCTCCCATGTTTTAGTGCGATGACATCAGCGTAAGGAGGGAGTGCATCCTAAGAAGCCTTGTGGTCTACGTCAATGAAGACCCGGATGTGTTCTTTAAAGAGTATTTGGTAAGTTAATACATGTCTTTCTCATGTAGTATAATTGTTACCCATACGTATCACTAATGTAATCATGCAACATAAAGGATATTGCAACGCACATTTTTTCTACATTTCTTGCATTTATTTCACTGTATAGACTGTGAATTACATAGATACACATGACACACGCAGACACACCCACCTTTATAAGAAGGGATGGATTTGGGTTCTCAGTGAGTTTTGCTAAATATTTTCCATGTTAGATTCAAAGGGGATCACTGCATAGCTTTACAACTGAAGAGTGTTAGCCATAAAGCTGTTACTAACATACCACTCCGCTCTCTTGCACTGCTACAGCCTTGGCTTTGACAGCTGCAGCATTTTTCAAAAATATCCAGCAGGTGAAGCTAGGTTCTGATAAGTACTATTAAGCCACGTTTCCACTGCATGGTACCGGCTCGACTTGACCCATTACATGAAAGTACCTGGAATCTGGTACCCGGTACTATATATTTTTTTTCCTGCCCGGCTGCGGTTCCAAAACGGCTGAAGCGCTACTAAAATGTGACGTGTAACATTGCGGACAGCTGATTGGTCAGAGAGTTGTCACCAGCGGCTGCAGGTCATCACATATCACCACATTTCAATAAATAAATGTTTTAAGATGAACAAACTATGCAAGCCTGGTCGCTTTTCCGCTGTCGCCCCTTCCCCTCCCCATCTGGCCATGTGGGTTTCAGTTCAGGAGACTCTTAAGTTCTGAGTTGCGCTCATGACGGAATGGAACGGAAAACCCAGAGTTTCCCTCATATCAGGGTTCACTTACTATGAGTTGTCACAAAACCCGCTCCCTGGAATACCCCCCTGGAAACAACACTGATGTGTGCAACTGGCGATTCTATTAAATCTGACACACCACCATCACTACCAATGGCCAGATATCTTAGGTCAATTGTTATAGGCTACAGCCGTCTTAGAATTGGCACCTGCTTTTTGATCAAGACAACTGATAAACTGTTGCATTTATATTTTGTATATGGTTTTCTGTTTGTTATTTAGCATTTTAATTAAATTTGTTTTCTGTGTTTGTGTTGTTCAGCCCACTGATGTTGAGGATGCAGAGAGGGACATCACCTCCACAGTCATGGGCATTTACACAATCCGAAGAGACGGACACGAGGAGCCTGACGACGTGGGAGTTGTGATTGAGGGTACTAAAGTCCTCAACAACCTTGGAAGTGTCACTACAGGCTTCATCATGCTATTTGGGCTCATTTATGCCCTTGATCTAGCCTTTCCCGAAAATCTGAAGTACACCTTCGAGTTCTTCCAGAAAATCATAATGAACCTGGATGGACACAAGCTGAATTCAAAAATACAGCAGCTGAAAATAAAACTCTTTTCATAAGGGACTCAGACTTTCCACTTGGTGGCCTTAGCCATTGTACAATTTGAAACTGTATTGTTGTGTTCCAAGTACTGGAAACTCGTTTTAAAGTCAGCAGAGTGATTTCTTTTCTTTTCTAAAATGTGAAAGGCAATGCAGTGTGTTCATTACAGCGAAAAAACTTAAGAGAAGAGAATAAATCCAAGCTCTCAGTCAAGTTCAAAGTCCTTGTATTTATCAGTTTAGTCTGAGCTTGGTGGAAATATTTCTATTTTTTGTACTGCTTCTATGTGTGAATGTGTTATATGTATATTTCATACCAGTTTTAGGCATTACAGTTAATGGTAAACAGTTCTTCCAGAAAATGATAATGCACCTGGATGGACACAAGCTGAATTTAAGAATAAAGCAGCTAAAAATAAAGCTCTTTTCATAAGGGACTCAGACTTTCCGCTTTGCAATTTATGGTAAAAACCAATGTAGTCTGAACTGGTAATACATTGCCTTAGCCATTGTACAATTTGAAACTGTATTGTTGTGTTCCAAGTCCTGGTAACTAGTTTTAAAGTCAGCAGAGTGATTTCTTTTCTTTTCTACAATGTGATAGGCAATGCAGTGTGTTCATTACAGCGAAAAAAACTTAAGAGAAGAGAATAAATCCAAGTTCAAAGTCATTTTATTTATCAGTTTAGTCTGAGCTTGGTGGAAATATTTGTACTGTTTCTATGTGTGAATGTGTTATATGTATTTTATACCAGTTTTAGGCATTACATATTGCAGTTAATGGTAAAAAATGTTCATGGTTGATCCCAACTTGTCACAACTTGCCTTAGCTTTGCTACCTGAAACAGATATCTGTGCTTGTAAAGACAGTTTTTCTGTGACACAAAGTCATGATGTTGTTGAGTAGATGTCACCAATCCGTTGAGTTTCATGTGGAAGTTCAACATATCTATGTAGGCTATATTTGGATGTGTTTTTGCCAGTTTTAAATAAAAACACATCAACCAGATTTGGTGTTATGTGTGTCTGTGTGGGGGTCACATGAAAAAAAGGAAGCATTTTGCCTCATTTTATTTTAGACTAATTATATTAATTTGAGTTGAAGAAATGTAAATCAGTTTAGGTCAACTAATGTAATTACTTTATTTTGACTGTATTTGATAAAATTGGGTTTGACCAACTCAATTTTATAATGTTACATGGAGACACTTAAATGGAGTTGGGGCTACATTAATTTAATGGGTGGAAAACCTGCCCACAATTTATTTGTGTTCATCCAATGAGTTATTTTTTTGAGTGTTCATGTATGCCCAATTTCTCTGATAGCATTGATATTTTGGACACCCAATTTTTTTCCTATGATGGTCCCAAACTATCAACAAACACACCTTGCAATCAACATCACTGACCTGACCACATTGTGTACTTTCTTGCTGAAATTAACTTTTTTAGTTAAGTTCAACATTATCTTGGATTTTTAGACTTTTAGACATTTGGACTTTGGATAAATGATCCAGCTGAGAATATTACTACTGTCAGGTAACCCTCTATTATAAAAGGAGAGTAGAAATCACAGGACATGTCTGTTCTGTGCTAAAATGTGTGTTTCTCGTCTATAATACACAAATCTATATCTCTGAGTAGTCTTCCACATTCAGGCTTCCTTCTCTTCCTACTCGGGGCAGAACTCTGTGGGAAACAGTAGGAGAGGCACAAACACAACACCGTAGGGAGAAGCAGGTCCGTGGAGCTGTGTGCTGTGGACTTGCGAATGTGTGCTGCATGGTGTCGCTTGGTTTGTGAACGCACATGACATGCGTCTACATTGCAAGTAATGGGTTTGAGCGTGCAACTGGCAAAGTCTGCTGTCAGAGTCAGACAACTCATATGGGCCCCCCTTTGGACGACTCGGCAGCGCAGCGCCCCTCTGGACAGTCGGTGCCCCTAGCATTTACCTATACTGCCTATGCCATGGGCCAGCCCTGCTTGAGGAGCTAGCTGAGGTTGAGCAGTGCTCATGGCTCTTTGCATGTTGACTCTGCTGTTCCACGACCAGTGCTGGCTTTGGAAAAAAAAACCCTCCTCTTTTGTTGTAGAACAAGGAACTTTGGGGAAATTAGTTCAATAAAAAACTATTAAATGTCAGACCTTTTGTAGCTGCAGAACAAAAGAGCAACACTAACACCCAGCAGACACTGGATCAACTTTTATGAACTCCTGTGATGTCTGTTTGTGTGCGCAGGTGTGTCTGGAAGCATGTGCTGTATGTGTGCATGTGTGTACCTACTCCATGTCATAAAGGCACTGTGGCTGTGTTGCAGGGAGCCTGAATGTGTGACAGCCACACAGACCACAGGGGAGGAGAGGACGGCTACTCAGAGCTTGAAATATTGAGCTCTGGTACACGCGTAAGCAGCTCGCCTTCAGCTCCTATAGTCATGACTCCTCTCTCAGCCCAAGGCAATTACAATGGATGAGAATCAGCAGCTCTGGAACACAACAAGCTTCCTGCAAAAACAACACAATAAAGAGTAATTTTCAATTCCACCTCCACCTGTATGTATTGAAAACACATAAATGTATTCTCTTTGCAGCATAAACACAACAGCAGAGAGGAGGCAACACTGGTAATAAGGATGTGCTGGGAGTTTTTGCCATGCATGAATGAGCAATGCTAGGATAACATTAACAGAGGAGGAAGGAGGCTCTGTACCTGGATCAGCTAAGTTGGAGCCAGAGGGCTACAGGAGCAGAGTTCTGTTGCAGTGTAACAGTAGAAGGAACCACCGCTCTGCTACCTGGCTTCAACTCACCTGCTTTGATCACCAACTGGAGTGTCATCCATCACCTACAGCGCTGCTGAAGGCTGACAATGGTGTGTATATGCCATGTGCAAGTGTGAGAGAGAGAGAGGGTGCCATTCCTCAATACCTGTATTGTATTGCTGTCTCGTTTCAACTTTATGTTTCTGTGGTCCATTTCACACAGGGTGTGAGCTGACAAAAAAAACATAGAAAGAGTGAGACAGGGACAGGCAGAAAGACAGATGGATGGAGGGAGATTTAATTTGAGTAGGTTTTCATTTGGAGAAGATTGAAAATCTAATTTTGCCACAAAATCAATATTCAGAACCCCTGACCAATTGTCATATTGGACATTGACAAACATGAATTCCTTCCCCTTTATTTGATTTCTTAGAAGAAAATATTAGCATAGAAAATACATTCAGGAATTATGAATTCATTTCAGTTGACTTGAGCGCTGTGAATCACACAATGGAGGATGTGAATTGTACAATTGAGGACGGTTGCTATTTGCATTTCACTGCTGCTAATAACACATTACTAAATTCTGACCTGCTAATTATGTCGCTTCAAGCGCCGATTTGAACTTCAGTGAGAGCCTTGCTTTCTTCAGTCGGGCCTTTGATATCAGAACTGAAATAAACCTGAGCTGCTGTTGTTAACATCGCAAAATGTCTGTGGTCTAGATTCAATTCATTTGGTCTAGATTCAAGAACATATAAAAAAAAAGCTTGCTTGAAAGGAGATTAGAACCTGAGCTTATTTGCACAGCTGAATGCTCCGATTGGCCTTTTGACCACTTTAACAAATATAGCTCTTTTTTTTTTTTTTTAAATAAAAGACAGAAAATCTATAATATGAAATTATGACAGCAAAGTATGTCTTGTATTTCACTTCACTTATCACTTAGTCTACACAATGACCCAGGGGTTCTGAATATGGCTTGGAAAATGTAAAGCTGCAGGATAGTGCAGCACCGAGACCAGGCAAAATCTCAAACACCTGGTGGGGGTTCTCAGCTCATTGAGAAGGTGCTAGTGGAAGGCAGGGTCCTCATGTCCAGGTCTCTATGATTTGAAAGGCTCCCTTGCCACGCATATTGATCTTTCATGAAGTATTTCCCCCTGTGATAAGTGATTACACTCTTCAGGCTGTTTACTACTGTAGGCTTAACTCCAGCTAACTTGCTGCAATTCATATGGGTGTATTTAAAAATGTATGGCAACACAGCAATACACAAAAGGCGGCAATAACAAACTTTTTCAGCTGCTATAATAAAATAAGGGATTACCGTCATAAATAAAAACATTGTAAATCACACACTAATTTCACATTTAGTTTTTTTTTTCCTTCAAAAACTACACTTTTTAGGTACTTGCATAAAACTGTGAAAACGGTGTTCTCGTTCAACACTATTTTTTTTTTTACCTTCACTGTGATATATTTCAAAAGGATTTGAAAGATATTGCTGGTATTATTCCACTGCATTGATTTGATTGTATTGTTTGACCTGTCCGTCCATCAATTGTCTGCAGTAAGGCAGTCCAGACATTCCTCTCCTCTCCAGAAGTCAACATATCATTTGGAAGACATATCAAATATAACATATTAGATTAAATTAGCTGTTCCCAACCTTTGTCAAGTGGTTTATCAGGTGTCTATGAGTTGTTAGCAGTTGATATAAATGGCTGTTTGAGACCCCAGGAGGTCAAAACATCAAGATTAGAGAAAAGTCAGAAAAAAACCTTGTCCTTCCTTCCTCCTTTTTCTCTTCTGTTAATCACATCACAATCACAGCTGCAAGTAGCTGCACCTTGATTTCGACATAGTGTTAATGTGGCACGCTCCCATTGTTCAACAATCTGCTGCCATGACTCTGTGTGGTGAGGGGATTGGTGTTTGGTGGCCAAGTGCAGCTACTAAACCTCTGTTAACATAATTAAATTAACTTCATAATTATGCGTGGCTGCTGAAAATGCTCTACTTTTGAACTAAAGAGACATATAACAACATTAAATACTAAAAAAAAGAAAGAACAATGATTATAACATAATTGCATTTTGAAGTAGAATAACAGGTTCGGCAAATAACATGTGACATGGCAAAATTGTATTGACTGGAAGAGCCTGTAAGTAGTGCAAACTGAATTATGCCATCCGATTGAACAAGTTGTATTGTTCATAGCACCGCAGCAATAATCATTATTAAATTATACAATATGGTTAACATAACTATAATTATTTATATAACAAGAGTTCCATATTTGTCGTAAATCTGTTGTGCATTGGTTTGACACTTCCTCTGTAATTGCAGCAGCTGAACACAAAATTGTCCCGAGTAATTAAATTAACAAGGGAGTTTTTTGTTTTGTTTTTGCCCAATATCCTCACTCTGTTGAGCAGCTTTGATTGTAGAAGTTCCATGCCAATATATTTTGAAATAATCACTACAAACACATAGGATGTCACGTAACAGCGATGAGAGGAGCAGATCCGTAACTCAGAGAACAGCATTAGAGCAGCAGTTGTGACGAAGAGATTGGAGAAAAATGCCATACCCTCAGGTACCTTGTTGCTTTGTTGCTTATTAAACTTGCATTGTTTGAAGTGTTTAGCTGCTGAGCTTGTTGACACAGAGGTGCCACACGATGCATATGAGGCAAACAACTTCTACTGCCAACCAGGAGCTGAAAGCCTATACTGGCGCAGTAATGAGCCTGGAGAAAATGTAAAGCAGGGGAAGATGAAACAGACTGTGTGATCCATCAGCTGTTCAACCTCGTGGATTTCTAACAGCTCCTCTGAGCCGCGTCGAAAAAACCTGATTGACGAGTGGCGCGGGGTGGACAGGGGCAAAATGGTGGCGAGGAGAAGACAAGGCGTATCTGGTGGGGGAGAGCTCTGGGATTTTCACAAAAGCACACGCCTGAAATATTCAATTTAGCACTGATCAACAGTTGCCTTTTTCAAGCTCAGATTGAATTATCCTACATGGCAATGCCATTATGTTGGGGATTATTACATGCTCTCCAAGAGATTTGGTTTATTCATCTTGCCTATTGTTGATGATGACTGGAGCACTCCCCAGAGAGCAGCCCAGAGAATTGATTTCTGACAATCTATGATTCACCTCCTCGAGTCTCCCCACTCCTCTCTGACACTTCTGCAAATCAACTTAAAGGCAGAGCCTGACAGCTCCTCACATCACACTCCATATAAACAACCATTATTTCTTCAGAAAGCTTTTTGTCTTGTACGGGGGCTTCAAAGCCAGCGCGTCCCTGTTAAGACGAGCCACGGTTTAGAAGGCACAAAGTGGGACTCTGAAGACAGGGAGATGTACATGATGTGGAAGAAGGGATCAGGCGAGAGAGGCAGGTAACTTTCTCTAAAGCTAGATTAGTCAGAGCTCTCACTGCTCAGAATCCTTGGTGACGGTGTGATGTGTTTAAGCAGGAGAACGACCTCTAACACAGACCTGTCAAGGTCACAGTCAGATTTGGTTGAGGTAGAATGAGTCATATAACTGGAGAGTGATGTCCAGTTTTTTTTGACTGTCATAACCACCTGTCAGTTGGTCTTCAAGAGACATAGTTTTGACGTATTGGTTAATAGATTTGTTGTCAAAAAAGTAAGATGAGAGGGTGATGAGGTGATGCTATTATCCAGAGTCATAACTTTGTGTGCAGACTTGAAGCAGGGGGAAAAAGCTAGCTTGCTCTGTCTGAAGGTAAGCCAAGATGAAGAGTCCATAGCAGCTCTGTGGGGCTGTACATTGATGATTCTGCTTTGAGCTACATGTCAATATCAGCATGCTAACAGCTGACGGTGATAGACAAAAAGCAATGTGAATAAAGCTAGAGATCATTTGCTCCACCCCCTCTGGGGAGTGTCTCCTGGAAGCAGCAGGCCAACACTGGTTCTGTGGTTTGGTGAAGGCATAAAAACTACTTGGTCAGATTCAGGAAAAAATTGTGGTTTGGGTTAAAATACTGTACGTACTTCCTCAAGTTTTAATAAGAAACAATGTATTTGATGAACAAAATGGATATGAAAAGGTTATCAATCTTTGAATCTAACTCAAGGCAAGAAAGCAACTACGCATGTTCCTCAATATGTCTAACGACACGTAGTGTTTGGGTGCAAAATCCAAGACCCTAATCTAAGCTGTGTTTTTCTTACTGTAAATATCTGTGCAGGCTTTGCGTCCCAACAGATACACTTAATCAATCACAAATTGAATTTGAGATGGTACAGATTCTTATTTAATGGTGTGGGGGCGATTCGACTGTGTCACAAGACATTCTGATGGATAAATGGCATAAGAATGGGCCCCCTCCAGTCAACGCCTCAATGTTTCTGACATGGCCATTCCACGTCACACTGCTTGAAAAATGAGCTCCGTAGAGGCATGCAGTCCTGCTATGAGATTGCACTTCATAAAGGGGAACAGCACACAGGGGTGAAATTCCACTGTAGGGTTATGGATTTTCCAGTACATCACTGATAGATTGCACTAATATAACCTCAATAAAGAGTTTGAGAACAACTTTATGGATGTTTTCCCTCTTTTGTCATCTCATTTTTCTCTTCTTTGATGTGTGCTCCACTTGATTTGTCTATTTTTCTCTTACTTTGGCTGTCACTCATGGGGCTCAGAGTCGCACACTCTCAACACATTAGTCATGGGATGTGAACCATGGAGGGTTTTTTTTATCCAAAGTTTCACAACTAGAACCTCAAGCAGCTCATTTTGTTTGTTTTTGCTTCAAGCAGTAGCAGCAGAAAGATGTTTTGGAGACTGTGAAGTGTACATTGCACATAAATTCCTAAACAGCACCACTTGGCACAAAAATAAAGAAGGGTACAGCTTTTGAATCATCACTCCAAACCACATCTTCAGCTCACAATCTGCTATAATCCTCCGTAACTGCTGCAAAGAAATTGTGAGCACAACATAATTGATTTCAAATTATAAATTAAAATGATCCTGTAGATGCATTGTTTTACACAAATGCAAGAACCTCAAGTATACATTTATATTAATGGAACATTTAAATTGATTTTATAATTGAACAACAATTAAATGTATTTATGTTAATGAACTGCAATGTGTTTGCTCTTAATTTTATTTTCATTTAGTATTGTTTTGCCATTGATCATTTACATGAGGAAAACTCTTATATCAAGATAATCACAAAAACACATGATTCATCATTGCAGTAATGGAAAACAATGCCCTAAAAATTTGAGATTTTAATTTGTCCCACAAGAGTGACAACAAGTGTCTCTTAGACGCAGCCTTTTAAGTCAAACCATAAGTATGACAACTAGTGGCACGGGGCGCAAAAAAAGAATGAAAAATGTTGTGTTATTGTTATTGTTGTGTTATGTGTTATTGTTTGTTATGATTTTTGCTAAACATTCACTGTGTACAGACCATGTGTTGCACACCCACTTAGTTTTGTTCAGTTTTGATAAAGTATTTGCGTGATGCACACCTTTACACCTGGATAAACTATTTTATGTGGGAGTTGAATTGGTAAGAGTTACTCACGTACAATACTGAGCTGCGTCTACAGTTAGAACTTAAAGCAGAAGTAAGTGATATATTTGTGTTAATATAAGTCTTAAATAGTTATATCTTCCGACAGCAATCACTTACATAGAGTGTTTGGACTGAAACACGGGTCTCCCAGTCCCTCTGCTCTGCTCTGAGCCGAAGAGAAAACATTTATCGTATCCTACAGTTTTTATCCAATGAGGAGAGAGAACGGCATGCAGGGCTGTGTGTGCAGCCAAGGGACGCCGTGAATGTGGTGACGTAGCGACGAGGACTGTTATGGTGCGTTCAAGGAAACTCGTATTTTTCCGACCGTGAAGTCGTACCAGTTCGATCTGGTACGAGTTCACCGGTCGGAAGTTACGAGTGGCCGTTATAGTGACTTTCACCGGTAAAACAGGTCGGAAAAACACGAGTGGGTTGCCTGGAACGCTACAAAGTCGTAAGTTGTGACTTGAAGCTGTAATTTACGATTTCAAAAGCCTGCCTGGAACGCAGCATTAGCGAAAACGACCGGACCACTCACTTCTGCTTTAAGCCATATGACTCTGACTTAAGCACAGCCAGGCCAGGCCAGCTGAACGGCTTGTGAGCCTGAAGTCCCAATTTCACCAAAACTAGAGCCCTTGTTTTTTTTTTGTTTTTTTTTGTTGTATCAAATCACTGTCACATTGATTTATACCACCATCCAACATGGACATATCGAAACACAAATATGTATGTAAATAATAAAAACATATTCATGTAACACCTCTAAATAAAATGACATGATGAAAAATACCTGTGGTTTGATTGTTCACTTTATGTTGGTACACTATTAGAGCTTAATTGCAATCCTCAAGGAAAACGTTTATGTACTAACAAGAAGTTGCAGTAGTATCAGTCAGTTCAAAGTCTCTGTCGGGCTGTTAGCTGAGCGATGAAGAAACATGTCCTGGTCCATGAACAAAACACAGGTTCCTGAGAGGTCCTGAGCACCTCTACTGCAGCAACATGAGTGGAAGTATCCAAAGCACACTGTCAATAAAATTCACAAACTCTAATAAACTCTCTGTCAGTTAAGTATAAATGTTCATATTCACTCAGAAACTTGGTAGAAAATGTGTGTGTTTCAATGAACACACACTGGGGGCCCTATTTTCCTGGCGCAACTCAGGGGGGCGCAGCTGGCAAGGACTATGCTCCAGTCTGGGATCGAATCCCAGTGTGGAGTTTTACGCTAAATGCTCTGAATCTGTAATTGTACAATGTCCAGCTGTCAGCAAGCGGGGGGTGGGGTGCGAGGAGGTGGCTTGGCGGGGGCAAAGCAGCGCAGTCTCCGCCCACCCTCCAGAGGTGCATTGCTAATGTGCATGGCTAATGAGCTGGTTTTAAAATGACCAAAAAGGGTCGCGGGAGTGGGACTTTAACCACTTTTTTGTTCAAATTTTACAAAGTAAACAAGACTATAATATAATGACATCATATTAAATATTACCAAATCGTTCTGTGTCACTAAGAGTGTCATGTGAAAATCATGTCCATCCCACACCTAATGTGACACTGGAATTATGTATTTATTTATTTATAAACTGAAGAGTAAAGTGTACCTTTAAGGGTTAAGAAAGTTCTAATTCCTCTAATTCTGAATGATGTATTTGAAAGTTAAACAAGACTGAAAATAGCACTTTGAGCTCATGGAAAACTGACACTTTATTGGCACAACAACAATGCTGCCGTGACATGCAGCATTAACAATAACCTTCATCAAAAGAAAATACATATCAGTATATATAAATAACAATGATGGGGGGGGGGGGGGGGGGGGGGGGACATTCTGTTGCATAACAAGCACCTTTAGTTTTGATAGATTCTGTTTGTAATACTTACACACTTTGACAGTTTGTACTTTTTATAATGTTTTTACTTCGTGACATTGCCACTTTTGACTGTAATGCTGTGACAATGTTTGATTTACACACATAGGAACATTATCAATACCAATACTAATGAATCATCAGACATCTTACTTTCTTGAAATTGCTTTTGCATTCTTTTGCTGACTCCCACCAGAGAGAAGAATTACTTATTTGCATTTCTAAAGTTGTGGGTCTTATGTTCACAGTACACTAATAATAATAATATTTCACAGGTGTACAGGTCTTATAGATGCTTCACATTTTGATTATTGTTTTCTCTTGCATAGACCATATATCCTTTCTTACTACAGTATCACTATTCCACTATTCTGTTGTTTATTCCGCACCTTTATTTATCTCTATACAGTATATCATTACTGCACTTATGCAACTGTGCCACCCTGTCTGGTTAGATGGAAACTGTGTTTGGTTGTACTGTGCTATGACAGTAACCATGAATCTAATCTAATAATGTAGTGATGCAGTGTTATACCACAACAGAGAGTCTGAAGAAGGAGATTTTGATAAATAGTGTTTCCAGTCTCCTACAGTGTCTCTCTATCGATAGCTGTGGATTCAGTTGGTGAAAGGTTTGACATTTGATTGTGTTGTTGTGGAAGGCAGTAACCAAGTAACCAAGCTGTTTAGTATGAGGGGCCGTGCAAGACATAATTCATTCTGGAATTCTCACACACATACATTCTCCATACACATACATGTATTCTCACTCTCACAAACAATTCTCACTCTCACACACATACACTACTCACAAAAAGTTAGGGATGTTTGGCTTTTGGATTAAATATCAAAATGCACCTAAAATGCACTATAACCTTTACAGGTGGACTTAATTTAACCTTCTCTAAACTTTTGAATGCACATGTCCAATTCTTCAATATTTCAGTCGAATAACATGCTGTTCTCTAACAATGTGATTAACCACTGTTTGTAGACTTGAAATATATGGGGTTATTTTTGTCTCATTAATACCTGTAAATGCAAAAATATATAATATATATAATTTTCCATTTGTAAAAACAAAAAAGCCATTTGGAATTAATGAGACAAAAATAACCCCATAGAAAGAGGTCACCAAAGAGGAAGCAGCACTTGTACATGTCACATGGGGGAAAAAATCACAAATTTGATGGAAGGCATTACTATGACAGTGTGTCTGGAAAATGGAAAATTAAATCCTCTCTCAGATTCCTTCAAAATGAGCCAGCATCTGTGGTCTGCACATCTGAGGTCCTGCTCGTTCAGTCACCATGTGATACCTGCTGAGCTCATCTCCAAGTTCCCTGACGGCTCGTTCTTTCCACACGCTTCCAGTCCAAGGCACTGCTGTGCCCTTTCTCAACCTGGTCAGCAGGACCTTGCCCCCCACAGCAGCCTGTTACTGCACCAACAGTCTCCCTCTTTCTCTCTATCACCGTCCCTCCCTGCCACCTGAGGGAACGATTCAATCACCTATGACCTAATCCATCATTTAATGATGTTCGGACACTCCAAGGCCCACCTGCGCCCCATAAAAGGCTCTTCTCACAGTTTGTATTCTCTCTTTGGCGCATCTAAAACTGATCCTGCAGGGTATGTGTGCGTATGGTTGGACCAGATGCGTGTGTGTGTGTGTGTGTGTGTGTGAACAACCCCTGCAGCTTTACCCCATATTCCTTCTCTTCTGAGCCCTTGACCAGTTTTTGGTTTGTTTATGAGCACATGTTGGGAGAGTCCGGAGGAGGCGAGTGATGTGCCAGGAAAAACATATGGCACTGCTGGGATACAGACACCTGCCGTTGGACCGGTGAGAGCGCCTTCAGAATCATTAGGAATTAATGGAACTTAATGACTTCAGAAACAATGCAAATTCATTTCCTGGGTGGTTCCCTAGGGGGGTGGGTGGAGGGGGGGTGGGATGCAGTACAACAACTAATTCATCATTCATTAAACCCCTCCCACAGACTGCTTGTCAAATCATAGTTTAGCTAACTCAAACCAAGCGTGGCAGGCCTTTGAAGCTTTACAATCAGTGTTGGCAGGGTTCTTGCTTGATTTGGAGACTAAAGATTCCTTTAGTGACTTTTTTAGGAAGTGCTCTACAACAATTCTTCTGTATTGTTTTTGATCTGACCTTCACTTCTTTCTCTTGAGGAGAGTCGTGAACAGTTCTCAGTAAACGTGCTCTCATGCGACTGTGCTTTTCCGGACTGAATGTGACAGAGTGAGGAGGTAGAAGCAGTACAATCAACTGACCAATCAGCAAGCAGTCAGAAACATGAATGAGCTCTACATGATGTGCATACCTAATGACCAATCACTGATCCCCAGTGTTTGTCTGGGTCAGCACTTCGGCCAACACAAAAAAATACATATAAAACAAAAAAATGAATAGTGTTCATAAGAGTGTATTTGCTGCTGTGTTTGGATCTTTATTCCTTACTCCACCAGTTCAGAAAACTGCCTTCTTAAAATATATCAGAAAACATTGGTGAAATTAAATTTTGATTTAGATGAAAATTGATGTGATTAATGAAATCGGCCAGTCTGAGTTGAGTTGTATTCTGTTGTGTCATATAAACAGGACAACAGCTTTCATGTGTGCATGCAATACTCTGACCTTACTATACTATTATTCAGTATGACAGTTATTTATACTGTTTGTGCTGACAAGCATGAATCATCTCAAACTATTGAGTACAGAACACTATGACTATGACTGATTCTCTACTTTTAGATAAACAAAGGATACTGATGTGCTGTAGAGTAGCTGTGTGGTGTTCAGGTAAAAGAGCACCCCCAAGCTTAAATAAGGCTGCAAACACTTGTACAATCACTTCTTTTTAAGTATATTTTTTCAGCTTGTTCATGCCTTTATTTGACATTACAGTCGAGAGAGACAGGAAATGGGGCGGCAGAGAGAATGGGAATGACACGCAGGAAAGGGCCGTCCGATGAGGGATTCGAACCGGGGCCGCCTGCACAAGGACTATAGTCTCAACACATCGGGCTCCTGCTTAACCCACTGCGCCACTCCGCACCCCGTACAATCACATTTTAATGGTCTCATATTGTATTAAGTGAGACATCTATGTCTTTTTTTAATAAGCAGTCTGGGTTATATATTAATATTATGAAAGTATAAGCAAGATAAATGCACACAGAAAGGTATTTAGACACCGAGCTGCCAAATTAACCATTAAGACTTCTGAAACTTTGTGATTTCACAACAAAGCAATCACCCCTCTAAGCCATATCGCTGTACACACCTGTATCTTCAGCCATCAGTTTCAGACACACACATATTCACTGGGCTCTTCTGCTGTATTGTTTGGTCTAAGTGCTTTAGCCCCTTACAATTCTGGCTTCAAGGACAAGTATAAGTAGGTCTTTCAATATAATGGACATTCATCCTACTATGGCCTGTGATGAAGAAGACAGAGAAGTACCACTGGACAAGAAGCATGAAGAGCATGAATTATCATCAAAAGAGTGTAGTGTAGTTAGCTAATCATAGGCACTTTATAATGAGATGCACTGATGCATATAGCAACTGTATGCTATTGTTGGTGCAGCTGTTGTTGTTGTCGAGGTAGTTCACGTGCATCAGGACATGTTGCCATAGAAATAACCTTGAGTAGGATGACTTAGAGTGTTATAGCCTCCTGTTTACAAAGCGGAAAGGTGGTGGAGTCACCACTCACCATAATGATTCATTTGATGTTGACAAAAAAACCTAATTTGCAATTGTATAAATCATGTTCCTGCACAATAGCCACCTAGCCACAACTAACTAACTAACTAACTAACAGTAAACTACTAACTAACAATAAAATTCCAAACAGTAGTTGCTCTTTGTGTTTGTTTCTAATTGGTTAGTATTTTTTGTCATCCTGAGGTGGCGTGGCTTAAGACACTATCTCTTGTGTGTTGTTTTTGATGCCATCTGCATTTAATCCAAATTGTATCTCTTTTTTATATATTTCTTGCTCCTTACATGGTTTGCACAGCACATACCGTGTACAACCACAGGTGCATTTTAAAACAACTTATTTTTTTCTGAAGCTGTATTTTGATGGACAGAATCCTTTGCCTTATCACTTGACTCCGCAACTGGATTTTTAATGACATTTGGCCAAAGCATTATGCATTTTCAAGAAACGATTAAACAACATGATGACCATAGATTAACAGATTGATGGTGAGACAAAATTAGAATGGTGCAGGAAAATCACTGATCCACACCTATTTATTTCTTTCTCTTTTTTTTCTATGTGAGTATCATGTTTATGCATTTCTCACATACCCGGTGCAGCAGCAGCAGCCTGCTAACTTCACACCTATGGGTGAGCTTTGTAGCACATCAGTAATTGTACCGGTAAGGCCTCACCCTCAGCATCTGCCACTTGTTACAGTTGCTCCAATTGTGCAAACCCGCTTGACAATGCAAAGCACAAGGAAGTTAGTGTTCTCATGTAAGGAGACATGTTGCAGAGATTTCCATTTAGCAAACACTAGTGTGAACAGAGACGGGAAGAGAGGAGGCAGAGTGTTGTGAAACAGAAGATCAGTCAGTATTTTGATCAAGAACTGTCAGGTGCTAATTAAATAAAGGTCAGCCACTCAAGTTTTGTTTATTGAAACAGGATGTTTCCTATATATACAACAATCTGTCCTTGTGTTACATCAGCTAAAGAATATTTAATGAATGTGAAGTGACTGCCTCTATTAAATCTCAACAGTTTGGAAAGATTGCTTCTTTGCCCATGCTGTGTCTACATATGAGAAGATCATTACCACTCTAAGGCTGCGACTCAGGGGCGGATTGGCCATAGGGAGTACCGGGAGTTTTCCCGGTGGGCCGGTCACTAATGGGCCGATAGGCGGCCGTTTTTTATTTATTTAACTTTTTTTTCGCCACGCC
Source organism: Trachurus trachurus (assembly GCF_905171665.1). Lineage (NCBI taxonomy): Eukaryota > Metazoa > Chordata > Actinopteri > Carangiformes > Carangidae > Trachurus > Trachurus trachurus. The sequence goes on along the minus strand of NC_139893.1, from coordinate 23,905,643 downwards.
TCGCTTATTGTAACTCTCCCGGCCCAGGGAGAGAGACATGCATCGGCTCGGCCCATAGTGCTCAGCTGCAGACACAGCAGAGAGGTGACGATTGGCCTAGTGTCTTGTCTACCTGGCCCAATGGCCCTATGAGAGGCTACAGAGGCCCAGGAGTCCCACCCACGCATCTAGACCCCCCCTCGTCCAATCACTTTTAATGATGAGGAGTCACGATGAGAGAGAGAGCGAGAGAGAGAGACAAACAACACACCAGCGCACGAAAACGGAAAAGAAAAGTAAAAAAAAAAAAAAAGCAAAGGCGGCGCGGAAAAATGGAGGAAAGTAACAGAAAAATAAAAGCTCTAGCAGCACAGACTGCTGAAAGTAAAACAATTACGCAGATCAGGGGCCACCTGGCCTGGCCGGGGCTAGAAGCACCGATGCTGCAGCTTCAGCAGCAGTGTGAGTCTGAAGAGAGTGAAGCTCCCGTTACCACTGCCCTTATGGTGCAGGAGGAGGCTGAAAAGTGTTGAGGAAGACTCTCCACCATGTGAAGGAGGTAGTGATAACCGTGTTAAGCAGGTATGTGCTTTCCAGAATGGTGTGGATAAACATTCATTAAAATACTGTAAATGGTCCAGAACGGTTGCTATGAACGTTTGACATAATAAATAGCTGTAGCTAATAACTCTGATGGTGTGGTGTGTTACAGCTAAATCTAGTTATCTAAAGTATTGGAAAACAATAACTATATTCATATACTATCCTGATTAACTGATTAGTTGCTTTTATTAAAGTGCCCCCACTCAAATTTGGTCATGAAGGACATTGAGCTAACAACTTAACAAATAGCCTATGTATGCTCCATATTTTTTTCAGTCAGTGTTTATGGTTTATTGTCCTTTCAACAGTTTAACATTATACAGTTAAAATTAATAAAACACAGATTAACTATGTTACAGTAAAACATCTGCATACATATTACTCATGATGCAGTACACAAATTACAAGTATTTCTTGTCATGCTTCATTGTCTATACATTATGTTGAGCTGTACTGTCTTTCTAAGATAAAATTTGTGTTTGTCCATTTTTCAGATCATTGTACTATTGTTTTCCATACTTTAGCCACCTAGCCAAAGTTCTGATTGCATGCAGACTGATTATGTGCATGTAATCTTGTCCAAACTTAACTTATTCCACACTATTCCTCTACTTTGTTGTATATCGTTTAGTAGTGGTGTTATTAAGAGCTTGTGTGTTTGTATGTACATCAACGGTGCTAGTTGGCAAAATATCCGCGCGCAGATAGTGGGCCGGTCTGGACCAAAAAATCCAGGGCCAAATTTTTGTCCCAGTCCACCCCTGGGCTGCGTTCACACTGCAAGCCTTAAAAGGCATTTCCAGTCGTAATCAACGTTTACCTCAGATATCAGGTCATCTATGATCAGTTCATTTCATACCATCCATACTCCCAACTACAGCCTGTGGACGTTTATATTTGTTTTTGTTCAAGAATCTATCATTTTTTCAGTGTTCATTAATGTGCTCTGGACTCATTTTAAAACTGTTCTGTGGTCACAAGTAACATCCCTTTGACCATCGTTTAAATTTAAAAATTTGCTTTACAATTAAATTAAATCAAAATTTTGACTTACCGCAACTTCCACTTTGTTCCTTTCCGGGTCAGATAACAAACGCCTCAAAGTCTCTCATGGAGTCCCTCTACTGTTGTGTTTGGACGTTAAAGGATGCTACTTGCGACCACAGAACAATTTAAAAATTTGTCTGGAGCCCATTAATGAACATTGATAGATTCTTGAACAAAAACAAATAAACGTCCACACGCTGCAGTTGGGCGTAAGGATGGTATGAAATGAACTGATCATAGGTGACCTGGTAATAAGGTAAACATTGATTAGACTGGAAAAGCCCTTTAATGCTGAATTTGGATTTTTTGCTCAGATCCAATTTTTTTGTTTGGCTGTTCACATTACCATCTAAAATATAACCTATATCAGATTCCAGTGTGAACGGTTTGCGGTTCCGTACTGACCTGCATGTGCAAAAGAACAATAACAACCACGCCAGGCACGCTGCAGGAAACATAGAGGGAATAAATATTTTCACTTTTATTTCGAAATGGTGGAAAAATGTCTGAGCAGCTGCTGAGGAGGAAAAGAAAAATAGCCAAACTCTGTATTTTAGTTTCAGTTAGGCTACTTTAGTTTGTACCCTGTATAGGAATAAACGTCTCAAAAAGTGTCTCAACCCGCTGGGCAGTATTCGGTTTATCAAGAAACAACATCAACAAGGTTATTACAACCCAAAGTTTTACACCACGTGTCCTTTTTTATTTACAATCTCCTCTCCTTCAGCGCTCACGTTCTCACTACAGTTGTTCTGTTGTCTGTAAACACATGCTGTTGCATGTCAAATTATCCGAAGTTTTATCAAGCCTTTTTTGTATTGCTCTCTCTCTCTCTCTCTCTCTCTCTCTGTGTGTGTGTGTGTGTGTGTGTGGCATGTGTATGTGTATGTGGCCCTAATCAACATGTTATATTGTCCTTGTTTTAATACAAAAACAGAAATCAACAAATTACAGTTGTATTTCTGCCTTTCCTCAACAAAATACAAAACAAATCTGCATTTAAATAAATCCAGTACAATGAATAAATTAGAATTAAATACACAAAATACAATCAGATGAGACAAAAATAGTCAAACTAAATGGCACATTATAATAGATGGATAAACTAATATAATGAATACTTGAAGAGAACAATAATAAAAGGCTCTTTTAAAAATATATATTTTTTTAACTTTAAAAGGTGAGTTCAGTGAGCACATAGTGGTGCAGTGGTTAACACTATTGCCTGCCTGTGTACCTGTCGGTCGGCTGGGATTAACTCCAACCCCCTGCAACCCTTAAGGATAATCAGTACCAGGAGGTTTATCTGTGAGTATCACAGTATAGACACCATGTAGCCTCCATGAGGTCACTGCAGCACTGACACTTATTCCTTCGTAAAAATGTGTGAGCTCTAGAGGTGCTGGTGGATAGACAGTGTTATCTTTGCCAGACATAGCCAGACTGACTCTTTTTCACTGTTTCCAGCGCTCATGCTACATGCTAAGATAAATTAACCAGTAGCTAGCTGCTTCTTCATTGTTCTACTTAAGCCATGACTGTGTATCAATTCATATCAATTTTCTCTCTCAATTTATCAAAAGAGTGTGTTCTTCAAAGCTTGAAATACTTAGCTGAATGCACCTATATCTGACTTTTACCTTCTTGCCTCAGCTCTATCCAGTAACAGTAAATGAATGGCAGCCACAATATGCACTAGAGCTGTACAACATAGGTAATGACCCAGAGTTTCTGTAATGAAGGATTTCTATACATACTCCCACTTGCAAAACAGCGGCCCATTTACACACAGCAATTATGTGCCATGAAATGAATTAGTGTAGTGAAGTGGATCAATAACATGAATGACTAAAATTATAAATAACACTTAAATAAGCATACAAGCTTTAAGTTGCTATTTGCCACCGTCCATTATTTCAATGTAGGATTAAACGTGCTAAATATATGAGTTGCAATCGCTGGGCCTATACTGTAGAGGTTTACTTAGTGATCAGTTATTCCCTCTGTCGTGGATGAAGTCCATGAGCTGATGGAGCACTGGCTCTCCGATGAAGTGCTCTTTTTCTGAGTGTATCGAACTGATTCTTGATTAACAATTGTAATCAATCACAGGCCTTTACCCCCTTGAGCCCACTCACAGTAGAACCCAATCTAGACAGCTGTGAATATTTTTAAGTAGGATTCACCACAGCTAACCGCTATCACAAAAACCATGGTACTTAGCACCAATCACATGAAGGGTCATGAATGCCAAATACCGACAATCAGTAAAGTGACCCAGACTGAACCCACTGAAGAAGTGGGCTGAACATGCTGTGAATCTTTAAGCTTATGCTTTTTTTTTGGTCAAGTTTGTCGGTCTCTTAAATTTGGAACTTTTCCCACTCTTTATGGTAATATCGTGTTTGGTATGTGCTTGTTCCTGTGCTTAATTGTAGCTGATTAATGTTTACACTTTATGCACTATCCGAAACCAAGATGTGATGATGCAATGTGGGGGAAAAAAGTAGATCCAGCAGAATTTAAGGGGTCACAATACCAGGAACTGACATGATATGTCTTATTTAAATTATAGGGAAGGATTTACTGCTTCAAAGCATGTCATCCCTCAGCTGATGTGACAGTTGGTACTTTTGGACTTGCAATAAATCAAAAGGCAAACAGCACTGTAAGCTAATTATTCCTGGGTTGTAGGGATTGTATGCTCAGAGCTGCAGACCTACATACAGTCTTTCTGCATGCTTAAATATTTGCTTAGCGATCATGTTTGTTTGGATGTGTGGCCATTGATTTGCTGTGCAAACAAATTCCATGAGCAACACCAAAATAGCACGTTCCACTTCACTGGCTGATTCACATTAAAGGAGGGGCTGAGGAGGTAGAAGTGTTGACAGAAAATAACACCTCAAAAGCCCAACAATGGTTATATCGCTGATGTAATGTTAAGCACTGTTGCATTCCACGAAGTAGTCTCCCTGGGCACATGGAGAGGAGGGTTGCATTTAATGGCTCAACTAATTATTAATATGGTAATGTGTAAAGTTCAGTGGCAGAGAGGTAGCTGCATTCATGGCCACATTTACCCTTTAGGGGGCCCTGGGGCGAAAATGAGCCGCAAGGACCTTTTGGACACCTTCAAGCGCCCATCAAATACAGTACACACGGGCTGCTCATGGCAACTTAATTATATTTTTGCCTAAAACCACTGAAACAAACCATGACTCTCAAGATGCAATTCCACCAGGCCCCATGTTCGCTGTGTGTCAATTAGTTTCTGGTAATTTAATTAAACACTAACTTATACAGGGATATGCACCATGCAATAACTTTAAATAACACCTTTGTTTACTTAGTTAGTAAGCACCATAGCGATTAAGAGAGGGCCTCTAATAATGTAAAACCTGCCTCAAGGTCCTTATCAATTAAGTTGATATTGTGCAGCACTGCTGCATATTCTCAAGCAAAACACTGGGATTTATTAAATAAATTTATATCTGACCCCTAGTGACTGATCTGGGGTCAGCTGTCTGCTTTGACCACTAATCTATTCAGTAATCTATTCTTGGTTATGCCAACATACACTCTGAAATAGTCACACTCTCACACTATTTAACATTTTTCCCCCATTCCTTAGGCCTTGATTTGTGATTGTTTTTAATTTGGGCATTCAAGCCTAAACAATTGTCCCTCCACCATCTTCATTGTCTAATCTGGATGCAAATGCAACCTCTTTGACCATAAATGTGTACAAATGTGGGCAAATTTGTAGCTGAGGCCTGCTGACTTCTGCATCAGCGCCTATGCATACAAATCATGTTCTGGGAGAAGTCTCTGTCCCACAACCCTTCTCTCTCTCTCTCTCTCTCTCTCTCTCTCTCTCTCTCTCTCGCTCTCATTGTGTGCCTCTGTCTCTCACTCCACCCTTTCTGTCTTCTCTTTAGCTGTCGCATTGCTCCTTACATTGCGTTCATATTTTTCTGAGGCATCACCGAGAGGGAAAGGTTGAAAATCACATTAACAGTAGCTGAATTGCTGGGACAAAAGAAGGTGGTGGTGGTAGTGGCGCGTTGGAGGGGTGGGGGTATTTTTTCATTCAGTTTATAGCTTAATAAGAATTGGTCTCAAGGACTTGCCAACATTATCTTCATAGGCATGCTTATATAGACAAAGCACTGCATGCCCTTGGCAGTAACCAGGGGAGTGCTATAGTATATTTTGTTACAAAATGATATGCTGACAAGTTATTTTGTAAAGGACTACACACACATACATTTGTGTTTAAAAGTGCTAACATAGTACATGCACTAAACTTATTTCATTATGCACACAGTATAAAACACATGCATCAAATTAAATATAAGATTTCAAATGGCAAATGGCAGCCTCGAAGAAACTGTACCTTTAGGCATGATAATAAAGTGTAATCTGTTAATAGAGTGCCTACTCAGCAGTACCTGCTGTTCATTTGTTATTAATAGATTCATAAGAATTGACCGTTTTCTAAACCCCTCCCCCAGACAGCAATTGTCCAGTCACAGCTCAGCAATTAGCCACCATTAATAGGCATGGCCAGGCTGTCAAGCTTCGGATTTCTTCACTTTTTAACAGCTGTGCATATTTCTGTAGTGAGAGTGATAGTCTGTGCCTTTTCTTGTAATGTAAGTAATCTATCTATCTATCTATCTATCTATCTATCTATCTATCTATCTATCTATCTATCTATCTATCTATCTATCTATCTATCTATCTATCTATCTATCTATCTATCTATCTATCTATCTATCTATCTATCTATCTATCTATCTATCTATCTATCGTGTAGGATAGGGACCGCTCGACGCAGGATTCGAACCGGGGCTGCCTGCAGAGAGGGCTATAGCCTGAGCCTCAACACATGGGGCAGGTGCTCTATCAACTGAGCTAATAGTTACTCATAATTCTGAGGATTTTTTTTTTTTTTTTGGGGGGGGGGGGGGGGGGCGACAAACGGGGGTTTCACAGTGGCCCGAATAGCCTACTCTTCCGCCCTCCTCTTAGCTTCTGGGCAAATTAGAGGCTACAGTGAGTCACTTTTGGTAAGTGACAAGATGGGCTGTGGCTAGTTGGTTATCATGCTAACTTGAGTAGAAGAAAAGACATGATATGCTGAAATAGTAATTTTATAATTTTATACTGGTTTTTCCACCTAATGATTTAACCTTGTAAACACAGTACTTTGCAGGATTCATATATTGTACACCCATTCATAGGACTATAACATCACAAAATAGTAGGCTAGTAATAAAATACAATAGCAGTCAGTGATATATAGGGAATAATTTAATTTTTATTTATAATAAATAAATAAATCCGAAATACACACCAGTTGGAGCAAATATAGACAATAATCCCCAGATGTTCGACATTCATTGAAAACTGCCTTTACAGCTCACCTTCATGTAGTCCTCAGAGCTAAAAAGATGTGAAATCATTTGACTTTCCCCCTCTTCAGTGAACAAACACTTGTTTGATGGGAGGGATCAAGTGCGCCCTGTGGGTAGAATCATCTCTTCAGCATCCCTATGAGATCTGAATGTTTGGCTTATGGCAGAAGCACTAGGAATGCACAGTTTCACTGTTCAAAAGCATTTTTGACTTTGACTATTTTGCTTTTGTACATGTTAGGCTTCTTCTTGGCATGTGGGTCTGGATATGTCCCTGGAGTGAATTATCGCACCTCACTTGTCTTAAGATGTGATGTGTGAAAATAAGTCAAGGCCAGCTAATTGATTTAGTTCCTGTCCCTTGGGTTTCTTTTAATCCAATTATTGAAGTGCACGTAATGATTTTAATTTAGTTTCTGAGATGGAAAGTAAATATTATACTTTATTTTCCAGTTAAAGAGCAGCTGATGATGAAAAAAAAGACTTGGCACTAATACTGAGCTACAGTGGTGTTCTGTTCCCACAATATCAACCAACACATACTTCAATTCTACCAATACAGGTATTTAATAAAATCATTGGTGTGGAAAGGAAACTGTGCAGATTCTTGCCACATATGCCCTTTTTTTTCTTTTCCAGCTGCTCAGAGTCAGGACTCAGGTGCTACAGAGAGGTGCAATTCAACAAGACAATTACTGCAAAAACCTGGCCGTGGCTCTCTGGGCCCGTAAATGAATGTCTGCTATTATTTCACTCCTGGCAATAATTTTTAATAACTCTAATAACTGGTTTTTCTCTCATCAAATAGATTAGTTAAATGTCATGCAAAATGTAAATTAATTAATAAACACAAGCTTTTGATATTATGCTTTTTGTATAATGCAGCTTTGCAGTGCCCCATACAAATAGCAGACTCTAGCTGATTTCTTATTTGGCACTGGAAGTAAGAGGAGACAAGTGATTGACTGAGAAGCAAGGTTGCAGTAAAAAAAAAAAAAAAAAGTGACAAAATTATAATGATATTACATTCACAAATATTTCAAAGTCTGAGTTAAATATCTATTAATCTCATAATGCCAACACTAAAACATGCAAGAAAGAGTGGTGATGTTAAATACATTCCGTGAGAATTGTATGTGCAAGTTCACAGCATGCTTTTTTTCTGGTTGGTAGCAGGTGAGGAAGAGAAACACAAGAGGGCAGGGGAGCAGGGCCAGATTAACCTGCCAAGGGAGTCGTCCTGGCAAAAATGCTTCCCTTCCACCTCCTCTTTGTGCATTGTGTATCTACAACCCACTGTCATCCAGACTGGCAGCAAGGTGATTTGATTAAACACAAATTTATTGAAATATGGCAAATGGCTAGGGGACTGGACAGACTTTGATTAGATGGAGGGGAAAATGGTTGGTACCTTCGGAAACTATCACACAATTCCTTGTATTTATGTAGAGTTGATGTTTGGAAATATGGTTTTTGTTGTAATGATGTTTAGACGTTATTGCTTATATTGTTATATGTGCACATGTGTGAGTTTGTGTGCTTACTACTTGAGTGTTAATTACAGTTTAATACTTTGATTTAATTCAATGTGTATTTTTTTTTTTTTTTACATTAATTTAGAGCATGGACCAAATGAAACAACTGGAGATTTTTAAAAGAAGGACTCATTAAACAGTTTCATTTAACTTAATTAAATCACATTAAATCAAACTACACAAAATGTATTTTTACTCGTGCGGCAGTTGAACACACTTCTGTAAAGACTCAAATGTTGTGCATGTTTCACTGTTTTCACCTTCACCAAAGGGTGTACTAGCAGTATTTAGTACTAGCAATATTTTAAGATACTGTATGTAACTTCCTTCTAAGCTGTAGTCTTTGTGGTTCATATTCTGAGTTCCCACCCCTGCCAGGTTTGTAGTTTTGCATTCAGTTAGTATCACCATGGCTGCAGTCTTTAAAGTCAGCCACTGTTTTGGAGCAGTAAAGTTCAGTATCACACTTTAAACACAATCAATAAAGCCAAAAGTTCACATTGCTAGAGCAACAAAAGAAACCAAAACCAAGAGTTTTACTCAAATCTATACAACAAATACTCTCAAAAGAGGGAGTCAGAAAAACACTGACAGACAAATATCTCCCGCTGCAGCACAGTCAGAGACATGGAAATATAAAACAGCACAGGGGGGGCTATCCTTCTCCTCCTCTACATGGTGTTTAATATAAAAAACGATGGCAGCTCTTATGTACTGTTACTGTGTAGGGCTCTTTCAAATGCAGCAGTGACTGCCCTATAATTAGAGTGAGGCACTTGTAAGTCTGAACAATGTGAGTGATGTTTTCAGGAGTTCTTTTGTTGCTCTTCATCTCCCTTAACTTTACCCCATCTATCAGAGCTTAAGAATTAATCAATGTATTTATAATGGCCTTCAAGCCCTGTGGCATCTCTCAAGGCTATGCAACCAAATAGGATGCAAAGCTGTGATCCTCAAAGAATTTCTATCACAGGAATAATGCGGTCCCAGGGCACTGCTGCGAACGCTTGCCCCGAGCATTAGGCACAGATAATTTAAACACATAAGCAGGTTCTTAGCGCACCTTAATCAATGCCAACGGTGTCTTTTAGTTGGGAGGGAGGGGAAGGCAATAAAGAGATAACACTGGTATAACCTGGGGACTTGCTGCAGAAGAAATATGGAGCGCTGAAGCCCTCTGGGTAATGAGAAACAAAACTCCTGACAAAGACTTCTCCTCCTGGAGTTTCTGCACCACAGCAAAGTCACATAATGAGCAAGATCACACCACATACATTCGACAAATTCTTATGAGTACAGGAAAAGGTTATCCGAGTGCCATTTGACACAAAAATAAACAGCACAATAAAGTTAACATGAGCATTCGCCAAATCAGTGTGTGGCACATGATGTTTGAAAGAAGCTATTTTGGAGCAGACATGTCAGCACAAATAATGGCAATCCCCTAAAAATCCCATTGTGCAGGAATGTTTTATGATATTGTCACAAATAAAAAGCATAAAAAAGCAAACAAAGCAGACAAGTGAATTTTCATATTGCGGTGTATAATAATATAATCCAACAAGAGGTGAAAAAAAGACTTTCTTCAATAGAGCACTTCCTGCCATAACCAGGCATCCACATCAACAGCTCCTTCCCCCATCTCCCATGAAACTGATATATGAAACCATTTCCCCAAAACCAAACATTCCCGAAAACATTATTAGTGCCATTTCCTCTTCCACGTTAAGGCGAGAAGTGCTGAAGGCAGATCGGACAGAGCCTTTCCCAGTGATGAAGTGCCTTCCTCTTTAGGTCTCTCTCACATCACACAGGAAATGTGTGAGATTTATCAGTGTTGGTCCTCTCAGGAGCTCTCTTTGTAGCAGAGCAGCTCTCCAAGGTTGCTGCTGTGCTGCTCTTTCTCGGGGAGCAGGTGTACTTTTGCCATATCGGGGCTTTGAATTATACCTTTGATAGCATTGTCAAAAACACAAAATGAGAGATAGATAACTAGAAAACAGAAGTTGTGTGTATGTGTGTGAAAAAAAGAGTGCAGCTAAAAATCACAACAATTGATCAGCTGATATTACATGCATAACTCCAACCATGTGACACTTGTTTTCAGAAACTACCTAATTTACAGGCTTTTTATTATGGTTCATATATTATAAATGTTCGACCTTTATGGAGGTTTGTATTTGTTATGCTGTTCTTGCATATACATAGGAGACCATTGTGCACTTTTGTGATAACTGTGAGGTCACAGTCTTTACCCACTGCTAATAATTAGACTAGCAGAAAATTATACAGGTGTCTGGGTATGTGTTTGTGTGTGGTGTGTGTATCTACATCTTTAGCGTGGGCTACAAAGGCTTTGCAGTTGCAACACAGATGTTGTACTGTAGAAACCACTTCATCTAGGAGATGTGGCTCATTCAGTAAATTCAGAAATAGGACTTGACAAATAGGTTTGTTTTACAAATCACTATTATGACATAATATGACTCATTCTGGGCCTATTAATGATTACTACAAAAATTTACAGGTTTTCATTTACATTAAATTCACCTCAGAGCACTATAACTATATAACCTTGATTAATAATTAAGTTAATAACTATAACCAAATTTACTTTATCAATAGCAATAGAAGTGGAAGGATTTGGGGGTTCTACCGCATAGAGGTTGGCATAATTCACTTTTATGCTAACAAACGAGCAAAGGGTTCAAATGAGTTTATTTGGTCAAACAAGAAAATGAAATAACAAAACATAAATCTAACTCAAGTTCACATGTCACAGAAAATAAATCTTGGCCTTAATTGGTCTATAACAGGACAACTAACATGCATGTAAACATGTTAGTCGAACTGAGACTGGACATCTCTAGATCCGACTAAAATGCCCAGAGAATGTGATGATAAACAATTTCTTCGGCAAGCTTACTATAGGCCCAGTTACATTAGCAAGTCACATTAAGAGAAGATGCCAGTGCTGGTTGAAATCCTGCAGTTGCAGGGCTGCAGGTCCTGCTGTTGCTGTAAGGTCCTGTTGTTGTTGTCCTTGTCCAGTAAAATTGCAGTAGGCCTGGCTGTGTGTTTCGTTGAGGAGAGTACCTTGGTTCTCCTTGCGGAGTTAGTTGGTTTGTTCTTACTCTGCCTTGTGCCTCCGTTGCTGGTGAATTAAACAAGCAGACCTTGTGTCGTGCTAGCTGGTGTTTGTTCTTAAATCCATTGGTAGGCGCTTGCATCTGTGGCCTGGTGAGCGGTGTGTTGGTCACCTCTCCCTCTCTCTGCTTCTGCTGTCTGGTTTGCTGGGCCAGCGTGCGTGTCCGTGTCTCCCCGTCGTATCTTAAAGTAGGCATCCTGTTATTATCTGCCGTTTACACGGCTCTGGGGCTTCATCCTCCCGCTCTGTTGCAGTGCTGAGAGCGACAAGGTTGCTGCTGCCCTGGCTCGGCTTTGGTTGTGGACCGTAGAAGCTCCATACTGTCTTGGGTCATTGCATATGGCCATAGCTTCAGCAACCCCCCCCCCCCCCCCCCCCCCCCCCCCCCCCCCAACTCAACAATCCCCATTCATTTTAAAGTGATAATTTTAATAACTGTCTTGATAATATTATATATTTCTCCTGAACCACGTCCTCTGGCCCTCTTGTGATTCATGAACCTGTGTTGGCCTTGTATGGCTGTTTCCTGGGTTAAAATCCCAGGTGGTGTTGTTGACAACACACACTACACGTACACGTACGTACATGCACACACAAACACAAAGTCACAACAAAGTCACACCCTTTCCCGCCACACATCGCTACCAAGGTTCAGTCCAGTGGCGAATTCTCCCTTGTGCAGGCCTCCTGGAATTTGATGCGCAACTGCAGCTCCTGTTGAGGAGCTGGCAGCTGGCTGAAGAGCCGGGAGAGAAGAGGAGCTGAGAGAAGCAGCATCTCCTGTTGAGAAGAGAGTGAGGAGAAGAGCACTTCTCCTTTTTATACGGTCTGGTGACATCAAAAGTCCTGGTCCATACAGTGCCCAATGGGGGTAGGAACTGTGGATTTCACAAAAGGTGAAGGATGCAGGGAGACTGAATTCAATGAGTTTCCTTTGTCTGGGGAACCAAATATGTCATGTGGTCTAGTCCATTTTGAATGGGCTGTGGCCCAACAACAGTGATTTACAAGTATGATGGCTAATTACATGATTAATATAGTAATTTATCCATCTGTCAACATTCTAAACAACTTCTCTACGCATGGATATCCCCAGTCTGTCATACAGCAGAGCTAATGCTAAGACAGACATTCACTCTTTAAGGCACTTTCATTTCACTTCACTATCCTGTTTGTAGAAAGTGAAAACTGGGCCACCCGGCGGAAACCTGCAGAGTCATGAGATCATTTCAACTCCACACAATGACCCGGCCAATAAAAAGCTAACACTATCTTGAACCTATTGTGTTCTATTTTGATGTACTTTAATTATATTCAAGCAACCTCAATTAAACTATAATAATAATAATAATAATAATAATAATAATAGCATTTATTTGAATAGGGACAGTGCATATTAATGAACATTAGTATAACTAAAAGAAATACTGCTGTAAATATGCCGGATTATAGCCAGGCGGCTAATTTGCGTCCGACGTCCGTAATAAATAAATAAAATACAGCAGTACACCACAAGGAATAAAAACAAAACAATAAATACAATACATATAGCGAAATATATATATATAGCGACATGCAGTTATCCATCCTCACTGTCCTGCTCTTGGGACATCCACTGCTGCTTTTTTGTCTCAGTCCCTCCCTGGTTTCATCTGTGGTGAAGGCTGAGTTTCAATTACGCATGCCGACAGCCTTTGATCGGTCATCAGTGTGAAGAGACAATTGATATAGATATACGTGTATGTGCTGATTCAGATAGTTACAATAAATAGGGTTTATTGTGATTATTAATTGCATTTAAATGTGCCTGGAACTGTGGAAACCTGCCTGTGAGGTCTTGGTGACGTGTGCGCACTGCGAGCTGGGCAGTCAATTGCCTCCCTCTTCCATGTGAAATCAAACTTGTGCCTCGCACGCGCGGCGGATTTAAAGGCGAGGAGAGGAGCTAATTTGATTGGTGAAGATCTGACTCGGCTGTGTCAAACCCACTCCACGCCTTCTCTCCTCCCTCTATGCCACTTGCGCCGATGGGAGGGAAGGAGGCGGGATGCGCCCCGCTGCGCTTCGCAGGAAAATTGCAAACTGCTCCTGGACACACCTCGTTGGCGAAGCGCAGGGCAGATCCGCTGCGCCTGCGCTAATTTACGAAAATAGAGCCCCTTTGTGCTAGAAGGACAACCAAATTGATAACAATTCATATCTCAAAAATATTGCAATTCATACAAAAACATCAAAATAATTTACCTCAAACTGCAGGTGTCAGCACAATACTTAAAGCAGAAGTAAGTGGTCCGGTCGTTTTCGCTAATGCTGCGTTCCAGGCAGGCTTTTGAAATCGTAAATTACAGCTTCAAGTCACAACTTACGACTTTGTAGCGTTTCAGGCAACCCACTCGTGTTTTTCCGACCTGTTTTACCGGTGAAAGTCACTATAACGGCCACTCGTAACTTCCGACCGGTGAACTCGTACCAGATCGAACTGGTACCACTTCACGGTCGGAAAAATACGAGTTTCCTTGAACGCACCATAACAGTCCTCGTCCCTACGTCGCCACATTCACGGCGTTCCTTGGCTGCACACACAGCCCTGCATGCCGTTCTCTCTCCTCATTGGATAAAAACTGTAGGATACGATAAATGTTTTCTCTTTGGCTCAGAGCAGAGCAGAGGGACTGAGAGACCCGTGTTTCAGTCCAAACACTCTATGTAAGTGATTGCTGTCGGAAGATATAACTATTTAAGACTTATATTAACACAAATATATCACTTACTTCTGCTTTAATATAGTGTGTATACACTACATGTCTTGATAGCAAACCATGTCTTTTGAGATATTTTACTCTACTAACCTTTTCTTACCTTTAGCAAAGGTTTAAATAACAAATAGCACAGAATTAAATGTTCAGGTACAGTTATGCAGTTCGTTTTTCACAACTCTTTTCGGAGTAAGAGCCTCCAGCATAGCAGCCTGAGAACTCTGTAATGAGGCCTCCACAGATTTTCAGTTCACGTTTGTAAAAGCATATCAAACGGCGCTGAACCTGCTATATATTTGACGTTACAAATTATGTAAAGAATTCTAAGGTGTTGTTAGCACTAATTAAAAATAAGTGGACTGAATCATCAACACATCTCTCTGGCAGGTTGGATAAACATTGTTGTTCTCATTAATAATGCTTGTACTTAATGCAAATGTTGTTGACAGCCAACATCTACAAGTGTAACAGTATCAGTCAAGCAAGCAATCAAGAAATTCAACAGCTGAGGGACCATGCAGAGTCAGGAGTGACTCTGAGAGCTCCGTAATACAGGCAAGTGAAGCCAGATGAAGCCATCGCTCATCGAGAGCGTGTCCCAGGATTACATCCCCTCTTGCTGGGAAGCATTTCATTTCTCCTTTCGGCACAGTGACACTTCAGTCTTTTCCCTGTAATTACACATTATTAATGTTATGTAATTTGGCAAGACGGAGCCTTGGATGCAGAGACACAGTTATTGACATTAGCTGGCCATGCTTCTTTCCTATGGTTTCAACAAAAAGGCCATGCCTAATTATGGCCCGATTAGGGTTTTTATCTCTGACGCTGAGTCTGGTAGCACTGACAGCATGAGGACATGACTGCACTCTGTTTCCAAAGCCAGTGAGCTCAGTATTTTCATCGTGTTTGACTACACAAGAGCTTATAATCTTTGTAAAAACATCATTTATTCACTGTCTGTTGTACAGAGGATTAATAAATGCCCTTTGTTCGTTTACATTTGACAGCCGAACAATAGTCAGCACACAGTGAAGGTGTAATGACAGTGTAGACTTCAGAAACTTTCTCTTTCTTTCAAGTGATAAAACTGTAAAGTACTCACCAGTGCAATAAATAGTGAAGTGAGGGATGACATTCTAAGATGTAATTTCTACCAGTAATGGCTTGGAAGCTCTGACGTCTTACCTCTCTATTGTAAGGTAATTGAGGTATTATTACATTGTGAAATTGGGTCAGTTTTATCCTGGGAGGAAATAGGCAACATGGTAGCAGACCTTTCTTTCAGAGAGATTGCCATCAAAAGCACATAGAAGTTTCAAGAGATGATCGATACTCAGAATCAGAAGTAGTGACTGCAGGTCATCACCTCAAAGATTATTTCAAAAACCCAGTGGTTTCTTGTAATATATCATTTTGTCGTATACAATCTTATTTTATTGTATTGTTATGTATCAGCCCTTTTGACAGCAATTTTTGACAGAAGTCATTTTAATGCCAATAATGAAGTTTGCCAGTTTTCAGGATAGAGGTAAAAGCAAAAAGCTATCTTAAAGCATGGGCAGCTATGAAACAGTACAAATCTACAGTAAATATCATGGAAATAAAACCAAACCATATTTCTGAATTATATTGTGACAAAATGACATCCAAAACCGTCATCAGCAATTAGTTGCCTTTCTCATGCACCAGCGTGGTACTGTGATATTGTTGGTTACAGATAACTGTCTGTTAAAGGAATCAGCAGAAGCTATGTTCAAGCTATCAAGGACACTTGTGACCGACAAAGAAATTGAAAGGGTTTTATCTCGTCAAAGTAGATGTTCTGTTTACACCAATTATGTTGCCAAAAGTGCATTGTGTGATGGCCTCCGTATTTGTTATCTTGCAAGTAACATTAAGAGAGGCCTCATGACATGGGCTATTTGTAAGCCTTTGCTGCCACCGAACATGGTTTCATGCCAGAAGACTTTGTTCATAATACTCCCTCTGAGCAGCACTATGTCTTCGGGGAAGACTGAAGGCTGCAGTGTTGCTATCAGAAAAGTGAGGGGATGAGCAGGGGCTAGCTGGTTAGCATGCTAACTTTATTAGATGAAAAGACGTGACAAAATTAGACTAGATTTAAAGGAATAGTTCACCAAAAAATGAAATTCAGTCATTATTGACTCACCCTCATGCTGATGGATACTCTGGAGTAGTTTTTTATTCCTCAAAGTGCATTTGGAGACCCAGGAGGGGGGTTTGTAGTCCAATGAAATCCTTATGAGAGTCAATAGCGTCCGACACAAAACGGTCCATAAAACTACACAAAAACCTTGTAATATTCCTCCATACTACCTGTCTGCTGCAATCCAAGTGTCCTGAAGGGATATAGTCCAGAGTTTATTCGAAACGACGTCATTTAGGACATTTTGCAGCCTAAACAGTCCTGTATTGAATTTGCCTGGGGCGTGCTTTCACGTTCATGCGATGCACACATGAATCGCGTGAACGTGAGAGGCTGTAAGAATGTCCTGACCTAAATTAAGTCATGTAGGGTTGCTTATATAGACTAGTACCAGCTCTTAATGCTAATGCTGACTATAGCAACATTTAAAATTAGCATGGATTAGTTTAAAGTCACTTGTATTAAGAACGTGACCATTTGTGGTTTTACAGAGACATCTTTTGGTGTAACTTTATCCTTACCAAACATGTGAACGTTCAATATTGAAACATAAGCTGTCAGAAAATCAAAACAAATTCATAATAAACTCCCAGTCAAGCTCATTCACAAGAGAAAGCGTCAAGAAAAAAAACGTTTTGCTCATTTGTCTTTGCAGGGAGGAATCTTACATTCTGGGTGAGCTTACTTTTGGTTTTATCTCTTTCTGTTTATCTGAACACTGTTTCCATTGTAGTGATGTTGCTGCGCTTTCACAGTTCAACAATTTCCTCTGTGATGACAGTGATCTCTTTGCCAATAGAAAAGATGGACAAAACTATAAAAACAAGACCCAGCTGATATAAACCTGAATTATCTCTTAACGGTCTCTGCCAATTGGACATACTATACTTTACACTGGCGCTGAATTGCTTTGTGGTTGTGCTCTGCGATGTAATGCTTTACAAAATATTGCAAAAAAACACTTTATGTGATATGAGATTAAATGTCCTCATCTGCATCATGTTAACTCACTGACACGACAGCTTACTGTTAGATTAACACACATGCTCTTGGCTGGCTGTGCCTGGACCATGCAAGTCCAGGGTGTCAGAGTAAGCACCATCATTTACTGATGGCTCCCAAGCAAGATTGAAGAGCAAGCTGCTTTTCAGAGAGCAAACATCCAAGGATAACTCAGCTCGTAGGGTTGCACCTCCACAAAAATAAATATGCTTATTGCTGCCAAAACATGTTTTTGAGCAGCTTTTGCAAATAGATAAGGTGTCAAAATAAAACATCAGATGTTATATAATGAAATGGGGAGGTGGGGGCAAAAAACAAAAACAAAAGACAAACAAACAGACATTTGTGTCAAAGGTCATCTGTGTATCTTTTTAAAGCAGCAGTGAACTGTCTTTCCTAAGCGCTTGTGGGCCAGGAAACAACACATCATCTAACCCCTGAGAGTATCTAAACATACCTGTGCACCAAAAGGCCAGGGTGGCATGAAATCAGCCACTCTATGTGTAAATGGACTGTTGGATTCACAGGTGACTGGACACCGCTGTCATTTTGAGAAAAAAAAAGGATGTTTTTATATATAGAGACCTTCCAAGCCACTTGACAGGCTCACGACAGAGGTAATTATGTGGCTTTGTTTCTGCATGTTTTTTCATGAACAATTCCAACAGCAAGTCCCAAAAGTTCAAAAAATATACTGAGCCAAGAATACAACATGTGAAGTGTGAAAGGCATGGATATGGGATGTGTACTACCGTTGCAGTGTATTTCTCTCCTGGTGTTAAACCTGTATGGATCTTTGAACAGACTGTGGTTTATGCATAAACTATGCTGTTGTGAATATCAGTGCCTTGTCTGAGTGTAAATTTAACCACATTTTTTTAATATATAAATGATCATAATTAAATGCATGATGTGTCAGATCATCTCTACCCTGTATTGTATTATGTGTGTATTAAACTGTGTTATCCAATATCAATATCAATATATCCAATTTTAAATTCCGCAACTGACCAGATCTCAGTTATAAACATGAGAGTTGATCTACCAGTTATAGCCTATACTGTAGTTTTAGCACAATCAATTTTAGTGGGTCCAGAGAGACTTGACTACTTTTTTGCTACAGTAACATAATTCTGACTTCCTAAAGACCTTTTTTGTTGTTCCCTGATGCTTCATGGAAGGGTGTTATAAGGTTGGTACTCCTGGATTTAAATTTAATATTTGAATCACTAAATCTGAATCTCACTTCCAGGATAATTTGTCATGGATTTCAGGACTGTCCTAAGCTGCATATCATTTCAATTCATTTAATTAATCAGAAAGATAATTTGGAAATACTTTCTCTTAAAACCTTGCCCTGACACTCAAGTAGCCTCTGCTCAAGCTTAAATTTATGTTCCTGCTTAGTCTGTTGTATGTGCTTGCACTAGTAGTTGCTTGAGCAGATTTCGTGTGCTGAAGATTCAGGTCCGCTTGCGGTCAGGCTGCCTCTGTGTACTCTCAAAACCTCTGCTCAACCTGAGCATAAGAAAAGAGTTTTGAGAGCCAATATTACAAAAATATCAATGTGAAATCAATAAACCATGTCCTCAAATTGATATTCCACACTCTTGAAAAAACAAGTCATACCCCATTAGCTTCTGTTTTATTTTGTATGTACAAATATTTGCACACTTAAATAATATATGCAAAACATCAGGATGTTACTATGAATATGCTGCCATGACAACATTTAGTTCAGAGGGCTTTGCCTGAGCACAGTGTCACAGAGGCGCTAGTATGCTCCAGGGTCCCAGCAAAAAGGGTGTGCTTACTCTATGAAACATGAAGTGGAGTGAGGAACAGGAAAAAGATAGTGCTCTGGTTGTCTCAGGGCTGAGTTGACATTTAATGGCAGAGTGCACACTTAGGCAAAAAAATAAAAGTTTTTTTGTGTTCAGGAGAAAGTTTCTTATGCAGTCTTATTATGTCTAATCAAATGTGTTATATATATTGAAATTTGTCATTTTTGTTTTTCAATGCAATTATAATTTAATTTCAATGTTGTACTGTAGGCCTATGCCAGTTTACCTATACTACAGTCAGAGCCAGGTTTATTCAGGTTATCCATCTGTCATTCTGTCTGTTAGTCCCTCTAATTTGGCTGGCTGGAAGAGGTGTACAGGAGTGAACTTAATGATAAAAAAAGAGAAAGAAACTAGGTGGGTGACATGAACATTTCATGGATTCTGATGGGGTCCTGCCAGAAAACTTTTAAGAAATACAAAAAACAAACAAACAAACAAACAAAACACTCAAGTAGCAGCAGCAAGGGGGCATTTACTGTGGAGGTTCAAGTGATTTCTTTAATTGTAATAATTCCATGAAATGGCAGACAACAACTTGTATCTAACAAGCACAGCAACTTTTCTTAATGCATTATATTGTGCTGAACTTTAAAGGCAATCGCATGACCATGCTTTGTCAGATCTCCATGCGTGAGAAAAAACAAAACTAGCAATGTGAAATTAGGCAGGGTGGATAGTGCAAGAGCCTGTCTGTGCCTGTGTTAAAGACTATGCTAACAATCTAATAGGCCCCTCCCTTCTCAGTGCTCCTGCCTACAGACTTCTAAATTTAGTCCCTCTGTGCTGGAGCCTGTCACTCAGTGCTGGAGTGTGGGCACCTCTCCTGCAGGAATTAAAAACTCCCTTTGGTGAGTTGAAATGAATGCTGTCTGAATAGCACTGCCATAATAATGAGGTTCAATAATCATAGCAGTGTCTATACTGTATGTGATTTAGCTCTTCAATGTAACGTGAGTATTTTTTATTAATATTGGAGAAAAAAAAGTTATGTGATCAAAAATAGATGCCCATGATTATATTTTTACACTAAGTGCAGAAGAAACCTAATACTGAAGCAAGGACATGTGTGTGCAGCAACAACAAAATACATCAACTGCCGGAAATTGATACTAGTCTTAGATTGCTATCGAATTTTCTCTCCTTTTAAATGGTTGGTAAAAACAGGATAGTCCATCATTGGGGAGCTTAATGTGAACCCTTTGATATTTGCTCTTTGATATTGACCACACAATCAATAGAGCTTTCCTATAGCAGAGCTGGTAATATTGCTCAATTTTCACAGTTAGGTAATATTAGTCCCGTAAGAGCCTATCTATTGATCTGACCACACAGAGACCTTTTTATACTATCAGCAGCACTCCATGGGATCCAGTATGGGAACTACAAGTGTCCAGTTAAGAAAGCAGCAGCAAGAAGTCAAACTTCATATTCACTACATTTGTTCGTTATTATTTCTGACTGTCTGGTGTTGCCCAAAAGCTATTTAAGTTGGACTGAACTCAAAGCAAGGGAATGTTAATCAAGAAAAGATAATCAACATGACCAAGATACTGAATGAAAATTTGTTTGAATGAACTTCAAGTTGAATATAATATAACCATTTTTAGTTTGGCAACTAGCAAAGTTTGGCTCTACTGTCTCATGTGTAGCAACAGAACAGTAGTGGTGTTATGGAGCCATGTCTCTAATTAGAGGTGATTAGAAAAGAGAGTGTAAAACATAACAAAGCAGGCAAAGAAACAAACATAGCACAATTGCTTGTTACTACAGTATGCAGTATCTATTTTTCAGCATAAACCGCTGGGATTTGAGATTTCTTTAAATATTATAAAAGAACAGTTTTGAAATAATGACTTTTTCAGACTTTTTGAATTATAACATGTACCAGTCAAACATAATTTTTGTCCAGTTGCTGTTGCACATCTTCTTTTTTCCTACATTATAGGTTTTCTCTTGTTGTTCCATCTCTTTCTTTTCACATTAAGTCACTTTCATGGTCTATACCTGGATAATCTTCAGTTCAAAATACTGTATAGCTGGATGCATGGCTGGAGAGAGTGATTTTTTGTTTGCTTAAAAAGATCTAAAAACACCAAAGAAGCCTCGCAGCAGTGCTTCTGTGCCAAAGAGAACCACTGAACTAAATATTTACCTCCATTCAGAGATAGATTTATGTGGCCACTGCCCAGCTCCATCTTTTGTGTCTCTTAGGAGAAAATGTATCCTTGGATTTGCAAAATTCAGTCTGTGAGGTTTCTTTCAAAAAAGGTATATAACCACTGAATGGAACCAGCATTACCATCTAACTGGTGTGTCAGACTGTAAGAAAAGGCTCAGACTAAAGCATTAGTCCAGTCAAGTAAAATGAATTTCAGCTTTAACCTTCCAGTACCTGCTTGTGCTCCTGTGCCTGTGTAGATGTGGCTTCCTAACAAACATGGAACTAGTCACTTGACATTGTGCTAATCCAACAATAATTTAATGTATAAATAACTGACTGAAAAAGTGACAAAGCTTGGCAACTGTGTTGAACGTATGCTCACACTGGATATCATTTAGTTTTTGAACATGAATGGCTCTGTGAGCAGTCTTTTGATTAGAAAGGCCCTCAAGAGTGCACATGTGCATGCATGTTTAAAAAAACATTATTGCAAGCCGATGCCTTATTTATTCCAGTGAAAGTTGCTGACTGGGAGAAATGACAAATTAAGGGGAAAGTGTCTTAGTAAGGTGTTGAGCCACAATATGCTTCCATACATCCATTCGTCCACCTATCCATTAACTATAGACCTTATCCATGTATGACTGATATGATATGATGATTATTTTGCATCCATTTCTTTTTAAAGTATATTTTTGGGGCTTTTTGCCTCAATAATATACAGGAAGAGAGACAGAGAGAGGGTGAATGACATGCAGCAAAGGGTCACCAGATTTGGGATTCGAACCAGGGCCGGCTACAGTGAGGACTGTAGCCTCTGCATATGGGGCGCCTGCTCAACCCACTGAGCTGTATGGCACCCCTCAACCATTTCTTTTCTGAATTATTCTGTACTATAGAAAGTACAGAAAGTAGTGAGCTGAAATTCTATATGGTCACTGCTAAAACCTACACCTAACACCTACCAGCCTTGCACTATTGCTGGGGACATGTGTTTTTGCATGACAAAACACATCAAGGAGGAAAAGTGTTAAGTGTTTAAATATATGAAAATATTACTTTTTTTGTGTGAAAATGTAAGTGACACTGCCATTTAAGCCAATCTCAAAGACTGGGACTGATGGGGTAATCATGTTCATGCGTGTTGCACATTTGCACACACACATGCATATACATATACGTGTATATATACTCAATGGGCTCTACTTTGGTAGACTAGGTGCAGGCGAGGCGCATCTGCCCTGCGCCTCGCCTTCGCTTCGCCAACGGGGAGTGGCCAGGAGCAGATTGCGATTTTGCTTCGAGACGCAGCGGAGCGCATCCCGCCTACTTCCCTCCCACCGGCGCAAATGGCATAGAGGGAGGAGAGAAGGCGTGGAGTGGGTTTGACACAGCCGAGTCAGATCTTCACCAATCAAATGAGCTCCTCTCCTCGCCTTTAAATCCGCCGCGCGCGCAAGGCGGACGTTTGATTTCACCGTGGAAGAGAAGATTTGAATCAGCACCTACAGATTACAGCATAGACAGTACATCTATTATCGATTGTCCCGTCACACTTATGACACATCAAAGGCTGCACAGATGAAAGATGAGGATGGATTACTGCTGTGTTGACACTACACGATTATCTGCTATATTTATGTATTTACTTATTGATTTATTGAGCCGCATCGTCACGCGACCATAACAAATAAAACTGAAAACAAATAAACCACAAGCAGCCTGGCATCATAGTGAGCAGATATTCACAACTCCATCTCAGGTAAATTCTAAAGAAAAAAGAAAAAGAGAGACGCTCCGTGATCTCCGTTACGCACAGCTGTTTGTTGTGATCTGTGCACACGTGTTTAAATATAGGTTACTAAATATGAGTGTCTTTATTAATGGAAAAGGGGTGTGTGTGTGTTTTTTTTGTTTTTTTTACTGGGCAACAGCTCTCAATCTGTCAGAGCAAGTGAGACGGGAGGAAACTGATGTTCTGGTCCGGTCCAAGCTGGCAGTGTCCGGTCGCGCGAACAGACCTCACGGGCTGATGATGCAAAAGTAGTCTGGGAGGGAGGAGGGAGGAGGAGGGAGCAGGTCTATCTATCTATCTAACCTATATTTAAACACGTGTGCACAGATCACAGCATAAACAAACAGCGCTGTGCGTAACGGAGGCATTTCAGTTGTATTTGTTATGGTCGCGTGACGATGCGGCGCTGGCCCCTAATAAATCAATAAGTAAATAAATAAATAAATAGCTGATCATCTGCAACGGCACACTGTGTAGTGTCAACACCTGCTCTTGGGACATCCACGGCTGTCTCAGTCCCTCCCTGGTTTCATCTGTGTTAATTCAGTCAGGCTGAGTTTCCATTACGCATGCCTTTGATCTGCCATCAGTGTGACGGGACAATCTATATAGATATAGGTGTATGTGCTGATTCAGATACAATAAATAGGGGTTATTGTGATGATGATTATTATTATTATTGTTGTTAATTGCATTTAAATGTGCCTGGAAGTGTGGAAATCTGCCTGTGAGGTCTTGGTGACGTGGGCGCACTGCGCGCTGGGCAGTCAAAATACCAGTCCGCTGGCTGCGCTTCGCCTTGCGCTGAGACTAGACCAGGTTGGAGCTGGCGAGCTTTCGGCGCACTCTCCGCGCGGTCTATCTGTAACAAATTGTCACTGCGCCACGGCGAATCTGTCGACACCTCCCCCTGCTGCGCGACCACTCCCATCTCAGCGCACAGCAGTCTGCCAATTTACCGAATCCGCTGCGCACCTTGTTGCACTGGACGAAAATACCACTTCGCCAGCTGCGTCAGGGCTCGCTTCGCTGCGCCACCCTGAGTTGCGCCACTAAAATAGGGCCCTATGTGTGACTTTTCATAGTTTCAAACTCCTATCCTTTATGTTTATCCTTTACATTTATCATTTATGTTTATTTTTCATAGTCATAGTCAGTGGTAAAGTGCAGTGTGGGAGACTCCTGTTTATCACTTGTCTATGTGACAAATAAAACTATGAGTCCTTGAATCCACCTACTGTTCAAGGGCTGTTGGCTTTGTATTCCAAGAGACATGCCTACACACTGTGATTTTACAGAAATGAAAACTTTGAGCCCCACACTTAGCTCCATGTTCCTCACACAACCGCTTTAGCTGCAGTACATTAAAACAGTGCACGGCTGTGAAGAAACTGCAAGCATATTTAATGATTTTTATCGCGCAAATCTTTCTAATCTTGCAGTAAATACACAGATATAATCAACCCCTTGTCTCTATCAGTTAGGAGAAGAACAGTCAATTCATGTGAGCGGACGGGTGAGTGCTTCTGTGATAAATTGGAATGAAATGTGAAGCAGCTGGATCCAGACTGACAGCTCCAAGTCAATGAGCAGCCAGGTATAGAAGCGTAATATCTCCTAAGAGTCTATTTTTCTGACTGACAGACAAGTTCACCCAGGTTACTGTTTTCACAGCGTAAGGTGATTCTTCAAGCGAGTAGAACCAGGACCCTCTGAGGGAAATAAGAAGAGCCGATGCTGTCAGACTGCTTGTTGTGGAATGAACACACAAACATAAAACGTAAAATTGAGACATGGATGATGCAGTTTAAAAGAACTGACATGGACGTGCTGACAATCATCAGCAAACTGTCTTGCTGTAAAATCACAGCTTTTACAAGCTGCATGTCCTCATGTGAGCAGCCATGCACTATTCACTGGATCAATTCATTTTATTTCTAATGATGTCCACTGAATGCTCAAAAAGATGCTCAGATCCCCCAAAGGTGAATCACAAGACCTGTCAGGAAATCATTATCCCAAAAAAAGACACTTGCTGTCAGATAAATATGCAAATAGATTACATATAGATAGAACACACCAGCTCAGAGAGTGTGTAAACTCATATTTTCCTTTATTGTGAGTTTCTCTAAAACGTTTTAAAATTGCTAAATATTTTCTTCCTGTTGCTGAAAAGGAAGAAAATAAAGAACCTTACAGGGTGAATTTCTTTGAGGTATTAGAAAATATGCTGAATATTGATGTTTGTGTTTTATTCTTCCACTACCTCTAATATTTTCCATTTTCTCAACAGCTGCTTCAGCACAAAGGAGAAAACTATAATACTTTTACAGCCACTTTTCAAACTACAGGGGCTTAATGATTTATGTGTAAATGGTGTCTCATGGGGGGAAAAAAAAGTCGAAAAAGTCACTTACTGTTCTTAGTAACAAATTAGTCCTTTTTTCATGCCAAGCATAAAAGAAAACGTTATCAGCTCACGTAAATGAATCACTGTCATTTCCTCTGACGGTTGCAATTTTGTCTCATTAGATTTTAACTATAGCTTTCTCTTCATAATGTCAAATGCACATTTTGTGTGTCAACATACAAATTAATTTTGTCATGAAATGAAATGAAATGAGATTTAATTGAAATCACAGTTAAAAAGATTCATCCTCTGGGTATCTGGAATGTCTGCAGAAATATGATGTTTTTACACAATACAAGACAGAGTGATTGTGTTTTTCCACCTTGAACTGCAGTGAACCAATGACAGGCCCATAACAATCCATTCATACATCATCTAACCTGATGAACCAACCAGGTGACAGGTGGTGAGGCAAAAATTAACCTGAAACCCCCAGACTGAGAGTTTGCATTAGTACAACTGTAAGGTTGCAATTTATTTTGCTGCCAGTGACAAGTTAAAGCAGAAGTAAGTGATCCGGTCGTTTTCGCTAATGCTGCGTTCCAGGCAGGCTTTTGAAATCGTAAATTACAGCTTCAAGTCACAATTTACGACTTTGTAGCGTTCCAGGCAACCCACTCGTGTTTTTCCGACCTGTTTTACCGGTGAAAGTCACTATAACGGCCACTCGTAACTTCCGACCGGTGAACTCGTACCAGATCGAACTGGTACCACTTCACGGTCGGAAAAATACGAGTTTCCTTGAACGCACCATAACAGTCCTCGTCGCTACGTCACCACATTCACGGCGTTCCTTGGCTGCACACACAGCCCTGCATGCCGTTCTCTCTCCTCATTGGATAAAAACTGTAGGATACGATAAATGTTTTCTCTTCGGCTCAGAGCAGAGCAGAGGGACTGAGAGACCCGTGTTTCAGTCCAAACACTCTATGTAAGTGATTGCTGTCGGAAGATATAACTATTTAAGACTTATATTAACACAAATATATCACTCACTTCTGCTTTAACAAACAAGATAAACAAAGAAGAACTCAGAAATATATAGCGCGACAAGAGCATGAGTTTCCATTAGCACAACTGCTACCACTGCCAGCGACTGTAAGCCGAAACAACAAAAAACATAAGCAAATACCTACACGTACCTTTCTGATACCATTTCTAGTTGCACATTTTGGTGACGACAGTTTCCTCACTCAACAAGTCCTAAGTCTGTGGCTGAGTCTCTGATGTTTCTTAAATCAAACCATGAATATGCTCTCTGTTTTGTCACCCTAGAGCAAGCAGTGACGGTGGGCGGGGCAAGAGGTCTGATCCAGAATTTATCAGGGAGTAGGTAAGAGTTTGAAAAATGTCTGCAGAGGAACTTTAAGACTCCTCCTCTTGTGAAATTCAAGATGTAGAAATCTCGAGTCATCACAATATAATCAACAAAGTTTGGTGGTTAAAGGTAGAGAACAATGTGGACAGAGTGATTTAAAAAAAAAAAAAAAGGTTATTTTGGATATTGTCCCATGTCTACCAGTTAACTTTTTTTTTTTTTTTTTTAATTCTGTTTCATAAAACTCTAGCTACACTTTGTAGAACATTGTTCTCTTTCTGGCTCGGCTCCCTGATCTGTGCAGACCTGAGGGGCCAATAAGAAAAGGAGAACCAGAGATTTATGCCCTGCATAAAGTCGAGTCGAGTCGAGAGTCTACTATTTTGGAAAGGCATGAAGTTAAATTTCAAAATTGCAGAACCAGAAATAAAGCAATTTTATCCAGTAAATCTAGAGTCTATATCTCCAGTGGCTGCTGGACAAAATGATTCTTAATCATTCTATTGCTGAGGAAAGTACTCAGGTGATTACTTGGAGGAGATTGTATCACACAGACACACACACACGCAGCACACTGCAGTCCGAACTGGCTGTGCACACAGCATTTTAGTCTACAAAGATATTTCCGTCCCTCACTGCTGCCTTTTTTACTTAAAAAAACAGTTTATGAATTAAAGTAGACACTTTATGTAAAATGGTTTAATTCAGTTGTATGTTTTCTGACTGACAGGAGCCTCCAATCAAACCAATGCAGTCAGCAAATGTAAGAATAATATTTTGTGATGCTTTGTGACTAAGCTTAGTGGTACTGTGATGGACTTACTAATGTTCTCTTGACGTCTTGCTTAACAGCCGGTTTAGATTAAATAGCAGTACACTGATAGTACAAACACAATGAAGGCTTTTGTATTCATTCTTCACTGTGACGACACCGGCAATGTAAGATGTGGCTTTGCTTTGAAAACTTGTCCATGAACCGAAGAGAGGAGTTTTTGAAGAGCTGGACTTTGCAATGGGAAGACTCTGAACAGGTCTGCAGTCTGATTTAACTGCAGTGAGGCTGGTTCAGGTAAAAGACTGTTATTTGTTCTTTTGGTTTAGTGAATTAGATTCCAGTATTGTGCAGACACTTAGCCTTGCAAAAAGCCTGTGTTTGACACTGCTCAGTTTCTGCAAGCTGCAGATATTTGCCACATTGAATCAGTTGAGCCTGGCAATCAAAGGTGAACCAGAAAAGCCGAATGATGATGGAGACCAATGTTACATTTTGAATTTGAATGACAAATCTATTTACAGCATCTCATCTCTAAATTGGTGTGATTTCAGGATTATTCCATATCTAAATAATTCTCACCTAAAACTGTCCATGGGTGAAATCGGATGATGTTTCAGAGCATCGCACAGATTATTATTATTTATTTACTTTTTCAGTTTAAATGTTGAGTTTGAAACTGAAGACCAAATGTGCACAGCACAGTGAGTTGATCCATACAGGAGTAGGGAGGAGGAAGCTTCAGGCTGCAGTTTCAAAGGAAGGGGAACACCTGTCAATCATCTCTTGGCTGGTCAAAGTGTGCAA
Source organism: Trachurus trachurus (assembly GCF_905171665.1). NCBI lineage: Eukaryota > Metazoa > Chordata > Actinopteri > Carangiformes > Carangidae > Trachurus > Trachurus trachurus. The sequence goes on along the minus strand of NC_139893.1, from coordinate 23,876,870 downwards.
ACACACATCATAACTCTGCAGCGTAGGGTAGAGCTATATTTCAGTTTTGAACAGTTTGGACTTTGTTGCTGTTGCTGACTGCCTTCCAGAGCGTCATCTTTGTCCCTTGCTGCTCTCTGTGAACGGTTTGATCTTGTGGAAGGGGCCTTTAGTAAGCGCTCAAGCTGTGGAATTCTCTGTATTCAGTTATTGGCCTCCATCCCCAACCTGCAGCAGCTGCTGTTGCTGCTGACATCGTCAGAAGTCCTGATAATCTCTTGGTTATTGAGTCGGCTGTTTTTCAGTGTGTGGTAATTCACTGAACCTCAGAGATCAAGGATTACAAGCCACTTTTGGGCCACTGGCCAAGCTAGAGGCAGAGGCAAACAGAGTGCAGGGAAAATTGAGATGGTAGAGGTAAAGGCAACAACATGTTACATATTCAACATCAACAGATTTACAATAAAAAACAAAAACAAAACAAAAAACATTAGAATATCAAAATATTTTTGTAGCACTAAATAAAAGCCTCCAGGTTTTCTCAAAGGTTTGGCGTTTCCATTTTACAGTAGGTCCGTATATTATATCTTTTTTTTTTCTACTCAACTTGTTGAAATTGTTTTGTATCATATGTCTAAAATGAAGCTATATTGCAATAATAACTCAATTTCCCTTCCTCTGACCACACCAAATGTCATTTCACTACATTACACTGATTTTTTTTTCTTTTTTCCCATTCAAATCCCCTTGGCTGGACAAATCCCCCTCTCTTAAGTGATTGTTTTTAAGCGAGGGCCCATATTGACAGGTTCAGGAACTCTGGAGCATTTTTTACTGAATTGCTTGAAATCCTCTTCACACCCAGATTGCAGCCAATTAATCAAATATTTTTTTCACAAAAATGAAAAAAGTCAGTCACCTGAGGGATGCACAATCCTTTTGTACACCACGTTCAAGTCAGTTAGATTATGATGTGTCAATCAAGCTGCCACCTCTGTCCCTCCCTCCCTCCTCTGCATATTGTGTATATTTTCAACAAGTTAGGTTGCAGAAAAGACAATGCCAGTAATCCAATGTACCACACAAGTCTAGTAGGTGGCAATGTAGCTCTAAGCTTGATGCTGGGTAGTTTATTATGATGTCAGGTGTTTTCGTTCATGTGAATGAGCCATGAGAAAAAGCTGTCGGGAAGTTAGTGATGCTGCGCAGCGTCCCAGTGACCCAATGTAATCCCAATGTGAGTGACACAGCCTTCCACGGTACTGTCACATGTAGTGGGGCTTCACCTTGATGTGAACCCAATGCTGAAGAAGCGTTGCGTGTTCCTGTGTTCTGGAGGCGTTGCTTCAGAGAGAAGTCTGAGGAACGACACTTTTCTTTTTGATACATATCATTTCAGAGTGCTGCCATGATCCTTAGCGCAACTGTGGTAAATACAGGTTCTCAAGAGAGCATTGAGAGCTGTGGAGGGTTGACAGCTGATCATGTCACACCGGCAAAGCCTATGGAAACATATAAACACACCAAAGTGCATGGCACTTGACAAATCATGTTCTTTTTATCTATTGTCCCCACTTGCAGCCACTTTACGGCCAGCCTCATCATGTTTCATACATTTTTAAATCCCCTCCCACCCCTTTGTTTCCCATTCATAAGTGTCCAGGTTAATTTGGCTTCTCTACTTTACACATTGGCCCTGAGCAGATCATTTTTTGTGGCACAAGATGCAGTGAACCTTTGACTTCAATTTCCTGTTGCTGGCAGACATAAATTAGAGGAATGTTTCAACAGTGAGTACAGCTCCCTGGCCTCCGGTGTGAAGGCCAGGATAGAAGCTGAGGGAGGCTGGTGTAGTTACCGATGGATGACTCCTTAGGACACTTCAAAATTTAGTTTGGTTTGGTACAGTGATTAGGGTTTGGGACCTTGTAATTTGAAAAAGAAAACAAACAACTTTTCACTCAATCTTTTCACTGCAAAACAAGGCAACAGAAATCTCTAACAAGCAGGGGTCATCTTGGTGATGGAGCCTGTGGGACGTGTGTGGACAAGTACAAGACACATTATTAATACAATAAACTTAACCTCAGCAGAAATACATCCTGTAATGTGAAATTTAGGGGGGATTACTCACAATGCATTCTCCTTCTTTCTTTTCAGAGTCAGATTATTCTCTGTTAACTTGGTGATCTTTAGGGAGATGCCATTTCGGAGGAGACACAGCAGGAGGTGGAGGAAGATGTCGCCGACCTGGGGTGGTGCAAAGTGTCTTTCCTAAAATATTTTCCAATTAAATGGCCAAATCCATGTGCATCTAAATCCTCCCTCTCCATTTGTGAGTGTTCCTGGGACTCCACACTGTCCGGGAGGTCGTAAATTGACATTGTCTTCTCCGGCCAGATTTTCAGCAAGTAGTCACAGGCTGAATATACAAATACTGTATATAGTATAATATAGAGTTGTCAGAGCAGTGTGAAGAGGACATATCAGGGCTCTCAAGTTTTGAACTTAGCTTGGAGTGACATTTGTTTCGTCCTGCCGTATGGGGCGGGGGTGGGGGGTCCGGCAGAGGAAGTGATATTCCGGCTTCTGGTTAGAGTCCTACAATAACACTAGAACCGCCCCCCTCCCTACAGTATTGTGCATCTCAATGAATTGAAATATCATTGAAAAGTCAACAAGCCCCAACCAGGTATTTGGTGCATATAGATGGACATACTTTTCAAAAGGCCAACATTTCCATATAAAAAATGCTTGTTTAAATTGGTCTTTTGTAATAAAAAAAATGTTGAAATGTGAATTTTAGGTCTTCATCAAATATTACAAATTAAATAAATAAAGTCATACAGAAAGACTTTATTTAGTTTTTTTGTTTTTTACTACATTACTGTTAGAGTAGACCTTAAATATGATGAACTTTTGGTAGCCTACAGACAGTCACAGTGTGAGGAGCAGTGAACTACATGTAATTAAACACCTTGCAGCAGGCCTTCCACTTCCCCATGAGCTGTCCTCCTGACAGCTATGTGGCTCATTTTATCCAGCTATTCAGATTACCTTCTTCTCTGTCACTGCTAGCCTATCTATCAACCAGATTTGAGTCAAATTAAATAAATATAATTATTAATACATGCTACAGTATCATTCGGTTTCAACGCATAGACCATATCTGATTAGGGTTTGTCTATAGTATGTATATTTATGTGTAAAGATCCTATTGATAATTTAAAACTGAACATGATCATGTCGGACCGACCTACTCCTGGCCTTTGCTTCAGCTCAATCATTCACATCAGGATATGCTCTTTCCCAGCCTCCATGATGTGACAATCCAATTCCTATGTAGTGTCTCCAACTTGATACTATCAACTACTGTGGGACTCAATAATGAACCACTGTACCCAACAAGATTATCATGATCTGCATTGTTAAATGTGAGACTACAATACAGGATAAAAACTAGAAGTAAGACATTTCTTAACACAAGTGGCAGAAGTTTCATCTGTGCAGGGTGATATTTTGTGCTGTGCCTGTGGCGAGCTGATGGTGTTAAAAATAAACAAAAAAATTAACTCACTCTACTTTACTATTCTCTCTGCTTTCATTTCAGGAGAATTTGAATTTTGAATTTTTATTTTTGCACAAAGTTAAAAGAATACAACATAAAACATGGTACATAGGTAACAACAGGACAGTGCAGGGAGAGGCAAAAGGGGAAGTTGTTGACATTGTCTCACACAAACAGGATCTGTTCTGGCCAGGAACACTATGGATGCATCTTGTGAGTGGAGTGATTGGAGAAGCTGCAATGTGACTCCAGAAACTGTTATTTTAATTAATCTCACATGATTCAACAAAATTCATTTTCTTACTGTACAGGTTTCAGATGTTTTTTTGTTGTTGTTCTTTTTCTTTTTCTTAAAGAAAAAAAAACTTTGTGTTTAAATATTTGCATCATTTTCATTTTTTTGAATTTAATTTCTACCATCATAATACAATTTTAGTTTATTCAATGAAAAAATACATATACTGTATAGCCTCAACTCAACCACCACAGTAAGGTTTTTAAAAACATGTACAGTTAGAGGTCAGAGGTTTTCAGAAATACACAGAAACATTTCTATCCAGTATTCACATGGAGAGAAACATTCAAACATTCCTGTACTAAAGACACTGCTTTGTGGAAATACATCTCCTCTTGTAAACTAAATTAGATTAGATGCTCGTGTTGTTATGTATGGTTTTACTTGGACCCAACACACTTGGACTACTTGTTTACACATGGAGCAGATAGTTGTGATGGAGCTGACCTTTAACTTCTAGATGATTCGGTTTGGATACCAGGGACTTTACTGGGGATTTGTTTACAGCCTACTGACGGTGTGGCATCTCTTGCTGCTTATCCTCTGGGAATCACTTCCTTTCCTAGAGGTGTCTTCCTGCAGCTCAGCTTGTACCATGCATGTGACAGTTTGCTTTCCTTCCCCTGTGGGTTGGTCATAGTTTCGTTATCTATCATGTTGTTGTTTTCAACCTGTCCCACTGCTGTGTGTGGTATTGAACCATTAGCAATCAATGATGTCCTGATGTCAGTGAAAAGCTGATCTAGAGTTGCCTACCCTGGGTGTGTGAGGGACTTATTCAAATGTCATGACACTAATACTAATACTCTTTCATTTAAATGGAATTTAAAATATACATATATTTTTTACATTTAGATTTAGAATAGAAATTAGTTTGGTAAGAACTAGGAAGGAACCTGCATATTCAAGATTAATACTTTAATAAAAAAAAAACACTTGAAAACAGAAGTCAATCATTAATTTCCCCAAACTTCTTTGTTTTTAACAAATATGGCCAAAAAGTAAAATGGACTGATGACTGATTAGATTAACCTCACCCTACATGATACAACTGCAACCTCTCTACAAAGCATACTTCCAGTGCCCACTTATATGAGAAGTGCTGACATAATCTACACATAAGAAGCAGTAGCATATTTAATAACTTTTTTCTTGTGGGAAGGGATATGTCAGGTAATAAAGTGACAAGCGAAAATGCAAAACATGGTCATGCAACTTAATTTGAAGATGAAATCTCCCATGATGCTGTCTGCTACATGCAAGTGCGTTACTCAGATATTGAGCGGATGCTTCTCTCAACCAGGGGAGGGACCATTTATTATTCAGAGGGAGGAATGCTGGGTCTGTATTATTGTTACCACTCAGTCCAAGTAGCTCGAGGCCCCTTTTGTAATATTGTTCAAGTGTGTTTATTATAAGTATTAGTGATGTATCCCCGTATGCACATCTTGCTCCAACACTGGTGAAATGTTTCTCTTGATGCAATCATCATCTTTGATTAATATAATGGTAATGGTGGTAATGGTTAAATAATTAGAAATTACAAAGTAATACCTTCATGGCCAACATGTTTACACCACCAAGTGTTTAGTTATTACTGGGATTTGTATAGTTTAATGTCTCAGTGTACTTTAAACACTCTAAGTGGAACAGATAAATAATAACCATTTTACAGATAGATAAATCCCACCCTGTAGCAACCAAAAACGTAATAACGGCCAATAACGTAATAAAACTTTTGAGCCAATAACGTAATAACATTTTGCCAATAATGTAATAAGTTATTACATTATTGGCTGGTTATTACGTTATTGGCCTAGTATTAAAAAAACCTTTGACAATGTAATAACTGGTGCCGATAATGTAATAGTATAACTATGACTGCAGTTCTTGGAAATAAAAGGGTTTTTTGCAGTTTTTGTGCAGTTTGCTAATCAAAAATAGGTATAGTGGATGACATAGTCGTCATATTTATTCATCCAAGATGTACTATCTTTCCCCTCTCTCTCTCTCTCTCTCTCTCTCTCTCTCTCTCTCTCTCTCTCTCTCTCTCTATCACTTCTACCATGCTTAATGATATGTTTGCAAACAGAAGAAGTAAGCATTGTAGGCTATCAACAACCTCCAAAACATAACCAAACTTGTGTATTGAATGGTGTCTGCCAGTCAGTTTATGTTTCAGTGATGTATAACTTCCTGCCTCAGACAAACCATGTGAAATGTGATAATCCCAGCATGGCTCGGAGGAGCAATGGCGTTGATTTGATTTTACCATTGATTTTTTTTTAAATTAACATATTTAGCCATCATTTGTCCAACTTGATGGTTAGCGTTATCTCCAGAACACCCAACTGAAGTTCCAAATGAAGTGGCAGCACAATTGTACACATTCAGAAATCTCTTTCTCAAAGAAATGTTTTCTTTTGCAGCACCAATCAACAAATAGATCACTACTGAAACCAGCTGCTGGAGATCTAAAATGAAATCTCTGCAGATTCCATACGTCTAACTTTGATTTTCATGTTTGAAAATTAAAAACTACATCAAAACGTTAAGCTTAAAGTTCCCATTTGGATAAAGTGACATTTCAATGTTTTTGTTTTTTCTACAGTGATGATAAAGCAGCTTTAGGTTCTATATTAATACTGTGAAAGTCTAAAGGTAGATGTTTGTATTGCTCCATACAGTATAAAGGTAGTTTTTTTTTTTACATTTGTGAATGAAAAAACTACCTTTATACTTTCACAGTATAAATATAGAACCTATGTTGCTTTATTATCACTGTAAAAAACAAAAACAAACAAACAAAAAAAAACATCAAAATGTCACTTTATCCAACACGGGACCTTTAAGCTCAACGTGTTGAAAAAAAAAATTCAAATAGAAAGAGATTGGTAAAACCAAATCAACTCCATTGCTCCTCCGAGCCATGCTGGGATTATCACATTTCACATGGTTTGTCTGAGGCAGGAAGTTATACATCACTGAAACATGAACTGACTGGCAGACACCATTCAATACACAAGTTTGGTTATGTTTTGGAGGTTGTTGATAGCCTACAATGCTTACTTCTTCCGTTTGCAAAGATATCATTAAGCATGGTAGAAGTGAGAGAGAGAGAGAGAGAGAGAGAGAGAGAGAGAGAGAGAGAGAGAGAGAGAGAGAGAGAGAGAGAGAGAGAGAGGTGAAAGATAGTACATATCTTGGATGAATAAATATGACGACTATGTCATCCACTTACCTATTTTTGATTAGCAAACTGCACAAAAACTGCAAAAAACCCTTTTATTTCCAAGAACTGCAGTCATATTTATGTATTATTACATTATTGACACCAGTTATTACCAGCCAATAATGTAATAAATTATTACATTATTGGCAAAAAGTTATTACGTTATTGGCTCAAAAGTTTTATTACATTATTGGCACATTATTACATTATTGGCTTTATTACATTTAAAATGGCCAAAATTATTACATTATTGGCTGTTATTACGTTATAGGCCGTTATTACGTTTTTGGTTGCTACACACCCCCTTCCCGCAGGGGTGCCCCAAGGATTGATTCTGGGGCCCCATCTCTTAGCACTATTCACCCCCTGCTTGAATACAGTTATCTGCTTGAATGGTTTATTATTCTCTTGCCTTTTATAAATATTGATTGTTGCTGGATTTGAACAGCTTTAAAAATTTCACAAACTTTCAAATCAAAAAAGGAGTGGTGGTGTAAAATGCAAATATATAAGATTATGAACCCTTGTAATTGTGTGTCCAAAGTTAGGCAACGCTTTTAGACAAGCTCACGTCATATGATGTTGGTCACAAAAAGGAGATTAAGGCAGAGGGAAAACCATAACAGCTAAATTAAATTGTTAATTAGTTGAAGGTCAAGCATGATATTTTACAAAATAGAAACCAAATGTTTCTGGTGAGTTTTTTCAACTAGTTTTTATCTTTTCCTCCCCTCTTTATTTCATTATACTCTTCCTCCCAAAAGTTCTGTAAATGTCAAAGCAAATTAAATGTCAGGACTGTGATATGGAATATAGGCCAATGGTGTAATTCCCAGAAAACATAAAAACAATGCTGTATTTGGTGCTCATGTTGCATGCAGTGCTGAAAAGTAAAATTAAATCCTCTATGACTTTGGAAATAAGACACTGCATATGGGAATGTTACACCCATGTAGTAAAAACACACCTAACTTTATTCTCTAGTCCCTCAGGGGTGGTCAGCATAACAGAATGCAGGACCACCTGTGTGCACCAATGCTGCACTAATGTATCAAACACAGGGGTAATGCACTGCAATTAGCAATGACTCATTTAGGTAATGTCACCACCACTCTTGATGAATAGCAATCCATTCAAATACATGAGTTGGGTTTTCTTTGTCAAAGGGGACAAGGCAATTGTTATGCTGATAGAAAATGATTACCGAGCAGTAACACTTATACACTGAAAATATATCAAGAATAGTCTCACTGAAAACTTTTATTCACTGTGCTTGTGTATTTTTTACTACATGTGTTTAAATATATATCTACAGAACTTATGTAGCTGTGTACCTGTGTTAACCTGCTCTTTGAGTGCTTTAATTGCTCTATTTTTGGGTCACAGTGACACATTTTCTATGGATCTAGTTTTTGGTAGTTAAACTGAATAAGTTCAGATTATATTAATTTGTTATATTTAGCATTTAAAATGACCTATTTGTAGATTTTGCGATTGCTGCATGGCTAATGTTGTCAGTGACAGTTGTGTAGTTGTCAGTGTAGAGGTCTATTTTGCAATTTCACTGTCTAGCTTTCTTCCTGTTCACACCAACAGCTGTCTGCAGTTGAGAAAATTCAATGAATGTCAACCTTTGTCTCTAGTAAAACTTTTCTTCTACTGAAATTAACACCCTGACCAGATAGCCCTGGCCCCTCTTGTCAATTTCCAACAACAATTCACTGTATCCTCCGATTTCCCCTGAAGATGTAGCGCTACGCAGACGACTTAATTTTAAACTCTTTTAAAAAAAGAAAGACCATTATGACCAAAAATTCTTGTCAAGCAATCACGACTACCCACTCCAGAGAAAAATAATAATATTCACTAGAATGGAAAACAATATGTGCGCTATATATTAATGACAAAATTAATGAAGTGAAAAGAAAGATAGCTGCGCCACTTACTCCTATTATACTTGTCTATTTTTCCTGTGGTAATCAGTGCATTTCAAAATCTTGTGTTGTACTTGACCTTGTGTTGTGTGCCTTTTCATCATACTTCCTCACCATGTAATTTGCCTGTTTTGATTAATTCAAGAACATTCACATTTACATAGAGAGACAGATGTCCTTCTTTTCTACTAGCTTTGCCTCTTTTCCATCATTCTTGATTCCAGTGATTTTCTTCCCGATTGCTGAGTGTAATATGTCCATGCCAATGACAGTGACTCAGCCCTCATCAACAAGATATGACTGGTTGGCATTATGTGCTTTTAAACACTGACCTTGTTGGAATAGTGGGCTTTCATTGTCAATGTGACATCCCACTGGCACAGCAAGGGTTGCCACTGTTGCTGAACCTCTGAAATTGATTAAAACAAGGCTGCAGCCACACTACTAGCTCTGTGAGGATGCAGTCGGGCACACTGGTATTTTAAGCTGAATCAGTGTCCAAATATGCTCACAACCACAATGCTAACATGTTTAGCAGGTGTATTTCCAAATGTATCATCTGGGTAAAGCATGTTAACACGCTAGCAGTTCAAACTCTGCATAGAGGAAACGCCATGTTGGTTTACCCTCCAGACAGATATTCACCTTCCCAAAGTCCTGTAAAATGTGGTCCTGTGAAGTAAGGAATTAGCAAAGTCAATACAATCCAACATCTACAACCATGTACAACATGTCATGGCAATGTATCAAGAACTTATTTTGATATTTCAGTCCAGACCTACTTGATGGCCCAAATTGATTGCCACTACTGCAACACTAAACACTGTTTAATCAATTGAATGTCATGCTTAAATCCACACAAGCATCTTTCACATAATAATAGGCTGCTTACAAACCTTAAAAATATTTTTAAAGTAAGTAAAATAAGTATTTTCATGAATGACTTGCTGTGACCTGCATAACTGGCCCCTGTATAATGGCAGAGCCTTCATCTGTGGTGCAAACCAACCTGCATATGAATACATTGCAAATACTATTAATAAATAGTATAATTAAAGTACTGGAACAATGAGAACAGAAATGTGACTGACGTCTTTTCCCGTGAAAATCAAATCAATTGGCAACTGAATTATCTGAAATTCCCAACAACTGCTTAAACATGCATTATTTAAATGCAGCACACATTACCTCACTTAGTAGGAAGAGTAAGCCTAGAGCAATATTTCCGCATCAGCGTTGAAAGGAAAACACTCTTAGATTCAGTGGGTAACCTGTCTACCACTGTACTGCACCACAGTGTTTGTTTCGTAAACACAACATCCGCTTCACTGCATTTGTTGACCAACACAAGCTGTTTGAAGAAGCCTGAAGAAATCTGACTGAGGTGCTCACATGCCCCATTAGCTGGAAAGATTAGGCGGAAATCTGGTCTCTGCTTTCATAAAGTATGGCCTTACTGTGATTAAGAACATCTGAGGGTACACAGTGTGGTGTTATTATTATTTTTTTTTTTTTTATTATTTCTTGTGTCAGTGTGCATACGACCAGAAAAGACATGCATGCATATTTACAGACAACTAGAGAAGGTGTCCTGCTGATTTCATCAAACCTTGAAATCCCTCACTGTCATAACAAAGGAGTCTCTCTCCTGAAGTAAAGGGGTGTAGCCCACTTCCCTCAGGTAGCAGCTATGAAGAGCTGGCAGATGGAGGCTGCAGCTGTTCCCAGGTAGGAGAGCAGGCTGGAGATTGGCTTGCATTCCCTCTGGACCAAGCCCATCTCAGTGGGGAATTCACAGCCAGGTCTTTTCACATTGGCAGCCTCTCAGACCGGGCTGCAACCGGAGCTAAAGGTTCACACTTCTCCCCCTGTATCGCTCCCTCCCTGTGCCTTTTTCCCACTCATTTGAACCTGAGCTGTGTTCCAGGAGGCTCCTCTGCTTTAAAGGCAAAAGAGACAGTAAACAGGATTGAATTTGTTTTTAATTGGAGTCTTGCAGGAATTACTTATGCAGTTTTCCCAGAATTTGTTGTGAATTTGTGTACATTTTTAATCTGATGTTGACACAACCTGGAGCGCTGCTGGTTCAAATTCGAACAGCAATATTTAGTTTGAATAAAAAAGGCAAATGAAGTCAATTTTTAAGACAATTATGAGCTGTTCGGACGAAAGGTGCACAAAACAGAAAGAAAAAAGAAAAAAAAAAAAAAAAACAGTAAAATATAATATTTTGAATACTGAGAAATTAATGTGGAAATTGATAACGTCTGTGAATTAATTGTGACTGTGCTGGATTAAATTAAAAATAAATAATTAACGGTCCATACGGTAACATGGAAGTTTTAGTATTAACAAATCAGCTAGGCTAAACTGGATGACTAAAATAATGCTGAAAGCAGTGTTATAGATGTTATCTACAGTGGTTATCATAGCCAACCTTAGTGAAGGATCATAGTTAAAGCAAATAAACAAGGGTTAAAGTCAGTATTTTTCCACCAAGACACTTAAAGCAGAACTGAGTGGTCCGGTCGTTTTCGCTAATGCTGCGTTCCAGGCAGGCTTTTGAAATCGTAAATTACAGCTTCAAGTCACAACTTACGACTTTGTAGCGTTCCAGGCAACCCACTCGTGTTTTTCCGAGCTGTTTTACCGGTGAAAGTCACTATAACGGCCACTCGTAACTTCCGACCGGTGAACTCGTACCAGATCGAACTGGTACGACTTCACGGTCGGAAAAATACGAGTTTCCTTGAACGCACCATAACAGTCCTCGTCGCTACGTCACCACATTCACGGCGTTCCTTGGCTGCACACACAGCCCTGCATGCCGTTCTCTCTCCTCATTGGATAAAAACTGTAGGATACGATAAATGTTTTCTCTTCGGCTCAGAGCAGAGCAGAGGGACTGAGAGACCCGTGTTTCAGTCCAAACACTCTATGTAAGTGATTGCTGTCGGAAGATATAACTATTTAAGACTTATATTAACACAAATATATCACTCACTTCTGCTTTAATTAAAGTGATAGGTGGGGTTATTTGTCATAGTGTTGTGTGAGGCATTTATTTATAATCAGTGTATTACCCGCAGATGTGCTATATGTGCTCATTTAGATGTTGGCCTATATCTCCAAGTAAAATACAGCAGGTTTTTAATAGCTTTGCTGAGTGAAAACAGATACCTCCTGTGTCCGGGATGAAATTTGATAAAAACAGTGAAACTCACTTAAAACTGTGAAGTTGTGGGACCTAAGACAGTAAGGTTTACAGTATTAAGTCAGATGATAATAATTCCCTGTTCAGTCATTTGATCGCTACAATCAACCTCTTTTTGTATACATGCAAATGTTGATTATTGCAGCTTGGAAGCAACTGTGTGAATTATTCAAGCTGCTGACCAAAGCACAATTTCAAAGGACTCTATAAGACACTCTGTAGTTATACTTAATGATGGAATCAGCCGCTGGAAGCTGATTATGAACCGGAATCTATTATTGCTAAATGGGAAGTAGTCTGCGTCAAGGAGTAATGCCCTGAAAAGTCACCACTGAACTGTGGCACGAGGGGTGACACAATTTCCATTTACTATATCTAATTTCCTGTCAGCAGGAAAGACTTTAAAGGTTAGTGTAATGATCACAACCCCTGCCAGTAGGTGGAGTAACATACCGAAAATCACATGCTTACAGTATAATGGCTTGAGTCAAATATATAAATGTGTACAAGAATGTAAACACTATGGGAAGATGTAAAGACTATGCAGCCAAATACACTGAATATCTTACAGACAATACAGTTATGTCAATTCACAGTGAACACACACACACTGCATATGTGGAGAGACAGCTGCGTCCTGTATCTTCAGTTGAAAACCATTTTGCACACCACATCGGATTTGTCTCAGAGCTTAAAAATCCTTCTGTAACTGTCTGTTCCCCTCCATCTAGATCTCCTCCTTTGTGACTGAGATAGATTTAATAAGGGGAATCAGTGAGGGATATGGCTTTTTCGCTTCATCTGTCTGCTTCATGGCAATAACAAGAGTCCATAATAATATGTCCACTGGGGGTGTGTCGATTTTATACTTTAAACTTAGCTCAAAACTGCAGACTGGTCAGCATTTGAGGGCACTTGCAAAGTAGACAGCTCCAAGAAAATGATGTATACATTCATATATAGCTATTATTTTTTACCGAAATTTGATATTTACAACACACCAAGTGAAAGTCAGAGTTGCTGCTGTGACCCCTCCCAGGTCATAGTATATGTGATCCTCTGTCTGACTGTCTCTCACATCTGTTCCATCACAGTCCCAAGGGATTCACCATCACTTTGGCATTTGACGGGGGATGAGGAGTTTAGAAGCTTAAAGCAGAAGTTTGACATTTTAGGAAATACACTTGGTCACCTTCTTGCTGAGTATGTGATGAAAAGATTCATACCTTTCTCATATAGAGGCTATTTGTTCTGCTGCACTCAGCAGACAGTCAGCTTAGCGTGGCAGAGACTGGAAACAGGGGACATACTGCTAGCTTGACTCCGTCCAAATTGTTGGGCCATGACTTTCTGAAGTCTCCACTGGCAGCGTAGCTACCTCACAGTTATATAAGGAAATGTAGTGGACCAAGAAAATACTGTAATAGTGTCTCTAGCCTTTATTGGATGACAAAACCACCAGCCCCTTATACTAGGCATAGATAAGAAACTTTTACTACTAGGCTACTAGTTTCACCTACAGCCCAGATCATGCTAACTTGATTAATTCAAGACTATGGGCATTTCCACAGCACTAATACAACAACAGTCATATCCGAAGAATCTTACAGATCCACCACATCACGTGCACCATCATGCTGCTGTGCCATCTCCCATTTGAGGGTGAACATCCATATAATGTAGCTTCTGTGTAGCCCTGCTGGATGACTGCTGCCCCTGCAGTCTAGACACAGATACACAGTAGGATATTAATAGATGGAATTAGAGTCACAGTAAATTGACACATTTCATAATATTTTATATAGAGGGATGGGATATTTAATGAAATCATTATTTTGATAATGTTTTGATGATTTCTCAGTTATATGCAGTAGCGGCAATTTTTCACGCCAGTTTTCTTTAAGATTCCACTCTTAGGGCCTATGTCCTTTTGTAAAACAGCATCAATGCAATTTTACTAATGACTATAAAAGCCCTTGCCTTTGTGGGAAGTGAACAACCGATACCAGAGCTACCTAACATATTAGGCTACTGGCACACCATGGCACATGGTCATGTGATGGTCATCAGTCCATATTCACAAGTCAGTGGGTGAGATACACAAACAGAGGAGAGAGACAAATAAGTAAGAAGAATATAAGCAGAAAAAAAAGGAAAGGAGGTGTTACAGCTTTTCAGCTGTTAAGAAGCACTGAGATTCATTGTAACAAGTCCAACCTGTTTATTGGTGTACATGACCATGGTTATCATGGTGACGTTAATAATCATTCAGATTGCACTGAGAGTGGCGTACCTGACTTTGTCGCCAAGGTTCATAGTTTTGGTTAAAATAAATACTTATTCAAAATGAGCCAGTCCTTGTTGTCACGACTACAGTAACAAGAGTTTGGTTAACTTTGATTCCCAGGTGAAAGAAGCAATTAACCTGCTCAGTGCTGCTGTATTAAAATAACTTGTTGATCTTTGGTGAGTTGTGGTTAAACCAACTGTTGTGAGTCGTTGGACTAACCAGTGTAGGGTTCTCTAAAAATGTGTATAAACATTCATTCTTTATTTTACTGGGTTTCTATAATCTCAGTTATGTTAAAATATGCAGATTATCCCTTTTATATTGCTTCTAGAAGACAGAGTAAAGTAGGACTTCATTTCCCAGAATCCTCTGGTTTTTCTTGTTTTTGCAATAGTCCTATTAAAATAAATATTGTTCATATATTAACTCTGTATTTAATGTATTATATTGTTTAAAAATATTCTATGGTCTTTAAAAAAATGATAAAGGTTAACTTTTCCTGTTTAATAAAAAAAAGAGACTAGAACATTCTCCGGGAGGAAGTATCCCATAGTTCACCGGGACAGTGAAGGAGCTGCCTGCGTTTTTCCTTGGCAGAGAGAGAGAATTCAATGTTTGGAGACTCGGACTAAAGGTAGTGATGGGCAATCGAGGCTTTGTTGAGGCGTCAACACCTTTTTCGAGTAATGATTCATTACTCGCGAGGCTTCACTGACACAGTGCTCCAGTACGACATCTAGTGTTCAATAAAATGAAGTGCAATTGAGACGTGTCATTCATTGGTTCATTGATTGTTTGAGATTTGAATTGCCATGCACACTCCTGTTCAACAAACGTTACATGGTTGTATGGTTTCAAGCTGACACAATAAAAATAACAATATAAAATAAACATGAAGTTTCTCATTTGGCTGATTGTGATAGGCTTTCGGTATTGACTTAGCCTGATATAGCTATTAGGCTCTGCTATGAATTACATTCTCCTCTGAAACAAGTCTAAACAGTCTATGGCTTTATACGATGTGAAATGGTGTAGATGGCAAATGTGATCTCATTTCAAAATAGAAAAGAAATATGGCAAGTTCGGCAAAGGATTCGATCTCACGTCTGTGGGGTGAAAGCCCGATGTAATCACAGTGCGCCACCGTCAGTTTCATGATGTGTTGTACGGGACGTATCAAATATTTCTGAAGCCCATACGGTCGTTGACGCTTCAATCGTTACAAATATGCGTGTTACAACGCTTAAATAAATTATTTTTCCTCTGCTCCACATATCATGTTATAGAATTCCTAGTACTGAATGCTACACTTTCCAACCAAATCTCTGCCACGTCAGTTTCTATGTGCCCCGAAGGCTCAGCTCAGCTCTCACAGAGAGCCGAGACAACCAAAACATTGACGGTGCTTCATGAATGACTGAACCACTCAACTGCTTCAAACATCATCCAAGTGGTTCATACGTCACAAGTCACGTGACCAAACCACGCCTCGGCACAGTGGTTCGATACAAATGCTTCATGAGCTACCGCGCATGTGTCGGAGCCTCGGGTGTCAGAGACCCATCACTAACTAAAGGTTGGCCCAGATATTGCACTGCCAGAGAGACTTTAACCGGTCAGAATATTCTTTTCACATAGCTCAGTTGACTGTGTTTACTTTACAAGACGGTGAAGTTTTACGAGCCGTGACAGCGTGGTCTCCGTCATTATCTCCGTACATTAGCTTAGCAGTGTTGCTATCAGTTAGCTCCTCGGCAGAGAAACCAGACTGCTGCACAACACGGACACGAGGACGTCGCCACCGGACATTCGTGCGGGACCGGACGAGCAGACGAGTCGACAGCAGGGAACGAGGACGTGTCGCAGGTAGCCGGAGCTACGAGAGCCGGCTGGGAGCTGTCTGGACATCGCTCTGCGGCCTGGCTGGCTACATGCTACCATGTTGCTTCTACACTGAGAGGTTGCGTGAGTACTTGACATTGGAACGATACCGAGTGCAGGATACAGGCACGGGACTGTGTTAAAACAGACTCGGTTTCAAAGTTAACTCTTCTTCTCACCACTGGATAAAACTTCATGTGCACCAACGCTTCAAATGGGCCCCAACGGTTAGGAAAATTATCCAAGCACTTGGGTTAGACTTTTTCTGGTATCATTATCATTCATGTGAACTGTGAAAAATACTGTGGTACTAGTGTGGGTACAATTACTGTGTTTTGAATGCACAAAAGCACTATGGTTAATATTTCTATGCATTTGGGTTATTGAAATCACATTTTGAACAGTTAAAAGGTGTGAATACAGTTGAAATATTAAGAACACATCTAGGTAATTATTTCATATGTGAATGGTTGATTAAAAAGATAACCACAATTTGATTTGGTTTAAAACTAAGCTAAAAATCTTAAATCAGGTTTATTTTCATTTAAAAAATTGGGTTGAGCTCAAATTAAAAACATTTCATTTCATTGATCTGAGAGAACAGAAAGAGTTAAAAGCACTCTTTTGATTAAAACTAAGATATATCTGGTGATTAAAAATTATTGGTTGGTTGAAATAAACTAAAAACTGTTCTTTTGATATAAAAAGGGTAAAAAGAAAGCATTTTGAAGCTTCAGGTATTACTGTATTGATTTAAAGGGTACAGGTGTTTTTGTTTGTTATTTTCTATTTGCTGAAGCCTTGCTAAATTTAAAGGTATAATTCCAAAACAATCTAAAAGGGTTTAATAAAAGTAAATGTTTGTGTCTAACCTTTACATATTGTGGTTTAACATTCTTTTAAGAGTAATTTGTATTTCTGAGGGCTTACATAATCTTTGCTAACACCTAGCATAGTACGTTTTCAGTGGAGGCACCGCACTAGTTATTTTCCTTTTTCCCACTCTAATGATAAAGTCCCTTGTTTAATTCATAACCACAGCGAATTCACCATCTTTAGCTGAGAACCTAGGACCTGTTTTATTTTATTGGGTGTGACCACAGTATAGATTATAAACACTAAGGGAAAAAGGGGTTACACCAGCAATGTTCTGTCGCAGAGGTTCCTGGCTTAGCACAATTACATTTGGCCACACAAGGAAAGAGACAGCAGATAAGAGGAGTCATCTCAGACACTCAAGGCAGATCCCACACCACAGGCCTCCAATCAAAGAAGAAAGACTGTCTTGATGGGTTTTAAAAGCGAAAAAATAATTTTTCCAACACTCTGATGAGTTTTGTGTCCAATTTGACTTTAATATCTTTATTAGTTGTACTTAAAGGCATGCTTTAACAGACCCTAACTATAAAGCTGTGTCTTAAAGGAAAGAGCCAGTGAAAGTGTGGCACTAGATAACATCACAGTGTAAAAGCTGAGGTCTTGTGCAGGGCAGCTGTTTGATATTTTCTGCTCTATAATTAAACTGACATTACAACTGTTAAAACTCCCAAAGCTAAATAAACACCACTGAAACCATATCTCTGCTTTTATGCATTCATAGTGCATTTTGTATTCCACTTACCGTGAATCACTGTGAATACACTTTTCTGTTGTAATAATTAAACTGTCATCATGCAACATGTTTAAATATAATGTAATAATTCTTGTTATTTTCTCTCATAGTGAATTAAGTGTCCACTCAAAACAATACCATAATGATACAGAGAATGTTATAAGCTTTCTTTTTATTGGTCGCTGTCTTTCAGGGTACTAGAGCATAAAATTGGAATATCATTCTATGATGGTACTGGCAGCAAAATCGTTTGATGGCTGCAACTCAATTGTATATTTTGTAATTACTATAAAAGGTACTGGGGAAGAACCAAAGCATTTAAGGTGGATGGCTTTTTCATTTTCTAATTTTATGGCTTTTTCTTTGCTGTCAGTCCTTGTCTGTCAAGGCAGCAAGTCTGTTGGAATTTAGTACCCACGTCAATACTCCAGCACACAATATATTCTTAAGGAAATGAATGTGTTCTAAGGTGCCAATTAACAACATTCAAAGTAAACCTCCTGACAGGTCAGGGGCAGCATTTTCATCTATTGCATTACTCAAGGATGGTTTCTTACAAAGATTTTGAAAGATACAGCTATGCCATATATGGAGGCAGTTTTTCTCCCACTTACTTACAGGTTTTTCCCTTTTGTTTGAGACTTCTCTATCCTTCGTCATTGTGGTGCATTTATTTGCACACCATAGTCATTCAGTCTATGGTGTGTCTGCCATGAATGTCAATGTTTGATAATTCTGCAACGTTTTCTTCTTCTTCTTCTTTCTTTCTTCTTCTTACTGGTGTGAAGCGGTCGGGGATGCAAGTTTGCAACAAGCCGAGGTCAAAACCTTGACCACGTCTGGACAATAGCATATTTGCATTCTGCCTAGTGTCTACCCTGTGACACAGAGTTTTCAATGCGACTGAACTCACTTTAAATGTGTTCTAACAGTATATTTGCTGTGTTCCTGTCCAGTCTAACAAGTTTGACGAACGGACTGAAAAGCATGTCATTGTAAGTTAGCCTACAGTTACTTTGAAGTCATTCCTAAACTATTGCTTTGCATCGTTAAAATCTGGTTGATCATTTTATCACTGTGAATGGCTGTGCAGTGTCTTCAGCTATATTCCCTAAATAATTGAAATTAGAAGCTCAATCATATCACCTGCTTAGTTTGCAGCATTAAGGGAAAGTTCAACCTCACACACTTAAAAGGCAACACTGGTGATAAAGTTACTAAGGCCCAATTCCAATCCGACCCCTCACGGACTCACTGACTTAGAGGCGCGTTCACGGGAAGTCCGTGAGTGTGTGAGGGCTGTTCCATTGTCAGATCATCAAGTCAGTGAGTCAGTGAATGAGCCCTTACTGCCCCCTTACCGTAAGTCAGCACCGATGCTGACTTTGGGTAGGGGAATTACCCACAGTTCATAGCGTTGTGAAGTCAAACACATGAGATGCCGTCGGAACGCAAGTGTTAAAAAAAAAAAAAAGTAAATTAACACACGTAGTCAGAGAGAGCTCCGCCGCTCTCTTTATTGTTAATGGACAAGAGCAACAACCAAAAGAAAGAAAGAAAAAAAAAAAAGAAGTTTACTGTCAGTATTAACGTGCAGTTTGAGATTATTGATGATGATTTGAGCAGATCTGATCCGGGAACATTTTGTTTTGAGTCCGTCCACCTCACACACCTTGTGCGTGTTGAAAGTACGGTAAATTATCGGCCCAAGACCGGAGTCAACAACATGTTGTTGTCAAGGTAACGTGTCGTGAGAGTGGGTAAGTGCTGTTCCATTCATGTTTACAGCATCTGGACCCTCACAGACTCTCACACTCTGTCACTTAGAGCTGACGTCACTTTAGTCAGTGAGGGTTCAGGGCTTGAGTCTTTAGGGAACGGATTGGAATTGGGCCTAAGCTTTGTCTAAAATGTTTCTAAATTTGTTGCTAGTGTAGTGAACCTCAGTTGTGGTTGTGAATGTAGCTCACCTCATTAGCTCCTCCCCCTCCCAGGTGCAGTACAAAAGAGCCAAGATGGCTGAGCTCAGTCTCTGCTGCTTGCCTCCCAGGGTGGTGAGTAGGGTCCCTGGTCTTTAATTCATTTGGGTTTTAGTTGTTTTCCCTTTATTAATTTGTGTCTTTTGTTTTATAGGATCCCCTGCTGCTGTTCTGTTTTGTTTGTTTTGGTAAGGTTTGCTTTTGGTTTATTTCCCTCTTTTCTTTTTGGACCTGTGGTTTTGTTTGCCCTTTAACCTTTTTGTTTATTTGGTCATTTTTGGTTTCTTGTAGTTTTGATTTGATCCATGAATTGAATTTTTGCCGGCTTCGTTAAAAACAAATGCACATGGCCAGGCAGAGGGTTAGCAAAACAGAGGAAAAACGACCAGACATGCATATATTATCTTCAAAGCTGACATAGTGAAGGGCAGTGAGTAACAATGAGGTGGCAGAAAACTGATGGTGCGACATGGCCTGAGAGACCACAGTGGTGTTTTTAAATTTTCAAGGGAAAAATGCACATGCTGGAAGATGAGGAAAGAAAAAGGAAGCATTCTCCACAAATGTTGAGTAACAAGCAAGTCCAGATACCTTGTAAACTAAGTTATTTTTGACTATACAAAAACAGTTATGTCAATTCTTGTAGAGTTTAAGTAGAGTTACTGACTTTTCTGAACAAATAAGGCATTTCGGTGTTTGAGGAAGAAACCTCATGCAGTGCTGTTATTAGTGTTTTTCAGAGATCCCCGTAAAATTTTTAAGTTGGTCTCAAAATCTGGAAGTGACATTTCTTGGCGAAATGAGCACCTCTGCTGTATCATGAGCAGTACAACAAAAATAAATGGCCAGAAAAAGTGCCTCTTCACTGATATTAAACATGCTACACTGGAGATTTAACATTAACTACTACAGTTCCAGATTAATTGGGGACTTTCTCTTATACTGCCAGGCCTTACACCATGTTGTTGAAATGCACATGCACACAAGGTTCAGTGTGAACTCGAGGCGGTAATGCATGACAAATTGTTCTAATAAATTCTGTCTGACATTGCAGCGGCTCCCTCTGGGAATGAGTGATTGGCTTCCTAACACTTTTCACTGTACACCTATTATGACTTTATATAGTATTGTACCATGATTTGGTTTTCACATCCAGTATGCACTGAGACAGTGAAGACAATGAAGAAAGAGAAATAAGATGCCTATACAATGAAGCTGTAGAAAGCAAAGATCAGTTATGGTCTAGTTGGATTACAAATATTAAACTTCTGTCTCTTGTTTTTTTCTTTAAATGCCCACAATGCATCAGCACCAGTGTGACTCTGCTGAGCACAGCTAACTGCCCATCCACACACAATGTGTGATTTAACTACTGTCATGAATTTGACCAAAAAGTTCAAAGTGTAACACTGAAGCAAACTTTGTCTTCTTTAAACAAACTGTCTTCCAGTCTCTAAATATTAAACCGTTTACTACACAATGCTATATAACAGATGTTCTTGGGGGTTTGACTGACGCACACTGCCTATCACCATCATAGATCTTGGTATTCAAGCACCTTATCAATGTATTGATGGAATAAACCCTTTTTGGGTGTGTTACCCCTTAAAATATCCATCCCCTTTGAACAAATCAATCAATGCTCATTTGTAGTCAGTGCAACTGAAGTGATCTTGTCCTTTGTTTTATTTTTAGTAACCTGAAAATGTTGTCACAATCCAGTTATTCACTAGAGAAATAGCAAAGATTACAGAAAAGTCTGAAAAATAAGATGGATTATGTGGTACAGAAATAAGTTTTTAGATGTTTGTTTTTTCTGGTTCCTCTCATCCTGTGACCCCTCAGCTTGTGATCCCATGCTGGGGTCCTGACCGCTACTTCAGCAACCACTGTACTGCAGTGTGTATTGATGGAAAACACTGTGAGCCGACTCTAAACCAACGTTTTGTGCTTCGTGTTTAAGGGCATAATGCACTGTTTTGTATTCTATAAATGTTGAACTTCCTCTCCTCTTCCTCTCTGACTTCCAGGAGAAAATATAATAAGTCAGTCTACTTTAACCTGGCTTGTTTGAAGTTAGTTAATGTAGTTCTCTCAGAGACAGCCATAGTGTGCCTCAGTCATGTCCAGGGGTCTATACTACAAAGCAGGTTCAACATACCTAGGGTATCTTTCAGTTACCTGGCCTCAATTAACCGGACAATCATGCTAAGCAGTCACAAGACAGTGGTTACCAACTCAGTAAGTCAACCCAGTGTGACAGTTGATGATACTGTCACTATGCCTCCAATTGATCATACATCCTGGCTACTTGGCCACAGGGATATCCCTTCGGTCGAATGGTCAGCATACATGACTCTTACCCAGGAGACTAGGGTTCAAACCCCGCCCAGGCCCTCCATCGTCCTGCCACACCAGGGTTTCCCAGAGCGCTTTCACATGAAACAGGCAGAGTTTGAAGCGTCTGACCAATCACAGACATGGACACATCTTATCTTGGTACGCTGAGGATTGTGTCACTCAAACCGACAAAAAAGCATGTGCGATCCATTTAGCATGTTTGCCTTCATGAATATGCAAATATGGGCGTTTCTGAAAGAACGTGCAAAATATTGGGAGGAGAGATTTATTTAGCTCACGTAACGTGCGCTGCTCAGAGACTGGGCAGATATGTCCCACTTGCTTTCTCACCGACTCCGTTGTTGGAGATCTCCACACAGTAAAAGAAATACACTTTTTTTCTCCCCCCCTGCTCCGCTCGAGCGCGGCTAAACACAGCTTGAGCTCACACGGGTGCGAAGCTGCTGCAGCCGCCGCTCGTGCTGACAGCTGATGGAGGGAGATGCTTTGGTTGGGCTTAGGCAATGAAGAAAGGAGTTGGTTAAGTTTAGTAAAAAGACCAGGTAGAGGCTAGACAGGCTAGAAGCATAATGAACATTATATGTCATTAATATGAAGTATTTGCTTGTTTTGCAGTTAATTATGCACATGATCCGTTTGACCCCAAAAAGGAAAAAAGGATCAATGCGCACTGCACAGCCTCCGGTTCCTTTCTGATTATGTCTGTCTGTCCGTTCGGAGTGGGGGGGGGTTGGGGGGGGGGAATAGCCTTTTCGGAATAACGGGGTCTTTAGAAAAAATAGAAAACCCCGCTATTACGATGAATGGAAGTCTATTTTCGGAAAGACGGGGTCTCGGAAAGGCAGGGTGTAACCAATTAATACCTACCAGGGCAAAAGCTCTTATATCGCTGCATTACCTCACGTCTGGGTCTTTCTGTAGCAGTTTTTCAGGTGTGTTAAAAGTCCTTTAGCGCTGTTACGCACGCCACACGTCTCTCCTCCAGTGCGCTCCTCTCCTCTCCTTTCCTCTACTCCCTCTCAAGTATCTGGCTGCTCAGCTCCGGGACCAGGACTGAGAGACCTCACCTCTGCCTTCAACCCATCCTTGATCCCTCTGGTCAGAGCGTTTAGATCCGAGTGTGGCCTGAGTGTCACCTGAGCTCTCTATTAATCCATCGGATCAAATTTCATTCTGTCTTTGCGGCCATCCAGCCCTCTGTCCACACTCGCCATGGTGGAAACAATTACCCCAATCACAATTAAAAAAAGTTTGATTTCTATTATCGGGTATTATGGTCATATTTCCTTGATATCACACGGGAGAAATAAGCAGCCTGTCACTCTGCCGTCTGATACATCACCTGCTGTCGTGAGGATATATCTAGTTCGTTTGAGCTGCTGCAGCTAAAGCTGAAGGGATGAATTACAAAGTGAAAGTTGGAAAAGAGAGGAAATGTGGTGAAATGTAGCTGATGGTAAATAAAGTGATGGTGAATGTGTGGATGAGACGAGTCCGGCCTGGTCAGGTCGCCTGTCTCCGTCGTCATGCGTTATGATCCAACAGGCAGAAAGTGGAGGAGAAATGGAGCAGCTCATGTTTTTTTATTCTGCGGTAAAACGTCTAATATGTTGGCTTATCTACAGCATGAAGAACATGCACTAAGGGCCGGATCTACTAAGATAAGGGGCGCAAAATTGCGTACTCCTGGTAAAATTTTGCGTGTTGGGTTAGCTCACGCAAAATAGGTGATCTACTAAGAGTAACCCGCTAAATGACGTCACACGCAAACCGCAGTAAAAATGAGGGTTTTGCGAGAGTGTGGACAGAGAGCTGGATGGCCGCATGAAATTTGATCCAATGGCTTAAAGCAACATTGCAGAGTTTCAGCTCAGTGCTTCCACCATCTGGTGGGAAAAACGAAACTTATCAGCCAGCGCATCCAGCGTTTATTCCCATTAATAAATGACAGTATTTCCCACATGGGGGGGGCCGCGATTCGTACCCGTGCAGGGAAGTTACATAGTGCAGTTTCAGCCAACGCGACCTGGCTCAGGCTGCAGCGGCAGCACCATTCATCCTATTAACCATTTTTCTACCATTGCAATGAGTCTGGAAACATTATTTTAAGGCCGAAAAACTCCGCAATGTTACTTTAATAGAGAGCTCAGGTGGGACACTCTGACCAGAGGGATCAAAGACGGGTGAGGTCTCTCAGTCCCAGTCCCGGTGCTAAGCAGCCACATACTCGAGAGGGAGGAGAGGAAAGGAAAGGAAAGGAGAGGAGAGGAGCGTACAGGAGAAGAGACGTGTGGCGTGCGTAACGGCGCTTAAATTACTTTTAACACACCTGAAAAACTGCTGCAGTTTGCTGGAATGACCCGGATGCGAGGAAATGCAGAGATATAAGAGCTTTAGCCCTGGCAGGTATTAAATCAGTCAAAGAAAAAAAAACGGTGCCAGACAATACTTGCCTTTCAAACATACTAAATAAAGACGCAAAAACTCTGGTAAAAAGGCAAAAAGGTTTGGTAAATCACATTGAGTGCGCTAAATAAGTCTATTCGCATCTACTCCTCCCAATATTTTGTACGTTCTGGCAGAAATGCCCATATTTGCATACATGTATTCATTAAGGCAAACACGCTAAATGGATTGCACGTGCAAATTTTGCCTGTTTGAGAGACGCAATCCTCCATGCGCCCGATTAGTAGATCAGCTTTGCGCGTGCAGTCAAGTTTGCACGTACGTTTTTATACACAGAGCCGGATCAGTTTGCGTTTTACTTATATCCTCCCTCTCCGGTCCCCGGCTGCCTGACTGTCTCTGTAGGACTTGGCTGGCCTGCTTCTACACCTATGGAGGGTAGTCATTGCCTGTACACCGGCCTGCAGTCCTCTTGCCACAGAATCGACGGCCGTCGTCAGGGCAGATACTGCGCTGGCCTGGGTGTCGCGCCTGACCGCCCGTGCCAACAAAGATGCCGCTCGCATCTCCCGGGCAAGTGTCTGGAGGGCTGCAGACTGTTTCCTTTGTTCCCGCAGCAACTCCAGATCAATGTCCTCTGGCTCTTTTGAGGTTCTTCAGGGTGCCGGCTGCTTTGGGTTGAACTGAGGGGGGTGGCTGCACTTCTGGTGAAGATTCTACATAGAAAAAAAAAAAATTGTTGGAGATTTGACTTTATAGACGTCGAACTGTTACCATGGGAGGTACATTAATTTTTCATTTAATAAATAAATAGAAAAAATAGAAATCCATGGTGCCCCCGCCTGTTTTATTTGCAGACCTTTTATAATACCCCAATTTTTTGTTCTTCTTCTGATGTCTTGGTTTTCACTTCATCCACTGTTTGCCGGTTTTTTCCAACAGCATTAACTTTTTCACCGATTTTCTCCCACACGGCTTTCCTTTGCGCGACCGTCAGAGTCCTTTGTTTCAGCTCATTGAAAGGGTCGAATTTCACTTTGCGCTTTCGCTCTCTCAAACTCGCCATGCTGAAAACCATGAAACACGCTAAACCCTCATTTAAATAGGCATGTCTCCAACACGTTTGCACTTGTTGTCATTTACGCAATCACTCTTAGTAAATCAACCGCAAACCGCCGTTCAACCACACACACAAATTTCTAGATTGTGCACGCAGATTAGTATAAGCAATAGGCTACGGGATCTTAGTAGTAGTAGTACCTTTAGTAGATCAGGTCCTAAGGCTCCTGTAGATGCGGGGCAACAGTGTGTGTGTGTGTGTGTAAGCACTGCGCACACATAGACACACACAGGCATAGCGTCGGAGCGGTGAAGTGAAACAATAACCTGCAGATCAATTGTTGTGAACTCCGCTCATAGTTACTGTGAGTCAGAGTATAAAGCTGCAGAAATGCGAACACATAGGAGATATTTTACTATGATAACAAATGTACATGTACTGCTTCTCCTTCCCTCTGACTGCAGATGGTAACTTATGCAGTCTAACTTGTTTCAGAGAGGCATGATCATCTTTACTTTGAGTCTGACTGTGTGAGTGAGCAGAGGTTAGCGTCTGGCTATCTGGCAACCTCAAGTCTAGGGGGCAGGGGGAGTTTTGGCTCCTTTAAAATGACAGTTTCTTTGTGCCGTCATGTGTCCATATTCATCAGATTTTCAAATTCCACTGGAGGACAGTGTCAACTTCCTCATAGACTGTATGTTTAGCAACACACTAAATAGCATACCCACCAACAGGCTGTAATTCAGTCAATGGTAAGCCTAAGGAGGGCCAGTCATTAAGCCTGTAAGCCAGTGTTGGGGGGCTGGTAGAGGGAAGCAGAGCCAACAGTATTCTGGACAGCTTTTCAGTTTAGCTGCTTTAGCATCTGTCCCTGGGGTGGCACACTGCTGTTGTACTTTTTGAATATGTATGTGAGTTATTGGTCCTGGGGGAGCTACTATATATCCATGGAGCGGAGGACGGGTGACAATGGGGGCCCAGCCTTCTTTTTCCTTTATCTGGGCCTGTCTGCCTCCTGATGTATCTCTCAGCACAACTTGTTCAGATTGCCTCATCTATCATTGGCCTCAGATATGAAAATGTGGATCCCTGCATCGGGGCCCAGTCACATTGTTACGAGTGCAATCTGGAGGCATCATGGGGGAGGCCCTCCTCCAAAGTAAAGGTGGGAGAAGGGTGGGAGGAGGGTGGTAGTGGCAGACAGAAAATATCAAGGAGAAGAAAGGTGTTGCTATGCAGCTCTTCATTTTATGACTTAAGGGTTTTTCTGTACTGAAGTAAGTAATGAACAACATTGTCATCTTATCAGTGTGCTATATCTATTGCAGAGCTTATTACATTGGTAAAACCACTTGTATATCATTCACTTTTTATGTGTCGAATTTAAAACTAACAAGTACACAATTATTCAGCTACTGTCTGCTTTCAAGGACATATGGCCAGCAGCATGGCAGCAATCAACACTGCGGTGTTGCTGAGAAATTAAAGACGTGTTTATGATTATGCTCCCATGCCACATCTCTTATACCCTGCATTTGTTTATTGGCTTCCCTTAATAATGTGTGAAGGGGGATCTTAATTAGATTAGGCTTAATAAAGGAGTTACCAATTTGCATTACACAAGGTCATTCATTATCTATTCACAAACTTGGAAGGTCAGGTTATCTGTCGGCAAAAGTTGTTATAGCTGCTTGAAGTGGACACGACTCCAGAATTGGATCAAACTGTCTTTGATAATGTGAATTGAAGTGTAACTTTCGGAGGAAATATTGGATTTTTATGATGCCAAAGACAGTTTTAAGTAAATGAGTATGCCCATGTACAAGTAGTCTGTACTCTAAAGCAGCGCGGGGGGGGGGGGGGGGGGGGGGGGGGGGGGGGGGGTTAAAGTTCTCAGTCTAGCCAGGAACCTGTCAAATATTCAGTAATGTAAGTAAATTAAGTCTTGAAAGTGAACACAATGAATTCCTACAGCTGCCATGACATTTGTTGATGACAAACCGCCTGTCTGTGCAAAGACACTATTGGAAAAACTGCTACTACACCCTCTGATGTATTATTAAGAGAATGCTGTATTATATAAGAAGTACTGCATGTTTCTGTCAGAATGGTGTGTAAAAGTGGTTGGTCAGTGGTTCATTCTACAGCAGGATAATGAGCCAAAACATTTGAGGAAAGAACTGGACAGTGGCTTCACATGATTGAAGAGCAGCACAGTTTTCAGACTTAAACCCCGTGGGGCTGGTTTGGGATGAATTGGACAGAAGGTGGAAGCAAAGAAACCTGAAAGTGTGACACATTTGAGGGAACATGTGCGATTTAGTGCTGGGATTGACTTTCTGAGCAATGATTCACTTCCACTGTACAAAGACTGTCATATGTGTGTGCCTCTTTACTAACCAGTCTAAAAGATTCACTATAGCCTCCAATCAGCCCTGAAGACATGATGCTGTTCAGAGAGCGTATAATAACCGAAATGACAATCACCATCATCCACTCCTGGAGAGAAACCAAGTTTGCCAAGAAAATCCTCATACGTATAACCCCTTTTCACTTCACCAAACTGCATTTGTATTTGTTAAATTTAAGCATTTTAGCTAGTGCCATTTAGTTATGTGGAAAAACTAAACAATGGTGTTGTCACTTCATTAAACGGGGGGATATTTTATAATGGCAATAGCCAATATAAAATGACTACCGTATTTTCCGGACTATATGTCGCACCTGAGTATTAGTCGCATCTGCCTAAAAATACGTCATGAAGAGGAAAAAAACATATATAAGTCGCACCGGTTTATAAGTCGCATTTATTTTTCAAACATTTAATTAAAGCAGAAGTAAGCGATCCGGTCGTTTTGGCTAATGCTGCGTTCCAGGTAGGCTTTTGAAACCGTAAATTACAGCTTCAAGTCACAACTTACGACTTTGTAGCGTTCCAGGCAACCCACTCGTGTTTTTCCGACCTGTTTTACCGGTGAAAGTGCACTATAACGGCCACTCGTAACTTCCGACCCGTGAACTCGTACCAGATCGAACTGGTACGACTTCACAGGTCGGAAAAACACGAGTTACGAGTTGCCTTGAACGCACCATAACAGTCCTCGTCCCAGAGATGTTCACAAGTCTTTTTTTGCAAGTCCAAGTCAAGTCTCAAGTCTTTGGTCACGAGTCCAAGTCAAGTCTCAAGTCTTTGAGGGGTGAGACTTCATCAAGTCTCAAGTCTTTGGTCACGAGTCCAAGTCAAGTCTCAAGTCTCTAAAAAATAAAAGTCTCCTGTCTCTTCTGGTTGTAATGACCCTTCTATCATCTGCTGCTATCCGGTCTACTAAGGATACTGCACAGCTATATCTAAGAGATTCAAAGCATTTACTGTATTATTATCACTCCTTTATCTATACAGTATTGATTAGTTGTTTATTAGGCTATGATCACATTAAACAGGATATTGCAATGCAATATGAAGAAAACACACAATGAAAGCTTTCCTTTAAAGGAAACTGTATTCTGAGTCAAGAAATAATCAAGGCTGCTCTGCCCCTCTGCACTGGCCTTTTCTCTTTTTTTTTTGCTTTGTTGAATTCAGAAAACCCAGATCAACATGGAAAATGATTTAGGCTGTTAATTATAGGTCATTAGATCTGGGTGGTATAGCTCACATGTGCAGCAAAACCTTTCTGGATCCGCATCGTTGTTATTATTTTTTTAATTCCCGTCAATGCTCCGTCAACTCATGGGGGCGTGTCGACACGTATAGACTTCCATACGAGCCTTCAGTCATATTTCGCAGCAAAAACATAAATAAACAGGAGGATTTAGCCTACAATAGCCTGATATGTGCCCGTTATGCAGCAGCTAGTCCCCGTGAAGGAAAGTTTCACAACAAACGGGCGTTGTGCATGTAGGCTATGGACGGTGCCGCTATTAAAAAGGGAAAAAAAGCCAGTTCACAGTCACCTGTCACTCACCCGCAGCAGCTGACTGCGCTGTCAGAGGAGCTCTGCTGCTCCTCTCTCTTTAGACACTGGTGTTTGGCTGCACTCTGTAGGAGTTCAATATGAAGATCTAACCTCCATCTGAATAACGTTAGCCTACCGGTCATGTGGCGCTGCTCCGCTAGTGGGGGATTAACGGCAAAACAAAAAAAAGAAAAAGAAAAAAATAGATAGTCGGTCCTCCTGTCAGGAGGGAGACACGAGCCAAAAAAAATAAAGATTGTTCACGAGTCTCAAAACACGAGTCCGAGTCGAGTCTGAAGTCTTTTGGGCACGAGTCCAAGTCAAGTCTGAAGTCTCTGTGGGTGCGACTTAAGTGCGACTCGAGTTCGAGTCGCAAACTCGAGTCCCCATCTCTGCCTCGTCCCTACGTCACCACATTCACGGCGTCCCTTGGCTGCACACACAGCCCTGCATGCCGTTCTCTCTCCTCATTGGATAAAAACTGTAGGATACGAGAAATGTTTTCTCCTCGGCTCAGAGCAGAGCAGAGGGACTGACAGACCCGTGTTTCGGTCCAAACACTCTATGTAAGTGATTGCTGTCGGAAGATATAACTATTTAAGACTTATATTAACACAAATATATCACTTACTTCTGCTTTAATAGCCGGGTCTCATATAATGGCCAGGCTTTGTTTACACGAAAGGCCGGCACCTATAGCGCGCGCTGCTGTTATGCATGCGCGCTTCTCTGTGGTGTGTAGCCTATGTGTGTGTGAGGATGCGGAGGCGGCGGCGAATATCGCTTTTTTTTTTTAACACGTTAGTTTAGGCGGCAGCGCTGGAAACCCTGTGATCAGAAACCCTTTGTGGACTCTGTGAAGACGGACGGGAGTGAAGCCGACCTCTCCTCTGCTTCAGAGAGGGACAGCCTTGCACTGTCGGACAGCAGGTCTCTGCTCCGTGTCCGGAGCCCAGTCGGGACCGGAGCAGAGACTGAAGACGGGCCCCAGAATACGCTGTGAAAATACTCTGAATTGACTGGGAGTGAAGCGCTACGGCGCAACGGAGACAGGTCAGACAGTGCAGCGAGGAGAACAGCACGTGAGGAAGATGAAGATGAGCTACTGAATGAGGAGGGATTTAGAAATAAAAGCCGTGCTTCCCTCTTGTGGTCATAGCGTAGGTTTTCTTTTAAATATATAAGTCGCTTCTGAATATAGGTCGCATGGCCAGCCAAACTAGAAAAAAACCGCGACTTATAGTCCAGAATATACGGTATGTGAAAACAACATGACAGTGTCCGACTGTCCGGTGTAGGGGCTGAACCTAAGAACTCTCATCTGATTCTGCAGCTCTCCTTTGTTTGAAGGGCTCATATTGTTATTTAGCTTATTCTTTAGGTTCACTGGGACAGATTCCATGCCACACCACAAACAGCACATCAACTGTTTTCCTTCTGTCAGCAAATACATAAAAAAGATGTAACAGCTAAGTCAGTTTTGGCTTTGCAGGGCAGGATAGGTTACAAAGTCTTCATGTGTAGAGATAGATTGATCCAGTCTCTGACTTTTTTTCCCCATTAGCATAGGCTGACTTGTAGGAGACAAACCATTTCCACCCTGTTTGTAAGCAACCTGAAATCATGTTCACACTTCACTGCTTTTGATGGTTTAACTGTCGTATTTTGGTCAGAGAAAACTCCAACTCACTGCCCTTTATTGACAAGAGCGTACATTCGTAGCGATTCGTAGGTTGTTGCATTGACTGTTCCCTAATGATGTTTAAAGGGGAGATCTAAGGTCCTGAGCTGTCTAGCTTGTCATGAAACACGGCTGAGGTAAAAGCAATGAACAGGGGAGGAGACCTGTGTGCTAATCCCACAATCAATGACGTCTCTATGGAACAGTTTAGCATAAAAGCAACAGCTGCAGTGCTGCACTGGTCACCCAACAGAAACCGAGGTCACCTGGCAGTGGTTTAATCAACACCCAAATCACAGCAGCTCCGTTGAGCAGATTAAAGTCAATGTTTCCTTTCTTCCACTACTCTCCTGTGTTTGCTGGAAATCTTTCATACTTGCACATTCAGTGGTGATATTGCACAGAAAAAGGGTAGCGTCTAATGGATGGAGAAACAGTATTTTATTCATGGCATGTTGATTTGCCAAATGAGACATTTTTGAGACAATCAGGGCCAGTTACTCTGATATGGAAATTGCTGCATATCTACTGTGGACATTACACATCCTTTAATGTAAATCATTTACATGTCTGATTACCAATAATGGATGGTACAGGGTGGTCTAATGTTCACTGTCTACATGCATGTATGGAATTATAGAGGAGAAAGATGAATGGCTGCCCAAACTGTCTGAGTCTAACATACAATTTCACGTCTAGTGAATGGATCAAATTGTATAAACAATACCAACAGGATACCAATTATGCTATGACTTGTCACTTACTGCTGCCTTCTGTCAAAGCCTCTGTGACTTACTATGAGGCAGAATTAATGTATAATTCATGTACAAATAAACCTTTCAATTCAAAGACAAATTTGTACCAGCATCACCATGGTAAAAGATTGACACAATGGGTACGAGTACCTCCCTTGTGAATGCGCAAACTGACAAACTTTCTCCTGCCTTTCCAATTATAGTGACTTTGGATCCAGTGCTGCAGTGGATGTCAAATGATATCTCTGTGGCTCATCTCCTCTCCAGAGACTCATTGCTGTTGTAAATAAGGCTTGTTTTGGGACGTTCCACCATGCTGTCGTGTATTTGGTGTTGTGGTTGCAATTATGGGCAAAAAATATGTTTGGAAATTTTTAAATAATCACAATTTCCCCCTAAAACTGTATTTTAGATTTTAAGCTGCCAATAAAAGACACTAAAGTTTCCAGTGGAAGCTCTCTCTCTCTCTCTCTCTCTCTTTCTCTTTCTCTCTCTCTTTCTCTCTCTCCTTCTCCATGTAACTTGCACGTCTCTTTTCCTGATTCATGCCTAACTTTCGCTTTTCCCGAGTTTCCATCCTCTTCTAGTGATTTCATTCAATCCTGTCTCCTAGAAATTATGCACTAATAACTGAAAATACATGTAGACGAAAAAAAAAAAAGATGCTTTTTAGGGAAATAATGGGATGCATTTTAATGAACATATTTCTTCAAGTCATACAGACAGTATCTGCAAAGCACAGACACTGTATTTAATTTGCTTTAAGTTCATTCACTGCTGGCTGAAAATAAGGCCTAATTGAGGTTTTTAGCAAAACTAGCGTATCACAAAATGAATGATTATAACAACTTTTAAAACATAGCTAGAGAGCCTTTAAAAGCAAAACAATTGAGACAATGTTTTAAAAATTTAAGAGTTGCAACATATATCAACAGTTTTGTCAAAACATATAAGTGAGTTTTAGTAAGAGATACAGTATGTCTGAAATCACAGTGACCTTTTTTCTGTACTAAACCAGACAATGATAACCTAAACAAATGCTGTGAGTCTTTAATCATAGTATGGTATAAGCGGGATTCAGGACTTCAAGTTCTGTATAGGTTTCATATTCTGATAGAGGATAAGGAGAGCAGTAATTGTTGAGTCTGGAGGAGATGATAGCATGGGTGACCTTTTCAACATAATGCAAATAAAAAGAATGGCCTAATCTTAATAGATTGTCTCAACTGGACAAAGCAGGACTGCAGCACATTAACAACCTGAGACTCAAAAAGACAGCTGAATCAACTGGTAAACCTATTCTACATTTAAAAAGAGGTTTCTACTTTTTTAATATTATTAGACAAAGCACCCAGACTTGACGAGATATTGTGTTTAACCTTTGAGCCGGTATGATGACCATAATAACACCTAAATCAGTGGTACCAAGCTTCATTGGGTCATACTGTATTTTGTCACAATGAAAATCAATATTGTGTTACATGATTTGCCCCAAGAGTGACATGAAAGTAGTAAATAAAATGAGACCTGGAATAGATCTCTGGGGGACCCCAGAAATTAAAGCAACATGTGAAGAGAAAGCAAAATGAGTGAAAAGAAACAAAGCAATCCATATCACAAATGCCAACATAGTTTCTCACACACGTGCTGAAGACATTGGTGTCCAGTGTGTCAAGGGCTGAGATGAGCTATGGCATAGTAAAAGCAGAGGGTTGCTAAAGTCTGCACATCTACTGGATGGATTGTAATGTATAAACCCTGTGTAATGGATTCATGACTTTGGTGATCTCCTGACCTTACTTTAAGCATCACCCATTCAACATTAGTGGTAACCCATCCATTTGATGGATTTGTCAAGGTTATGGGTAAATTGTTATTTTGGCCAATAGCTGAAATCTTACTTAAAGTTTTAACTTCGTTAACCACAATGTTACCACATGTTTCACTGGCTAAAGCTATGCATCTGTCAAAATTAGGAGTTGAAACTCTGGCTCATGTGTCACCATCCAGTATGTCTCCTTACTTATTACATACAGTACAAAATTTGTCAAATTGTTGACAAATAGGACATTTCCCTTAAAATGACATTGGTCATTTGTAAGAGAGAAGTTCCTGTTCTTTTTCCCATGTGTGTCCTTTACTTATCACCAGTTGTTGTCCGCAGCATTTCTTCCTCCTTTTGAGGTGAGAGCCACAGCTCTGACTAGTTAGCACTGATGAAATACAACCCTGACACATGAATGGAAGCTGAAATGTAAGAGTGTTCTGGGTGATTACAGTGCTGCTTAGGACAAAAGGGGATGTGCACCAGGCATTGTAATGAGTCTCATCACCAAAAAAGGCGCAGCATGGGGGACGAGGCGAAGTAGAAATCACAGTTTAGAGCCAGAGACAGATCCAATTCCCTTACCCTGTGTAATTACTGCAGATCAGGCTTTATCAGTGGCAGACATCAGCCCTGGGATCTCTGAGAAAATGATCAAAGAAATGTTCAAGGGAAGTGAGAAAGGGGTGGAGAGAGCACTCTTAAAAAACACCGGTTAATGTTGAATGAGGGATTATCAGGTGTACGTCAAATATTGTGCTTCAAACAGAGCGGCTAGGTAAGCCCTGAGATTTAAAGAGCGGCTGGGTAGTCTGCAGGCCCTTATCTTTTGTCATATGGGTTTTCTCAGAAGGACTGCTTTGATTGTAAGCTGAGGGTTGCCCAAATGCTTGTATTTTTTTTTTTTTTTTTTTTTAGAGTTGATGAGATACAGTGGATCAAAAGATCACACAAGGAAGATATTCAAATGCAAGATACTTCTAAGAGATTTTTGATAATATTCCTGTGCTCACACAAATTTAGAATTTGATAAATTATCAAACATTATTATATATCAATTCAATATAAAATACAATTCCTAAATTCATAATATGTCCCTCTGATTATGTGTCTTTTATCATAGGCTGAAACTAATTGGTTGTTGAAACTCAGTAAGAGCACTGGCAGCAGGGGTACCGTGAAGGGAAGAGGAGTGGCTGTGGATTTCACTGTGAGGCAATGAAAAGCTTTTACAAAGCACTGAATCAGCACATTGTCCTCAAGTCTCACTAATCACTGTTCTCTGCTAAGCATACAGAACCACGGGGCTTGAGAGTGTTTCACAGCAGTCAAACAAATGCATTATTTTTATTTTTATTATTTTTTATATACTGTAACACGGTTGCCCTAGCTGTTACACAAGGATACTTGTGATGATACCTAGGAAAGTTGTCCTTGGTCATGGTGCGATGAAGCCTGTGGAGCATGAGTGTAATATCCAAGGCAGGCTTGCATAGTATTATAAATATTCATCATTTTCTTTATGCAGTATATGTTGCAAGCATATAAGTTGACAACGTGCATTTAGTTTGTATATGCAAATTTACTGTCTCAGATTCTAGACCATAGATTTAATCCTTTTCAAATGGTATTAATATGCACCTATTTATGACTGTTAGAAAGCCATGTTGCCCATGTTGTTTAGGTGTTTTCAATTAAATACCGTTCAGTTATATTGTG
This sequence comes from Trachurus trachurus, assembly GCF_905171665.1. Classification (NCBI taxonomy): domain Eukaryota; kingdom Metazoa; phylum Chordata; class Actinopteri; order Carangiformes; family Carangidae; genus Trachurus; species Trachurus trachurus. The sequence continues at coordinate 23,841,123 of NC_139893.1, read as the reverse complement.
TTTTTCGGTGAGTTTTCATGTGTCCGACGCTCTGATGTGATTGAACGCACCACACCTGTGTGTGAGATGCCGTAGCTGTGAAAGTTTAGTTTTCCTCCTGATACAGCAGTGGATTGTGATTTTCCTTTTACCTGTTTTTGTCAACATTCGCCTGTAGATCCTGGGTTATTGTGTGTAAGGGTTAGGGTTATACAGTCCTTTATATTCAGAGTTATATTATAATGTGTGTATTACGTACAGTATGGTGTGCTGATTGTTGCTTTGAATCTTTATTATAGAACCACAGTCAAATAAATCCACCACTAAACTGGCCATCTGCATCTGAGTCTTTTAACGGGGACACACCCCATACACCTTGCCGCTCTAATAACCAGCTAATTCCTGGAGAACGCCCTTTTCTCCTTTTTAATGACAGCAACTTGTGCTTTCAGACAATTCATCCTCAGTAAAAATATTATATCCTACACCAGCTGAATTTGTGGTAGGTTTGTGTTGCTTGGCGTGATCATGATCAAAACATTTAATTTAGGTTGGGTGTTTTGCCACAATCAATATGCTTTTATTTTGAAGGTTTTATTTTGAAAAAAAGGAAGTACATGTAAACAGGTCAGGTGACTTCCTTCCTTGCTGATAACCAGGAAATGAACACAAACATGCTCCAGAGACACTGCTTAAGTTAACTTTCTCTCCTGCTTCCTGCGTTTTATGCCTTTTGATGGCATCGTTGGTATGTATTGATTTGGTTTAATGTTATTAATGACCGCAGATGGTTATTTTTGTGACAATGTTTAGTTTGAAAAGTTTATTCAGGAAGTCTATCGAGTAATTGACTACTCCGCTATGACTGTTACTAAGATTAATGCTAAAATTCATGTAAGGGAATAAATGCAAATAGATGTCAATAAATAGTTGATTATGCGTTAAAATACAATGGTTTACGGATAAATAAGTAAATAGCAGTTAAAAAACAAACACTTTAGTTCATTTAAGAATCAGTATATATTTACATTGTTTTGTGTGTGTAAGTATAAAAAAGAAGCAACTTTTGTATTCATTATGCCTTTTGTGTGTTTTAGTTTTACTCTTTCTTACACCAATAAACCTGTGGACAACGGACAACTGTCTTCAGAGTCGTGATGTCAGGAAGGAGTTTGTCTAGCTGCCAAAGTGTATCACAACACATATACGGAGGGCAGCATAGTAAAACAACGACTTTCTAGCGGGCACGATGATGCAGCAAGCTGACAGATGCTACTAACGACGTCATCACACGCAGCCAGTGGGTGACCGTCACGACAGTGTCTAAACGGAGGTATGACTGACAACGCCATGTCCGAGAAAGCAACTTCATTAAAGACAAGGTCCCGTGCTTCATGTTCTGCTGCACACTCAAATGTATCATCAACGGGGTCTGCTGCAGCGAAGGCAAGGGCTAAAGCAGAGGCCGCAAAGGCACGCATGTCATACGCTGAAGAAGAAATGAGCCTAAAGTTAGAAAAAGCTAAGCTGGAAGCCTCAATAGAAATGCTTCATTATAAAAAAGAGACAGCTGCAGCCGTTGCTGAGGCAGAAGCCCTCGAAGCTGCGGTAGATGCAAACAGTGAAAGACATAGCTGCGTGTTAAATTTGGATTCCACCCCTTTGGAAGCTGCACAACGCACAGAACAATACGTGATCGACCAAGCCAAATCACAAAAAACAAACGCTCAGCTGCACGACGATGGTGTCACAATCAAAAGAGAGCCGAGCCCAGGCTACAGAACTCCAGCTTCGGCCATCGGGTCCGGCTCTTTCCATTCAGCCCAAGTCGATACCACTTCCTTCCACACTCATAGTCACGGTGCAGCTTTTCAACCATCTCGCCTCACTCCACATCAGCCTTACATTCGTAAAGATGAAAGGTTTGATGGAACACGCAATGTACAGTTTGACAACAACAATGTCACTCCTGATCACGGTCAACATGAGAAACGTCATTCTGCTGTCAAATCACATCGCTTACCTTCAAACTCTAATAATGACAACTCCAACGTTAGTGATGTCGTGAGATACTTCGCTCGCCGTGAGCTTGTTGCTACAGGTCTACTTCAATTCAATGATAGACCCCAAAACTATAAAGCGTGGAAACGTTCTTTTCAGAACGCAACCAGTGGTTTAGACCTGACACCGAGCGAAGAAATGGATCTTCTGCTGAAGTGGCTCGGCAAAGAGTCAGCAGAACACGTCGAGCACATAAGAGCAATACACATTAATCATCCAGCAGAGGGGTTGGCCATGATATGGGACAGACTTGAACAATCTTATGGTTCTGCAGAAGTGATAGAAGATGCTCTGTTCAAACGTATCGACGCCTTTCCAAAAATAACTACACGAGATTATTCTAAACTAACAAAGCTGGGTGATCTTTTGATGGAACTAGAGTCAGCCAAAGATGAGGGAGATCTACCTGGCCTCTCTTTCCTCGATACAGCGAGAGGCGTCAACCCAATCGTGCAGAAGCTCCCTTTCAATCTGCAGGAAAAGTGGGCTTCAGTTGGGGCATCCTACAAGAGACAACATAATGTTCCATATCCCCCCTTTGCTTACTTTGTGGACTTTGTGACTGTAGAAGCTAGTGTCAAGAATGATCCAAGTTTCAACTTCACCTCTCATTCAGACATGTCTCCCAGGACAGACAAAACAGCTTGGAAGCCAAACAGACAGCGAGAAGTCTCTGTTCACAAAATGGAGATATTTCCCAAAACAATGTCGGATCCTGGAGAACCCTCAAAGAAATTTGGTGACTGTGACAAACTCTGTCCGATACATAAAAAACCGCACCCTTTATGGAAATGCCGTGCGTTCAGAGAAAAACCTATTGAGGACCGCAAGACCTTCTTAAAAGAGAATAATGTCTGCTTCAAGTGCTGTGCTTCGTCATCACATATTGCAAAGAACTGCACATTTAATGTTAGATGTTATGAATGTAAAAGTGAAAAGCACCACACAGCGCTTCACCCTGGACCCGCTCCCTGGGTTGAAGGAACGAACACGGCTCCAGAGCATGGCGGGGAGGGGGATGACTCCCCACAAGCCCATGTCACCACCAAATGCACAGATGTCTGTGGTGGAGATGTGACGGATCGATCTTGCTCAAAAATATCTCTTGTGAAAGTGTATCCAGCCGGCCACACTGACAAAGCAGTGAGGATGTATGTGGTTTTGGATGAGCAGAGCAACAGATCACTAGTTCGTTCGCAGTTCTTCAAAATCTTCAATGATCAAAGTCCAAGTGCTCCTTACTCATTAAAAACCTGTGCTGGAGTAAAGGAAGCATCAGGAAGAAGGGCTAGTGGCTATGTTGTGGAATCGCTGGACGGATCAGTCACAATCCCTCTACCCAGCCTCATAGAATGTGATGACATTCCAAATAACAGAGATGAGATTCCAACTCCCAATGCGGCTCTTCATCATGTACATTTAAAATCAGTTGCACATCTCATTCCAGATATCGATCCACAGGCCCAAATTATGCTTCTCTTTGGTCGAGATATTATAAGAGTGCATAAGGTCCGCAGACAGGTGAATGGCCCACACAACCTACCTTATGCTCAGAAGTTGGATCTGGGATGGGTCATCGTGGGTGATGTGTGTTTAGGGAAAGTTCACAAACCGCCGACAGTCAGCGCCTTCTTCACAAACACCACGGAACGGGGACGCCCTACTCTCTTTGACCCATGTCCTAACGTGTTCCATGTAAAGGAAAAATACAGTGAAACCCAGATCACAAACTACCTTGAAACACGTGCTGAGGAGATATCAAACTGTGATGTCGACAGCCTAGGACATGACATCTTCAAGCAGTCCAAAGATGACAACAACATGGCTCCATCTATTCAGGACATTTCGTTCATGAAAATTATGAAGGAAGGACTAACAAAAGATGTAAACAACAGTTGGGTAGCTCCGTTACCTTTTAAATGCCCACGTCCACGGCTTCCCAATAACAGGCCACAAGCATTGAACCGTCTCAAGTCGCTCAAGCGCAACTTTGAAAGGAAGCCTGAAATGAAAGAACACTTTCTCGTTTTCATGGACAAGATGTTCAAGAACGGTCATGCCGAGTTAGCCCCTCCTCTCGGGGAGGAAGAAGAGCGGTGGTACTTACCAATATTTGGTGTGTACCATCCAAGAAAACCAAAGCAAATTCGAGTGGTCTTCGATTCCAGTGCCCAGTTCAATGGTGTGTCACTCAACGACGTGCTGTTGACTGGGCCTGATCTGAACAACACACTGCTCGGTGTACTGATGCGCTTTAGAAAGGAAGCAATCGCCTTTACGGCAGACATAGAACAGATGTTCTATTGTTTTTCAGTAAGAGAAGATGATAGGAACTTCCTACGTTTTCTATGGTTCCAAGACAACGACCTCTCCAAAGACGTTGTGGAGTATCGAATGACGGTCCACGTCTTTGGAAATAGCCCGTCGCCCGCAGTGGCTATTCATGGCCTGCATCAGTCTGTTCAGGTCAGCGAGCTCCCCATCGATCCTGAAGTTCAACGTTTTGTGTTACGGGACTTCTATGTAGACGATGGGTTGAAGTCCCTACCTACAGTAGAAGCTGCAGTCAACCTGCTAAAAAAAGACGCAGGAGGTCCTCTCCAAATCAAACCTAAGGCTGCACAAAATCGCAGCAAACAACAAGGAGGTCATGGAGGCCTTTCCAGTCGCAGATCGTGCAAAAGACCTTAAAGACCTGGACCTCAATGCAGATGTGCTGCCAATGCAGCGCAGCCTTGGAGTCAATTGGGACCTCCAGACCGACTGCTTCAACTTCAGCGTCTCTCATGAGGTAAAACCCTACACTCGACGGGGTGTCTTGTCTACAATCAATAGCCTCTACGATCCTTTAGGGTTTGTATCTCCAGTCACGATACAAGGTAAGGCTATTCTGAGAGAACTTACCGTTGAGAACAGTGACTGGGACTCGCCTTTGCCCCAAGAAATGGAAGAAGCATGGACATCTTGGAGAGCTTCTTTGGAAGAACTGTCCCAACTCTTGATTCCCAGAGCTTACACCACAGTTTCACCCTCAGCAGCTGTCAGAAGGGAGTTGTGTGTCTTTTCTGACGCATCAACAAAAGCTATCGCCGCTGTGGCGTATCTAAAAGTAACTGACTCTGCTGGAAATAACCAGGTCGGATTTGTAATGGGCAAAGCCAAGCTGACCCCCCGTCCGGAGCAAACAATTCCAAGACTGGAACTTTGTGCGGCGGTTCTTGCAGTGGAGTTAGCAGACTTAATTTCAGCAGAACTGGACCTTCAGCTCGATGCTACAACCTTCCACTCAGACAGCAAAGTAGTCCTGGGCTACATTTTTAATGAAACCAGGCGCTTTTATGTTTATGTAAGTAACCGGGTATTACGTATCCGAAGGTCATCTCGCCCAGATCAGTGGCGCTACGTGTCAACAGAACAGAACCCTGCGGACCACGCTACACGTTCTGTCGCCGCAGGCCAATTGAAGGACACAAACTGGCTGAGTGGACCCAAATCTCTATACACACCAGAGACATGTGCCTTGGAGAGCACCTACGAACTTGTAGATCCAGGTTCGGACCTAGACATTCGCCCTCTAGTGTCCACTTTGAGTACTACAACAACGTCCAAGCAGCTTGGTTCACATCGTTTCTCAAAGTTCTCATCCTGGAAGTCTCTAACTAGGGCCATTACTCGCCTCATTCACATAGCCCGTTGGTTCAACACAACCTTGAAGAAGGGGACATGTAAGGGCTGGCACTACTGCAAAACAGGATACACAGTCGAGGAGTCTGATCAAGCGTCTCACACCATCATTCAAGCTGTACAGGAGGAAATCTACAGTCAAGAGATCAAATGTATCCAAAAACATGAACAGATCCCCAAAAGTAGTCCTCTCAGAAATCTGGATCCTTTCATTGATACACACGGCCTTCTGAGAGTCGGAGGTCGTCTTCACAATGCAAACCTGGATCAGAGTGAAAAGACTCCAGTGATTATTCCTGGCAAACATCAGGTTGCAGCCTTACTCATCATGCATCACCACGAACACATCCATCACCAAGGCCGTCTGTTTACAGAGGGGGCTGTCCGTACAGCTGGCTTTTGGATAGTTGGTGGCAAGCGAAAAGTGAGCAGCATCATTCATCAGTGCATAACCTGCAGAAGGCTTAGAGCTCCACTTACGATCCAAAAGATGGCCAATCTGCCAGCGGACCGCCTTTCGACAGAGCCTCCCTTTACAAATGTCGGGCTCGATGTGTTCGGCCCTTGGAGCGTCTCTTCACGTAGAACAAGAGGAGGTCATGCACATAGTAAGCGTTGGGCCGTGATTTTCACGTGTATGAGTCTAAGAGCGGTTCATATTAAATGTCATAGAATCCCTTGACACATCCAGCTTCATCAATGCGCTGAGGCGCTTTCTGGCTGTGCGCGGTCCGGTTAAACACATCCGCTCAGACCGTGGCACCAACTTCGTTGGTGCATGTAAGGAGTTGAAGATACCCTCGAACATTGATGACATCACTGTGAAGACTTACCTGTCAGGTCAAGGTTGTTCTTGGACATTTAACCCTCCACACGCCTCCCATTTTGGTGGCACATGGGAAAGGATGATTGGTCTTGCAAGAAGAATCTTAGACTCCATGTTTCTTCAGCTGAAGGACAAACTAACCCATGAGGTGCTGGTGACCTTCATGGCAGAAGTAGCAGCCATTATAAATGGCAGGCCCCTGGTTCCACTGACAACTGACTCCAAGGACTCATTCATACTCACCCCAGCTGCTCTTCTCACTCAAAAGGTGAATGTCCTCTCTGCTCCTAGTGGAGATTTTGGAGTTTCAGACCTCTACAAGCATCAGTGGCGGCAGGTCCAGCACCTGTCCAACACCTTCTGGGACAGGTGGCGAAAGCAATTCCTCCCAACATTACAGGCACGCAAGAAGTGGCAGTCTACTCACCCAAACATCAATCCAGGAAGTATCGTTCTCCTCAAGGACAGCCAAATACCAAGAAATGAATGGCCTCTTGGACTGGTAACGCAGACCTTCCCCAGCCAGGACGGGAAGGTGCGAAAGGTCGAGGTCAAGGTCACACGTACAGGAGCGGCTAAACTCTTTCTTAGGCCTGTTTCTGAGATAGTGCTTCTTTTCCTGCCTGAGGCCCAGTGAATTTAACTATGTAAGGTTTTATTGAGTGGCGTGTATCCACGCCAGGCGGGGAGTGTTTTGCCACAATCAATATGCTTTTATTTTGAAGGTTTTATTTTGAAAAAAAGGAAGTACATGTAAACAGGTCAGGTGACTTCCTTCCTTGCTGATAACCAGGAAATGAACACAAACATGCTCCAGAGACACTGCTTAAGTTAACTTTCTCTCCTGCTTCCTGCGTTTTATGCCTTTTGATGGCATCGTTGGTATGTATTGATTTGGTTTAATGTTATTAATGACCGCAGATGGTTATTTTTGTGACAATGTTTAGTTTGAAAAGTTTATTCAGGAAGTCTATCGAGTAATTGACTACTCCGCTATGACTGTTACTAAGATTAATGCTAAAATTCATGTAAGGGAATAAATGCAAATAGATGTCAATAAATAGTTGATTATGCGTTAAAATACAATGGTTTACGGATAAATAAGTAAATAGCAGTTAAAAAACAAACACTTTAGTTCATTTAAGAATCAGTATATATTTACATTGTTTTGTGTGTGTAAGTATAAAAAAGAAGCAACTTTTGTATTCATTATGCCTTTTGTGTGTTTTAGTTTTACTCTTTCTTACACCAATAAACCTGTGGACAACGGACAACTGTCTTCAGAGTCGTGATGTCAGGAAGGAGTTTGTCTAGCTGCCAAAGTGTATCACAACACATATACGGAGGGCAGCATATTGGGTTATTTTTCAGCTGTAAAAAGGGTTTGAGGTTCAATCATTTACTTTCCCTTTCAAACGCAACACAACTAAAAGCTTATGGTAGTGTCACATTTTAAAGCCCTTATGTGCACACTAATGATTAAGAATATGTGTACAATTTAACTGCTGTCGCTGTGATGACTTTTGGAAAATAGAATATAGTACATGTTACCACACTTACTTTGTACAGACTTTCACTTTCATCTGTCTTACAAACAGTAGCATGGTTCCCATATGGACACTTAAAAGACTTTGCTTGTTGTGGTCATTTCTACTTTTTCTTAGTTTATGGGAGAAAAAAATCATAGCCCTTGCTCTGTGCAAAAAACTTACAGCTAAGGGCTAATTTGAGGATTCATGAAGTGAAGTTAAAGTCTGTTCAGTACATAATTCCCTCTCACTTTTACTATCCCCCTACCACAACTGAATAAGAAAAAATCTGTCAGAAGAGCCACAAAGACTGTAATTTTGGAAGATACCCAGTAGGTTTGGATAACTCAGACTGCCGGTGCCTCATGTTAGCGTTAGATAAAGATTTGAATACTTTTCTGTCCGCAATCACTTGCACTGCAAGCATTTTAGCAGGAGGGCCTCTAATGTTGGGTATGAGCAGAAAAAATATTTCAGGAAGAAAAATAAAGTTTCATTGCTAATGTGTGAATATGTGTTTTGTCTTCTAACTTGGTGCAGCAGCATATATAAATCCATTTTACCAGGCTCCAAGCTATTCGCTTTTTGGCCCTGCATCACTTTTGAATCGGACCAATCCACATCCAGGGAGGATGACATCAGCCTTAAAAAAACAAAAAAAAAAGGTACATCATTCATATGCAGCTGTTAAATTTGCTACTGTGTCGCCAGAGGCAGCTAAAGCACAACAGCCCTGTGATTAGTGTAGATCTAGTATTTCTAGCATTGTTTCTCCCCTTTGTCTTTGTTTTGAGAGAGAGAAAGTTACCATTCTCTGGCCTGAAAGTAGAACGCCCACTGTGCCAGCAAATAAAACTTATAATATGTGTATAAATGTAGTGGCAAGCATGACAACATTTGAATGCCAAATCTGTCTGTGTGTGTGTTCAGCCTGTACCGCACCACCCAACTCCCTCTCTCTGTTACCACTTGTCTTGTAACTATTCATTTCCGCTCCATAATGGAAAGCCATGCTAATGAATATGAATTGAAACATCTGCAATTTCATTCCTGCCCCATATTGTCCTTTCCTTTTTCAATTCTTTTTCTCCTGGCAGTGACAAAATTTCCCCAGCTCTTGGTTTACTGCCACAAGGCATGGTCTGGTGCGCTGCGGGCTTCATATGCTGAGAAGGTCACGTCTCCTGGCGATGGCTTCCATTGTCCTTCAGCGGCTCCTCTGACACTAATCTAGATGCATCAGTTTTAACTGATTCCCTCCATTGCAACATGCATCCATGGAGATCAATCAATCCATCCTGTAATTTCATCAGGATCTCCCCCATACCCCGTATCCGCCCCCCCCCCCCCCCCCCCTTCTCCTTGTCATTTCCACCACGCATGTGACAGGCCATTCATCAGCATTCCCATCAAGCATGTGTATTTAAAACTTATTTTTACACTGCACTGGCTGGTATTCCGTAAGGGGTTTGTGACATAATGTCGGTCAATGGATTTATAATGAGTCTGTGTAAAGTCGAGTCATAAATATAAGTCCACCTGTCCTCGCTACATGATAGGCTATTCTTTTAGCTCCATGAATCTAATAAATCAAATTTGCACTAAATTAGTGACTGTAGCATGAGATACAATAAAATGATACCATAATATGCTCTCCCCCAACAAAGAAAGCAAAATGTACAGCCACACTCTGCGTGGCAGAGATTGTTTCTATAGACTCTCTCATCTCTGGGAAATGCGATGATATTTGTGTCCTCTTTGTTTCTTCCCTCTGTTGCAGCCTCTCCTTTTTCATGAGAGGCACACACCAGCTCTTCTGCATGTTTACCAATGACAAATGGAGGACTCTGGTCTTCAGGGGTATGAAAAGGAATCAGGTGCACTAAGGCTGTGGGCCTATTGGCTCCAGCGGCTTTAAGCCCAGGGGCCACCGGCAGAGGAGAGCCATGATAAGTCTGGGCTGAAGAATGAATATATTCACGTGGGACGAGCAGGAGAGAAACACGGCCGCATTGTTTCCTCCAGCATGCTGTTGCATCACAATATACATTCCCATAATACACATTCAGCTTTGGAAAAAGACATTCCAAGTCTCAAGTCTCAGTGGAAAGATGAAAGTTTTTCTTTTGCAAACAATTAATTTCCCTCTTGATTGAACTGAATTTTAAATTTAGAAAGGTATAAAGGTACGTAAGAAAACATTATAATGAGCTGCATTATCTTTTCAGACAGAGCTATATCACAGCAGCTGCATGTTTTTATTTTAATTTTATTTTAAATGTATTTCTCTAAAATTAAAAAAAAATTAATAGCAGCAACACCAACAAAAAAACACAAACCTCTTTGACATTCAAAGTAACAGATACATGATTTTACCCTATCCCTGCTACAGTATGATACTTCCAACAAGTTGTTCTTATCACATTTGTCTATTTATTGAACTTACCAAATGTTCCAGTTTCCCTCTAAGACAGTGTTTTACAATCAACTCTTTGACAGAAATACACTACCTGGGTTTACATGGAGCAAAATATTCCAATTTGAATCAGTTTAGATGTTCAAACCATAGACTGTATAAAATGTTTTATATAAATACCTCAATCAGAACAAACAGGCCTGAGGCATTGTTTAGCTCAGTAGGCACCCCATTTGCCGGTGGCCCCTTGCTGCATGTCACTCCCCCTCTCTCTGTCTCCCCATTTCCTGTTTCTCTACAGCTGTCCTACAGTATCAATTAAAGGCATAAAAGCTTAAAATAATACTTAGGAGGGGAAAAAAGAATAAACAGGCCCAAACCAAATGGAATTTCATTTGGATTCACAGGGGTAGAATATTCCTTTTTCCAAACCGATCAAAAGTAAAATTATTTCATGTAAACAGTGAAACAGTATGTTGTCTGGATGTGTTCTTTCTGCACATGCTCCGTCTCAACGTAAATGCATAATGATGTTTCTTCACTTGCAAATTTTTGATAAAAGTGTCAAAACAATGACAACTAACTACTCAAGCAGACAATAAATCTCCATCTTTGATCAGTTGCGTGGTGTTTTCATTTCTAGAGTTCTCTGCGGGCCTGGAAATTAAAAACCTGACTCAACCAGACCCACGGGTGTTGAAGCCTGGACTTGATGCAGCCTGAGTTACTAGCATTAATTATCAGCCCACACTCGGCAAAACAAAAAAGAAAAGAAAAATGACCTGAGTATACAGTATGTACATATACTGAACCCGTCTCAACCAACATGTAAATGCAGAGGAACATACACCGACCAAATAAAACACATCACATGTAAACAATTGACATGAAATCTGGATTCAGAATAATATGAATCAGAATGAAAAAAGTCTGTATATAAACCTTTATACATTGACTCCATGCAGAATATCTCTTAAGAATTATGTTTTCTTTTCTTTTTTCACTCAGGTATGACATTACCATTTTATTCTTGCTGAATCTGCAACATCTGCTCCATATTATTTCCACAACCTTGACAAATAAAATTAATCTAATTGGACTGAAACTTGTCAAGAGATGACAAGAAAGTCCAAATGGGCCGGTGCATAAGATAAGGAAGAAAAAACTAAGGCTCCCCTTCCACAGCTGGAGGGAGGCAGCTCCTGGTGAGAATAGTAAATATAGTTTGATGATGAGCTCACAGTGTTTATTCTAGGCTTGTGAGCAAACAGCTGCCAATGCTAATGTTGTGGCAAAAAGCAAAACTTATATTTATATCTCTTTAGCATCAGCATTTTTCAGTTTGATTTTGGTCTTTTCAAAGCACCTTAAGGCATTTGATATACCTCACCAAAAGGAAAATAATCAGGGTCTGTATTATAGTTTCATCACTTAAAATGTTTTCTCCTGCAATGACGGGTAATGTCAGAGGAGAGGGTTCTGATTGAGTTGGGTTTTACTGGCACACATTAAGCAAAGCATTAGGAACATTTTTGTAAAGTAAATTACAGGAAATTATACTCATCTTTGATGAGCTATTCAACACACATTTGAGAACAAACAAATACACATGTTTTAAAAAACTTTCAAAAACATGCTTTTCTTGCTGTGTCCCCTGGAACATTTATTTGGGTATAAATAATCGTAGCATTTAATTTAATGTTGATCATTTCCTTGAAAAGCTTTGGTGAGGATACTTGGCTCTGAAAATAATCACCCTCAACATAACAGTTTTATCCTTGGACAGCTTTTTATATAAATTGATCAGTGGAAGAGACACAAAGCTTTTGTTTCTTTCTTAGCTGTGTTTAAGCTTTTCAATCAGGTCACTTGTCGTCTCTCATTCCCCCGACCTCCACCTCCATTTGTTTGTCACACTGTTTTCTGCTACATTCATGTCTCCAGCACAATTTCTCTGCCTGTCTGCAAAGATAGTTACATGGTAATTCAGAGAAAGCAGCTCTCTGATGATTACACAATAACAATAGATGGAGGGATCAGAGTAGAGAGAATTTGAATCTGAGTTCTCATGCACACCTGTGGTTACTGAGAGAAAATACTCAAGAAGCTCAAATCCAATAATGTTATTGGATAAAATGCAGTGTTGGAGGAGGCACATATTCTGACTGAAATAACTGTTTCACTTTTTTGACTGAATGAATCCATTTTTATACTGTGTACTATGGATGGAACATTGTTGCCATTTTGACACAATACGTTTACATCTGTCTCCTCCTGCTTCAACAGTGTCTAGGAGAAAGATGATTGTAAAAACAGTATGTGCTTTCAATAATCATGTTTTCCACTTCAATATAGCAGATCTGCACATGACTGGGGGAGCCTCAAGGTACAAATTAGACTCAAAAGTGATTCCATGTAAAAGTGGGAATAACAATAAGTAAGAAAGTGTCCAGACAAAAATAGCCTATATGTTCTCTAATATAAATGGTGTTATTTTCGAGAGCACCTCCATCCATGCAATCATCCAAAGAGCTTACAGTATTGCTTTGAAATGTGAAGCTCCTTTCATAGCAAAGGGGCACATTGCTGTGATGAAATATACAGTTTCCTATAAATGTGAGAGTGGTTTCAGACTTTTGGACCCATCTATAGATATATACTGTATATATATTGAAAAATAATTGAGCAGAGACAGTAAGGGCAAAGGCTACCGTGGGTCTTCATCACATGCAGGGGGTAGAACCAGTAGTCAGCTGGGCCTCCACCTCCTCTCTTTCTTGTGATAGGGCAGAAACTGTATTCTTTCACTGTAATGCCTTATATCAAAGCAAAGAGGTCACAGAGATTTCATAAAGAGTTATAAGACAACCTGAGCCAAAGGCGATAGGAAAAGAAACACTCAAACTTCGTTAGCATCTGTAGCTCCTGTCTCAGCTGCCACGGAGATTCTTCCAGGTGAGTTCCCTCAGTTAGTAATCCTCCTAATCAAAAAAACTTCTCCATGCACCCCAGTTCTTTCTGCTGTGGGCTTGATTAGTGAATTTCCAGCAGTGGGTTCCCCCTGTGTCTGCAGCATTTGCACAGGGAAGCACCACTCCACTTAGACTCTGCCCAGGGGCCTCCTATTTCCCTTTTTGGGGCACGTTGTGCTCCCTGCTGCACCACACTTAACTCACAGGTGATGCTGTTGTGGTATTATTGGGTCATATTGACTGAATATGATTGGAAGTGAGCATGAAACCTTTTACTTTATAAAACAATAATAAATGTACTGTAATATGCACTATTAAAGGCAGTTGCTGAGGCTATACACGCACATGTTGTGTTTTTCTCTTTTTTCTTTTGTGTTTTCTTTCTCACTATCTTCTCTTTTCTTTGAATCCATTTTCATGGAAACACTTTTCATCAAAGCTGGGATGCCCTTCACCCACATCCAGTGTTGACTAAAACACCTTGACCCTTTCAGACAGATCACTGACAGCACAACTTATTGTATAAAAGCAGCAAACTTGACTCTACATCAGATACTGGTCCACTACCAAGCACCAAAGCAATTATCAAGCTGTCTATACTATCATTATGGCAACAACCATCGGTTAGTGACAACAAATTGCACTGACAGAATCCTTGATTAAATAGCTTCACTCAGGCTACATCACTGTTCATTATCAAACTCTGAACACATGTGACATCGGGAAGTCTCTCTGGAGACCAGTTCATTTTAACTAGAAGTAGATGCCTGAGGAAACCAGGATTTAGCAGTGTGTTTGTGTTATGTTGCATATGCATGCATATGTTTAGAAGGCATTTTCCTAAGTGACACTACTTAAGAGTGACAATGTAAATTGCGCAAGATGACAGTATTATCGATGTAATTGCATGTATTTCATTGTCACCAGCTGTAGCAGTCAATCAACAAATTCAGATATGTTAAGCTTAAAGCAACACTTACCTTTCTGGGAATTTTACACTTTTCTTTGTTTAGGTTAAAATTATATTAATAAGCTGATGGCACACTAAAATATAAGCAAAGGGAAAGAAACTCATCATTATTCCATTCTCATATGGTTCTGATTCAGGGACATAAGTCAACATACATAAGGAAGAAAGCTTTTGGAAACAAACTGTTTTGTAAAACAGCCGCTCACACAGGGAAATCAGTTGGCAAAAGGGAGACTCTTTTTGAAAATGCCACCACCAAGTGAGAACTTGGTGGTGCAAGAGCAAAAACTTGAGTCAATTGCTCTGCTTTTGAGTGATGGCGAAGAATGATGCAGCTTCATCCTGAGCTAAGAAGGGACAATATGGTCGCGGAGCTGACGGAGCATTAAACCTCAGTTGAATCTACTTGCTTATGTGAACATTGTCCACTCTAATGATACTTCATGGTGGCAGCGGTAATGACATGTTCATGAACATCGGATACAGTAAGCCTCCACATGCCCAATGTGAGCTATATGTTCTCATCGGGCCTGACAATTAAGACACGGCCTGGTGATGACCTGCATTCTTTTTTTTGCCTGGATTGACGAGTCTGTGCTTATTTCTGTCCTGAACCAGCGCATCTGGTCGTGTTGGTCGGGCCAGCCCAGCCCATTGAGAACTCTGTGTGACAGTTGAGGTTCCTGTCACTATGCCTCCAATTGATCATGTGCCCTGGCTACTTGGCCAGGGGGATGTCCCTTTAGGTGACTGGCGCGCATTACTCTTACCCGGGAGGTGTGGGTTCAATCCCTGCCCGGGCTCTCTTCACCTTGCCACATCTGCAACATCTTACTTGTGTGTACTATCTAACTTCAGTATTAAACTTATCACTCATCACTGACTCCACACCAGATAGTTGGACCAGTCCCAGCCTGGTCAGCTGCGTACATGAACTGATGAAGCCTCTTGGATGAGAGGTGAAACGTCTTCCTAGACAAATAACTAAGTCCAGTTGCTTTCGATTTAACCTCCTTTGAAATACTATGACCTGGACAAATGAGAATATGCACCGGCTTATCACTGACTCCGTTTAAGTTTTAAAACTCCAGTGTTGCATTTGATTGTGTTGGTTGTACAGGGTTAGGTTAGGGTAACATCTGAATCAGACTCAGAATCAGAAACATCTTGTTCTAGTTTCACTCGCTTTCTTCTGTTTACTGTTGCCTTATCAAGGCATGCAGGAGGGATGCATGGAGGTAAGGCAGGAGGAAAAGGTGGTTGTGACTTTGGAGGGAGGTGGAGTTGTTGATGCTCAAATGTTTGTGCTGTGCTGTGTGATATGCAAGAAGGGTAAGAGTTGCTCTAGCAACAGGTTAGCCCGCCACTTATTAATTTTCATCAGTTATTTTGATACAAACTGTTTTTTAACCATGACATTGTTAGCTGATGTGGTCACCAAGGAGTGTCGCATGTATCAGTTGGTGAAATTATTCATCTGCAAAAGAACCATTAGGCTTTGATGAATAGGGCCTTTTTGGGATTTAGTGATTAATTGATGATCAAATCCCTGAAGGCCTCTGCAGCACACTCCGAGCCGGTAATCGCTTCTTCTTAGACAGCTCAAGGTACACCCAGGTGGCAAGGATGGGTTCCATTTTTTAAACTTCAGTATAGAGAAAATGAAGACATTCACGCTGTCAAGCTGCTCCATTACAATCCATCACTCCGCAGACCTCAAACCTCTCTTTATTAGCACTCTGATTCTCTCTCTGTGGCCCTCACAAGTTATCCTTGGGTTGTGCTAGAAAACAGAGCTTTGTTTTGGTGAGTGCTCACACAATGAGAGGAGGACTCATTATTTCATGTTAAAACAAGTCTTGGGGCCCTAGTTTCTTGGCGCAGCGCAGGTGGCGCAAGGTAGCGCACCCGGTCTAATGCAAGTTTCGACCAGCGCAGCCTAGCGCAAAGTCAGATTGGAAGATTGGCAGATCGCGCTGCGCTGAGATAGGCGTGGCCGCGCAGCAGGGGGAGGCGTCACAGATTCAGCTTGGTGCAGTGGAAGTTTTGTGCGAAAATGTCCCGCCGAGGTTGCGCTGAAAGCTCGCCACCTCCAACCAGGTCTATTCTCAGCGCAGGGCGGAGCGCAGCAGGTGCAGTGGAAGTTTGACTGACTGACCTGCAGTGCACACACGTCACCAAGACCTCACAGGCAGATCACCACAGTTCCAGACACATTTCAATGCAATAAATATCCACAATAACCACTATTTAATGCAACTAACGGAATCAACACGTGGATTTATATCTATATAGATTGTCCCGTCACATCTGACATCAGATCAAAGCAGAGATCAAAGGCTGTCGGCGCGTAAAGAAACTCCACCTGAATTAACACAGCAGGGACGAACTGGCACTGAAAAGCAGCTGTGGATGTCCCAAGCAGGACTGAGGGTGGATGACATGATACTGATGTCGCTGCCGTGTTGAGATACGCACTGTGTCGTTGTGATGATCGCTTTATTTATTTATTTACCGCATCACGCAGCCGTATTGAAAAACAAAACACAAATCATCATCTCTCTTAGTCCACCACAACAGCCTCGCTATCAGATAGTCAGTATATAGCCTATACTCAGCATCTCTATCACAGAAAAAAAAGAGAAAAAAAGAGACGGACAGAGAGAGAGAGAGGAGGACAGAGAGAGAGAGAGAGAGAGAGAGAGAGCGTCCTTTACGCTGATTTCATCCCGCATGTTTGTTTATGTTGTGATTAGTGTAGGCTACACCTCTCATCTGTCTTACACAGGGAATAATAAATTGAAATGAATAAATGTGAGTTTCTTCATTAGTTTATTAGTTGTTGTTTCTTAGGCTACACTGAGCACTGGTTCTCAGTGTATCAGATCAAACCTGGTTAATAGTCCAGGCAAAATAGCGTTTTACGACAGACTAATTGTCACAGAAGGTTTTTCACCATACATCATTTCTATGAGGTGTCCAGAACAACATACTAAAAGTCCTAAGAAATCCTAGTTGGGGAAATATGTTTAATTTGCATCATTATTTACTGTATAAAGTCTATGGTGCCGACAACAATACACTCCAATGGTGTTCTTTTTTCCCTTTACTCCTATCACAATGAAACTTTACACAATGAAAGTATCCATGAAATGTAACATTTTTTGTATTACAAGTTTCTTTGAAAATGAATTTGAATATGCAAATGAGCCTCACACTTATCAAATATGCCCAAAATACACCCGAATAGGCTTATTTTTTTCCTTTACCCCTACCACAATGAAACTTTACACAATGAAAATAGACATTAAAAGTAACATTTTTTGTATTACAAGTTTCTTGGAAAATTTATTTGAATATGCAAATGAGCAATACACTAATGGAATATGCCCAAAATACACCCGAATAGGCTTATTTTCTTCCTTTACTCCTACCACAATCACACTTCACACAATAAAAGTATACATGAAAAGCATTTCTGTATTTCAAGTTTCTTGGAAAATTAATTTTAAATATGTAAATGAGCTCACACTAATTGACTTATGGTCAAGAAGCCATAAAGCCACAAGCAGCAACAGGGGCCAAATAACTAACACATTCATGTCCATTCAATAAGTTAACCTATGCACTGAGTGCTGTCACTTGCCACACTTGACTTATGCATACACACATGTCACTTGCCACACTTAAAATACCTATATTGACCTTAAGAATTAATTGCACAGTCTTGTCTCCAGTTGCTTTCTAAATTCTTTTTTATTATTATTAGCGAACAAGCCTTACCTAACGACTTTCCTCTCAGTTTGCAGAGAACATCAGATGAAAGTCAGAATTCATCAAAGTCATTTCAACGACTGTGTGTGATGTTATACTATTAAATATGCTGAACTATGTTCAACAACATATGAGCGGGACTAAGAACTTAGTTATTTGGCCCCTGTTTTTGCTGCTTGTGGCTTTATGGCTTCTTGACCATAAGTCAATTAGTGTTGAGCTCATTTACATATTTAAAATAAATTTTCCAAGAAACTTGAAATACAGAAATGTTACTTTTCATGTATACTGTTATTGTATGAGTAAGTTTTATAAGTGTGATTGTGGTAGGAGTAAAGGAAGAAAATAAGCCTATTCGGGTGTATTTTGGGCATATTTGATTAGTGTAAGGCTCATTTGCATATTCAAATTCATTTTCAAAGAAACTTGTAATACAAAAAATGTTACATTTCATGGATACTTTCATCATGTAAAGTTTCATTGTGATAGGAGTAAAGGAAAAAAATAGCCCCATTGGGGTGTATTGTTGTCGGCACCATAGACTTCAGTAAATAATGATGCAAATTAAACATATTTCCCCAACTAGGATTTCTTAGGACTTTTAGTATGTTGTTCTAGACATCTCATAGAAATGATGTATGGTGAAAAACCTTCTGTGACAATTAGTTCTATTTTGGGGTCCAAAATGAGCTAAATTGCCTGGACTATAAGGATGTTAGTAAACTCATTATTCGGCCACTCTGAGCTCGGACCTCCGGGGAAACAGCTGTTTCCTCCGGGGAGAGGTTCGGCCTCTGGCGTCGCTGTCTCCTCCGTCCATGTCAAAGTATAAAATGCCAAACTTGCAGCGCGCATCGCCCGCCGCGCAGTTAAAGGTGAGGAGAGGAGCTCCTTTGATTGGTGAAGATCCGAATCGGCTGTGTTAATCCCACTTCTCCTCCTCCTGTCTCCCTCCCGCCCTCTCTCCTCCCCCTTTGCCGTTTGCGCCGGTGGGAGGGACGAGGGGCGGGCTTGCGCTGGTCTAAGTCGGACTGCGCTGTCCAGCAAACTTGCGAAATGGACCTGGACACGCCTAGTTGGCGTGGCGAAGCTGCGCTGAGCTTAGACTTCACCTGGTCTAAGAAACTAGGGCCCTTGGAGTCAATCAAAGTCTTGCAGTGTACGACTGCACAATGAATTTGAGACAGATTCAGTCTGACAGACTAGCAACAGCTACAGTAATGGTTACTGTATTTTGTACATCAGTACAAGTTGTTGGCCTAACACTTACAATATGCCTTGATTGTACCAGAAATTATAGCAATTAATTAGTAAGTAATTACAGATAAATAACAAACAAACAAACACCTGTCTTAAACCTGACAGTAAAAGTCCAATTTTAAACAGCAAACTTATTTTGAATTTGCTTTGGACTGTAAAGGTGCTCTCCTGAACTATTACCTGATTTCAACAAAGACAACTAGCATGGAAAATTTGATTTGCCGTTGGCTGCATAATGTTATAAGGTGGGTATTATGAGATGAATCAAAGTAAATTAAAGGTAAAAGTAAAAAAAAAGTAGATTCCCATGTCTTTTTTTATATAATATCAGGTTGTAAAAACTTTTAAAGTATCAAAGCTTCAGTCCACACAGACATGCACATAGCCTGTATTCAGAAATCTGACCTTAAATTAACTGTCAGGACCCGTTAACTGTGTGATGTCACTGCCATCATCTATTCCTCAAGCCCTGCCCAACTAATATGATTAATAAAACAACAACAACAAGTACAAACCGTTATTTATCTAAGTGTTTACCAGAAGCCTAATTTTGTTGGCTCACTCAGCCAACTTTCAGCCAATCAGAGGAAGGGCTCAGGCCTCCTCTCCTCTGATTGGCTCACTGACCCGCTGGCTCCATAGCTCCAGAGAGAAGCTATAAAGAAACTACACTGATGTCATTTTTGGTTCTTAAAAACATAATATACCTTCATATGGAGCAACACTAAAAGTCACATCAGGAGCTTAGTATGTGGAGTATGTGGAGTGTAGTATGTACGTAGAGAAAATCACAGTGTATGAATATCATGCTGGTAACTAAGACCCAAGAGAGAAAATTAAATAAACACAGTGAGAGAGACACCCTCTAGATTACATTTTAAATTCAAGTGGTGCAACCACTGCTCAGAACCTGGCAGAATTCACAGCAGTAAGAAGTCCTTCAAAAAACAATCTGGAGCTACACCTGTATTTGGAACCACACCAACAACAAATCACCTGTTCCCTTGTTGGCCCATGGCCTAACTTTCCACCAAATTCAATTAAAATCTGTTAAGTAGTGTTTGACGAACAAACAAAGTGACAAAAAACACACTGAACCAACGACACAACCTCCCTGGCGGAGGTAATTATGCAAATACGTAAACACAGGCGTGACGATCCATTTCAAAGGGACCCATGCGAAGATGGATTTTAGACATCAGAGTAATTCTTGCCCAGCCCTCTGCTCACTTCTTTTGCTCACCACATTTGTATTATTATAACACAAATCCCCCCTACGTCCCTCCTTTCTCCTCTCTTTCCCATCTTTCTGTTACTGCCACTCTCCCTTCTTTTTTCTCAGAGGAGACAATTATAGTGTGACAGGCCTTCATTTAACAAGTCCTCTTTTACCTCTTAAGGATGAACACATGGCATTCTAATTACTGGCGGACAACACCAGGGCTTTCTCACTGTTTTACTGCTTCTTCAATGCAGCCCTAATGTACCTGACAGAGAAAGCACACCAGACCTGAAATTACAGGGATTAATGTTTCCAACACTAAACACTTCAAATGGGTTCTCTGATGTGAGTGCCATGCAGGGGAGCAGGCAGAAAATCCACTTACAGCATCATTGCTTTGGCATTATTCACTCTTGAAAGCGCAGCATGTTTCAGCAAGCTTCGCTGATGAATGTGTGCTCCTTGCCAGACAAACTTTAATTTGGAGTGTTAGTGTTACCTACACAATAATTGTCAGGATACGGAGAAAGCAGAGAGGAGGGCCAGAGGATGAGGCCTTGTAGTTGAAGCTCAGAGGGAATGTTGAAAAAAAAAAAGTTTCTTTGATCTGTACCACTTCTCGTGGGATAAAGTGAATGTTTTACTACATATAAAAGGAAGTGTGGGAGGAAGTGTATGGGGATTTTTCAAATATGGCGCTGACGTTTGCTTAGGTTCAAGGAACAACTGATTTGATTTTGCCGGTCAAATGTCAAGGTCACAGCAACCTTTTGGTCGCAATATCTTGGGAACCCCTCCAAGGGAATCCAATAAACTTTGGACAGAAGGACAAACAAAACCCATGGTCAAAGGTCAAAGGCCAAGCTCACTGTGACTTCACAAAACATGTTTCAGGCCTCTTGAAAGTGATATCACAAGACCACCCTGAGGGAATTGCATTACTTGAGGAAAAAAACAAACAAATATTTACTTATACTCAAGGCTGAAGTAATTCAAATTTGGTAGTCCACACATTTTGGGCCATACCTGCTTGGTAGAGTCTTTTATCAATTAATTTTTTGAGTGAAGTGAGTGAAATACTAATTCCAGTTCAGGTGAATAAGAGTGCAAACTTGTTTCATATACATATTCATACAAAACACACAATCAGCCAAACCTTGGCGAGCAGCACTTTGTCCTTGTACGTGATGAACAGACCTGAGATGCAAATAATATACTGTAATATTACAGGTCATACTAAAAGCAGGGCTGAAACTAGTGTCAGCTGACTGAGTGCATGGTTTGAGAGGCAGTAGTGGTATAGCAAATACAATTTTGGCATTCATTCAATTTCCTTCTGTGCATTTAATGCTGCTATCATCAATACTTTAATATTAACACTCACATACTGTAGCATTACTTTAAGCAGCAGCAGAAGACTCTCAAAAAACAACTGTACCTGCCATTATACAAATTAGTCTAATGCAGGTCATGTAATGCTAGCTAAAGTTTTTCACCTTTTTTTTTTTTTAGCTTTAGTTTGCAACTTGTTTATTGATTTCCACATATTTAGCCTACTTAATTTTCTCTGTCCTTTCTTGGGCTTAACTCCCCAATGAAAGTCCTCCGTTGTTCCCTTCCCTTGACAACATTACACCCCTTGTCATCATCAAGATGCTGCCAGGCACTGCACTGCATTACGTAAAGTGATTATTTCATATACTGATATGTAAGTACAGCAAATTGAATTGGGATTAAGATCATCCCCCTGTAAATACTATCAGGGTGCAGCTACGGTACCTCTTAAGTTAAATTAGTATCAAGTTACATCAGTTAAAGACTTTTCACTTTGACTCCACAACACAAGTTGAGATTGCAGTCAACGCAGGCCTCGAGTCTGGAGCCTGGAGAGTTGCACAAACCCTGAGTTAAAGATGCATTTACTGTAGTAACAATCCTTCACTTTATCAGTTCCCTACTTCTTCTTGTCCTGTTTTTGTTCACATAATCACTATTTAGAATGAACAGGCCAGACACAGCTCCATAGCCGGTATCCTAGCCAGAGGGGTTGGATGGTTTTGTGGAGTTGAACACATGATTCCCATCAGTTTCATCCAGGTGGACATTGGCCCTGTGGACCAATGATGGGCGAACAGAGGGCAGGGTGCAGGGGAAGACATCTGCTCGGATCCATCTGGTGTGTTGGAGTCGAGCTGGGATAGGGCAGGGGGTTCAGGTGTCAAATCTAATGAAGAATAGGTCCAGTGTATCCACCTTATCCATCTCCCGCTTAAGTCCACTGCTTGTCCAATTCATCCCACTACTGTCCTCCTCTATGTCATGTCATGGTTTTACATTACATTCTTTATACAGTAGTAGTCTTTTATCTGCAGCATCCATGTTTTTATCTCCATCCCTGAGGGCTTGTTTATGTTGATTTAATAGTGCTTTAAACACCATGTTTGTAGGAGTTGGGGGAGACAACACAAAAATGGATGTCGTCTGTTGTGCAGCTTATAAAGCCCATCAGTGTCCTCCATGTGCACAGCACTGTCCATGGGTAAAAAATGGAATACGTCCCTGCCAGGCCAGTGACTTGTCACTGTCTCCTCTGGTTATCATGGTGACTTCATTGTTCCTGGTTGGCACACATCTTCTAGTTAAACCACATTTTGTTGTCCTTTCACAAACTGCCCTTCCTACGTACAGTAGCAGATAATTTGTGACAAACAGGTACAGACCAAAAGCCATATACGTTTTTTCTTTTTTTTTTTTTCAAATTCTCTGAGGGTTTGATGGAGATACAGTACAATAGTCTGCGCCTCAGGATAGTCAATTTACTGTTTGTGATGATGGTCAGTAACCCTAACGCAGCAGTGAAGAGTCTGGGGAGACAGCAATGTCCTAATAAAGTGACAGAAGTCCTTGTTTGTTGCTCCACATCCATTTCACTTCTATTTGTCTTTAACATTCTCACTTGTCAGTGGAAATGAAAATCTGAAAGTCCTGAGAAGCAACTCACACTTGTGTGTTAGTAGCCTATCTTCCTAGTGCAATAAACACCAGAGGAATGTTTTTTTGTTTTGTTATCTTTTTCCTCTTTTAACTGAGGGAAATTACAAGTGAAGCACATAAACAGCTGCTGTCACAAGATAGAAATCTGCTATGATGATGCTCCTAAAGGTGAGCTGTGGTCCCGACATTAAACATGTTTTTGTATTTTTTCCATGTACTTTCTGTTCCCTAGGTATAAAAGGAATACCAGGCGGTGCACATCAGTGGGAGTAGGCGTAGAAGATCAGTGAGGTTACACATCATTATCACAATATGTTAGCGTCTTAGATGGTCAGTTGCCAACCTCACTTTGTCTGCTGTTCCACCCACTTTCACTATATAGACTCAGCCAAATACGACAAACTCCAGTATCTGTATCTGATCATGTGTGGAGTCAGTTAAAAGAAGAACAAGCAGACTAACAGTGGGGTATTTACAGGCTATGTAGTCAGAAAAACAAAGTTGTACAATGATGAATCTTGTCCAAACAGATAAGAAGAACATGGCAGCCTCCTCTTTTCTTTTCCAAGCACTACACTCAACCAATGGAGCATAACAACTCTTTTTGCACTACAGCATGCAAGTGTCATATACTACTATCATGCTGTGGCATATTTCTAAGTGCAGTTTCGGTTTAGTGATGTCCAGGATTTTGGAGAAGGCACAAAGCCCATTTACAGTATAAGGTTAACATAAACCAAATGATCTGGTGAGATGAGAGGTTTTCTCGGTCACTAAAGCTGCTACTTGTGTGTTTAATTCTTATTATAATTATCATTATTGCATTACCTCCTTGACTTCCTTCCTTTGACTTGTAAAATGTGAAACTATGAGCTTCACTATATATATATATATATATATATTAAACAAAATAAGGTATAATGTGTGAATTTGTGAACTTTAGAGGCGCTTTGAGGATTTGTTATGTCTAACATATAACTAACCATTTTCTAGTAGTTTTATGTCTTAATGCTAAGTTAAGCTAATGATTTGTGTTCACACATGAGAATGGTAGCGACCTGCTCATCTAACTTTAACATTAAAAAAAGAAAATGAAGCATATCCGAAATGTTGAACAACTGATGGTTTATCTTAATTCATGAGCCATGAAAGTGGAAAGCACCAAACAGCACACAATTGAAAAATTATCAACTAATAAAGTTATTATCTCCACTGTCTTGTGTAGGGTTCTTTAAAAATGTGTATAATGAAAATTCATTCTTTATTTTACTGGGTTTCTACAATCTCAGTCATGTTAAATAATGCAGATTATCCCTTTGTATTGCTGCTAGAAGACAGGACTTCATTTCCCAGAATCCTCTGGTTGTTCATGTTTTTGCAATAGTCCTGTTTAAAATAAATACTGTTTATTAACTCCGTAATTCATGCATTATATTGTTTAAAAAACTATTCTTGTCAGGAACTCAAAGGCAACACAATACAGAGGCAGAGGGTTCAGGCAGAATCAGGGTCGTTTATTCCAAAAAAAGGGTCAAAACCAGGAAGTCAATCAATCAGGCAACGGTACAAATCCGGCGGGCTAGCTCAAAGGTCAAAAATACACAAAACTGGTCACACGAGGAATACTCAGGGGGAATAATGCTGGAAAGCTCTCAACCACACGACGAGACGATCTGGCACGGGAGGAATGGGAAGCACGGCTTAAGAGCCACACACTAGGGAGACAACGAGACACAGGTGAAACACATTGGGGCGGGGCAGGCAATCACACAAGTGGGAAACTTGACAGGAAGACATGGGTAGGACACAGACTTCAAAATAAAACAGGAAATGATACAGACAGAAAACTCAACTAAAAACATAACAAAAAAAGACAGTCTTATGTCTGGACCACATTATGTGGTCCTGACAGTACCCACTCCCCTAGGGCCGACGCCTGGCGGCCCAGGACCACCAGAGTGACCCCTGTGGAAGTCACGGATGAGCCGCAGGTCCACTATGTGGCGGGAGGGGACCCAGGACCGCTCCTCCGGGCCGTATCCTTCCCAATCCACCAAATACTGCAGACCACGCCCCCGCCGCCTCACCGCCAGCAACTTCCTCACTGAGTAGACGGGGCCCCCCTCAACGATCCGGGGGGGCGGAGGGGGTCTGGAGGCAGGGACAAGTGGACTTTCCTTGACTGGCTTGATGCGGCTGACGTGGAAGGTAGGATGGATCCGGGACGACCTGGGAAGTCTGAGTCTCACAGCGGAACTATTAATAACTTTTGAGATGGGGAATGGACCAATGAACCTGGGGGCCAACTTACGGGAAAAACCTTTGAGTGGGAGATCTCGGGAGGAGAGCCAAACTCGCTGTCCCGGGGCGTATTCCGGGGCTGGTCGGCGGCGGCGGTCAGCAGACATCTTGTATGACTGTGAGGACTTGAGGAGAGCCCTCCTGGCCCGGACCCACATTCCCCTGCATCTCCGGACCATGGCAGCTGCAGAAGGAACAGCAACGTCCTTCTCGAGAGCCTGGAAGAGAGGAGGCTGAAAACCAAACACCACCTGAAAGGGGGTTAGACTGGTGGATGCTGAAGGCAGGGTATTATGGGCATATTCGATCCACATGAGGGATTTCGACCAAGCAGAGGGATTTTGTGATGTTAAGCATCTGAGTCCTGTTTCAAGGTCCTGATTCAGCCTCTCGGTCTGTCCATTACTTTGAGGATGGTAGCCAGATGTGAGGTTGGGTAGGGCACCTATGAGTTGGCAGAAGGCTCGCCAGAACTGGGCCACAAATTGCGGCCCCCGGTCAGACAGAATGCTTTTTGGGAACCCAAAGTCTTTGAACACAGTGGACAGGAGAAGTTCAGCCGTCTCCTTAGCGGAGGGTAACTTGGGAAGGGCTAGGAACTTAACCATCTTAGAAAAACGGTCTACGACTGTGAGAATGGTGGTGTTACCTTGTGAAGTGGGAAGCCCAGTTACGAAGTCCACGGATATGTCTGACCAGGGGCGCTGTGGCACAGGAAGGGGCTGAAGGAGGCCGGCAGGAGGGGTGTGGGAGGACTTCTGCTGGGCACAGACAGGGCAGGCTGAGACGAAGCCGGTCACGTCCGTCCTCACCTCTGGCCACCAAAATCTCTCTGAGACTCGGAAGAGGGTCCAACGGATTCCTGGGTGACAAGAGACATTTGACGAATGCCCCCATTGGAGGACTTCACTTCGGAGTTCTGGGGGAACAAATAAACGGTTAGGTGGGTTTCCCACTAATCTTGCCTGTGATCTGGTAGCTTCTGCTACCTTAGCCTCGATGCTCCAGGTGAACCCTCCTAGGATTCGCTCCGGAGGCACAACAGGGAAGTCTTTATCCTCACTTTCCTCTGGTGAATGCAGTCTTGAAAGAGTATCAGGCTTCTTATTCTTTGATCCAGGTCTATAGGACAGGAGAGAAGAAGAGGGCCCACCTAGCTTGACGGGAGTTGAGTCTCTTGGCGCCCTTAATGTACTCAAGGTTCTTGTGGTCAGTCCAAATCATCACGGGGTGAGCCGCCCCCTCCAGCCAGTGTCTCCATTCCTCCAACGCCACCTTCACGGCCAACAGCTCCCGGTCCCCAACGGAGTAATTCCTTTCTGCAGGGGATAACTTTCTGGACAAAAAGGCACAGGGATGAATCTTTTTATCCTTACCGGACCTCTGGGATAGGACGGCCCCAATTCCAGTGTCCGAAGCGTCAACCTCCACAATGAATTGCTCATCAGGACTGGGCAGGGACAGGACGGGAGCTGAGGCAAAGCAGTTCTTTAGGCGTTGGAAGGCAGCATCTGCGAGGGGAGACCACTGAAAAAGAGTCTTGGCAGAGGTGAGTGCATGGAGGGGGGCAGCCACTGAGCTAAACCCCTCAATAAACTTCCGATAGAAGTTAGCGAATCCGAGGAATCGCTGTAACTCCTTGCGGGAGGTGGGAGCGGGCCAGTTGAGCACAGATTGGACCTTGGCAGGGTCCATTTCCATCCTTCCCTCGGAAATAATGTAACCCAGGAAACTTTTTTGAGACTGGTGGAATTCACATTTTTCAGCTTTCACAAATAATTGGTTGTTCTACAGCCGGGTCAGGACCTCTCTGACTGTCTTTACGTGGTCCTCAAGGCTCGAGGAGAAAATGAGTATATCATCGATATAAACAAAAACCTTTCTATTTAACAGGTCCCTGAGAACGTCATTAACCAGGGCTTGGAAGACAGCAGGAGCATTTGTTAACCCAAATGGCATGACCAGGTACTCATAATGTCCTATCGGGGTGTTAAATGCTGTCTTCCACTCGTCACCTTCTCTGATTCTGACCAAGTGGTAAGCATTTCTGAGATCAAGCTTTGTGAAGATCTTAGCTCCCTGCAACAGGTCAAAGGCTGATGATATAAGTGGCAAAGGGTACCTGTTTTTGACGGTGATATTGTTCAGGCGAGTGTAGTCGATGCAGGGTCTGAGGGATTTGTCTTTTTTTTCCACGAAGAAGAATCCAGCTCCAGCAGGAGATGAGGAGGGACGAATAATGCCTGCTTGTAATGAGGATTTGACGTATTCCTCCATTGTCAGGCGTTCAGAGGCGGACAGGGAGTATAGGCGGCCTTTCGGGATGGGGGCCCCCGGCATCAGGTCGATGGCACAGTCATAATCCCTGTGTGGAGGAAGAGAGGTGGCCCGACACTTATTGAACACATCCTTTAAATCATGGTAACACTTGGGGACCCCTACCAGATCAGGATCAGAACCTTGTTCTGAGGGTGTTGGAGTTCTTGGAACTGTGAGGTCAGATGAGACAGGAAAACAGTTCTTAAAACAATCTTTCCCCCACCCCTGGATAGATCCCATGGCCCAGTCTATATGGGGATTGTGTTTTGTTAGCCAGGGATAGCCCAAAATCAGTGGATGTGTCGTGGAGTGTTATAGGTGAAAGTGTAGATCTTCTGAGTGGCCGTCTGGAAACTTGAGAGTTACGGGGGTGGATTGATGCGTAACTCTACATAACAGCTTGCCATCCAAAGCAGTGGCAGATAGAGGTTCAGGTAACGGTTTAGCTCTAAGTCCCAATTTATGTGCCAACTCAATATCCATGAGGCTCGTGTCTGCCCCAGAATCTACTAGAACCCTGAGTTGCATAGTGGTTAGAGGTGTGACTAACGAGACCCAGGGTGACTGTCTCGGAGGAAATGTGCTGCACTGGGTGGAACTCACCATGAACTTGGATGGCTGCGTGGATTGGGTACCTCTTACAGGGCAGTTGGCGATGAGGTGTCCAATTTGGCCGCAGTAGATACACCGGCCCTCCATGAAACGTCTCTGTCTCTCTGTGGGAGTGAGGCGGGTGTGACCAATTTGCATGGGCTCAGGGGAGTTCTCTGGGGGTCCCGACTCAGAGGATACAACGCGTGGAGACGAAGGAGGAGCCAATCTGAAGCCCGGAGGTGCTCTCATGGAGGATGGAGGTGTGGAACGTCCCCGTTGACGCTCCATAAGACGCTGGTCGATGCGGGAAGCCAAAGAAACCAGAGCATCAAGTTCTGATGGCATATCTAGCGGGGCGAGGTGGTCCTTTAATTGCTCCGACAACCCCTGGTAGAAAGCATCCACCAATGCTGGCTGATTCCAGCCACTGTCAGTGGCTAGCGTTCTGAACTCTATAGCATAGTCCGACCTCTTCCCTTGTTTGAGGCTGACCAGGGCCTTAGCAGCCTCTCTGCCCGGAGTAGCCGAGTGAAAAATCTGTCCAAAGGTGTCCAAGAACTGAGAGAGAGAGTCACACACAGCAGTGCGTCTGCTCCACTCAGATGTTGCCCAGGCTTTGGCTCTCCCGGACAGGTAAGAGATTATATAAGCTATTTTTGCTCTATCAGATGGAATAGCCTGGGCTTGAAACTCAAAATGTAACTCACACTGAGTTAAAAATGGCCGACAGTCACCTGAATCCCCAGAGAATCTCTCTGGACTGGAGAGTCTGATGGGCCGGGGCTCAGGAGAGTCCGATGGCGGTGAGGCGGCGACAGGTGGAGCAGGTGGAGCTGGTGGACTGGTCTCCGACGAACCCGTGGGGACCTGGAGCTGACCGATGAGATGATCAAGCTGGGCTGAGACGGTGGAACAGTGCCCCTCTGCTCGGGAGGTGGCTTCCAACATTTCGTGACGGAGCTGCGCCAACGTTTGGTCTTGTTGGTGGAGCTTTGCCCCCTGCGCCTTTAAAGCGGTGCGGAGGGCCTCTGCCTCTGCTGCGTCCATTATGGCCAGATCGTTCTGTCAGGAACTCAAAGGCAACACAATACAGAGGCAGAGGGTTCAGGCAGAATCAGGGTCGTTTATTCCAAAAAAAGGGTCAAAACCAGGAAGTCAATCAATCAGGCAACGGTACAAATCCGGCGGGCTAGCTCAAAGGTCAAAAATACACAAAACTGGTCACACGAGGAATACTCAGGGGGAATAATGCTGGAAAGCTCTCAACCACACGTCGAGACGATCTGGCACGGGAGGAATGGGAAGCACGGCTTAAGAGCCACACACTAGGGAGACAACGAGACACAGGTGAAACACATTGGTGCGGGGCAGGCAATCACACAAGTGGGAAACTTGACAGGAAGACAGGGGTAGGACACAGACTTCAAAATAAAACAGGAAATGAGACAGACAGAAAACTCAACTAAAAACTTAACAAAAAAAGACAGTCTTATGTCTGGACCACATTATGTGGTCCTGACAATTCTATGGTCTTTAAAAAATGATTAAGGTTAAGTTTTCCTGTTTAATAAAAAAAAAAAGACTAGAACTTTCCCCGGGAGGAAGTAGCTATCCCACAGTTCACCAGGACAGTGAAGGAGCTGGCTGCATTTTCCTCGGCAGAGAGAGAGAAGTCAATAGGTGCGTTCGAGATGAACTGTGCCTCGTCTGGAAGGTCGGCGAGAGCAGGCGGCAGCAGCAGCGGGCGGTGACAGAAAGCTGCAGTCAAGTCGGACAGTTTCCAGCCGCCGTCAATACAAACAGGATGTCACCGAAATATATTTCTTATGGTGTACTGCAAGTGTCCAACAAATATCTAATATAGTTCTCAGAACAGAAGTTTGACTCAGTGTGAATATTTTTTTAGCAGTACAACATGAGATTCATATAATCTAGCATTATACAACAACACGTAGTGTTTGCAGTCCTAACTAAGAGCCAATCGGATCATGATCCGGCGCGTTTCCCATCATGCCCTGAAGCTTGCAGTCGGTGGAGAACAACTGCGGCGCCTGGCTCTAAAAACTGCGGCCGCTTTGATCTCGTGAGGTTATCGTTGCAGGCGCGTGCATGATGTCAGAGCAAGTCGGGATCAAGTCGGACACAAATCTAACCGGCATGCATTGTGCGCTGGTCACCGGCGATCGATTCTGCGCAGGCCTGGCTCATCTCGAACGCACCTAATGTTTGGAGACTCGGACCAAAGATATTAGATAAATGGAAAGATACTCCATGAGCGGCTGCTCCAATGATAGAAATGGTATACACTTCCTGTCTCTCTAAATGGGCGTGGCCAACCGTCACCCCACCTCACGTGTGTGTGGATTTATACAATTTTTAGGTAGATGAAAGTGAGACATTTATATTTTCTTATGATAACATTAAATATTTACACTACTAACAGTAATATTTAGCATGCCAAAAATAATTTAAATCATTTTCACGGGAGTTCGCGGCCGTTTGTTTGACGTTGCCTAGGAGATCGGTGCCAAATCTCGCGAGAGTGTGTCGTAGAGACAGAGACAGGTCTGGAACAAAGTGGATTTTCTCCGGATCTCTCCGTCTGAAAATTACCATTTTGGTGTCAAACTGTTCAGAAGAGATGTGGCTTGTAAAAAATGAGTCCAAAATTTGCTTCAGTGACCGTGGGGAGAAAGACCCGACCATAATCGGTGTTCACATTAAATTGTCCCATAGGAATCAATACACTCCAAGCTGCCTCTGGTCTCTCTAAAGGGGCGTGGCCGTGCAGAAGCCCACGTGACATGCATACAGGAAGCTGACTCGTCATGACAGGTCTTGGTTTATAAACCGTCTTTGCTCGGACTAAAGGTTGGCCCAGATATTGCACTGCCCAGAGAGACTTTTATCGGTCAGAATACTCTTTTCACGTAGCTCAGTCGAGTGTGTTTACTTTACACGACGGTGAAGTTTTTTTCCCGAGTGCGACAGCGTGGTCTCCGCCATTAGCATTAGCAGTGTTGCTACTAGTCTACTACTCCTCGGCAGAGAAACCAGACTGCAACATGGACACGAGGACGTCTCCACGGGACATTCGTGCGGGTGCGAGGACGGATCGGACGAGCGGACGGCAGGAGACGAGGACATGTTGCATGACGCAGGTAGCCGGAGCTACGGGAGTCGGCGGGGAGCTGTCTGGACATTGCTCTGCTGCCTGGCTGGCTACACCGCCATGTTGCATCCACAACGAGAGGTTGCGTGAGTACTTGACATTGGAACAATACCGAGTGCAGGATACAGGCACGGGACTGTGTTAAAACAGACTCGGTTCCAAAGTTAACTCTTCTTCTCATAACTGGATAAAACTTCATGTGCACCAACGCTTCAAATGGGCCCCAACGGTTAGGGAAATTATCCAAGCACTTGGGTTAGACTTTTTCCTGTTATCATCTATGTGAACTGTGAAAAATACTGTGGTACAAGTGTGGGTACTGGTACTGTGTTTTGAATGCACAAAAGCACTATTGGTTTGATATTTCTATGCATTTGGGTTATTGAAATCATATGCTGAATACAGTTAACATATTAAGAACACATCTAGGAAATAATTTCATATGTGAATTGTTTATTAAAAAGATCAGCACAATTTGATTTGGTTTATAACTAAGCTAAACATCTCATTTCATAGGTTTATTTTCATTAAAGAGACTGGATTGAGCTCAAATTAAAACAAATTCATTTCATTGAGGTGAGGTAACAGAAAGGGTTAAAACACTCTTTTGGGTAGAAATTATACACACATACACATTTCATTATTGGTTGGTTGAAATAAACTAAAAACTGTTCTATTGATATAAAAGGGTAAAAAGAAAGCATTTTGATGCTTCAGGTATTACTGTATTGATTTAAAGGGTACAGGAAGTGTTTTGTTTGTTATTTTCTATTTGCTGAAGCATTGCTAACATAATGCTTACATAATTTTTGCTAGTGCTCACATAGCATAGTAAGTTTTCAGTGGAGGCACCGCACTAGTTATTTTCCTTTTTCCAACTCTAGTGATAAAGTCCCTTGTTTAAATAAGAACCACAGCGAATTCACCATCTTTAGCTGAGAACCTTAGGACCTGTTCTATTTTATTGAGTGTGACTTCAGTGTAGATTATAAACACTAAGGGAAAAAGGGAATACACTTGTTTCATTTTATGTCCTCTATGTGCCCCCCACCCCCCATCCCTTAATTGAACGTACTCCCTCAGTCCATAGCTATGGTGTTATTTGCTATTTGACCCTGAGCTAAAATCAGTTTAAAAAAAACTTTTAAAAAAACTTAATGCTGAGCAAGAAACATCTTGACCCCCTCCAATGAAAATTGTGTTTTTTGTGCTTTTCACATGTTCCTGTGGCATTTTTCTGATGTTAGAGGACATATCAGCAGAAAAGTAAGTCCCAATTTTTTTTGGCACTTGCTACTGCCTTCAAATCGCTGTGAACCAACAGCAGATGCAAACTGGAAGTTTCAGGCAGACTGGGGTTGGCGGCTGGGTGCGAGGGGGTGGCTGGGTGGATGCAGAGCAACACAGTCTCCACCCACCACTCAGAGGCGCATTGCTAATAGGGGTGGGGGAAAAAATCGATTCATGTAAGGATCGAGATTCTTATTCTCTAAGATTCTGAATCGATTCATAATCTTCAAAAATCGATTTTTTATTCAGTTTCCTCCGTCTCAATATGCGCCCTCACAGCGCCGTACACAGCGCTGCAGCACGCCATGGCGCTAAAAGACGCTCGTTAACCGCCTACAAACGCTAACTGATCTGATTTAAATGCTATTGAATGTCTGTGACTAGGCATGTGCCCATTAGCAACCGACCCTCTATTGAGGAGAGAGGACGATCGCTGTTTTTTTTTTTTTGCTGTAATGGCAAAAAAAAAAAAAACAGCGATTGTGTGTTTAACGGTTAAACACACGTGCTCCAGCTGAGCAGCCACATCCACTGCGCTCTGGATCAGCTGATCGGTGCTCAGGTGACGTTAGATCTTCACTTTTTTAAACTCATACAAAGTGCAGCCAAACACCAGGCTGAAGAGGGAGGACCAGCAGCAGCAGCTCCTCTGACAGCTCCTTTGTGGCGCTGCAGACAGGCTGCAGGTGAGCTGGCGTGAGAGCGGAGTGCCGTCTTTTTTTTTTTTTTCCTTTTTTAGCAGCGCCTTTGTTACAGGTGATACATGTCTATGTGCATGTGCATGAGAACTGATTTTGAATCGAATAGACACCCAAATATTCACATCCCTTCAGTCCAGGCTTTTGAAAAGAGAGTAGCCTATAAAATCAGCTTCATGTAGCAGTTTACTTTAAAATGGTTCAAATATATTGCTGCTAAATAAATCTGAAACATGTGATGTGCATTTTTTGGGGGGAAATATGGCTTCTGATATAATAGTCTGTAGACATCATCATCATTCAACTTTTTCACATGGTCTGGTGTTAATAAAGCAAACTAAAAATCGCAAAAAGAAAATCAAGAATCGGTTGAATCGAAAATCGATTTTTGAATCAAATCGGTTGAATCGAAAATCAATTTTGAATCGAATCGTGAGCCACCCAAAGATTCACATCCCTAATTGCTAATGAGCTGTGCTGTGCAGAAGGAGAGCCCTGGGAAATGGCACAGTATTTGTGATTTTGGAAAAAAAAACTTCATAAACACAATTTAAACACCATAGAGAATGCTTTAAAATAACCAAAAAGGGTCGTTGGAGGAGGACTTTAAGTAAACGTGTGGGAGTTTATGTGTCTGAGTGAGGTCAGCATTCCTTACTGTAGGGCATGTGTTATCTTTTAGAAAGTGTAAAGCAAACACATTTTCTTATTGACAATCAAAAAAAAGAAACAAAAAGAAGAAAGAAAAAAAAGAGCAACATCATCACGCCTCAGCCATCCCTGCCTCTCTCCTTTTCTCTCACATTCTCCTCCCATCTCTCCCAGACTCTGCACCTCAGCCAAGGTTATCTCTTCCATCGATTCTTATCATCAGCTTGTCAATTGATCTATTACCCCTGCACCCCACCTACTTAATGCTGGCTTGATTAATTATTGTCGTCCACAGGGCTGGGAGTGGGGAGGCTGCCACCGAGAATTCTCTAGATTAAGATGAATTTTCATTGTCTTTGTTCCCTGGAGTGTCAGAGCACACCAACTTGTGTTGAAGCATGCTGAATTTAGAGAAGCTAAAATGGGTTGGGTGCCCCTTTACTAACACCAGATGTGCACTTGGGGCTGTGTACCCTACATAGGCTACTGTGTGGCATGGTCTTCGCTATTACCTGTTTATTTGGTCTTCTGGCTTCAAACTTCAGTGGAATTTACTATTATTTAGAGGCATCAGATAATTTGTGAAAAGGAAATTAAATTAATTCCCGAATCCAATTTACATTTCCATGACAAGCTTCATTGACATTGTGATATGTTTTATTCCCTAATAGCACAGACGAAACAGCAAGGTGGAGACACAAAGCGAGGGGTGCATAATGCTGCTTTTATTCCATTTTGGGCTTTTCAGCATTAAGACCTCCTCAGTTTTTTTTTCTTTGAGAATAAATGTCAGCTAAAACTTAAAGTCAGGGGGTTTGTCATTTGTGGGTTCTAGCAGTGTCTGTGCTTGATGTCTATTTGTTCTGGCAGAAAAATGCCTTGTGGATACAGGCAGATCAACATATTAACAGTCCATTAATGCTGCTGAAAATTTCCCTGGCTGCCAACAGCTTGCAAAAGACACCACTCTGCCTTGAGCAGTGCTTACTGTATATCTGCAGTGGCAGGTAATTCAGACATAATGTACATATCATGTCAGGAGACGTTACTGAGCTGGATTATAGACTCAGAAATACTGTGGCATTTTCTGTTTGTTCAGGTGCTGCTGTTACAAATGAACTTACACCAGCTTGTCCCTGCTGGTGTGGCAACACTTAAATGCAACATGATTATGATACACTTTATATAGTTATTTAAAGTCAAGTCGTAAAAAAACCAAAACAGATTCTTAATGAATGATGTTGATATGACCCAGAATTCATTGGGTTCATTCCTGGTCCATGCCCCATCCTAGCACTGAGTTTGGTGCAAATAAATTAAGAAGGTTTTGGATAATCCTACTGACAAATACTGTAAACAGACACAGGCTGCCCCCTTGGCAGAAGTAAATAATGTACTTTTTACTCCACTTTATTCAACAGCTATACATTTAGGGCCGGATTTACTAAGATCCCAGATAGCGGGCGCTATATTGTTTGCGCCCGCTATAATATTGCGAGTTTGGTTAGTGCACGCAAAACAGGTGATCTACTAAGAGTAACCCCCTAAATGAAAACACGTGGAAACCGCAATATGTAAATGAGGGTTTTGCGCGTGGTAATCGTTTCCGCCATGGAGAGAGTGGACAGAGAGCGGACGAAGGGACAGAATGACATTTGATCCGATGCATACAATGACAGCATGTGTGTTTATCTCTCTCGCGCTCTGTTTAGATAAATAAACACAAATCGCTACAGGGCCCAACTCGTCATATAGTGACGAACAGGCAGCAGCTGCAGCGACAATCACGCACCTATAATATATGTGTGTGTGCGTGTGCCGCCCATGATCCAGTGGATTAATAGAGAGCTCAGGTGGGACACACGGATCTAAACGCTCTGACCACTGACCAGAGGGATCAAAGACGGGTGAAGGCAGCGGTGACGTGTCTCAGTCCGGGACTGGGACTGAGAGACGGAGCTGAGCAGCCAGGTGAGAGGAGAGGAAAGGAGAGGAGAGGAGAGGAGCGCACTGCAGGACAGACGTGCCCCGTGCGTAACGGCGCGTAAATGACTTTTAACACGGCTGAAAACTGTTACAGAATTACCCAGACGTGAGGAAATGCAGAGATGTAATATCACGGGGCTCTGACAGGTATCAAACCAATAAACGCATATGTTTTGGCAAAGTTGTATCAGTTATGGTTTTCAGACGTGGTGAATAAAGACGCAAAAACAGCCACCGCAATCTCTTCCTGGTTTGGTAAATCACATTGCACACGCTAAATAAATCGATTTGCATCTACTCCTCCCAGTATTCTGCACGTTCTGGCTAAAACGCCCATATTTACATATTCATAAAGGCAAACACGCTAAATGGATCGCACGTGCTATTCTGCCCGTGTGAGGGACGCAATCCTCGGTGCGTCCGGTTAGTAGATCAGGTTCCACATGTGTTTGCGCGTGCAATCACATTTGCACACGTTTTAATACACACAAACCTTTAGTAAATCCGGCCCTTAATGTACTATACATATTCCATGCCATATGTATATAGAGACAATCATACCTATGGACAAGTTAGAGTTAACAATTAACTTACTGTGCATGGGCTTCACTATTTTATTTGCATAGGCATCACTATTTTATTTAAGACTTTAAATCCAGCACTTTTACCTGTGTGGGACATTTTTTTCATAATAGTTTTCAGTTATATCTCTATCTTCTTAGTCTCAAATACACATCTGTTGCACTGCCCCAAGGGACAAGTACAATATGTTGAGCAGCAAATGTGATACAGATTAGTAACACAAATATTTAAGATTATAAAATAATTTGTGACCTTAACTGAATTAATCTTGTTGCATGACATCATCTTTGTGTGAGGTCAGAGGCCTTTGATAGAAAAGGAGCCTCGGGACAGGGTTAAAAGAGATGGTTTTCTCAGCTTTGCCATGCTGTCACTCACTCACTCAGACAGAGAGCTCTTACTTAAAGACATCTTCAAGGCTGATATAGAGGCAGGTCTAATCAGGATGAGGAGTGTTGAAACAGTATCTCTTGTTGATCCAACAAAGTTAGGTCCAGAAAAGGTGGAGTCGGATACATTGCCTCTTTGAATAATAAGGAGAGGCAGCAGCTGCACCTCACACACACACACACACACACACACACACACACACACACACACACACACACACACACACACACACACACACACACACACACACACACACACACACACACTCATATAAGCAGAGTCTGTAGTCTGTTAGCTAATGATATCAGCTTGACAAATGATTCAGGCAGTGGCATAAAAGGAAAAACAATCCAGATCTACCTACCTCCTCGTAGGTCAGTAAGCCAGGTGTTCCTCGCTACATAGAAACACACTTGAGATATATTTCTTGCTTCTAGATGTGGTTGACTGTGTGTGTGTGTGTGTGTGTGCGCGCGCGTGTGCGTGTGGAGTAGAGTTCCCTCGTGTACAATAATCATCTTTGGTCTTGCACGCTCAACACCTACTGAACCACGTAAAGTCCTCCCAAATGATGATTAACTGCAGTAATTACTGTATTTTCTAGTGTCTATAAGGTATGTAGAATCATTTATTCAATTATGCCACCCTCTTAAATTGCAGCAGGAAAAAAAAAAGTTGTGATCTGTGTTTTTTTTATTTTTCACCTCCTGCCATTCATCATGTCAGTCTGCAACAATCAATTACTGATGTATACAATTCTGAGTCACTGAACTGAAACTGCATATTTCCAGCTCTGGTACTGCCACTCATCCTGACATCTTATAAACTCAGCTGAATGGATGCTATAAACATAACAGCAATGCATTATGTGTGTGTGCCACAGTCAGATGTCCTGTTCACCATAATCATGTTGTTCCAAACCTACTGTAGAAACTCAGGATTTAGATTTTGTTACCATCATACAAGTTCATGTTATGGCCACCAACATTCCTTTACATCTTAGAAATCATGTTTTGGCGTGGTGGATGGGTCCTATTACGGCTCACACAGAGGTGCCATGCAGTCATTCACATGACCATGAATTTAAAGGGTAACTATGCAAGCCTGGTCGCTTTTCCGCTGTTTTGCTAACCCTCTTTCTGCATTTGTTTACAACAAAGCCAGCGAGAAATCAATAAATAAAGCAGTTACACATCGTTGTATATAATATACGATGTTACGATGTGTATATTTCTGTAGTCTTATCTGTTATAGAGTTATGGGGTTACGGGTTATGGGGCACATTTGTGTCGTGGTGTGCAGAGTGTGGGACACTGGGGCAGCGGCACTGATCTTGCAAAGTTGTTTTTCAGCCAAGAGATGCTACATTGAAGGCAGAGAGCCTCCATTCTACCTTGTAAAAAGTTACATGTCATATATTAAACCATCACAATTACTCTGAAGCTGTTGAGTTAAAAATGTAGCATAATTAAGACACAGATCCTGCCTAGTTCCTCTTTAAAGTGAATTGAGAGATACAGATTTCTCAAGACAATAATCTTTAGGATACAATTGCAATATGCACATTGAGAGACTTGGTTAATAACTAACACTTTTTGATCAAATAAGCATATTCATTTCCAATGGAGTTCTTTAATTCACAAGGAAGCTATGTCTCATATTGATTTGAGCTGTGACTGTTTGTCACATATTACTGTCTATTGGAAAAACATGTGCACCCCCTAACTCACTTAGGGGTGGTGGCGGTGATTGTGGCTTGACTTCGGCCATCATTGCATCTATAAGATAAGAGGTTAAAGGTTAGGGCACGGTGCTGTGCATGCTAACATCAGAAGAAGAAAGAAGATAAGAAGCAAAGGGTTAACTTTTGGTATTGATTTCCACCTCTGGAGACAGGCCTTGTTGAATAAGAAAGAAAAGAACTTTGATGCTGAATTCACAACATTTTTTTCTAAACTTTGTTTTTAGAACGGCGGAGCAGAGCCGCAGAGCAACGCTACATAGGCTATTGGGATTTATTGGTTTTCCTCATCAAACTCATCAAAAACGCAATCCAACAACTCCAAAACGCTCTCTTGGACAAGTTGTGACCTGCACATTCACCACACTATGAAATAATAATGGAACGTTACGAGAGTTGTTTTCAAGGTAAATTCATGCAAAACCGCTGATAGCCCAATAGCCTCTGTAGCATACCTCTGAGCAGCTCACCGCTCTGCTCCGCCATTCTAAAAATAGCTTGCACCGACAAATAAAGGTAACGGACCTACTGCTATGACCATAGGGATTATGGCAAAGGGCCACTTTGCCAAAATGTTGAACTATCCCTTTAATAGCGAACGACTGCAGCAGATTGCAACTCTTTATACACTTATGGGAGCTTCATAAAAACCCACTTAATTCAAAGCTTGTAAAGCCTGCCGTCCCTATATACAGTATCTATGCTATGAGTGGACAATCAGTGGTTGAGGGAGGGTTTTTTCGTGAACGCTCAACTGTAACAAGACAAGACAAAGACTCAGTCAGTCTGAAAAACTTAGACTAAACCACACATAAAAGCTAGTCAGTCCATTCATCGACAACATTTTGTCTGGTTGGGCACTGTGCATCATATGAAGAGGTCCATCGATTGAAGGAAGCCATAACACATCTGCAGCAACCTGTGGGTGACCTTATTTCATCTCCACAGTCCTCTCCTTTTCCTCGCCCAGTGTTTACTCACTGCAGTGCCACTTACTCTCAAGGAGTTAATCCAAGGACACCATCGAGGTGAGAAACCAGCACAAGAGAGGGGCACAGTCAAACAAACCAGCTTTCAGGAAAACCAAGACAGCAAATGAGAGTGAGACTATTTCTTTTTATTTCCCTGAGAGTTTTTTTTCCCACCCGCCTTTCCATGCGAACTCTCTGACAAACACCCCTTCCCCTGGCAGGCGACCTCTCTTGCTCCCTTTCCCTGCTTGTCATATGTGGTTTCAGAGCACCAACCTAGCTTTGCGCCTCCAAGGGAGCTTCAGGCAAGTGTCACTTTAAGTTACACGCAGTGCGTAAAAAACAGGCGGCAAGCTAACGGTCATGGATCTGTGCAAAATCAGGTCAAATGTCGGCGTCTCTATCTCACCCTCGTGGTGATTGTTACATTCGGAGAGAAGAATCTGGTGATTTGAAAGGAAGAAAAGATGGTATAATCAGTGCGCTAACCTCCAGCCCCCCACCCCCACTGTCTTTTTGCAATCTGGCGGAGAGTGAATAATGCAGACATAACATAGGACTGAGAGAGAGCCACGGGGAAGGAAAGGAAGTCATGTTAGAGGAAGTACACACTGCCTGAAGTTATACTGCTTATAGGACCCATGTCTATCAGGTTTATTTACAGAGGAATCACTGATGGGAACAAAAACCCAACAGCTTGTGACATTCAGAATCATCACAATAAAAATCAATCTGAATGGACTCACAGATGTATTGTAGTTGAATCTTGAATAGAGAAATATTTTACGACACAATTAAACTGTATTTATTCAATTTCTTAGAAAATTCAACAGAATAATTTTCAGAAGTGGAAGGATATGTGAGTGATACTATGGAATGCTGAGAAAAAGCAGACATGTCTCTCAAAGGGACTGGTGTTGGGAAATATACACAGACAGCCTTTACATGTGAAGTACATCTGACACTGCTTCTGCAGCTGTCAATGTTTTTCTATCGTTGTCTATTGCAAACAGAGAATAAAACTCTGTTTAAAAAAAAAACAAAAAAACAGTGTTGTTGTAAAAGAATAATACAAGAAGATCTGCAAACCTGCATCAAAGGAAGAATATTTCCCAAGCTCTGTTGTTGTTACCTGAGTACTTCAGCTACATCTAGTGGCAAAGTTCCTGTTCATGCATTCGGTGATTTGTAATTTAAAATGCAGTAAGAGCTCAACATAAAAGTACTGGCTGCAGGAGAAAATGAAGACAGCTTTGTATCAAATGATAACAACACATTTTGCCTCTACATGTAGCCTAAAATAAGTCAAAAGTATAATATACCAAAGGCAGACATATAAAGCTTCACCACATGAACTATTTGTCTATAAGGACTGAATAAAAATAATTAAGTAATTCGGAAAAGGAGGTTATATTTCCCATTTAGATGTACACATTTGTCACCGTCCAACAAATGAAATGTGTCAGAAGTGACAGCTTCTGGTTCAATAATCGGGTAAAAAGAAGCCACTACTATTATTTGTGTAGGTGAAAATCATATTAACACATTAAAGTTTTAATTTAAGTTGTCTACATATCGAGTATTGTGGCTCATATATTTGTCTAAAACAAGTGAAGGGCCCATTAAAAATGATGATGATGATGATGATGATGATGATGATGATGATGATGATGATGATGATGATGATGATGATGATACTAAAGTTTTACATTAGGCAATATTTTTTTATTCTGTAACTATTGTGTGCGTGTATGTGAACAGCAAATGTTTTTCTTTTCTTCTTTTTTTTGTGGTTGTTTTTTTTTTAAATCTCATTAATAGCCGAGGTGAGTGTATTCATTCTGAGCACAACAGATTTCATGTTGTTTAAACATACAAAGCTTTCCGACTACACAATCCATACCCTATAGATTCTGTTTAAAAAGACTGCAATAGACTGCGTAGTGATCTAATGGTAATCAAATGGAAATTGTGGTAATCTAATGGAATACATTTTGCTCTGCAGCAAAGATGAAAGGAACACATGAAAAGCCCCTGTGATTCAGAACTGTTGGTAAAATGCACTCTGCTCACATCCCTCAACAAGAGTGTAAATCAGTGACACCACCAGCCGAAAATATCAGAATCCATCCTGACCAAGGGGGGGGGGGGGGGGGGGGGGGGGGTAGGAGGGCACAGAGCTAAGAGTGACAGACTGAACAAATTAAACACCCAATGATGAAATCTTTCTCTATCAAAACAGCCTAGTAAATAGGACTCTCATTGCATCTTATAAACTTTACCTCAACATATTTTAATTATGTAAGTTCCTGTAATTGGAACAAAGGACAAGATGCAAATTGACAAAAAAACGTTTTTATAGCCTTTAATACCCTTTTTTTTTAATTCTATTAATTATTTTGGTCTGTGATTAGCTCATGTTCTATCGCCCTTTACACTCACCCATAGTTTGAGTATATTGCTGATCTGTGACCTGTCAGACTTTGTGTCCTGTCCACAGAGGGTGTTGCACATTTTCACCATTTGTTTTGTCCACATGAGTCAGAGGCAGAGTGGGTATGTGAACAGTGTAAACTACTCCGAGGCAGGTTGACATGTTGGTGGTGCATGAAAACTCAGCTGAGCCTCAGTGGAACTGTCTCCATCATCTCTGCTATTTCACTGAATGAAGTAAGCTGTCTTGAGAACAAGCCAACAATCGCAAGATTGACAGCCTTAAGTTATATTAATGTTAGTGGACTGCAAGTCTTCTGTGTTTTTGCTGCATGGATGGGGATGCTCACAGTTCTCTTACGCTTGTTTCACAGTAGAATTGACTCATGATGATTTTAATGTCCACCTGGGCTGAATGAATGTATGAATCAGCTTGCAGTCACAAGCTAAACCATCTTTGCTAACAGTTATCCCTTGGATGACATTGCCATGTTATTATTTGAGCACATTTTAATAACCAAATGCAATGAGGCCTTTGTGGGTTTCTGGACAATATTTGTAATGTGTATAATTTGTGGCATGAAGCCATTGTCCATTATAAACACTTGAAAAATGTCCCTTTAAGGTACATTTTGAATAGATAAAAATCATGTGATTAATTCATGGACTCTGGACACTTTCACCAATTAATTGTTTGTTTGTTTTTTTT
This sequence comes from Trachurus trachurus, assembly GCF_905171665.1. NCBI lineage: Eukaryota > Metazoa > Chordata > Actinopteri > Carangiformes > Carangidae > Trachurus > Trachurus trachurus. The sequence continues at coordinate 23,797,599 of NC_139893.1, read as the reverse complement.
CCGATTGACAGCCCTAATATTTTTGTAACTGTATAGGGGAGTGAGTCGTCTAGGTGGTTTTCTTGATGGAGACTGGGAGTTGTTTATGATCATGGTGTAAATTGACAACATAAATTGCAATGGCAGCTCTGAGCAATAAAGCATTTGTGAACAGTGGACAGCACCAGGGGTCAACAGTGGCCTCAGTGCTTACCCTCACATAAAAAGTAATGACAGTGAGTGAGAAGATGAGAAGTGAGTGCAGATCAGAAGCATCATGAATCAGATTGACACATAAGGCAATGCTTATTCCTTACTTTTCAGATTATTGATTTTATTTTCAGTTTGTTCTTAATCATTTGACTTAAATTTCCCATTTAAATACCAATACTTCAACAGCTGTGTACATTATTTTTGTCCCAATCAGGAATTTCATTAAAAAGGTCTCAAGGCCACAGCATAATTAGTAAAAATGTTTCATTGGTCTTTAGGGGACTAGGTATTTTTCATTGAATGTACAGTTAACCGTTTTTACATGTGAAAAGACTGGAATTTGCCCCAGTTGTGCATTCTCTACGTACAGTATCTCTGCAGTGATCCCAAAGCCAATGGAAAAATCCAATTGCCATTGCCATCTGTCAATGGAAGCAGGTCGATGCTAAATTCTAGGTTGGCCCACAAAAATACATCATCCCTGCAGCACTTTATATTCTCAATACATTTAATGATAAAAAAAAAGGAAAAAATCCAGTGTGCTTAGAAGGTTCAAAACATATGACGAAGGTGCTCTTTGGTGGGAACATTGGTCAAAAAAGGAAAATCCAAGGCACTCTTCTTCAATAATATAAAAAGCCTTTATTTACATTTAATGACACTGCCATTTTCTTATAATGTTTCTTATGCATAAGTGTAACCTTTGACCACATGGATGCGCTTGAAAAAAGGCTCAAGCAATAAACGGCAATCTTCCATTTATTTTCAAGCTGGTTTGACCCATGTGCCGAAAGACCTTTGCACCTCTGTCACAGGTTTACTTAAAACTCTGGCAGCCAAAACACACAGACAGAAATGTTTCCACAATAAGAAGTGTTTATTGTCCAAGCCTCGTAAAAGCAGTTAGCTTTTTGTCTCTTCCTTTCCGTTATGATTGTCAACCAGCTGCAGGTGTGCTTATTCAGGGAGGTCCTTGGTGAAATTCCAAAGAGAGGATAAAACACAGCACACATCCAAAACAAGAGCACTATAAACACATAATAATAACAATAAAACTCTAGAGTCACTTTGTGACACCTCCACTTAAGACAAAGGATGAGAGGAGTCAGAGAATAGCCACACCAAATCCCATAGCAGTTCATCAGGATATTTTACTCTGAAGTAAAAACACGCTGTTTGACTTACCAGCAATGGTTTGGCAACATCTGCTTGGGTTCTTCTAAAACTTGCTATGGAGCATACAGTATACTTTTTTGTAATGACTTTTGATTTATTCACATTCAGAAACAACTAGTGCCAAGGCTGAAGCATGAGACAGTGCTGACCCACTGACCCTCACACAAAGCTCAAGCAATGGGTGAGGTGAAATATTGGACTTCTGTGTGTGAGATTCTTAAATTTGCTGAACTAAAGCTGTCAAATGAATGTAGTCGAGGAAAGAGCACCTCAAAATTGTATGTAGGGTCAATGTACATATTATTTCCATCTAGGCAAATACAATTACTCAACCTTCGGCACATATCTTAACATTGTTCAATTACTTCACAGGTTAAACTCAAAGCTAATATCAAAAAGGTAAAAAGACTAAACAAGACTGTTGAAATGAATAATCAAACTCTATATTGCATAAATGAAAATACTCTACTGTTCCTCTATTATCTCTCTGCTCGTGAATGAGCACCAGTGTTTCAAATTAGATATGACATTTTATATTTAATAACAAGTCAGCAAGCAAATGAAAATGCTATCAGTTAGCTATCAACCTTAATTGTGTTAGCTAGTTAGAAACTAACAACAATAATGTTAAACTATAACGATATATTATGGTCCACTTCAGGGGTGTCTGAAAATGTATCACAATATTATTTTCAGCAGAAACACTGGAAATATATTGTAGCCTAATGTTTATGTACAATTACTAACTGTCTCAACACTTCTTTTGAGGGGGTCCAACCCTAACCCTAATCAGAGGGGTCATAACCCTTCCCATAATTTGAACATATACTTATTTGTTTCCTGCTGTACAACACATGTACAGAATTTTTCTACTTACTCACTGCACCACTTTGTTTGTCTGTTCACCTCTACAATAAAGTCACTATTAATACCCTCCCAAACATCCCTGGCAGGTTCTTACACTCAACAGAAAGATAAATGTGGATGAATACAAGTAAAACATGATCATTAAAAAATAACTCTGACAATCAGATAAAATGGAATTGCAGATTGCTTCAGTGTAAGTCAGAAACATGCATAGATCTTTTTTGGACCCAGTCTCTCCAGGCCTCTATGCATAATTCCCTCAGTAGGACTGTGTGAAACTCACTCAGTGGCCTACCTTGCTGTGACAGGAGGTCTCTTATCTCTACAGTGGAGGCCTTTGGATTTCAACTGGCTTCAACAAAAATCTGTCTCCATGAGTCTTTGCCAAAAATATTGAGTATCCTTTACAGGAGCTATGAGGTGGTTTGGTACAAGATAAGAGTGACTATTGTGTTGGAAGAGCTTCAGTCCACCTTTCGCTGGATTCATGTAAGGGCCTGCCTCTGCTTTAAACTTTTTACACCTATGATCTTTGAATGTTACTGTCAGCTGATGTGAAGTCACAAACCATTCAGCTGGCAGTCGCCTTACAGTTGGTTGTTTCTTTCAGTCTGAACCTTTGCAAAGCGTAACTACTGCAGATATATGTTTTCAGTTGAGTGAAAATCACTCAATCAGTTTCCCTTTTTGTGAATCATGAATTTAACTATGCTTGTATAGGAAAATTGTTGTACCTCATAGCATAATGTATCTTCTGATTGGTTGCCCTTTGATTTCTCATCTTTGAAGTCTTGAGTCTGAAATTTAAGAAGTGAAACTTATCTTGATTACTTAAACCAGGGTAGAATTAGCCTGATTCTCCTTAGATGAATTTATGCAATACTTATACTTTTTTAAATACCTATTTATACAAGAAACTAACAGGCAAAAACACTGTTTTTTCATGCACTGATCAATTTTGAGATTGTGGGGTATTTTTCTTCCTTAACATGTAGCTACATGTATTCTTTCATGAAAGTCAAAAGAAATGTTAGAAACTCATCATTACGGTAGTCATTTTACTTCATTTTGTCTTCATTCATCAGTAGATTTCTCCTAAATTCACCAAAAGTTAGCATGCTACTGTGACATACAGTTGTGCTGTGTCTGTTATTTGACCCACGTCATGTCAGGTATTGTAAAGCTCTCTCCCCCCTGAACAATTATAGGCTCCATAAATTGTCATTCCTCCATATCCACAACCAATCGTAAAATAACGATTTACATTAACAATCTATGGAATTTTACAGTAAAGGCCATTTTGTCAAAATGAGTTTTTCCTTAGACTCTGAGCCCGGAATCTCAACTTCAGCAGCACTTACAGACACCAAACCTTACAGTTTTATTCCTGTCTATATTCTGATTTTTTTTTTTTTACAGAGGGGATTGTTTCTACTTTTTTTTTTTTTTTTTTTTTTTGGGGGGGGGGGCTGGTGACAGAATTTTCTCATTTACAGAGCGATAAAGATATTTCCAAAATCCACTCTGTAAAAACTTCTGACTCTAATATGTCAACAAAATAAAAACAATTTTGACAGGGGCTTTATCCATTGTTCAGATTTTGGTTCTGAAAATGTATGCAAAGGCATGCATATTTCATAAGATATTGCCTCATTTACATATTTAAACATAAAATTTGACAACTTGTAATACAAAAAATATTTGTCTAAATGTAAGTGATAAACTTTGGACCTGTCATCGTGATATCTGTTAGTATTTTTTTTTTATCCTATTCACCTGTGTTCCCCCTTAAAACAATAAACTATTTTTTTCCCCAGTAACCATCTTTTTTTTTTTTTAGTTCCTGCCCATTGGTTGAGTAGGGCCTCAACACACATGACAACATACAGTATAATTGACGTTGTACAAACCTCTATTAAAAAATGAAGTAGGTTTGCATATCTCTTTGCATCCCTTCAGTTAAAGATCACAGTCTCTATGTTATGTTGGACGACACTGAGGTTCTAAACATAAAGTAGGTCATGGGCTGCTCCCCTTCCCAATGGCAGATTGTATCAGCAGGCACCGGACCAACTGGCCAGAAAAGATCCTGTTTAATTTTTCACCATACTGCAATATTGTACAGTATTAAAATGCATAGAAAGAGGAAAGTCATTAATTAAGTATAGCACAGTTAGTCATATGCGCACGCACACACACACACACACACACACACACACACACACACACACACACACACACACACACACACACACACACACACACACACACGAATACACATTCTTTATTTGACCAAGGTTCTTTGCAAATTAATGTTGATATAGTATATTAAGCTGATATGTTATTAGTATTGTGCTTTAGGTTTCACTTATAATAATACATTTTGAATCATTTAAACTACTTTTTGCTCATTACAGAGGAGGCCATTAAAGAATAAAATTTGAAGTCTTTTCTTTCTTTCCTTTCTTATTCAAAACGAAGCTGGGCTGCACCCGTTCTGTTGGTTAAATTGATTAGGTCAGTTCTATCAGCACAGGAGATGAAAATAGATCACTTCCTATAGGGTTCATTGTCGACATAGCTTGCCTCACTTGGCCTGCTTTGTTTTTCAAGAAGTTCAACATTGTTATTTTTGGAGACTTTAATTTATGCTAAGCCTGTATTTGCCCCTCTGCGGGTGCAGTGACATAATGCTATAAGTCACACTCGACACTAACAATAGCCACAGGCCACTGGTCAGCTCTGTTTTTAGATGACTGTTGAATCATTTGAAAAAAGATGTCACTTGTTTGCTATTAAGTGCTTTGCCGTTTGCAGCCTGGGGCAGTGGCTAGCCAAGATAAATAACCTTCTTGCGACGTTAGCTGAATTCTTTCCAGGCTAAACAACTAAGCATGACATGGGCTGCTGCTGTGTTGTTTTAGCATAGCTTCCGATTTCGGTGAAAAGAAATGGTTGACAAAGACATTAATGTTTTATTACGGTCCATAAACACAGTGTCAACACAGTGCACTGAACTCTGTACATCAAAGTATACTATGGCTCGGGCTTTGCAAACATCAGCAAATATATGGTTTATATCAATACTGCTCAAGTTTGGTGATCCCACAAGAAGAGAAATGGTTGAAATTTTTCGTACAGCTGAATAAAGTAGCAATATGCCTCTATATTGTCTGGCTACAATAATAATAAAGGGCAATAAGCAATAAGCACCTCCCCCTCCTTTTAGCAATCAATGTTAACACACAGGAAGTAATAAAGCCTTCAAGAATAGAAGTGAAAATCCTATTCACTATGCACTATGTTCATGAGAGTATTTGACCAGTGGAGGATCAGGTCAGAGCCCTTGTGGCCATAGTATCTTCCTGCTTCAAATTGTTCTTTCAGAGATTCAGCGAAATGTTTTTAGTTCACACAGAAATTTAAATGGCAATACAGATAATAAAAAACATATTGTATTTTTGAGATAGAAAAGACAGTTTTATGATACTTGAACTTTGCACCAGAAATCCACTAACCTCAAAATATCTTAATTTCTGAATCGGGTCTCAGTGATAATTATAATAATAATCATGATTCAGGCTGACACATTATTACTGTTACTGCATGCCAGAAGAGCATTCGTTCATGGGACCAAAGTGGAGACATTCATTGAGGTCTGTTTTAATGGGGTATGTTTGATCCTTTGCCCTGGCCCAAAGGAGAAAGATTACAGGGTAATTAGGCCACCAGTTGAAGGAATAAGACTGTGTGATTGTGAAAAGACCCTGTCAGTCTATGCAATAGCACATTTTCATGAATGAAGTTAAAAATAGCCCAGATGTTCAGAGATTCCTTTTTACATACAATTTCTGGTTTTACTGCATGAGGAAAGCAGAGAGCCATGGGCAATTTCTCCCTCTATCGACCTTCGTGAAAAAGCCTCAGTAAATTCCCCCTGCGGTGATACAGAGTCATTAACCCTAGGCACACGAAGAAATACATTTTCAAAAAATAATTTATTGGTAAGATTGTGTACCTGAATCCACATTTACATGTAGGAACTTTTCAGTCCCCCCCCCCAATAGACCCAATCAGATGGTAGAAATGCAAGGGTAATGTTAGGCTCAATGTAACAAGTATAACTGTAGGCAACAATGGATTTTTTTTCATTTGTGCAACTTAAGTTGAAGATTTTTTCATATAAAATAATTATAGACAGCAGAATGTGCTAATGTAACAACATAACATATTTCTTTCCATAACATGTCCCAATCACAATCTGTACAGTATTCTGTGTCTGTATCAGGGGAGTATGCATGAACATTTTGTTTGTGTGTGTGTGTGTGTGTGTGTGTGTGTGTGTGTGTGTGTGTGTGTGTGTGTGTGTGTGTGTGTGTGTGTGTGTGTGTGTGTGTGTGTGTGTGTGTGTGTGTGTGTGTGTGTGTGTGTGTGTGTGTGTGTCCACGCAGCAGAGATATGAGAAGAGATCTGAATGAGAAGCATATAACATAGCTCCACCGTGCGGTTACAGTGCCAGGTAGCTGGTTTTAAATATAGACAAAATGTACCTTTTCTGTCAGTATCAAAGCCATTATTTTATACATAGTGTGTGTAGAGCAGCCCTGAAAAATGATTCAGTTTGCAAGAGAAAGGGCACCTGGACAGATGGTCCAGCAGCAGCTGGACCTTCATCTGCCTACACGTGCCCTATTAATTCTCCACATTTTGTTCCTTTTAACAGGGGATCACACTTGTGTCCATTTTTGAAATAAAAAGAAATACAAAATAGTTCTACTTTGAAGGGAAAAGTGGGAGTGATATTATCATCAAAACAATTACAATTTAATGAGAGCAAAAAGTCATGTGTGTGAAGAAACAGACATGCAAGCAGGGACCACAGTCTCCACACCTCTCATTACATGAGCTGTCTTTATTGTGTCCATGCATAGTGACCCAGTCCGTAGCAGAAGCAAGTTGGGGGTATAGGGTCAGAACAGAGCAAATTGTCACCATGACTGATGAGTTAGACCAGAGAGAGAAGGCTTTTATCATTTTCCTCTCTTTCTCCTCCTTGCTATTTATCTCCCTGAGTTTAATTTTTCTATAACCTGCAGGTATAAACTCTGGCCACAATGTACAACTCATTTTGGGCTGCCGGATGCAGAAGTGCAATCCTGGAAATGGCACACCTTTGAGAAAAGAGACTGGATCAAAATTAACACATCTTTAACAGAGGGTGTGCATGAGCTGAGGTAGGCTTTCAGTAATAACAACTTAATTAAGTGTAGTTGGTGTAACTCTGCATTGTGTCCAGTGGACAAGGAGCACACTTACAAGAACTGTCTTTAATCACCTTATTACAAAGCCCTAGGCACCATCATAGCTTCAGCAACATTGCAGAGACACACAGGGACTCTCTTGCATAAATGGTGTCTGTATCTGTGTATTATCACAAATATGCTCATCTAATAATTGGCCAATTCATACATAAAATGATAATGATAAAATGAGTAAAACTACTACAAATTGGAAAATATCAGAGCATTAATTTTATACTTGTTTTAACCAATTTGTCACAAATAGGCTGCTGTATATCAACAAGACAAAGAGTACATGCATGCCAAAGACCATGTGAGCCTGATGTGCCTTGAGCTAAATACTGGTAGCCTACTGATGGTATGATGGCAATGCCAATATACTGAGTTAAGTTTCAGTTAGAATTAAAGCAGAAGTAAGCGATCCGGTCGTTTTGGCTAACTTCTTGTCAGCCGATGGAGTTAGCAGTCTACGCCCTCGTCCCAACGCCACCACATTCACGCGCATCCCTTGGCTGCACACACAGAGAGGACCGCCCCTTTATGCCGTTCTCTCTCCTCATTGGATAAAGGTTGTAGGATACAAGGAAAGTTTTCTCCTCGGCTTACAGCAGAGCAGAGTAACTGACAGACCCGTGTTTCGGACCAAACACTCTATGTAAGTGATTGCTGTCGGAAGATAACTATTTGAGACTTATATTAACACAAACATTCCGCTTACTTCTGCTTTAAGCAAATGGGAATGTTAGTATACATGGTCATGGCCTGATGATGGATTGAAAAGAAAAGTTATGGATCACAGATTGTATTACAGTTCATTTTGAGGGTAACATAAATGTGTGCATCATATCATCAATAACAATACATTTTATTCTTATTAGAGATTTTAGTTAGGGCTGACCCAAAAAAATCGAAGCTTCGAGGCTTTGTTCGTTGCCATGGTAATCGATCATGAAGTCTGTGATCAATTTTTCTTTTTTTTCCCTTTTGACACCGGTTCTCATCGGCAATTGTTACATTGAAATGAGTAGGCTACTTGGCAAACCTGCCTGATTTTGGAGACATGCTGTGTTTGTTTACCATATATTCATTAGTATATTCATTAGTCCCCCCCCACCCCCGTCCAACGTTACGATCGCGCGCGCACTGATCTGATCTGAAAATGTAGCAATACACAAAAACAAATGTTCTCCTTTAAAACTCGTTAACTGTCCTTTGGTGATATCTTACTTAAAATAAAGTTGAATTAGGGAGTTTTTACATTCTCTTTAAATGTAAAATGTTCACAACTACCTGTGTGGTTACCATTAAAAAACATACACAAAAGTGCAAGAACACATTTGAACTGTGGTGGCAGGTTTACATTTCCTCTTTTCAATTCTGTATGGTGTGTAGATGCTGCTTGCTTGTACATTCATAAAGCCTAAAGGTATACAAAGGTCACAAAAAAGGGTTCTAACCTGTGGCTTCCAAATAAAAACAGCTTTCATAGTTTATCCCATTGCATTACTACACAAGTACAATTTACAGATCTCCCCATAACACCTCATGTACTATTGATAGATAGCTGTAATTTACAGATGTTAACCTGAATGTCTCACATGCAGGCAGAGACAATATACTAGGAAAAACATACATCATCGGGTCTCCTTGATTTTTTAAGGAAACAGCACTGTGCTGTTGCTGTAATGAGAAAAAAAAGTCCTAAGCATTGTTGCATGTGTAACAAAAAAGATTGACTGCCACTTTAACTTTTCAAGATTCAAGAGGAGTTGAATTGTTGAATGTGGTTGGGTCTTTGTTGAATTCACGCCCAGCAGTAATCTTAGTTTCATTTGGAAACACTATGTTACTATGTTATGACTCCAGATAGAAGTGTTTAGGTGTTGACTTAATGTAGTGGCAATGTACTGTGAAATGCACTTATTTGCGACAGGTCTTCTTTGTGATGGTGAATCTGCCACATTTGTTCAAAATGAATGCACCTATTTGAATAGCAAGAAAAAGCTGAGTCAGACAAATGGGTTATTGTTTTGGTGCTATGTTGGCCCAATAACTATAATCCCCAAACAATAGATGCAAATGACAAAGTATATAGGACTATTATTCTTCATGAACTTTTTTTTTCTCTGCATTAAAAAGGCAAAATGATAAACACACTAGTGTGCATCCACCTCTATCGACAACTGTTCCTCTCTGTGGCTCCTATGGAAAATCCAATTTTACACCCCATGGCCTTTGTAGATTACTTTCTCTTTCCCCCACCAAAATTTTTATGAAGACATTGTGATTTTATTAACCAGTAAATACAGTTCTGTGTCACATAGTATGCATAGACAGACATAAAGATCCATCAAACAGAGGCTGAGGGATGGTGGAGCAGACATTAAATCAAAGCACTTAGTTTCAAACTGTTGTGGTGTAGTGTGTCATCCCATAGTCATAACCACCACCCAATCCCCATCATCATCACCACCAGACTCCCAGTAACGCTTGCTCTTAAAACTGTGACTTATCATCGAATATGCGTGAAACAAAATGGCCATAATTTATGTCATGTGAGGGCAGCAGGGACATTGTCTAGAGTCTAGACAGTTTAAGTTTTTCTTTTCACACTTCCTGTGTAATGCCTGTGAAAAAGTATTTTCCAATCTGTAGTATTACCTCACCATGACCTAGATTGAGTGAAGGCTAGAGTGACAGAAACTGTACACATGAAAGAAGAAAAGGAGTAAAGCCATCTGTAAGTGTGACTAAAATACTAAGTCGCTTAAAAAGTGAGCCTATCAATAACACAAATGTAAATGTTAAGCATTGTGTATGTATAATGAATAAGTTTATCGAAAGCAACTATATATTTTTCTAATAACAATGAATCACATGGACCACCAGTGGTTTGCAAGTGAGTCATTTTAATAAGATAGCCTACTGTATCACACTCATGCAATCCCTGCCCAGGGATAGTGCTACATTTCACAAGCTATCAGCAGCTTATCGACAATAAAACACAAAACCTGAAGGCTTGATACTGGTAACAGAAAATCAATTGAAACTGTAGTCATCATAGCTGAAACTTGTGCATATCAGGTTAGTGGTTGTGTCTATGTGATAATTTATATGCTACATGAATAGGTGATCAGATTGAAACAATCTCTCCATCTGTATACATTAATTTCTTGGCCTTATAACCTCAACTCAACCCATCACTGGGCCTGTGTCGAGTGATAAACCATCCTCCATTAGCCCGGCTCACCTTCCCGAGCAGCCTGGCACTGTGAACAGTGATTGAGCACACGTTCCCCTGTGCCACACACTAATTCAGAAAAGGGCCCAAAGCACAATAGCTCACTTCAGTGATCATATTTTTTCCCAATAATTAGCGTGGCATTTTTGTCTCCTATGAGAGCAATCAGTCTTAGCTATTATGAGGGGGTTCTTTGTTTAAAAGTGCTCATTTGTTTCACAGGCACTTTGTTAGGATCGCAAAGTTCAGATTTACCCAAGATTGCTGTGTGCACATTCTTCTAGGTTGAGACTTTTCAAGAGCAATGGACATTAATGTATGTTGTCTTTATTTCTTTCATAAGCTAAATACATTTGGAAAATCTCAGCACTGTTGTGGTGTTCGACACAATTGTGTCTTATCTGCTCTAACAAATATATTTACATTAACAATGGATCAAAGAATCAAATACCCTCTTCAGTTTGAAAGGTTTTCTCATTGTGAAAAACCTGGACAAACCAACTTTGTAGATTCCCTTATCTCTACCTTTTGCTTTGTAGAATCTTTTAAGTTTTCCTATTGCTAATCACCCAACCTTAGCATTCACAGCTGTGTAGCTGCTCAACAGTAGAACAGAAACCTTACAAGAACACCAGTGTATGCTAACCAGCTATAGCCCCGGCCCACTTTCTGGAAATGACTCTCTGTATAGCCTCCAATCTGCTCAGAGGGCGTATTCCAGCCTCTTGTTTTGTATAATGATGGCTGACGCCTTATCTCAGTAACACCACTGACAGACACGATTGCAACAGAAACTTAGAAAATAACCCTTTGAGCACATTGTTTTGATTGAATCACTCTTCTCAACATTAGAAGCTCATGTCTTTTGTGAAAGGGGGGGGAAAAAACCATGTGCACCACCTACCCAGCACACCACACCAAAATTAGCAATTAACTAGTTAACATAATGGAGCATTTGGCAGCTTAAGAATCAGACATTTGCTTCTCAAGAGCTAAGAGTTTGAAAATAAAGGGGAATAAAGTTAGCATCAGGCGGTGGGATGGCTCAACAAAGGCAGGGCTATGAAATAGAGGGGGTTGTGAGCAGTCATCCAGTTTATTAATACACATTTGATAAACAAAAAACAAAAACTGTTAAAACTAGGAGAGTGAAAACAGTGAGTGAATATTATGCACCTGAAAGATCCTCTCTGAGTATTTTAGTGTGTCAATAATTCCTCAGCTGACTAGGAACAATTCTGCATGATCTTATTTATTTGCTTTATGATTGATGCAGTGAAGGGAAACAAGAGAAGAAAGAATATTTAATCTAACAAACTTTACAAAGAAAGAGATTCTGATTTATTGGACATGTCAAATGCTGTAAAAACATCATGTAAGTTTGCTAGTGGCTCGTCTTCAGGAGCAGTAGCCTATATGGATAATGAGAATTATAGTTTTTTTTTCTCCTTCTAATCTCATGATGGAAATGTGTATGTCTGGATTATGAATATCATTCACAAACCAGTAAGTACACTATCATTATAAGAAAAGTTTCATTTTCATATGTGATATTATTGTGTTTTATGTTAGAGTCTCTATGTGATACCAGGAGAGGACAGTGAGATGAGTGACAACAGTATGAGCTTTCCCCTGTAGACACCTCCTCCCTCTTACAAATCCCAGCAGGGTTTAGGAATCGACATCACACTGTGCAGCTCTTGCAGAGTATTTCGGAAACTAATCTGCCATTTATTCTTGCTACTGGCATTTATGGAGCTGATTCTACGCTCTGAGGCTGAATACGTGTTTTTCAGTGAAATTATTTCACAATTGAAATTGTGTGCAGACATTGATGATGCTCTCAGGATGACTTCTAATATTACTGGATCTAGAACATTTCATCTAGCGCCAATGTCTAGTCAAAACTTGCAATTTTGCACTGAAGTAAATGTTTGCAAGCGAACACATACTAACATTACATCTAGTAAACATTACTTTACAGAACCATGATAAAACACACCATTAGGTGATAAGGATGATTCATTTTGTGATTTTGAGATTTACCAGACAATATTCATTGTGACCCTCATCTGTGGGCATGATCATAGAGATTGGGGTAGAGCCTCTGCTTCTTTATGTCAATTTGAGCCAGTTGAGGTAGTTCAGTCATCCGATTTTTATGTCCACTGGGTCAATTCCACCTGAGGTTTTCCATGTAGGCTACTTCCATCACTTCAAGGTAGACTCAGAACACAGCGGAGATATTTTTCAACTCATCTGGCCTGGGAATGGCACATGATCTCAGGATCAAAACATCCCTGGGAAGGAGGAATACTAATTTGCTTTACCTGCTACCACCATAACCCGACCCTGGATACACTGCAGAAAATGGATGGAAACTAAAATCTTACTGTAACCAAACTGCTGAACTGCAGCGGTATTTGTGATTTGTACATTATCACCACCCTCTGGTCTGGTGGATTTTCATGTAGCTGGTAGCAGTTTATAATCAGATTTGTGATGTGGCTAACAGAATCGTTTAAGTGTAAATGAAAGTGACTTTAATCTCATCTGGATTTAATCTGGCCATGAGACATTTCAAATGACAAGTCTAAATGGGGCCTTTGTCAAATGATAAGTTGAAGAGGAAGTGACTCTGAATCATTTGCATACAGAATATATCTGGCCTCGATTACTACTCATTTTCACTGCTCAGTTTTCGCTACATTGTTTCATAACAGTATATGTTATATTAAAACACATAATCTCTTATGCACCACAGGAGCCTTAGTTTTTCATTCTATCTTTTTTTTCTGTGAAACACATTACAAACTGTTTCAATATAAATGCAATTAACGAAACATCACTGATTCCCTGTCTGGCCTTTGATGATGATGATTGAAACATCACTTCTGATGATGGTTTGTATGCTCAGTACGTACGTGATGAATTAAAAACACCATTGGCTCTCTAAATAGCATCACAGCTGCTCTTAAACACTGGTGCTGTTTGAAAACCTTGACAATGCAACAATGGTAAAATCTTGCCTTTTCTTTAAAAAAACACTCTATCCTGCCATGTGTTACAAGTGATGCAGTTGACAGAAATACAGGAAGCTGATTAGATGCATGTCTTCATACACTGATGGCCAACTTTTTAAATCAGTGGACGGTAGATGAAATCAAGATGAGCATGTACCTGCAATCCAGGGTTATACTTACTATAATATAGTGGACATTCTTCAAATTAATGTGACATCAGACTTTAACAGAGAGAAGCAAAACTGACATTTATGTATAAAAAATTATTGGAAATTATTACAGTAACCACAAAAAATTGAAATTAATTAAATTATGTCCATAAAAGACTGCACAAAATGTATTGTCGAGAAACACAGTGTGTCGTGGAACAACAGACATGAGCAAGAAAGTAAAACAATCCGGCTGTGAGATAATGAGACAGATCGCTGACTAGATATGGAAGGAGAGATGAATAGATAACAAAATTACCTGAAATATTTATAACCCCTGTCTCTTTCATCACTGCTTTCCTCATAAGCCATTAAAGGGCCCTTTTGGGACCTCTTAATTGAGTTCCTTTTCGGAACAGAATATGAAAGGCTTCTTTTTATTCCCTGCACCCCTTTTCATCTGAAGAATGGGCTGATTAAAACACAGAGAATGGAAGTTCTAGTGGGAAAGTTCATTGCAATCAGGGGTGCAACTTGAGTGATTGACTCAGTCTTCTGTAAGACATTAAGCGGACACAGTTATTGAGTTCGGTCAGACTGACAGCTGCAGTTTTACAAAGCACATATCCCCATGTTCTAACCAGGCCTGTAGCCACCCGTGAGGACACATACTGACAACCACTACCATTGTGCCACCCTAAATAAACAATAAAATATACATGGTGGACGTTTAGTATGCTAATTGTGATTCTAATCTCAACAGAATTAAATACTTGTTTGATTTTACTTTACAAAAAATATGTAGAACAATTAAATAAATAAATTGATTGTTATGTGCAGCATGTGCTTTTTTGTGCACATATTCAATGCAGTGTATATTCATAATGAGATAATTTAATGCACTATCATTACTTCTAGTTAAATTAAGCTGTATCACACGAGAGGGAGTGATACTGTGCTGGTATTAGGTTCAACACCACAACCTCGAGTGTGATGTTACTTATAGCTACAACAGTTCTGGAAGTGCCATATTAGTTAAAGCAGAAGTAAGTGGTCAGGTCGTTTTCGCTAATGCTGCGTTCCAGGTAGGCTTTTGGAATCGTAAATTACAGCTTCAAGTCACAACTTACGACTTTGTAGCGTTCCAGGCAACCCACTCGTGTTTTTCCGACCTGTTTTACCGGTGAAAGTCACTATAACGGCCACTCGTAACTTCCGACCGGTGAACTCGTACCAGATCGAACTGGTACGACTTCACGGTCGGAAAAATACGAGTTTCCTTGAACGCACCATAACAGTCCTCGTCCCTACGTCGCTACATTCACGGCGTCCCTTGGCTGCACACACAGCCCTGCATGCCGTTCTCTCTCCTCATTGGATAAAAACTGTAGGATACGATAAATGTTTTCTCCTCGGCTCAGAGCAGAGCAGAGGGACTGAGAGACCCGTGTTTCAGTCCAAACACTCTATGTAAGTGATTGCTGTCGGAAGATATAACTATTTAAGACTTATATTAACACAAATATATCACTTACTTCTGCTTCAACAGTAATACTGTAAGCATGATTTGTTTGGTTATTTTGTTGGCTACACTAACACAAATAGCTCTGCAACTTGACACACAATAGGATGTTGCTAAGCAACACAAACATTTTCCTGATTTGCACACAAGTTTGCTGCTGTCTGCACTGCTAGCTGGGTCCTGCATCCTTCGAAGGGCATTTGAAGGTTGAGTATATCACAGCATCGTGACAAGGCCTCTCCCAATTCGAAGGCTCCTCCAAATGCGGCCAACATATCCGGCCTTCTCTTGCCTGTTCGTACGCCGCTCTGACCAGAGGAGCACAGAAGAGAAACTATGCAGGATATTTACCTTATGTTTAATTTTTACCGTCATTAAACAGCTTCCGACTAATTGTGAGGTTAGATAAATGACTTGTAACTTGATACAGGGAGAGTGGAGGCTTCTTCCACATCGTGGCTGAAAACCAAACCTGCGATCAGAGCCTCGGACCCGGTGTCACAGCTCTCGTCTCGGTGGCACCGTGACACAAACGCACCCCGTAAACAGTAGTCTCTTGTTTATGACAGATACGACTACACGAAATACACACAACGTAACATGTGTATGGTAATCCATCGATCCACTGATTGATTATCAAAGGCTTCAAATGCACGACCGAGAGGAGGCTCAGCAAAACAGCAGACGTGACCGAACATGCAGATTTGCTAAATGATGCAATTATAAAACAATGAAAGTCGTATTTTATAATGTATAGTTTGGAGGTTGTTATGGAGAATGTAGCTGAGACTTGGACTTGGTGAATCCGAAACAAACCCTGGTACAATTTGTGTGTGAATGCAATCTGAACCTATTCTGAACCGAATGCAAAAGCCAAGCACCTTTTTTGGATTTAACAGGCTTCCGTTGTTGTCATAATATGGTAGGCTACCTGATCCGTTCTCTGCCGATGAAGCCTGCTGTTGTAATCGTAGTAGGCGTTGACGAAGACTCTCCTCCCTATAGCCATCTTGTGCGTCTTTGTCCTTGACGATGGACAATCAGGAGGTTGTGCAAGTGACTTAAACACACCTGTGTGTCGCAGGTGCGTCGCTCATGGAGAATACCAAATTAAAAGGGCAGCGAGAAACGCATGCATGACCTCCATTGTGTACTTTTTATGCAAGATCCTGCCGACAATTTTTATCCGATGATTGAGGGACTGTGGGGCACACATGCTTTTGTTTACAATGTTGCTTCACTTGTAAAAAAAATAAATAAAAAAAATGTAATGTGAACACAACTGCACCAAATAAAAAAAAACAAAGATCCGCACCAAAGCAAATTAATTATTGGACTTTCCTGGTGTGAATAGGCTACACCCTAAATTAGATAATTTGTTTTAATTCTAAAAACAAGGATACAATTATGTTTAGTATTAAATGTGGCGAGAATAGGCTACAAATGATAATTTCATGTTTTGTTCTGTTGTTTAATTGAGTAAACAGATAGTTAGTGTAGCACAGTGATTGGCTGGGAGCAGACTAGGTCAGAGGGAAGGGAGGGAGAGAAACCAGAAGAAGAAAGAAGTACGCACATCGTCACCTCAATGGAAAAAGTTATGGTAACTCCACAAAACGACATGTTTCCTCATTCACGTAAAGTTTATTGGGACGGGAGCGGTGTGTGAGAGAGTTAGAGAAAAGTTAAGTGAGTAGTGAACGGTAGCCCGAGAGGACACTAGCCGGAGGACTACATGTTGGACGGACTAGCACACGGTCTGCCGACGGAGAGCGTCGCCGCTGCTGCTCGCTGTTGTTCATGGTGCGGAGTCTACCACTGAACTATGAGTTTAACTGTAAGCGCTGGAGCATCGACAAACAGAGTCTACTGCTGAACTGTAAGTCTACAGTGTCATATTTTCTTCGTCAGACATCACACAGGCCTGCACTGCTGTCTCAGTTTGTGTGTGAGTGTGCACGAGCCTGTCGGAGCATATTTAGGCCTGCTTACTCGTTTATTCTACTTCTCAAAGTCACTGGTCTAAGAGGTGACCTACAAAAAGCCGTCTAATTTCCGTGTTATTAAATGTATTATTATTTGTGCGTGAGGGATACAATTTTTGAAAAGTAATTGTTCATTTAATTTTAAGGGGTAATTTGTGTTATTTGGGGACTGTATGTTTTTGTGTTTATTTGTCTATTATTCTATTTGTCTATAAGTTTAAAGGGTAGATACCGTACATGTAAAACTAAAGACCACAACCTATAGTTAATTCATCTTTACCCTTTATTTTTCACAGATCAGCGGGCGCTGTTGTTGGTGTGTTTTTAAATTTAGCGGGTTTGATTCTCATGTCGGAAGTCGCGCTTACTCAGATCGGCCCTGAAAAAGCCCCGGTGGGGCTTGAGATTTACTCTGTGCTGATTGGTCAGACTCAAAGCAGGATGTGAAGCTAAGAGAAAGCCCCAAAATAAGCGGCATTATTAAAACCCACTAAAAAAAGAGAGAATAAGTCAGTAAAAGATGAGAGTAGCAGTAGGCCTGGTAAAAAAATAAAGTGTGGTAAATACGCGATCGGGGTACATGACGATCGAAACGGAAATCTTTTTATTTTCTTTTTTTTAGAAAGCGTCTATACTGCCAGAGAAAAAAACAACAAGGAGCAGTGGAGACACGGCCACCGAGAGGGCCGAGTGAGGGGACGGTTCCTGTAGAAGTTCCTACCCCCTCCTTTTACCAGGAACTCCTGCAGTGGAAATGTGGGTTTAATCCTTCGAATTTACTGAAGGTCAAGTACCTCAAATGAGCTAAAGGAGTAGGTTGTGCAGATTTCAGCAGCAGGATATCGGGTAAGGACACAACATCGACCCAAATAATCATCCTCATAGCTATGTACAAAGTACGACTGCTTTTATCATTTCAAGGTAGTTCGTTTTGGGTTGTTGTGTGTGTATCAGGGGATCAGGTGAAGAACTAAAAGGGGAGCTGAATAGTGCCTTTCTCCAGTCTGTCTGTCCTTGCAATTACACTCACTACAGATGAAAAGACGCTTCTGCTGTACCTGCTGCAGTGTTTTGTGAGACTTTCTGTTCTGTGATGGCTCTGGCTGTATTAAGTGTTCCACCAGGTGAAGAGAGCGTCCTCCTTGGATTGCCTGTACTTTGTTCCCTCGGACTGTGGTTTACCAAGACTCAAGCCAAAACCTTTGGCAGTTTTTTATGACTTTCTTAACATGTTCTTATCCCGACTTCTACTGAAGTAAATCTGAATACTTTCTCCCCTGCTGATCAACACCCACCCCCAATATGCTGCTGGCGTGATGTATGTGAGATGTAAGATTACATGAAAGACTGAATGATCAGCACTGCTGGGTATCTGTGGTTTTTTTCCAGTAGGTTTACAATTAATCCCCCTGCCCAGAGGTGGTTATATAGCATAAAGTACACTTGCAAATACAGTATGCACCACAACACTGCTGCTAGAACTACTATTACTATTAGAACTACTACAGCTATTATGATTCTTCCAGTAACTGTTAGCTAAGACAGTGTTTTCATTTTTTCAGAAGACAGATGACAATATAACTGTAAAGTACATTAATAGAATATGGAAAATACAAATAACTAATCTTAGCTATGTCTTTGGTGCTTCCAATATGGATTATCACAATAAGTGTTATTTGCTCCTCTTGTACTTTGAATTCTGGTAGAAACAGGCTCTAGAGTATTCAAATGAGGATGTCAGTCCTTAGGCTACTTTTAGGTGACAGAATCATCTGGGTGGAATTTTTTATTATTTTCATACTAGACTTCCACATGATTCATTTACCTTTTACTGATGAAGGAGAGGCAAATTTGCACTTTCCTTTTTTTAAAGGTGGAAATGAAGAGCTGGAGTATTGGAAGCAGTAGTTTGACTGATTAATTGCTGCTCAGTCGCCATCTACAAATGCTGAGCAGATGGCCTGGCATCACTAAAATGAAACTGCTAACAAATATGCAGATAGCATTGTGGATGTGACCTCGGTGGCAGCCGCTGTGCTGTTGTCAAGCTCCTCTATTGTTCTGGTGCCTGTGAGTGAGGAGAGATGGCCACTGCATTGTAGTGAAGTGCTTTGTGACAAGTGTGCACCTGCATGTGTAGGAGGGGGGAGGAAGTGAAGTGAAAGATCTGGCATTATTTCATCCGTACTTTGATGAGCTTTTATTTTCTAAAGAAAAAAAAATGGTTGTGATTTATTGCATTACATGGACATAGGAAAAACAAAATCATTTGTATTACTAGCAAAGGCAGTTTTTCTCCCTTTGAAATCATGCATTTCACTTTTTGTGCAGCATATGGGTATAGAAAAAAGTGTTGTCAGGACAAGTCTCTGGTGCATTTATGTAAACTATAGAAAAGGCTCTGAATGATGCTCTCTTGTGTGGAACATCAGCAAATGCATCCATCCATCCGAGTGGATGTGTCTGAGGACGATTCCACACTGGATTTCCTGTGCAGGAGAGTTTATGGGTGACACGATGAAATGAGAGGCCCAACTCTCCATAGAGCTCATTAGACGGGTCATAACATTGCAACAATAGCGGAAGGCATATTCATCTAACTCCTGTTTTCTTTTTTTCCCCGCTTGCATACTCCAAAAGCCTCAACATCAGCTCTTTTGCACCAACACTATCTCTGAGTTTAGAGCTGTGGATAATGCATGGCTGACTGCGGTTGTCTGCTGACATACTTGCTCACTGACTATCCCATGACGGCGTGGCATCATTAGTCTGTTTTCACTGTGTTGCTTATTACGCTGAGTGTGTTTGTTTTGCTCAGACTGACACACAACAGATGTAAAAATTCTCCTTTTAGACGCATGAACACAGTGGTAGACAATAGACAAGATTTCAAGGGCGTTCAGTAATTATACCTCTTTTGGACCTGAGGAAGGACAGTATTGAGAGTAGCCTTGATGGGTCTTGGATATTTTAACCTAATGACATGGATTCAGGTTTACTCTACTTTCGATATTTTAGAATTCAAATTAAACACCATAATAGTAAGAGCTGAAGCCTTTACACCCGATGGCACAAAAACACAAAAACACCCTCTTCTGAATCAAACACAGTGAGTTAACGGTGGTTATTTCAGGGAAGTGCAAATTCCAAGAAAATAGCAAAAGAAAAAGAAAAATGATATTTGTGCTTCTGTTTGCTGGCAATGACACCACTCCGCTGTGTATTCTCCACATTAATGAACCCCTCTATCACACTAAAACAGATTATTTCAGCTCCGCATTTATTATGAATGCCAGTGTAAAGGAAGCATAATGGCAAAGTAATTATGAGCTGTGAATTGAAATATAGATTCACATCATCACTATGTGAAATTGTCAACAACAATATGTGCTGTCTGTAGAGAATAGATATGGGAATCTGTGGCTGTGCATCTTTTTATGTCTCAATTACTTCCACTTTTTTCTTTCATTTTAACTTCATGAGGAAATGAACAAAACAGGAAGTGAAATGTTTTTTTTTTCATCCATTCCCTGATGTAAAATCATGTCAGATCAGAGACAGATCACTGATCAACACAGGAAATGAGAGAAAAAGGGAGATAAACAGTCTGTGTATTAACAAGACTAAAACCCCAAAACAATAAATGTAAATAAAAGTACAACATATTGTATTAAACATAATTCCTCTCCAGTGTTGTTTGCACCACAACCGTAATGTCAACAATGGCCGAAAACAGCAAGATCACTTTGAAAGGAACACTGACAGCCAGTCAAGACTGTACATTCATGACTGAACAGTATATGTATATATATACACATACATTTTCAATGAGAGCCCGGCGACCTGAGCAACCAAAGCGTCAACTGCCATCAGCCGCGCTTCCAAACGTCCAAAGCTTCCAAAGCGTCACCATACGAGAAGGTGAGTCACGGTTAACTTTATGGTAATTAGCTATGACGCGGTTCGGCGGCAACCAGTCAGAATAGGGGTGTCCTTCGGCTCCTTTAAATGACCAGCACGGTCATACTTTGACGTCAGTCACATCAGTCACGTGAGCGGCTAAAAATATTTTGCCGCTTTGGAAGCATATATATATATATATATATATATATATATATATATATTATTTTTATATCAGCAATAGTTAACCTAGTAATAAACCTAGAAATAAACAACATATCTCTCATTGTCTTTTATCTTATTTATGAAAATGCAACTTGTCACCTCTTCCCAACTTTAAGTTGGAGTAAAGTTGACACTTTGTGGCTTAAGGCTCATTCTGTCACTCGCATGTTGCCCCTATTAGCCTGTGAATTAAATGCTTTTATAGTACACACACAAATGTATTTCCTGTCTACACAAAGCTGACACTGCTTAATGTGCATTTTAGCTCTGGACAGATGAATATGTCTGAATGTTTTTAGCTGTATGGATTCAGGAGTGAGGGTGCGCTGGAAATTGGTGTTGATTCAGGAGATCTCAGTTAATGCCAAAACGGTACAGAAATCCCAGGTTACGGGCCACCTGTTTAATGATGTGATCAGTGTGTGGTTACTAACCTTTCACACACTCGGCAATGCAGCTTTCTCGTTCTATCCAGTGATACTCTTCTTCTTTCTGCCTTTAGACAGACCAATGAACCTTGAACCTATGAGAAAGCAGCCCCTTGGCCTCCGATGGCTCCACCTCTGCACCTACCAGAAGCTCTGCGACCTGCTTTGCATCTCAGATGATGGCCTTGAGGAGCTCTTATACCAGTGAGCTGTGTCGTGCAGTGAGCTCTAGGACAGGGTAGGCACACAGATCAAGACAGGAGGTGTGGGGGGTCGGCATCTCAGCTTATAACGCAAAAAGTCACACGCAATGGTTTGCACAGATAAGTCTTAAAATGTGTGCAACACCTTATAACAATCCATGCCATCCACATGGTTATCCTGACATCAGCTGTTATTAAAACGCACTCATCAATAACAGGATCACGATATTGGACCACTGCTCACATCACACAACAAACCGTTAACAATTAATCTACACACAAACCTAAGCAACAAGGATGCAGGGTTTCCCCCAGAAAATGTGTTACGCCCACCGGCGGCCCACTAGCCTGGTCGCGCCCACACTAGTGACGTCACGCCTCGCAAAAGCGCTGCTGACTTCTAGTCTGGCCAACCGTGCTATTAACTGGATTTCTGTCTCCCGAATTTTCGGGAACTCCACCCTCTTCTTCGAGAGCCAATCAACGTCGAGCCTCTCCAACGGCTCTGGGTAGAGGCGTGTTCAAGTAAGTGACGCAGTAGAGCAGCAACCGGAACCTCATTGTAAACAGCAGCATGGAGCAGCGGACAGAGGAAAGAGCGGTGTGATTGGTTTAAGCTTCGACACCGCCTATTCTGGCTTCGACCAATAGCAGACTGAGGCATTTGAGGGGGGCGGGTAAACCAGGTTTGAAGGATGCGCTTTGAGAAATGAATTCTCTTAACGTCTTGGCCAGACCCAATGCTGAGTATCAACATTGGAAAGTCGTGCCAACCAGGCTAGCGGCCCACGGGGCCAAGCGTGTTTTTTTTTTTGAAGGGGCCTGACCCCATCCATTGACTGATGGCAGGGCCCTATACTGTATTGTATATATTGTACTGATTAATGGAGTAGTAGAATTTAGAAGGTGTGATTCCATAAGGCCTTAGGATCAATGTTAAAAGTTGACTGGAAATTTGAAGATATTATCATAATCATACAGAAAGGCACTCTTGAAATGTTGTTCAACCAACCACAAAAAAAAATACAATTTATAATATCAACTCTTTGCACTAAAAACTAAAAAACACTGTATTTTCTCCCCTGTAGAAGGTGTGAGGCCTGAATAATATGAACAATTTTCAGTCATATCTTCACCTGAAATGAACGGCAATTTGAAATAACAACAGCCTGCTGGAAAGTAAAAAGGAGTCGCTTTGATGCTACAAAAAGATATTGGATAGACAGGAACTACCTGACTATTATGAAAACCAAAATAAATTAAAGGGATACTTCACCCAAAATCAATAATTCACCAATTTTTTACTCACCATCATGCCAAGGAAGTGTTTGGAGAACTTTCAGAGTCATCAAAACGCTTTTGGAGTTCCAGGGGGGGTCTGGCTGGCGACGGATTTTCATATAATGGTGGCGGATAGTGCTCACTCATTAATCGTCCAAAACACACACTATGAAACATCCATGCTGTCCTGAAGCCGCGACATGAAAAAGTTGTTTTGATCTCTGTTTTTCGCCTTGTTGTAGTAGTAGCTCCTAGTGGCTCTGTTGATACTTGTGCGCATCCCGGAGATCCCAAACAAACTGCTCATAACTCAGTGGATTTGAAAAAGAGGTGTAGCCTAACAAAAATGTATTAATTTACGGTACTTTAACTTAAAATGATTCATACATTCACCAATGTCTATACATTAGTAGAATTTACTCAGCATTTTATAGTAATGGCACCTAACTTAGATTGTGTGTATTGCAATTAAATCTTTGATTAGATATAAAATCCAGACTAAAAACGCACCGCTAAACTTCCTCCCTCATTCCCTGGCTATGTGCCGGTGAGAAGGCAATCCATGGATTTATGTCTAGTGACGTAGTTAACGTTAAAAAGAGATTACAGATTACTGGGCGTGTTTGTGTCATAGTGCTGTAAGCAAGTCATTTAACCATCACAGTTACTCTGATTCAGAGTAGTAGTACAGGACAGAAAGTGACTGATTAAATAGCTTCAAATCAGTCACTTGCTATCCTGTACTACATACTGTAGTAGTCATTGTTGATATTTTAATCTTGTACCAGTGACTATGGTCTTTCTTATACTAAACCATGGCCATGTGGCTTCAGATGTTGAACTTGAAGCAATATTTAAAATTCAATAGTTATTCATTAATAATGATTCGGGTCTATTCCTGTCAAACAGTGTGTTGATTTCCACCAAATCCTGTTTGTTTGCTATATGTTCTGGGTTTAAGTTGTATGTTCAGTGTCATTTATAGGTGATAGATAATAAATCAAAATGAATTACAAATCATTAACATGCTAACAGTAATAAGATAAAAACTTTTTCACAATTGGAACAATGAAATGCTTGTGTTGTGTTAGACATTAGTTGCCTAAATCACACAACTATCCTTAGGGGCTTTACAGTCAATAAGTTAGATGAACATTCCTTAACATTAAGAAAATAGACTCTATGCCTGAGCCAGCTGAAGATTAGAAAGTAATCGTAGTGCACTTAGAGGGGTTTTGGTAGATAATGATAAGGGTGTTGTCCCGTATAATAGGGCAACTGATCACTTAAGTCCAGTGGCAGATTTTTCCGCTCAGCTTGGAGAAGTTGCTATTTCATGATAACAGAAAAAAAAATAAGCAAGAATGTATTCACTACCACAAAAATGTGGATAGGTTATAATAGTTTCCTTCCACCTAAGTTGGTTTATCTTTGCTACAGGAGGAAGGTTATAAAGGAAATAAGACTGGTAATCTTTTCCAAAGTCACTCAATAAAAATGTCTTCCATGCACCAGCTGACACAGTGCTTGACTTTCATATGGCATTTGCTGCCATGCTTGTGTTCAACTCATTGTTTGGCAAAGCTTAAGGCTCACTTGGTTACCATTCTGTGAATAACATGGGAGCTTTATGAGGATTATGCCAAAGCTTCATGGCTCAAATTGTCTTTTTTGGGGATGGAGAAACCAGGCACAAAGTGGACCACTGTCCTTTTCGCAGGCCTCTGTGAATGTCACATGCTGGCGCATTTGGCACAGAGTATGTGAGCAAGGCAGCAAAGGCAAATGAAAACTGGCCATGAACATAAATACCATCAGAGGGATGGTGACAGACATGGCAAAAGGGCAAAATTTGACACACGTGGGTTTCCCCTGGAGAACGGGGCGGCTTTATGAAGAAACACACACACACAGAGAAAGTGATGTTACTGTTCGAAACACCAACTATTCACACTGTTGCTCTTAACCGTATGCATTCACAGATTGGACTTGTCTCTCACCACTGTCTCGTATTCCTACTGCTTTTTTTATTCTATTTTTTTTTTATTAACAGTGAGTCTGTTCTACCTGCCAGTCATCTCAAGCTCTGTTAAAGCCTGCTACTCCTCCTTGTCTCTCATCTGCTCCCCCTCCCTACCTCTGTTCTGAAGGGGTCACTGCAGTTAGAAGGAAAACAGACCCAGCAGTGGATTTTCAATTGAATTGTCAGAGGCTGGCTGTTTTAATAAATCCAGCCCAATAAAAGGGCAGGGAACCTTTTGTGAAGTGGCTTCACCCATGACGCTCAGCTTTGGTGCTCTCCACTGAACCCTGTCTGCCAGAACCAGCTTCCCCAAGATAAAAAGCACCTGGCAGGTCTTCACTGGATCAGGGAAACTTTGAAAACACACAGAGCAAATAAATGATTGTAACCAGATTCTGAAAATACTATTTCAATTGTCATGGAGGAAAATATTATACCGCCTGGATTAAAAGTAAGAATAATGCAATTAAGAAATCAATTCCTCTCTCTTATGTATAAAAAAATTGAAAACAGTTTTGTGGTGCAAAGTAGTTCCCTTTTGCCACTGAACATGCTCCAAGATATTAATTAATTGATCTAACAAATAATGTAGATTGGGTTTATTCTGGAAATTCAGGAGACATAAACTGGTCCAGTCTCTGCAACCAACAGCTGCTAACATGTTTGAGAGAATCTATAGAGCGGAGGCTGACTCCAGTGATTCTTTGCGGGTTTGTTTTCCTTTTAACATTGAGTTACAATAGAAGAAATCGTGCCGTTTTAAACCAAGCATAAACTTAAGGCAGCAACCAAGTAGCAGTTATGGGTTAAGATAAAGCCTTCACAGAAACAGTAGGAGTAGTATATGAAATAAAGCCAACAATATGACAGGAATGTCACTTTTTCAGTGCAGTACATCAATCTGAAGCTGCTATCACAGGTTATTATTTAATAGTTACTGTAGCTTGATGGTCATACCACAGCAAGTAAAGCTGTAGCAGCAAAACCTGAGTCTATTTAGTTGCACCAGGCTGCATATTATTGCTTATTTGCCACTTTTCATTCATGCCAGAATAGATGTGGTGTTTCCTTTTGCAAACGTGGTACCCCGGTCGGGAGTGACAGGAGAACACATGAATATTGACCTCAGAGAAGATGCTTATGCTTTTGTTGGAGTTGTAGAAATACCAGAGTCAAATTGCATTTGTGGTTGGTTTCTGTGTTGTAATCAGTGTTGCTTTGTTGTCTTAGCTCTTGTTTTCCACTGATCATGGTGCAAACCTTCTTCTCTGATAACGCCACCATGATTGCATCTGTGGTTGTGGTCGAGGTGGGGTGGTGGGAGGTTCGGGGGAGGGGGCTTCCTGAGGGCAGTCCCTCTCAATATATCATGTAAATGTAAATTTAATTAATATAAAAATGTGTACTAAAATCATTTGTGCTAATTATAATTGCAAAAGTTTCTAATGATTTGATCCCCCTCGTTGCCTCACGGTGGTTTGCCTGCTACCTCAATCCCACGCACACAGGCCTGGTACAAGCTGTTCTTTTAAAACACTGGATGTGTCAAACACGTTTTTTTCTTTTTTACTTTTTCCACTCAGCAGAATAACACACATTTACATCCGTAAACTGCATCTTTTTCGCTCCGTTACCCTCGAGGTTCACCCACTGACAGCAAAACATTAAAGCAATGCTTCCTCAGTTAAACTAAATCTAATTAAGCTTTAGCTTTATTAGCTTTAGATCAGTAAATGGTGTTGCTTCTCTCCTTCCACTGTAAATAACCTGCATGCTGTGTGTGTTTGTGTGTGTTCTGTCAGTCAGCCAAAATGGCAGAGAAAAGCGAAATAGACATAAAATAGTTTTTTTCAGTGCACCAAAAACATTAAGCAGCCTCCAGTAATATCAAAGGCAGTTGGAAGTGCTTATTGAAATGCTAACATAATGGTGTCATTAAGGAACAGAGAGGCAGGGAGGATTAGGGACAGACAGTCTGGAGTCTCAGGTAAAGTTTGTTCAGCTTTGTTTATTAGTTTTCATTGAAGTAATATGGGTTTCCTTTGTTTACAATTCATAAAAGTGCACAGGGGTTAAAACGGACTGCAACAATGAAGAAAGAAGCCTTTACTGGCAAATCCTCATGAAAGGCAAAAGACCTTCCCTGCAGGTGTCAGTGATCACATACCAGTGGGTTATGAATAGATCTAAATTATATCAAAAATATATTTAATGAGAAGACATCGGCCATGACACTGAGATAGAAACAACAATTCTGACTCTGTACCTGTTTGAGTAGAGACAATATTCTGGCTTTGTTGAGCACTATACTCATAGACTCCACCTTCTTCATTATTCAGTGTTTTTTAGATAACTTGAATCCCTCCATACCCTTTGTGAACATGATGAGAAGCTACACAGCGTCCCTGACGTAATCACTTGCAAAGACCTTATGCATTAATTCATGTATTATTATGTAAAATCAGAACTCTGTGTTCATAAGACTCAAATCAATAAGTCAGAGAGAAAAAAAAGAACAATTGCACAATGCTTTTACAGTGATTAACTTACAACAATAAACTTCCCACTTAAATTAAAATCTGAGTCTTGGCCTTGAGAAATCGTGATGCGATGATCTGCCCGTTCATGCAGCCTGCTGTAGCTCCTGGCCTGTCGAGTCCTCCTAAATAATTTGACATGGGCAGTAGGAAGTGAGATTACTTTATATCGGCATGTGTTTCTCTTATCTTTATGGTGCAGTTTGGAGATAAGAACTGATCATCCATGCTGGCTCTGTGTACTCACGCTGCATGAGATGCATACAATTATGCAAATGGTGTTGAAGGTTATAAAGCCTTGTTCACCCCCCCTCCTCCCAACCCTTCCTTTGCCCCCCCCCCCCCCCCCCCCCCCCCCCGCCTTTTCCTCCTGTTCTCTTCTCTTTGGCTGAGAGAAAACCCACAGTTTTGGAAGTCAGCGAAGGCGGGCTTGTGCAGCAGGCGTGCATTTGTAATAAGACACGCACCGGGAAAGAAGGCAAGCAGGGGCAATATTTCAAAAGTAGAAACAGGATGAAATGGAAGCTTTCTGACAGCGCTGTATCTGCTCTATCAGCCGCCGTGTGTGTATGCATTCATCAACATATAGAGTGGCCGGTCAAGCCTCTCAGCTGGCTGATCACAGATTGCCTCCGCCGTGGTCAAGTATCAACACAGTTAAGGGCCTTGCAGCGTGTAGGCGCTGTAATTATACAGTGTTAGAGGTGTGTGCACAAGCACTCTTACCTGTAACACCTTTTCCTTTCTCTCCATTTTGAAGAAACCCAAGGGAACTTGTGCACAAATGCTTCACCTCATCACGTATAAGTGTAAAACTGCCATAGTATATTTATTTTGATGCTCAAATGCATACCACAGGGGTCAACGCAACATACTAAGAGTTACGTTTTCATCAGGCTCTCAGATGGAAGAAAGGTTTGAGTATTTCTTTGTGACTCAGGGGCAAAGGTTTCTATCCCTAAAACAGATACATGTAAATGAATAATTCATATTAAGGGTGATCAGGTTACATCACAGCCACCGCCGATGATAATCAGATGACGCTGATAAGATAATTTGTATGGTTCCCACAACACAAGGGCAAAGAGAATAATCATACTTTTAAATGAGCTGGGACAATATGTAATATAATGAGCATGATGTGGAAACCCTTCAATACAGTGCTGCTCTTTCCCTGGCATCAAGACATCTAGGATGGATAAGATAATTATCAGACTGCTTTGGCATGTTCTATATTAGCTGTGCAGAGTGATTATAGGAACCAATTGAATTACGAGGCTGATTTGTGAACCACTGTCACAGAGTGATGGTAATAAGAAATGCAGAGTTTGGATGATGGAGGCGAGTTATGAGGGGATGAAAGTAGGACACCACACGGCAATATTCGACTTAGAAGCTCACATCACTGTGATGAATTTGAGGAGACATCTGGCATGTAGATTGGCCATCAAACCAATTTATCATGTATGTTTTTGTATTTGTCTGATGGTACACCGAAAGGGAAAGAAAGACATGAAAGTCGGAATAATAGAGCAAGACCATTCTATTGTATGTTTTAACCTTTTTTTGTGACATTGTGACAATTTGCTCACCAGTGCAAAGTTTTAACACCACTCTCCAGATCGCAGACAAAGGTTCTGCCATTCAGCGACAAACATCAGCAAGAATAACATGCTCTAAGAGAAGAATGTCAAAATCTACCCACTTAATTTGTAATTCAAACGAGATGCAAAGCAAGATGTTCGGCTTCCAAAACACTTTTTTCACACTTTCGTCAGCAGTCTGCTTGGAAGTTTGCTCCTAAACTAAATTCTGAAGTTGCCCTGAGAGCTCAAAGCAGTGCGACTTAAGAAACACATGCAAATAGACAGAGCACATAAATGAAGAAAACAACTTCACTAATTTGATAACACATTAGCAGCATAATTTTAACGTATTCCAAATGCAGAAACGCTGCAGGACGCCCAGATATAAAACACAGGAATGAGCATACAGGCATGGAGGCTGTTGGCTCATGGTTTTACTTACTTGAGTTACTATGTGTGATTGTGCACTATATAAATTGTGTTGTGTAACACCATGCAGTTGGACTGTAACGTGCAGTGTACAATGAAGGCTTCAGCTTCAGTGCGTTACGCATTTCAATACGTTACATGTTCTCAAACGAAAGAGTGTGTCTCTCTTTTACATGTTTTTTTTTCCCCTGATAGCTGCACATGTGCACATCACACCAGGGAAGATGTTTTCTTCATTTTTCTTCCATCTCATCTATTTGCATGCATTGCCTTAAGCTGCAGCAATCTGAGCCCACGGGGCTTCCGTAGAATTCAGGAAAATTGGGGTTCTGACGCTGACGCACTAAAACAATTAGCCTATGAAAAAAAAATCTTTGAACACTCAGCTCAAAAAATTAAGCATGTCTGCACAGTAATAATGATCAAAGGGGACGTGACTTGTTTCAAGGACAGAATCTCTTTGGTCTGTTTGTTTGCCTCTGTTGCTGCTCCTGCCAGTAATCTCTGGAGAGTGGCTGTGTTTTTGGATTGATGTGGGCCGTGTAGGGAGCCCGGAGAGCGCTTCAGGCAAGTGTCACTTCCCATTGGATGTTCCCGGTAACTACTATACATGTTTCAAAACAAACAGTCACGTGCCAGGTCTGAGATGTTTTCATATCTCCGACCCCCACCCCCATTTTAAACTCGTTGACTTTGACAAACTAAAATCAGCTTATGACTTTCGAGGACAGTGATTGGTGAGGTTATCGGGTTAGAAAAACAAATCTTAGAGTGCAGAGATGTAAAGTGGCCTCTAACCCTTGTGGACTGCGGCTTAACACCTGAATATTTAATATGCTATAAAGTAGAAAATGGATAAATGTGCTTGTTCTTACTGGACAATTAAAATGTTTGAAACTATAACATACTGTACCTGTGAAAGCGAAGACCACTAATGAGGATCCTACACAATTATCACTTGGAATGCGCCATAAATAACACCTGGTGGTTTGCATATTGCACAAACAAAAACAAACCTAACAAATAAGGACTGAATAAAGTTGCATAAAGAATTCATAAGCTAAGAAATAATGGCACTGTACTTTTTTCTACTCTGTCAGAAAGAAAAGTTGTGTGGGGGGGGAAAAAAAGAAAGAAAAGTTCCTCTCTCTCTTCTCTCCCACTGCAACTTCTGAGACATGTTTTCCCCCCTCTCTGTGTCTGTGTAATTGCACTTCACTCTCAGATGCCTCTCAACATATTTGATACATTGACAAATCCCCCCTTTCAGTGTTCTCATCATGGCTATTCCCAGGGAATGTACAAGAAAGAGGAGGAGGCAGGCGCAGAAGACAAGCAGCGAGCGGGCCCAGCTTCCCAGATGGGTTGTACCACATCGATTGACTGGTGAAATATATCTCATATCATATAAAACCAGCTCAGGGCCATGATATCTCTTTAGGGAGAGAACGTGGGGTCTCCCAAAGGCTTCTTGAAAACAATTGACAAGATTCAGTGCGTTTGCTGCAACTGCGAAAGCTAAAACAATCACAGTAGACTCGCTGCTTGTGTTGTGCTCATCCCAGGTTTCAACAGCGCTGGGAAGGCGTTGGTTTCTTTGGTTTATGGGCAATTAAGAGGAGCTTTAAACATGATTTGTATTTTTTCCAAGCCCCATCCACCATCAGGGGAAATCTCTCCTGACAACTAATTCATCTGGCCCTCCTGTGATGTGACAATGGTTGTGGCTGTGGGAACAAGACATACAAGACACTCTGCACAAAGTCAGTGAAGATGAGCTTGTGTTATTTAGATTTATTTGTTATGTTCAAGTCTGTAAACAAGGGGTCATTGTGAGTCTCTGCTACCATGTTATTTTAACATCTGAATTCAAGCTTCAACAATTTAGTACATGGTCTGTATGATCTAGTTTTGTATCCATGTACCACCACCATGCACTTTAGCCTGTTAAATGTTTAAAGCAAAAGCAATATACATTTCACAAATATTTATATACAGTACAAGTGCAATACAGCTGTTTCATCATTTTTCTTATTGGATGTTAATTGTTGCGATCTAGGCTTCAATAGAATCAGCAGAGTGGTAAATGTCAAAGTGTAAGGAAAATAATATTGGGAAAAACACTTGCACACAAAGTTCATGATCATAATCATCTTTTACAGAAAGTACATGAAGGTCAAAGTTCAGTCATAACTTTAGCTGCACTTAATTTCTTCTGGAGTTAAGTTCAATTTATTTTACTGCATTCCGAAAAAAAAAAAAAGTGTTATTATAAAATAATGTGTTATGGATCTGACTGATGCGCACAGCTATGAAAATGAAACCATTGTTCTTAAAAGGTGTAAAAGCCTTTAGTGGGTTGATTTGGGTCCTTGGAACTGAGAACCTGGAGTCACTTTGTCCAACAGTGTCCAGTTGACTCTTTATCAGCTCTGATCCCATGGCATCAGAAGCCCACTGTCCACTGGTTCATGTTTCTATTGGTTTTCTTGCCATAGTCTCCGACATATTACTGACCATATATCATATTACTGATAACTGATCTCATACTAATGTTAACCCTTATCTGAGTTGTCTTCAGCTCAAAGCAATGAGCTTCACGAGTAGCAGCAAGAACCACTTTCTACCCCAGTTTCTGGCTGCAGCTTGAGGGAAACACCTGCCAACAGAGTCGACAGACATTAAAACTCCTGAATTTATTGTTTAATATTTTTATTTACAGTTATTCAAGACACAAAAGTCACAGATAAGACAGTAAACAACGTTTTATGGCAAATACAACACTGTCATTCAGTATCAAGTCAGGAAACGGAAATTTAGCTTTAGAATCAGAATGTTAACCATAGCCTATTGATAGCTTTCATGTGACGTCACGGCCCGTATGGAACGCCCCCCTGGCGGTCAAAACAATCCACTTCCCCGCTGTCCGCGGATTAGGACAAGGCAGAAAAACACACACTGCTCCCTGCTGCTTCAAAAATACCGGTGTTATGGCCCAACTGGTGTCTGATTTAACTGGTTACCGAACCGAACAACAGCTGTGCTGCACTTCCGTCCGCAGATTTGTCACAAATTCACAAATAAAGCCGCAGTTCACATGTTACTGCAGCCAATATGCGTCTGTGAGTGAACCTGTTCCGCCAATCTACAGACAGTCAGCGCCACACTCTCACTAGTCTGCACAACACTGCACAGTATGACAAAGCCTGTCATGTTAAAGTTACGAACTAATGGAAAACACTCTGAAAATACGCTAAACAACACCGGTCATCGTCCTCGCCGCGCCGCGGTCGGTCCCGACCCTCGTTACCGTGTCGCTGCCGCCGCGGGCGGTGCTGTTGCCGGTGTCCGGTGGCGGGCGGTCCCGCCGGGTTACCATCGCCGCCGCCGCCGGTCCTCCTGCTATCGGACCGCCGTCATCGTTGCCGTCGGTAGCGGTGCGTAGCAAAGCTCCGGGGGGTAAAGAGGGGGCAGCTGGTCACCGTGCAGCCCAGCTAAGGGCTCTGGTTTGTGGGTGAGAGGAGCAGGGAGCCTGGGCTCAGTGGGCTGGAGCTCAGCTGTGGAACTCAGCGGAGCTGCGGTACCAGGACGGTGTTCCCACACAGGAAAGTTACAGGTACATTTCTACCACTTCAATGAGTTCAGAAACATTATTTTAAGATAAAAAAAAACCTACAAAATGGGGCTTTTAATCAGAAACCAGTTGAGCCATAACACCGGAGGTATTGGTTGCAAGCTGTGGAGGATGATGGATTCTCCACCAGGTAATAAACATCGCCCAACTGGAGCTTCGGCAGGGAACTGGTCATTTTAAACAGCTCGTATACAGCAGCTGGTGTTGAATATGGGTCACAAGTGCCCAAAACTTCAAAGTTGTTTTTATATCTTTCTTTCTCGGCCGCTGACAGATGATTTAAGTCATGACTCGGTTGTTTGTCCATAGAAAGTCCATTGCGGGGCCACTTTGGAATGTTGCTTTTTGACCGCCAGGGCCCTGGGAAGTGACGTCAGTGAAAGCTATCAATTGAGAGCAAGTGTTTCTACTTTTAGTTATTTTGCTGTGTGGCACTGTACTTTTTCTACTCTGTCAGAAAGAACAGTTGTGTGTGGGGGGGGGGGGGGGGGGGGAAGAAAGAAAAGTTCCTCTCTCTCTTCTCTGTGTTTCTGTGTGGAAACAGTGACCACACACTTGCTTTTCTCTAGATTGAACTTTTAATTTATACTTTTCTTTTTCATTGTGTCCACCTCCTTATGTCTGAAACCAAACAATGCAACTCATAACACTCCCCCATAATTATAACTGTTAGATACAAAAAAAAAAATATATATATATATGTTCTGCAAGTCTGACTAGATTTTGACTTTCTTAAATTAGCTCTCTTTTTAAAATACAACATATCATATATGCATCAGGTCTATTTCAGGCCTCTTCTCCGAGGATTTATTTGCAAAGGTATTTACTGTCTTAGGACTTTTGACTGTGAGCCCATGTAGCCCATTTGGTCCTAGCCCACTGACATTAATGCCAATCAGTATTCACAGGACAAGTGCTCATGTCTTAGCCATCAGGAACATTTGCTGAGATACAAGGAACTCTCAAGAGCCATTAAAGCATGACATTCTCTAAAGAGTCGATATGTGACAGATTGATAAATGATCAAATTATCCCATTTCATCCGCACAGGACTGTTGTCGTAGTTAACCATCAAAAATCAAAACATATCTGTTTCATTCTGCTAGCTGTCTATGGCATCAAAGTCAAAGGGATATTGTAATTGGATGCTGATGTAGGCCAATATTAATCATCATTTTATTGTCAGACTCAGCAAGTGAACTGAGCAGAGCTGCCCTGTTTGGTCCAAGATGGAGTATGCAGAGGAGAAAAGACCAATTTCCTGGTCGTGAATTGAAAGTTCTCTAAAGCAGTTTGGAGTGATTTGTCATCAATCACGGCACATTCCTCCTGAGCTGGGAATTGGGGGGGAAAAATGAGAGGGAGAGACAGAGAGAGAGTGAGAGAAAGGGTTGGACCACTCTATTACCTGAGAGCACTTCACTGTGAATAATGATGTATGACATAAAAGCACTCAAGAGTTTCTTTAAAATGTTGCCAGCATGGATCTACAGCTTCAGTCATGGGAGAACACACATTTAACATTTAGGATACCCCTGGGTGAGAAGTGGAAAAGATCATACAACAGCTCCGCCTCTGGTCCGTCAATATAACAGAAAAGATTATTAGTATTTTCAAAAGGGCTTGTCTTTATTATATATTAATAAAATCTCACACATCTTTTCTGTCTGAAAAGTGATTTGACATTGCGGTCACGTCTGGCTCCCTCCACATCATTTCTTTTGACTTATTTGATAATATCAAAAAATGTCATATCTATGACGCAATGTCAAGCAAATCTGCTCATTTGTCTATCTCACAAAAATCTCCACAGTACAACTTTTGACATGTTTGCAATCAATATTTCATAAGTGAGCCCCCAGGATTTTCCCCCCCCCTGAACTTCAGACTTTTCTTTCTTTTTTGTGCTACACAAGGTCAATCACCCACTTGTATCAAGGACCTCTTCCTGGGAGAATCCACCCAGACCACTGACAAAGAGGGGCATCAAGTGTATAATTTAAGAATAAATAACCAAATCTTTAGTCTGAGAAAATAGGAACTGTGACCAGCACTACATTTGTATATTGATGGGTCAATGTGCTGCGAGGCTCTCTCACAGTTCTTCAGTTATGCAAAGCAACTGCACAACAACAGTTTTTAAAACCCAGTGGTTCTGAAGCTGAAGTTCTTTAAATGAATCACACACACTGGCTCTGTTATATTAAGTCATTTCTGCTGTTCTTGTGTGGCTAATTCTAATTTTGTCATTAAAATGAAAAATTCTCATTGAAGTTGTTTAATCAAGATATGCATCTTCTTCTCTGTTGAACTGTTTTTCTGTCCAACCTATGAAACCTGCTTTTTTTTATCCAGCAACAACATTTCATATCAATCAATTCACATCAATCACACAAAACATACTTGGTCAGCATGGTCGGTAATATGATGCTTGCACCACTGCAATAAGCATGAATACATTTGCATTATTTACCTGAAATATACTACACTACTAAACTGGCTGCCGACTGTAATGTATTCTCTTCTAAGATTCTTTCCTTTATGTAAAATAAGCATTGCATAAGTTGTTTATTAAGTGTGTAGATTAGTAGATATTCAGTATGGTGATGAGATTTAAATACTCACCCAGTGACCTTCTAGTGCACTGCTATGCCGGTTCAACGGCTCGTACAATGTCCACTATCACTATAATTCAAGGTCTGGCAAAGAGCTTCATTCCACAGCAATTACCATTTACCACTTACATGAATATACATTACTCATCTGCTGGTCAGTGCACGCTTTGACCGATCATTTCCACTCAATGTACCACTTGTACAATGTTAAAGGGATAGTTCAAAATTTTGGCAAATTGGCCCATTGCCATAATCGCTATAGTCATAGCAGTAGGTTTGTCACCTTTATTTGTCGGTGTAAGCTATTTTTAGATTTTGTAAATAATTGTCACAATGATGTTAGAACAGACAAAATGTTTTTAGATGATATTTGAAAAAAAAAGTTATTTAAAAAAGAGCTTTCATCTTAATTCCTCCTGCATGTCCTCTCTCAAAGCAACCGTCTAGTCTGTATACAGCAACTGCGATAGATTTACTATTAGCGTGCAATGTATAGCTCATACAGGTCTTGGTACTGCAACTTCAACACTGGTCACAACTGCCTCGGATAATTTGGGGTCATTTTTGTACAGGGGGAGGAAGTGGACACACATTGTTCAATAGTCAATTACTGACTGTTAAGTGACTTCACAAATTTTATGAGCTTTAATTGCTAGCTAATTGATTGTGCCTAACTTTAGCTTTGTGAGCTGGTTAAAAAACAGCCGTGGTCCCAAGGCAGGTTCCTAAATAACATACTGTAGACAAAGAAGACTTTAAAACCTTGCAACAACAAATCATACATTACATACAATTTATAGCTTTTTAACATTTCTGGCTTGCTAGTTTTAAAACAAGATAATGTAGTTAAAAGTGATACAAGATAATGTAGTCAATTAAATACTTAAAACGACTCGTGTAATTGATAATATCATCCTTGGCCTTCCAAGTCACACCTTGTTACTTAATCAAGCTAGCTGTTAAAAGTAAGGTAGTTAGGCAAAAAGATTACATTATAGCTCAGTGGCAATGAAAGACTGAAAACAGCACCAACCTAAATCAAAGTCTTTAACAGCAAGTACTGCTTATACAAAGCCTGAATGCAGAGGGATGTGATCTACATGTGCACTGTACTTGAAAGCCCCAATCACACAGTCACCTGCACCCTAGCTGACGATAAATTAAGGTGAAAACATCCACTAGAGGCAACTGTCATCATTTTTGATAGCTTTGCTGAGCCAGTGTTGGCATGGGATGAGCTGCTCTTTATTCAACCTACTGCAGACCTGACTTGCATGAAGGACAATGAGACCCATCAATGGAAACAATGCCAATTGCCACATACCAAATGTGTGACCTGAGTGCTGTTTGGGAAAATTGCTCAATTTAGTCAGAATTAGAAGACTCATCCTATCCTCAATTTACCTGGAGTGCTTCCGGGGTTGTGGGCGTTTCCAATGATTATCAGTGAAACATCGGGTTGACTCGGGTGGAATGCGCTAGTCAGGCGGTGCAACCATAGGCGCAACTAGCTCCACAACGTTACACACACACAGCAGCGATCTAAACATCGGTGTGTCTGGTTGTGTAGATGAGAGGAGGGGCTGTTTGGTCGGACAGGTGTGTTAATGAGGGAGACTCTGGTGATGAAGGTTACAGTCAAAGCCGATGTTTACATCAGAATGCTGCTGTGTGTGTAACGTTGTGAAGGATCCTCGGTGCGTGACCTGAGGTTTCAGGCTCTCTGCCTGCGGTGACTGATGTTTATCACCGGTCGGTTGAATATAATACATCCATGGTCTATAAGTGGACTTGGCTATATAGAAAAAAAGAAAAAAAAACGGACTTGGCAACTGTGTTTTTTGGCTAAACTACTACTTCCGCTGGCGCGCCGGAAGTTTGTAGCATAATTGTTGATAATGGCCTCCCCCAGCAACCGCACCAGACAAATCTTTTTTTATGGATAACAACATTAAATTGATGGTGGATAAGTGTAAAAAAAATGACAAAAATGGACAAAAAAAAAATAATGCATTCAAAAATCTAATGCATACCTCCTTGGAAAACAGTGATGGTGACACAAGCATAATTGTTTTAAGCGAAGACAACCTGAAGAAATGTAAACAAATAAATAAGGGAGTTATTGTATTAACAGTACCATGTTACACTATTTGATCTAGGTGTAAAATTTCTCACTTAATGTGAGAGATCCAAGCAAAGTTTACCAAAGCAAATCCTCACAACAGCAGAACACCATTAAAAGTTGTTGCATCCTTAATGGATTGCATCAGTTTTTATTGTTTGTGTATAAGCTTTTTAAATAAGTCTCAGTGCATTTTATAATCACTGTGTCTCAAATATTAAGCAGTTTAGAAATTTAAATGAACTTCACTCTGGAGTCATTGTGCATTATGGTTTTATGCATATTTGTGCACTCTCTTTCTTGTTGTAATTATTGCCCTGCTTTTATTCAAATGTCGAAGCTGAGCAATATAGCAGTTTAGCAGTGATTATAATAAATTAACTTTTTCATGTGAAGGGAAAGCCAGCATGAAAAAGAACAAGGTTGGTTGTGTTTTGCCCCCTACTTCCTTCCTGTCAAGTTCCAATGAAACCACTCTTCAAAGGCTCAATTCATGTTTGTTTGGTCATTTTGTAATCGTCTGTGCACACTATAATAGTTGTAGATAATTTTGATAGCAATGGGGAAAAGAAACAACTTTTGAAGGAAAATGACTGTGCCAGAATTAGAATAGTAGATTTTGAGTCTCCTTTCAATTCTCAAACACAGTTGAGTACACAGCTTTCTAAGATACTGATTTGACTACAGTTACTCTCCATAATAATAACATATTCTTCTTAGCTGTGTACTCAGATGCAGGCATCACATTTCGACCAATTCAGTGCGCCATGTTCCATTGATTAGGAATAATCTATCTCATCTTATTTTCAACTCCTGTAAGGTGTACTGGCAGCAGGATTCAGTCTGTGTTGGATCTTGCCGTTGTACAGCGACACATTGAATGATATATAAATCCTGAATCATGGTTACCAGTCACTCAGATTGTATTGCCCTGACTAGTATTGTCGGAATAGTCCTTGCTCCGAATCAATCCTCCTCCTACAAGATGTTTGTTCACCATCGCTCACACGCTTAAGGTTCTACACCAGATGGTTGTGTTAGGATAAGTGGGACGGCTGGCGTAAGCAGGGCTGTACAGTGTGACATACAGCATGTGCTACATCAAAACATACCTGTGCTAAGAATTAATCTGCCCTGTAGCATGGGTGCTATGGGCAGATTTAGCCACAAAAAAAAAAAATCTTGTTTGGAATCTTGTGTAGAATTGTATTACTACGACTATCCTTCCTGGTAGTTGTAGTCAACTGTGGTCAATGATTAATGTTATGTCTTGTATATTGAATGCCAATTCCCACAATTCCCCACAGTCACAGCTTTTACTCACACTCTGTCCCATGCGGCTGGGTTGGCACACAGTAGCAATTTTTGAAGATTTTTCCAACCTGTTGAGAACATGAAACAAACTAAAGAGACCCCAGGCACCCCAGACGACACAGACAATAACGTAAATGAAGTTACAGTAACAAGGACCCACCAACACCGACCGAAAACGCGGCAACAACAACGCGACAAAAGTGAAAGCTAAAACGTAACCAGTACCGTTCGCCACTCCATCGCCACCGGTGTCGCCTGGGCAGACAAAGCGGCCCTTGAAGAAGTAAGTTAAACGTATTATAAGCAGCTATATTCTGTCTGTCTGTGTGATCCATTCATACAAAGATGTAACATTCATTCTTTCATTTTTTTTTATTCATTTTTTTTTCAGATAAAAATGAAAATGAATGTGGCCTTCTGTGTGGCAAAAGAGGATCTGGCTTTTACAAAATTGCAGTGGCCAGCAGACAGTCTTTTGGCCAGCAGTGTTTTATGTGTAAATATGTCATGCCTGTTATGTAAAAATGAGTTGTTTAAAGTCCCCCTCCAACGACCCTGTTTGGTTATTTTAAAGCATTCTCTTTAAATTGTGTTTATTAAGTTTTTAGCCAAAATCACAAAACCTGTGCCCACGATATTCTACATTAAAAACAGATTCCGTGCCAATTCCGTCCGCGATTATGTGATCATGGAAATAATTAGGGTCCTAAATATCATGCACTGTTCATAGTCTTAGTTAAATTTAGGGTGTCTTTAAATAAAATGCTACAATATTACAAATTCCTCAAAAAACAAGAGTTGTGCTGCTTACATGTAATAATTGCAAATCCTTTATTGGTTTTCAGCATATAGTGCCATTTGAATGTGGCCCACATACTGCAGATACTTCTTTGTGGGAACTAGAAACTGTGCAGTAATAGCTCTTTGCAGAAAAGCTATTTAGTGAAGTGGATATCAGGGATATATGGCTCATCATTATTCCCATGCTATATTACACTAAGGCCCCTAAACTCCCAGTGCCCATCCCGAGAGACCAGTCCTAATACCTCCTCTTCCACAGTCCCCTGACCACAATAATAATGGGTAGCATTTTACCACACATCAGTCACCAGACTGCAGCTCGGTTCACAATGGCTTTCAGTGGTACTTTTCTGACTTTACAATGCATTCAAAATACAGACAACCTCTCATTTTTCTGTAATAAAACATTTTTAGGAAAATTGCAAAGAAGATTAGGTGCAAAGCTTAGTTTTTATCTCACGAACAGCTTTCAAAAGCGGCTCTCTCTCAGGCTTGAAATGTTCTTTGTCTTTGTTTGTCGCCCTGCATCGGCCCCTCTGTCTTTCTTACACCCCGTCTTAACGTAGACACTCATAAGAATGTACTGTAATTGGAGATAAACAGCATTTATCTTCTCTATTGTCCCTGAATAACCCTCTGGCCCATCTCAGGTTTATTAGCCTCTTTATTGCAGTAGTGTGCGAGTACAGTACTTGACATATTCATCTTCCTAGTAATCTTTTATACTGCATTTATAATGATACCACCCCTTGGAAAATGAACTTTTATTCATACCAGCAATTAAGATCTTGTGCAGTTTGTCTTGGCCACCGGGGAATGATACAACCTGAGGAATCACTCTGCTAATGATGGCCTGTCAACGATGCAGCTGTCTGGAATAAATCGTCAAGATCCCCTCATAAACAGCTATTCCCCCAACATCCAGCTCATACTGACACACATATAAACACACGCACACGCACTTTGTTTAACTTTGTTGTGTTGCCAACTTTGTACACCAGATGAGGAAAGTGACTTACCCAGACTGTATTTACTAAAACACCAATATGGTCTTCTCGTACACAGTAGTTATCAAGAGACACTTAACTTAACCTACGGTTTAAGTTTTATTTTCTAGCAAAGCACTTTGCATTCATTTATAAACAGTGGGTCTTTGAGTTCACACAAAGTCAAGAAATTCTCATTTGTTGCAATAATATTTAATGATCAAGTACAGTGCAATAAACTACAGAATAATGAACTTAACTAACCTATTATTGAGTATATATTTTTTCCCCAGTTGAAAAATGTCATTAAAACACTTTTTTAGATCATTTTTGAGGGGTCAAATTGCGAGGCTCCTCCCTGTGAAGACATCTGCAGAAAAGGGCTTCAAAATGGCCTCCAGTAGGTCATGTAACAAATTTAAACACTGCTATTTACTTAGAACCCCACCTCTCTTTTAATGCATTGCAACATAACTGGGGATGTATTGTCTGTGTGTAGAAGGCTTAAAACGGGTTTGTTGCCATATAGAGCTCCGGGAGCTGACGTCACGGTGACGTCACGCAGCCCCGAAACTGACAGCGACGCCATTTTGGCAGGAATCAGCAGATTTTCGTAGCGTAGATACAGGGGAGAGCCGGGTGCGGAATGAGAATAACAAAGCGATTTTCTCCGAGCCCATACAAGTTTTACATGTATAACTTTGTCAGCATGTAGTATGACCTAACAGAACTGCAAAACATATTGAGGATACGTCTTACTTTGACCGAGTTACGTTCAAGAACCAGCCGTTTTCAGTGACAGAAAAAATTCACTCCAGCGTAATTTTTTCGATCGATCAGCTGTGTTTACCGTTTCAGGTGTCATAGTTATGATGGCTAGACGGATAAATTAGTCCTCAAACACACCCTAAAGCTTGACATGGTTTTTCAGTATAGAAGCAACTAGGTTTAAGTGTGGGGAGTCACTGTGGGGAGTCAGCTGTCCCTCATCCCTCTGCACATTGACAATGAGCCTGCCTGTCACTCTGTCGGTACCGCGATCACACTGTGTGTGTTACAGGATTAATTAAAACACACAACGTAACGTAAACAATGTGACTGTACATGTAGATAGTGCTGGAGGAGGGCAGACGTGGATCGGTGGACCAGGAGGACAGCTGCATAACATTTAGGCAGTAAAATGGAAGATTTTAAGCCGTCTGTTCACATGATCTCACTTTAATTCCAACACATTGGACTTAATATATATAAAAACTAAATAGATTAAATATGACCGACCCTTATAATGCCCCCAGGGTGCTTTTCAAAAGTATCTCCGGCCGCCGGCGGACGTCCCAGACCTGCAGTATGCGGACACAGCTAAGCTAGGCTACCTGATCAACTTTGCATCGCCCTGCTCTAAAAGCATACAAAAGCCTGGAGGGTTACACATGGACGCAGTCTGGCTTTGTGATGAACGTCCAGCTGTGCAATCTACCAGCAAAAACCTGCTGTATCCTCACTAGAAGGGTAAGTGTCGTATCATCCCAGTTAATGCAGTGTAGCATGGCTAACGTTAGCTCGTAGCTGTCTGGGGTGCTGTCGGGGTGCCGGCCGGGAGCTCTCCCCGGTGCTGATCAGCCCGCGGCAGGTGCGGCGGTGCGCTGCGACCGGCTCTTGGTCAGCTTGGAAAGGCTGGAGGCGAAGGAGACTCACATCTTATGTGTTTGCCTCTTTCTTTTCTTTTTGTCACCGTCTTTCCTGCTTGTGTCATTTTGTGGAGCACAAAGAGCATAAAGCCGGCCTTTGTATGCTTGTAGAGTAGTTGATCAGGTAGCTGTGTCCAGATACTGCAGGTCTAGGACGTCCTGTTAGGCAAAAATATTTTTGAAAAGCACCCCGGGGGCATTATAAGGGTCGGTAATATTTAATCAATTTAGTTTTTTTTATATTAAGTCCAATGTG
Organism: Trachurus trachurus; assembly: GCF_905171665.1. Taxonomy (NCBI): domain Eukaryota; kingdom Metazoa; phylum Chordata; class Actinopteri; order Carangiformes; family Carangidae; genus Trachurus; species Trachurus trachurus. The sequence goes on along the minus strand of NC_139893.1, from coordinate 23,754,116 downwards.
TTGGAATTAAAGTGAGATCATGTGAACTCAGACGGCTTCGGCGCTTACAGTCAATGCTTCCGCACTGGTCAGTTTCCTGCCAAAATGGCCGCTCGAACGCTGGAGGTCACGTGGGGTCCGGAGCTCTATGGCAACGCCGTACCATAGAGGGTTAACTTCTTGACAGAAATGGTGAATATAGGTTTTACAATGTGAATCTAATTAGAATAAGCTACAAACATTTTACCTGTGACTTGCTTGAAACCTTGACCTCCACCTGACTTTTCTGATTTGGTGTAAGCTTTTAATCAAAAGGCTCCTAAGTACGGACATGATGGCTGCACATGTAATGGGATGCGTTACATCGCCAGGTGATTTGAGCAAAGTCTGTGCCCCAACGGTTTGGATATTGGAGAGATGTTGTCTGTGATTGTGTGTGTGGACATGGGCGTGTCAGGGTCAGTACTGAATGAGTGATGTAACACGTAAATTACAGTGGGAAGAGTTCAGACGGAGAAATGGCAAAGAATGGAATAGACAACCAAATCTTTTTTTTTTCCTCACAAATGAAGCATTAGGGTGAGCATGAAGCCTGTGTAGCAACTTCTCAGTAATGGTTAAACTTGCCTGTTGATATACAGCATGATAAGAATCACTGCAGTCAGTCATGATAAGAATTTGATTGCAGGTGATGTTAAGCAGGACACACTAGTGTAATCCAACAGCAGTCTTTTATTATCCTTTAGCTGAGTTGCTCTCATCGTGAGTCAGAAAACTACTCCTTTCATTGTAAAAATGTGCACTGTTGAAATAGCTGAGTTTTTAGCTTGTTTCTAAAAACAAGTTTGCTTAACTGTTGTTTCTACTTCCAGTACCAAAAGCATTTATTTTTTACTTTTGTCCTTTGAAATAGTGCATGCTCTAACAATTACAGATTAATCTAAATAGTTTAAGTAAATCATTTGATATAACACGTAGTAATATTTGCAGTAAGGTTACACAATCATGATGCAATATTATAAAATATTTATGTTGTCTTGGGGTGGCGTTTAGCTCACTTGGTAGAGCTGCCGCCCCATGTTGAGGCTACAGTCCTCACTGCAGGCGACCCCAGTTCGAATACTGCATTGGGCAGCCCTTTCCTGTCATGTCATTCCACCTCTCTGCCTCCCCATTTCCTGTCTCTCTCTCGACTGTGCTATCAATTAAAGGCAATAACCCCCCCTTCAAAAAAAAAAAAATGTTGTCCAAGGAAATTTATTATTAATGGTTAATGAAATAAAATAATAGTCGATATAACAACATTCTTTCTCTCTCTTCTTTCTCATAAAAACCTCAATGAAGGATATCGCAAACAATAGAGTGTGTGTGTGTGTGTGTGTGTGTGTGTGTGTGTGTGTGTGTGTGTGTGTGTGTGTGTGTGTGTGTGTGTGAGTGAGAGAGAGAGAGAGAGAGAGAGAGAGAGAGAGAGAGGTAGGGAGAAGCTCAAATTTAATTTAAATAAACTAGTATTAAAGTAAATGCACTTACATTTCTTCCCAGAAGCAAATGATGGAGAGAGAGGGAAACAACTGCAGTAAAAGAGGAATCATTTTTTAGTTGCACATTAACATTTTCAGTGATTAAGACATGTGCTTTGAATGTTAATAACATGCCAATAAGTGTAAAAAAAAGTGTAAGTATATGCAATAGAGTTTTTGTTTTATCTATGTTTTTCTTTTTTTAATTTCCAGGGAAGGCCTCCCCAATGATCGACATAACACGTCACACGACATGTCTCATCAAAACCTACAAACGCCCCTGGTTTGGCCTCCATATTGTTACAGGAGCAGAATTACTTCTCAAACATTTTTGAGTGTTGGCTGCATATGTGCAGTTTTCAGTTATCAGATTGAACATTTATACAAAATAAAGGATTTGGAGATGAGGAATAAAGTGGTGGGTTTGGCCAAAGTAACCTGAACAGAAGTTTGGCTGGAGCTGCTGGAGTGTAAACTTCCCCCATCTGAGTAAAGAGCAGGAGAGAGCAGCTGTTCCTTTGAACTGGGATGTGGTTGTTAGACAGCAGAAATTTGGATGTAAGTTGTAACCCCACAAAATAAATCGGTTCAGCTCATGACTTCCCTCTTACCTCTGGAAATCACACTTTGTTACAAGCCACATGGGTGCATTTGCAGGACACATGAGAGCAGACAAACACACCATCCTCACACACTAATTTGTTTTTTGTAAAGGCTAAAGACACACCACCTTCCCAACTTTTTTAAAGTGCTTGTTATGTACAGTTATAGCTTTGGAGACCTTATTACAGTTGACAAACCTCTCATCGTCAAAGTGTTCAAACGTTAGAAAACACTGTGTTCCTGTTTTCATCTTTATTGTTCAAAGTATCATACGTATTACCTCATTTTCCCAGTTTTTACTGCAAATGCTCCAAAAAGCGTAAATGCAAAAATAATTTAAGACTTCATTTCTCCCCCTCAACAATATCACATGTCAACTCTGATGCCATTTACTCTCATCAGATCTGTTTTGCGATTGTTAACCAAGACCATCCATCTCACACTCATCTCAGCAACCTTATTAGTCCTTAATTCAGAATATTTGAAATGTTTAATATCCCAAGATGGATTGTAATGTAGCTTTGTCAGATTCAATTTAACTGATCATATTTAACCTTGGGCCTGAAACTCACTCACAGGTTTGAAGACTGCATTACCATTATCAATTGTTAAACCCATTTTCAGAGGCCTCTAAAGATTAAGCCTCTAATAATGTATTTCTCCTTTTGTAGACTAAGTGGACATTTCCAATTTGTTATTATTCGTGTTTTGAGGGGCAGCATTTTTTTTCCAACATCAGATAAGTTTCCAATCACATCTTTTGTTTTACAGAGGAAATGATAGTTGTATTAGAAGCCAGGTTTGGTAAATAGCCACAGTTATGGAGAGAGTTAAAACAGAAGATACTGTGAATAAAATCCCTTTCATTTTCACCGAATTGAACTTGTCATTCACTGACTAAAAAGTGCATGCAGTGTACATATACCAGCAATCTAGAGTGCAAACTTACTGGTTGTATATGTGATGGAGAATTTCTCAGGTGCATTGGTCACACTTGTGCTTCACATTACAGGTATGTTGCTGTGTGTGTGTCTCTTTCCCACCCACGCTCTGCAGACCTGTTGCTACTCTGATTTCATCAAGAAAAAATCCTGTGGTACCTGTCACACCTGTCCCTGACCTTGAAAGCTCCACCACCTGTTTTCCCTGTAGTGGTAGAGGAAGTAGTACTCAGATCACTTACATTTTCCATCACAAGTAAACAACATGACAAATCCTGCTAAAAATAAAAGTACATATACATCACTGTTCTTAAAGGCAAATAAATATGCCTTACATCTGGGCACTGCAAACAATCATTCCTCACCCACATGTGTCTTGTTCTGTGTTGTTGTATCGTAGTGCCAGTCTGATTTAATTATGCTAACCAGCTATCCCTTGAGCTTCTGGCACTTACAGTGACTTGGATCAAACCCGAAAGCAACACAAACTGCATCTTCCCCTAACTTCTCCCATCTGTCTGGCTGAGGCCCTGCTATACAGACAGCACCCAACTAATACTTGGGATGTCTGCACTGTCCGACTGGTCTCTCTGACATATCCACATGGATTAAGGGATGCCACTAAGGCTGCCCCCAAATAGTCGACCAAGCACTGGTCGATCAAAAAATCATTAGCCGACAAAGATTTAATTGGTCGATTGGTCGCAGGAAAAAAACAACAACATTTGGAGCCATGACTTGTCAAAATTAAGTCAAAATCAATATGACTGAACTGTATGAAAGGCTATGGGGCTTTTATTTTGAAGGCAGTCAGTCTCGCAGTGTCACGGAGCGGATCCATGATCGTCCCCGCTGCAGTCAGAGACCCGAACCGCTCCATGCCTAGACGCCACCTTCAGCTAAACCTCTTGAAGACTGAACTGTTAGCAATCTTGGCCAATCAGTCTCTCCTTCATGCCAATCGAAATTGGCATTTCGATGAAAATCGAAACTAAACTAAAAACTAAACTAAACTAAATTACCTCTTCATCACTTACCCCAGACATTGGGGGCACACTAAATAATGCTATAAATGATATCGATACCCAGAGGTTGCGCTAGACTTTTTCGTCGCCGGTCATTTTGACTGACGGGGTCATAAAAATTCCGTCAGAATCTATTTTTACCGGTCACTTTAATTTTTTTTAAATGATAAGAATGCCATATTCAATAGCATTCACTTTTAATTCATGTTTAATTCATATCAAGTCCAAACAAATTGAACAGAGAATGCTCCGGAGCAGAGTCGGCGTCAGAGCACATCTAACCGTGGGTCAGTCAGTGAATGCGGGGGTCACTTTCTGCCACTCAACATCTAAATACAACGTTAGATGACATCAGTTTTCTGTCAACAATCAACATGCTAACCCATGTGTTATACCAAAACATCCAAAGGAGCACGTTTTCACATAGGCACCGCATAGTGCACTGGCGTTAGCTCTCTCTCTCTCTCTCTCTCTCTCTCTCTCTCTCTCTGTGCCTCTCATTTCTCTTTTACGCACGCACGCACGCAGCCATTGCGCATCACTGAAACAACTGAAGCTATCCCACACAGCCAGATGCAGCACAAATTCAGACAGGACAAGACCCACTCAGCTTTAAGTGTTATAAACAATGCCACGGCGGGCAAAATACATTAAAAGAAGGCTTAACGTTACCTTTAGAAGAGTTGTGCGTGGCGAGTGTGTGAAACGGTGATATTACCCCCACCGCTCTACCTGTACCGAGACACACCGCTGTAGCTTACAGCTACGTAACTTAACAGCTGACTACTGTCGGTCCCTCGGACACTGCAGCTAAATATCGCCCGTTAAATCATTATCGACCGTCATATTTGCACTGACACGACTCCCAGTCAACATTTAATGACTTGAAGGAGTTTGAATACTGCGGGGAAGCTTTCTGTCTTCTTCTCTGTTGTTAGTGTTTCTGTGTGGCAGCGCTACAGCGCCACACACGCTCCACACAGGCCTGGAGTACTACAGCGTTTTCTACTGAGCGCACCAGCCAGCTGTGAGGTTTTTTTTTTTTTTTTTTTTAAATCTAATTCTCATCGTAGTGACTTTGTGACATTGTATATGTTTTATATTGTTATCCACCGCTCCATTTATTGATTATCCGCCGGCTTCATTGTAAACAAATGCACATGGCCAGACAGCCATGGTGTTGTATTCTTGTGTGGTGTAAGAATAACGAGTCTCACTCAGTTTCTGTCTTGCATCGAAAAACCCGCTGTTTACTTCACTGTGCCATTCTCACTGACAACGCAAGCACACACACGTAAAACTCCTCAACCCTGACGTAAAACGTCGTAAACCAGAATAGTGTTTTACTCGTACATAACATTTCCCCCCCCCTTTCAAAACCCAACACAGCTGAGTAACAATAGAACAGTCCCTCACAGAACACGATAAGACATTAGCAGCTTATGTATGAAACGTAGTCACAAAGTCTTTGAAGCGGGGGGGCCGAGCCCGGTCCCGCTGTGGCCTGCCCTCCGCCACCATGGGATGAGGCCCTATGTCTGGGCCTGGTGGAGGCTGAAGAGGGTGCATGCCTGGTGGGCGTTCAGGAGGAGGAGGAACAGGGATGACAGGCAAGGGCTGCGCGGCTGGTTGTTGCAGTGGATCCCCCGGCAATATGGGTCTCGGAGGTCTCCACACCGTTGCATCCATGTCCGACACACTAGCAGCTGGTAGTAGTGTAGGTGTGGGCGTGGCTGGCCCCGAAGGAGCAGGAACTTTGCGCAGTCGGCTGGCGTGCCAGCGGGAGCCGTCACTCAGCATGAAGGTGGCTGGCCCTAGCTGACGTGTCACCTGAAGGGGCCGAGACCAGAAAGACGCCATCTTGTTGCACCGCTGGGGCCTTCGGGCCCGGACCCAGTCTAACACCCGGATAGCAGTGCTCTTGACTCTGTGTTTCTTATCAAAACGTTGCTACATCACCCGCTGCTTTTCCCTCACCACTGCCTGAGTGGCATCTCGGGTGTTGAGTGTTTCAGATGACACTGTATCTCTGGGCCTGAGTCTGCCCAGTAGCAAGTCCATCTCGCGTCCCAACATGAGGGCTGCCGGAGAAGCCTGCGTCGTTGCGTGTTGGCTCGCTCTGTAGTGCAAGAGTGTTTGATTGAGCGCAGCCTGAAATGTGCATCCCTGGAACAGATGTGCTCGGATTCCATTTTTCAGGCTTTGGTTGAAACGTTCGACTCCCCCGTTGGCCTGGGGGTGGAAGTAGGCCGTGCGGATGTGCTTAATTCCTTTCCCACTGAGAAAGTCTGCGAATTGCGCTGCCACAAACTGGGGCCCGTTATCTGTGGTTATAGCGAGTGGCAAGCCCCATCTTGCAAACAGGCCGTCCAAAATGTCGATGATGACCTGAGTTGTGACTGTACCTGCTGGGATCACCTCAGGCCATTTTGAGTGAAGGTCATATGCCACCACTAGAAACCGCTGGTGGTGTGGAACCCCTCGGCCGTGGATTTCACCACAGATATCCAACTGTAGATGCTCCCATGGGTGGGACGGCCACAGGATAGGCTGCAGGGGCGTCACGGGCGGTGGTCCACATTTTCCACTGAGGAGGCATGGCTCGCAGTCTTTGACCATGGTCTCAATGTCGCGGTCGATACCTGGCCACCACACCAGGTCACGGCATCGTTGTTTGACCCTGACTATCCCCAAGTGGCCTTCGTGCGCCATTACCATGACACGCGCACGTAGGCTACTTGGGACCACAGTGCAGAGGCCCCTGGAGACACAGACGTCGCCCCAGCATGAGAGTTCGTGTCGCACCCTAGCAAATGGAGCAAGATTCTCAGGCACGTGTGGAGGCCACCCAGTCCGTATGTAGGTGCGCAGAGTAGACAGCAGCGGGTCCTGTTCCGATTCCTGCCGTAGCTCCTCCAATGACACGACTGTTTGCAGGGGCCCGTGCAACAGCTGGATGATCTCGGGCTCTTCTTCGGTGGTGGCAGGAGAAACGGTCGGAGTTGGGGTGTTAATAGACCGAGAGAGGAGGTCTGCAACCACGTTGTCACTACCTGGAGTGAACTTGAGCTGATAGTCATACTGCCTGAGCCGCTCCCCCCACCTGTGCAGACGGAGGGGCCTGTGCCTACTGCCCGAGGCAGACAGCAGAGTAGTGAGGGCCTGCTGGTCCGTGCGGAGGGTGAACTGGCGGCCGTACAGATAGAGGTGCCATCTCTCACACGTCCAGACACAGGCTAGGGCTTCACGTTCACCAACTGAATACCTCTGTTCGGTGGGGTTCACGGCCCTGGAGGCAAAGGCAACTGGCCGCTCGACGCCATTCTGCATCTGTGAGAGGACGTGTCAAAGTGGGCCAAGACGGGGGGTGTGGTGAGCTGAGCCTTAAGTGAGCTGAATGCCTCTGAGCAAGCTGCAGTCCAATTCCACGGCTCCTCCTTTTTGAGGAGGTGGCGCAGGGGAGCGGTGGTCTGAGAGTAATGGGGCAGAAACCGGAGGTAGTACGCCGTCATGCCCAGAAATGAGGCCACCTGGGAAGCTGAGGTGGGCTCGGGGATACAATGTATGGCATCGACGTTTGACAGGAGGGGTGTGATGCCCTTAGCTGACAGGCGAAACCCCACAAAGTCGATGGTGGCGGCGGCAAAGGAGCATTTCTCACTGTTCAGGGTCAGATTGTTCTTCTGGAGGGCTGCAAACACCCTGTCGAGCCGCTCATCATGAGTTTGCATGTCTGGGGCATGGACCACGATGTCATCCAGGTACACAGCCACCCCGGGGATGCCAGCAAGGATTGTGGCCATGATCTTTTGGAAACAGCTGGGTGCAGAGTTAAGCCCAAATGGCATCCGGGTGTACCGGAACACCCCGGCATGTGTGACGAAAGCCGTCAGGTCCCTGCTGGCTGGGTGAAGGGGCACCTGAAGATAACCCTGCCGCAGGTCGAGCTTTGTGAACACTGTGGAGCCATAGAAGAGAGCGGTCAGCTCCTCTGAGGTGGGTAGGGGATACCGATCTGGAATAATGGCTTTGTTGACACGCCACAGGTCCACACAGAGTCTCAGCCCACCTGTTTTTTTCTTTGCGAGCACAAGGTTTGAAATCCAGGGGGCAGCATCCACTGGCTCGATAATGCCTGCCTCCAACAGTAGCTTCAGCTCCTTTGTGACATTGTCCCTCAATGCGAGAGGAATCCGGCGCAGGGGCTGTATGACCGGGGGCACCTCTGTGTTCACGAGGGGTCTGTGTGTAAATGCCGTGAGGCAGCCCAGTCCATCAAACAGAGCTGGCCATTTCTGCTCCCGGGTGGAGGTGACGTGATGAATGGGTGAGCCGTTGTTGTCCTGCAGTGAAAACCCTAAGGCTGTAAACAGGTCAAAACCCGGAAGATTGGCACCCCGCCTTGCAATATGAAACGGAAACGCAGGAATGGTATTGGATCCGTACCGGACCTGTACCCAGAGGACGCCCACGATCCCAATCCTTGAGTTGTCATAACCGAGCAAAGGGGTGGAGGGTCGCTGCAATAGCATGTGTGCAAAAAACTTACGGTAAGTGCTGTGATTGAGGAGGGATGCAGCCGCCCCTGTGTCCACCAGCAAGGGAAGGCTCACACTTTCGAGCTGCACCGTGCATGTCTTAAAAGTCACATGGTTGATAGAGACAGTTCTGATCTCTGCACGGTCGCTGTAAGATGACGGGGATCTGGGCTGTGATGAGCGGGAAGCAGGAGCAGACCTACAAACCTTGGCAAAATGATTGGCTTTCAAACAGTTCTTGCATATCTGACCTCGGGCTGGGCAGTTTGGGGCCCGGGTCTTATGTGAGCTGGATCCACAGTTATTGCAAGTCACAGAGTTATGGGTGTTTCCCTGCCTGCGGTTGAGCTGCACTGGAAAACCCTCATCTGGCTCATGGCTGTCCTCTTGGCTTGCCACAGGGGGAGCTGTTGTGTTATAGAGCCCGTGTGGATGGGGACGGGGCGAGGGCTGTCAATCAACGCTGTGGAGCACTGTAGCGCGGATTCCACCTGTATGGCTTTGGCCAGGGCATCATCGAGAGTCAAGTCATCTGGCTCCAAGAGCAGCTTCTCCCTGATTTTGTCACACAAAGTGCCCTCAATAAGCTGGTCACGAATGATCTGATCCTGAAGCACACCGTAGTTACAGGCACGCGCCAGGTCCCGCAGGTCCGTTACATAGCTCAGGATGGACTCACCGGGCCGTTGAAGCCGCTTACGTAGTCTGTACCGCCGGAGGATCACCCGCTGTTTACCGGCAAAGTGGTCCGTGAGGAGAGCGACGGCTTCATCGTAGGTGTCCGCGCAGCCGAGGGCTCTGAATATCCTCTGACCCTCCGTACCGAGACAATGACGGAGCATCGCCACTTTCCTCTTGTCCGGGATGTCGTCCAAAGCCATGGCCTCGAGGTACACACTGAAATCCTCCAGCCATCCGGACCATGGTACCGGCGGGTCGCCGGGGACAGACAAAAACGGCGCCGGTGGAGGCAAAGAAAACTCAGCCATCTTCGTCGCCAAATGTTGTATTCTTGTGTGGTGTAAGAATAACGAGTCTCACTCAGTTTCTGTCTTGCATCGAAAAACCCGCTGTTTACTTCACTGTGCCATTCTCACTGACAACGCAAGCACACACACGTAAAACTCCTCAACCCTGACGTAAAACGTCGTAAACCAGAATAGTGTTTTACTCATACATAACACATGGCTGTGAATTGCAATCTGTCAAAATGACGGATGGCCTCAAAATCTTTCCGTCACCGTTTTTAAAAAACGGTCAATGACGGAAAATATCCGGTTAACGCGACCCCTGTCGATACCTATACCAATACTCCTTATTGGTACCGATACTTATCGATACTACAACATGTAATTTAGTGTAAAAAATGAAGACAAGATTCAACCGTTTTGGGGCGGCGTTAAGCTCACTTGGTAGAGCTGCCAACCCATGTTGAGGCTAAAGTCCTCACTACAGGCGGCCCCAGTTCGAATCCCGTGCCGGGCAGCCCTTTCCTGCATGTCATTCCCCCTCTCTCTCTCCCCATTTCCTGCCCTCTCTCCACTGTGCTATCGATTAAAGGCAATAAAATGCCCAAAAATATACTTAAAAAAAAAAAATCTACGTTTTTTTTTCATTACCACAAGGGGGGTAACATCAGCAACATCATCAAAAAACTGACAGCAAGGAAATCGTCTCATCATGTGTGTGTGTGTGTGTGTGTGTGTGTGTCTGTGTACAGTGCTGACACACACTCGTAACGCTGCATCGACAGGAGCTTTAGTCCATGTTCTGGAGCCTCTTCTGTCTCCTCTACACTGATCTGCTGCTCTACTGGACACTCAACCCTCTGCCTCCGACACTAATCAAAGTACTTTGCTGGGTCTCCAGTGTGAGGCTTCAAACACATGACAACCTGACACAGGCGAAGTGACTGGGCCGGACTCGTCTCATGAACCACACGTTCACCGTCACTTTAGCTGCCACTTCCAGTTGCTCCACTTTCATTAATTTCCTCCCTCTTTTCCAACTTTCACTTTTCCCTTTTTCCCTTTAGCTTTACATGTAGCTGCTGCACCTCAAACAAACTGTACACACTCATGACAGGAGGCGGTGTGTCAGATGGCAGACTGACAGGCTGCTGTCACGGCAGTGTTACGCAGCGGTTATGTAGATGTCCAAAAAGTACCAATAACAGTATTGTTTGTCTAGAATCTTAACGCTACCCTGGTACCGACCCAATTAGGTACCAAAAAATACCAGTCCTCGGTATACATCCCTATAGCTACTGTAGAACACATCTCCAGATCAGTCACACTTCATACAGCAGCTTCAGGGGAAATGAGCCTTATAGACCTCAGATGAATTCTACAAAGGCATAGTGAGGTCCTTCTGCCTATATGCCTAGCCCATGTTCCACATTAATATCACAGTGAGTGCAGTCTGGCTGGACCAGCTTCTCACCTCTGAGACATGCAAGTACCACAGAGCTACACTACCAAGAGCTTAAAGAGCCCTCTGCTTCAGCACCCTGAGTCTGTGGGTGAGTCAGTGTCACTGCCATCCTGACCACCTCCTCCAGCCTCACCTGCGCCTCGTTATGTCCACAGCTGTAGCTTATTAGCTACCATCGTCTCTCTCTCTCTCTCTCTCTCTCTCTCTCTCTCTTGCGCTCACACAAACTGTATCTGCTGCTTGAATGACACCTGGTATCCAAAATGTACTTCAGTCTTTAATCAGCAATATTGTGCTATTTTTAAGAGCTCCTGTTCAGTGTAAAGTTTCATGTTTGATGACACCCATGGGATTGGGCGTTATGGTATTGTTTTGAAATAAAAATTCATAAGGAATATCATCTGTCATAAAGTTTAGCTTGAACTTGCATACTGGGTATACTGTCACCAGGGAATATGATACAGTAGCTGGGAGATGTAAGATGTACTACATTTTATCTTCCTTAAATTGTATTTGAGCAAGTCTGTGACCTCACAGCAACTACAGGTTGCCCAGCCAGAATTATGCTCAAATTCAATGACTCTACAGCACACAATTTGCAGCAAGTACTACTGCAGAAAGCAGGGTTGTCCTTTATGTAATAATGTAGAAAGTTGGATTTTGAAGATTGCAGGTAGTGGACCTGCTCGAAAGACAGACAAAGGTTCAAAGATGGCAATCCAACATTATATTCTGCAGTTGCCATCAGGGTTCAGGGTTGACTTACTTACAGAGTAATTCTAACAATGGTAAGGAAACAAAGGAATGATTTATAAAGCGATGGAAAGTTGTGGGTTGAGTATTCATCTAAATATAGGAGCTGCTACTGTGCAGAATATAAGAATAGAGATGTGTGTGTGGGTTTAATTAGAACTGTGAGCAGGTATTGAGGAGGGAGTGTTTCAGGGGTACTAGAATTTATGGTTGATCCTGTTGGAAGTGCTGTGGGCTGAATATAATGAAACATCTGTGATGGGAGGTGCCCAGTTTATAACCCCAGTGGTATACCTGTTGTCAGATCTTCCATCCCCTCTGTTCTCTTAACATCCATGCTGTGTTTCTCTCATGGGAAGGTTATGTCAGATACTACACAGTGGTAGATGTTAACACATGGAGTGTAAGGCACGGCGGTGTTCTGAATGTTAACTTTTAAGTTTGTGCATGCAGCTTTAGCTGGGATTACAGCTAGCCTACTGTATCCTTGCAAAGCTTCATTATGATGGCATTGCTTGCATCATTACATTTTAGGTTTAATGATCCAATATGTTTACACTTTTTATGTCTTTCACATAGAGTTTTGAGCCATATGAAGATTTTTAGTATTAAGATGTTTTTAGTTTTAGGCAGCAAAAAGTATCTCAGTGTAGTTTTAAATCTCTTTCAGGCTTCTCTCTGGAGTGTTATATTGACCACAGGTCGCTGAGCCAATCAGAAGAGAGGAGGCTCTGAGCGTATGTTCTGTCTGTTTTCCAAAGGACAAAAATATAGGGCAGACATTATGTAAATTATATGAGAACCAACACCCTGCAAGATTTAATTCTGGTTTCCATTATCTGGGCTTGAGGCATGGTAGAAGATGAAGTCTTTTCATTCAAGTCCTGAGAGCTCATAAGGAAACTCTTATGGCACCTTTTTCAATATGGACTGTTTGTATCTTGTCCTGAAACTTCTTACACTTTAAGAATATTCATATAGACCCTAGACCTAGTAATCTCACATTATGCACCATGGGACCTTTAAACCTACCACCATGAATAACTTCACAATGTGTGAGAACATGACAGAACTGTAATCTCAGCAATTCTGTGTTACTCACAAACTAATAGACCAACAAAAAAAATGCAGCCTTGCTGTGTCTGGCTTGATAAGCCTTTGAACTTCCAGTCTGGGTCTTGTTCAGCCATGTTTCAATTTCATTAGTTGTATTAGCTGTATTAGTTTAATATTTGACCACTTGGAGGACAGCAAGTCTTTCTTTTTTGCTGAACACAGAAAGAAAATAGTCTAAAAGGCTCCATGGAACTGGAGGACAAAGAAGTTGGATTATTTCTGTTATTCTCTTTAACCCTCTTTAAATATGTCAAAAGTAAAATAATGTTCAACATTTTGTGTGAAGTTGAGTAATGTGGGTGATGCTGCTGCTGAATGGCTGGCATTGGTTGCATTTTGAGTGTAGCCTTTCAAACTGTGGATATGCATTTGCATAAGTACTAAATGTTTTCTTTCCTGCATACAACACATACAGTATAGTGGAAGTATTAAAATCTGTCACGTAGTATATGGAGGTATTGTGCAAAACTAAAGCTAACAGGGTCGTCTGGGTCTTTGGGGCTTGCTATAAGTAGAGGCATAGGTTAAGCCTGTGCAGGGCTTAAAGAAACCTATTTCTCTTATCTTCCCTGGTCATGAACCATGAGCAATAACATTATCAAGGGTCTGTTGTTACAGGGTTGGGGTAGAGAGGAGCAGAATTACAGGCAGTGAGGAGATTTTAAACACTACACGTCTCGGGGATGTGTCCAATCATGCCTCTAATCTTCCCATTGTGTTGGTCCTTATCAGTCATCAGCACTTTGAATAGAACAAAGAATAGTATCAGCAGATCCATAAATCATAACTTCAAACACTGTGGTAGGTTGCTGTTGTATGTTTGGTAGTTGGGGGGGGGGGGGGGGGGGGTGGTTACAGCTTTAGCTGCTTCTACTGGTTTCCAGTGGCTCTTGTTGAATGCTCTCACTAAAAAACTATAGTATCATAATTAATAACATGTTCTTGATCAAATATCTATTTACCAATTATATTCAATGAGGATTTACTATCTCTGTGAGGTGTTAGTGTCCACTTTACAAACTCCCTGACTGTAGGTCTTCATATAACCTGTTTACTGTGTGTTGTGACTTCATGTGCAACAGAAATCTGTAACCTATGTATTTTCCAAGTTAGAAAGTAAAGCATTGGTCCACGTTGGGTCAGACTCAAGAAATTAGTATACTGTATGTGCATAACGAGCTTAGTGTTATTTTAAATCACACATGCCATAGAAGCCATGCTAGTGTGTGGACACTTCCCACTTGTTTCCCAGTATTGGTCCAGATGTGCAATATGACATTATCATTTTTGAATTTTATCAGAATATAATTTAAAGTAAGAAAGATGTGTTACAGTTGTTGCTTAAGTGTGTGTGTGTGTGGGGTGTGAGTGGGATTGATTTCAGGTGTGCTGAGACAGAGCAGAGCCCCAGCAGCTGCATCTCATCCTGCAATCACCCTCGGCCTACTTCTACTCAGCCCTGCCACACCCTCGCTGCCAGATCGTAGCCACTGCTCAGTCAGTACACAGCTCGACTCTAGCTTCTAGACTAAAGAAAGAGAGACACCGTTTTTGACTCTGCTTCTCCTCCTCAGATCCTGCCTGCCCGCCCGCCTGCTTGCCTGCCTGCCCTGTCCCACCAGTCTCCTCCAAGACCCATTTCAGCCTGCTCCTTCCTCAGCCTGCCCCCCCCCCCCCCCCCCCCCCCCCCCCCCCCCTTCCCCGGACGCCCTGGACCTGGTCCTTCACCCTAACTCCCCTGCCCAGAACCGGACCCGCTCCCTCCTCAGCCTGCCCCCTCCACAGAAGCCCCAGACCCTCAACCTGTCTTTAAAATAAAACCCTTTTGAAATTCGACCTCCTTCTCCTGTCCGCTTTTGGGTCCTCACATCCCTGCCCCTTAACAAGATGTCGTGTATAATAGTACAGTGTGTATAATTAGAGTGAAAGAACAGAACTATTTCAAGGTGCAAAGACTTAGTATGTTTTATTGTTTTCATAGGAAAGTTTTGGTTCAGTTATTAAAGCCTGAGAAATATAAATATTAAGATGCATTACATATTCATACACTAATACTATAATGATTTATATTGCATTGTAGTTCAGTGCTTTCATTCCTGTTTCATTCAAATCATACATCAGTCATGGCTTATGGCTGTCAAGTAATTTACAGCTTTTTCCTCATCTGAAGCCTTTCTCTTCCCTGTCTGCACAAAGTATCAAACTATTATGTTGATGGAGAATTCAAACATGACTCATTCTATTTGCCTGTGGGAACATAATAACAGTCAATATCTTCATGGTCAAAATAAAGTTGCAGGAAGTTTGACTGCTCATTAGATGATGATTTCAAACCTGTCTTTATGAAAAAACATCAAGAAAACAATGTATTTGCTTCCAGCTAAACCATATGTCAGCTGCACTATCACTATAAAATCCACAAGTCAGCTATAACAGTCACATTTAAGAAATGTGCTCCATGTCTACTGAATGTAGGTGACAGGCAACTTTCATCTCATTTGGGATGACACCATATAAGCTGTTAGTAAATTGTTCCTCAATGGATTGTGAGTGAAGAATGCAATGTGGACCTGAGAAGTAACAGAACGTAACATTTTGCCCAAACTGTCAAATGATGCAAAATTTGACAGACTACTGAACAAAGCAATGTTTTGCTAAATCAAAATGGAAACCCTGTTTTTCACATTCAGGTTACCTGGCACCTGCAGTATCATGCTCCAGGGAGCCAGTTCCAACTGAGAGGCCGCTGGAAAATCCATTGTCACATTAACTTTAATGATATTGCGCAAGATAAAAACCCAACTTCATGTGCGTAACATAAATCAGTGGGAATACAGATGATTTGTGATTGTGTTCTGTCGACTGTTCTTTGAACAGGACCTCAGACTGGGTTCATGGGTGTATGCAGGATATTTGTTTCTGTCAGCATATACACAACTTTCGAAATCCTAATCACAATAGGGATAAGTAAAATAGGTAACAGATTTAAAGACTCTCATCATGATTTGAAATTAAAATGTGTAACAAAGCAACTCGTTGTCCCCTGTAGGGTTCATTTAATTTTCATTTTTATAATCCTGTCTCTCAATAAGGGCTGAGAGATGAGGTCCGGAACTGACCAGCAAGCCATAGTCTCTGAATACAAGAAACATTCTGGGAGAGATAACTAAATTATTCGTGAAAAAAAGTCAAATTATTTCCAGAAGAATCGTGAAGGTTTCTGAGATAACAATAAATTCACACAAGCAAATTGAAATGCTTTTCCTTTTGTCCTTCCTTGTCACAGCATGCATGAATGTGCGTAATGAAGTGAGCAAGAGTGTGTGTGTGTTTGTGCGTTGGTATTATCTGCCCAACTTCTTGACTGACGTGCGAATGTCCAGTGAGAAATCATATTTCTGTGTTACTGAGAACAGACAAGGTGATAAAATCGCTATTCCTGTCAGGTATGCACCAGTGAATTGTTCATCAGTTCACCACCTATTTTCCTATGAGGTTTCTTTTTTTTCCCATTTTCCTTCTTTACTCAAAGCTGGGTTTGAAAGGAGAAGCTTTGGTGTAAGCAGAGAGGCCACAGGGGAGAAAATCCCAACGGACACTCGGAAAAAGAACAGCTTCAAAAGGGCCTGCAATACCACAGTGAATTGTATAAGGGAGAAAAATGCAATGATTAAAAGTGAAATGTTTGTTTGAAGATAATGTTATTTTGGAAAACCTCTCTTAAGAGGATTTCTAACTTGAAAAAGAGACAAGAGGAAGAAATAGAGGGAATGTGGGAGAGAGACTTGGAACTATTTCCCACAGTTATGTATACGTGTTCAAAATTGGTAACATAGGCATGCAAGCAGTGCTGCTATTCATCCTGATGTGTGCCACAATCTCCAGCTCAAAGCTTGATGCTCAGCACACTGAAAGTGGATACATGATTGATATCAAATTATTCTTAATTTCTGATATTATGTTTGATGGGAAAACACGAGTTAAAGAGAGCAGTCACATGAGAGCACAGCATCTGACTGAATGGATACAACACATCTATTTAGGCCGGCGCTACCATAGCAGGTGTACATTAGTATTCAGCAGAGGACCCACGATGAGGCTCACTGCATGGGTCAAGTCAGCACCACGTTTGGGCTGGGCCGTCTCCATTTCAAGTCAGAGAGCGATATGTAAAATTGCCGGGATGAGACAGAGAGCATAAACAGGCTTGTGGGGGGGTGGATCATCGCAGACACAGGTTTCTATCTAAAAAGTCCTGATTTGGAATAAATGGGATAAAGAAGACATCGGATACATTGATATTCTTATTTATAAACTCTTCAAACTAAACTTGACTTGACAAAACTCTGCAATGTTGCAAATCCTGTTTCACACTGTGTCGTAAACAATGAGATATACAACAACCTGAACTCAACCGAGATTTGTCCTTGTCCCACTTGTCTTTAGTTCAATGAATTTAAACGAAAATAAATAACTCATGTGATAGAGAGCGTTTCCAGATTTATGTTGTTGATGTGGTCTTATATGTATTTGTTTTTTTCCCCAATAGCCACCCAGCTATTGTATATTTACAGCTCATTATTTATGTCAAACAGCAGCACATTACAGAGCAGCAACAGTCTCAGTCCTCTGTGTGATTTTACATGGAAGGCATTCAGGCCACTATCAAGTTGTAGGTTGGAGGCATTTTGCTAGGGCTCAGCTCAACACACAGTCTTTTAGGTGCATAAAATGAAAAAGAAAATAGACTGGAGGTGTAAAAAAATAAGCTTCAGGCTGAGCTTACACACACACACACACACACACACACACAACACATGGTGTAACAACCTGTGTAGACTGCAGAATAAAAGCAATGTGTTGTGTGGTTGAAAAATTCAGACACTCAAAAACACTGAACACATGAAGTAAATACATATATTGTAGGTAATTTGAGAGACATGAAGAAGCACATTTGCCAAAGCTATGAATCATACTGTCAATATGACCCAGGTTAGTATTACTAAAGGGTTACTGATTCGATATCGCTATAGGTTGAGTTAATTTTATATGTAATCTCAGGTGGACTTTGGACCTGTTTTATTTTGGATTCAGTTTTGTTGTTGTTATGTTTTGTGTATTTGTATAAGTCTCATCTAGGTCCAGGCAGTCCAGACTGTGCAGTAGTTGTGTTCTGTGGTATAAATCTGGAAATAATGCAAAAATAAAAGTGCACAACATGCTGGTGAAGACATGCCTATCCACTCAAGATGACTTGAAGGACCATTACTAATGTGGTGATAGACAGTAAAAGCATGAAGCTCAGTCACTTGACATGACACAAGACAGGAAGAAATGTTGTGTATTCCAGGTTGTCTTCTCTTCTCAGAGTGGTCCACTCTCCATCCCTTTGAATTTCAAATGCATGACTTTGCATAAGCGACACCTAATTGAATATTAATGGCTTCTGATGGTATTTGATTATCTGTTTTTCATTTGGAAAGATTATACAAATGAGCCTCATTTGCATGTCAGCATCCAGGAAATGAAATGGAGTGTGTCTGCCAGATTATTATTTCTCCTTCTAACGCCACCGAGCACAACTTCTTTTAATCTCATGAATTCAGGATTAGTTTCACATTTTGGTGTGATGCTCCAATTTGGCAAGGAGGTCATTTATGCTGGGGGAGAGCTTTTGTTTGCTCCAGTAGGTGAAGACAATAGGCATAATAAAGTTTCAGAGAGCTTTGTTATTTCTCCTTAAAGCTTGACTGAGCTTTGGTATTTGTCAGATGGCATTCGTTCTCAGGCAGGGCAGGTACTATGCAGGCAGATGGTAACAGCGGAGGGATGATGAAGAGTTTAGTCCCATTCAGTCAGTATGAAGTAAATGGAAGAAATGAAAAGCCCATAATAGGAGTGAAGTGGAGAATTACTGTCCTGTCTGGCTCCCAGGCAACAGCTTTATCTTCACAGCAATTTACAGTAATCCGCGGTAGCTGTGAGGGCCTGCCTTAGGCCGCTGTTAGCTGCTGTAAAATGACATGTGAATTTTAAACACTGAGTGAATTTTAAACACTGGCTGATACAATATCGATGTTTATTCTCTCACAGGCCCAAGGTGTACCTGCCTGTCGATGTTACTGTCCAAACCTCATATCGGCAGATCAATCCTAAGTGAGACTCTGCTGAAGTAACTCTTGATTTTGATTGAATTCTGAGCATAGACTCTTCCTTTCGACTCCTATCCCAATCAATTATGCCGGGGCGTGCCATTGATCTGATAAACATGAGCGGCAGTGGAAGAGCGGGGTTTTGCCAAGTTGATACTGAAATGTGAGCGAAGAATATCCATAAGTATCGAGTGACTGCTCAAGCAAGTCAGTTAATAATTCTCAGATGCACATTCCATGAGTGGAGATATGACGGGTCAGGGGACTCAGCCTTTACCTCCTTCTGTTTGCATTATTACTTAAAATCTTAATGGATTGTCACAACTGTGAGTTTACAAGGTCAAACGTGCAGCGTTCCTTAGAAAAGCGAAGAGGATGCAAAAAAGTGCAAAAATAGTAGTAGTATTCACATGGAACAGAAAAGCCCAACAGGCTTGGCACAGTTAATGTTGTCCATGAACTCATATTCTTATTGAAGCCCCCCCCAAACTCTTCTCTTCCTCTCTGTCTCCCTCTCAGCAAGCATTCTGAGGATCTATTTCTCATTAGAATTCACCCCAGAAATCATGTTGGGCCAGCATGCTCCTGCAGCTCCAGACTCTATTAAATGCCTCATTCAATTTTATGATATAGTTTTTATTTGACATTAAGGGCTTTACAAAAAGGCTGTGGAGTTATTAGTAAAAAAAAAAAAAAAGAGAGAGAGAGATAGGGAAAGAGAAACACCCACAATCATTTCGGTATATACAGTATTAGGATTTCCTCTTTCCCAAACTTCATCCCTCAGTAAAATGGCTTTAGAAGTTGTTCACTCTGTATTCTTTCTCCATTTTCCCAAAAATCAGTTTAACTCACTATGAACTGTGAAGACTTAATGAGAGCTTTAAATGTACAGTCAGGGATCACAGTGTAAACGAAAAGGGCAGCCCCTCTAAAACTGAAATTCAACTCTCTCTGAAATTAACAGGGTGTTTTATTACAAGGACAGAGGTTTGTGTTGTTGTTTACAGACACACTGCTGAATTTCACTTGACGTTTTTGTTCATCTCATCCTCCATCCTTTATTGTTCTTATATTCTGAGGTCACAAGGAGCTCCAATTTACTACTATAATTATGTATATGATTCAATCCTGTAAAGAAAAGTCATGAGCAATTAAAGAGGTGCTCAGATACTTTACTTAAAGTAATATATAATTATATATATATATATATATATATATATATATATATATATATATATATATATATGTATATATATGTATATATATATATATATATATATATATATATATATATATATATATGTATATATGCAAGCCTTGAACTAAATGCTTTAATTACAGAATATGCATCTGCAGTTGTTGTTGGATATGACACAGATTGTTGCTCATTTTTTCGTCTGTAAAGTTGAGGTATGAAATGTTTGCAGAAACTACAACTAATTTTCATCTTAAAAATGTATTGAAGTCTAAATGTGAAACAAATTAGGCATGAACGCATCCAAAAGATAGACAGCACCAAATCCAGGTTCAGTGACAGGTGTTCTTGCAGAGTCAGGCACTGCCAAGATGGCAACAGTTGAGCAGCCCACTCTGAACTTCAAAACTGCTTCTAAGAAATCCATGGGTAACATCACAAAGGTTTCCATCATTGTAAACAGTCTAATAGCTGAAGCGCATTCATTTGATATCTTGATGCGTATAGAGGTAGAAAAATACATTTTAAAAAGCAGTGTAGGAAACTTTAAAGAGTGCATTAGAGCAATGCAAAAAAGCAATAAATGGCAGCTGTTTATTTACATTTTTGTACTTAAACTACAGCTGTGTACAAAAATGTCCTGAAAACACTCCTGACACTGTAAAAGTAAACATCACTGGAAATGTCACACGGGTAATGCTGACAGGAAGTAACCCCGGAGGAACCTCTCTTTGAACACAGCCCCCAGCTGCAATGTAATTAAAACAAATCTGAACAACCAGCAACACTGGTTCATAGTAGAGTTTGAACAGACATGCAATTCCTCATCTGTTCTCACAGCACTGAGCGTTTACAGCACAAAAGAAACAACAAGGTGGCATGCAGCATGGTGTCCCTTGTTGTCTTCTGTGCAAAGCCTGGAGACAGCTTGAAGCTTTTCTTCATCTTGTTTCTGTAATCTCTGTCAGTGGGGACTCTCGTCTGGTGCAGGGCGGCGAGCAAGAGGGTGCAACCCAAACAGTCTCTGACAATGGCTTCCCCTCCATTCAGATGTTGCTGGGTAAAAAGCAGGCAGAAAAACAGGTAGGATTTAGATAAAGAGCTGGAATGTGACAGAGTACAATCAGTGTCTATGAGGTTGGGTCGCAGTCCTTGGATGAGTGTGATGTCCTGCAACTACAAGGCTGTAAAAAAAAAAAAAAAAATCCCATCATTTGTACTTTATCACCAAAGTCACTTAACCTGAACCAAAGTTTTACATTCCCGATTTATATCATTATCCAGCCTGTAGCAATAACTTACATTTTTGGACATTTCACAATGCTGAACACAAAGTTGCAGACATGATGGCAACCGAAAAAACACATTCATCATACGGCAACATAAAGGTCTCATTCAGTCTTTTCATTGTCTGCCTGTAGACACAGCATGTTACTGATATCACTCTCCTTCTTGGTTACTGCTGAGTTGAGTCCAGTCAAAGAGACACAGGACCAAAAGCAATTTACAACAGACCTGACCCAGAGCCAGGGTGGAACAGACAGTGTGGACAATAGATCTAGGTAATACTCCAGTGTAATTCAGCCAGCGTGACAAAAAAACATAAAACATTTCTTCTTTTATTGTTCCAGTGTTATGTCGAAGCTCTCTGTGGTGCTGGTACTGATACTGAACTAACAAGAAACCTGTGAGTCTGGAGACGGTTAAAAGTGTGGTTTCATCCAGATTGACATGTAAACTGGAATGAGTGATATTGGCAATATTTCAGTGTTAAAATAGAATAATCCACACACTATAAGAAGAAACTCAGCTATTTCTTTCTTTTTTAATTTGCTTTTTGGTCATGGCAGAAAACAGAATTGGTTGGATCTGGGCGTGTGTTTATTAGAAGGACTGGCTTTTGATCTCTGTTATAAACTCACCATTTTGCCCATAAGGACATGCCAGATTCAGGTTTATTTGAAGCATCTAGTGGCTTTAGTTCCTTTGATGTTTTCCGACTGGCCTTGTTTATCAGAGCACAGTGAATCCATGTTTCTGTTGAATCCCTGCGGGTGCACAGGTGAAAGTGTTTCACTGTCAAGCTATGCTGGTCCTATCCTTTAAATAACTGAAAGCACAGCAGGGACACAATCTCAGTTTTGAAAGGAGATTCTGTCAAAAGATATTAGATATCTAATAAGATCACAAAGACAGAGAGGAACATTGCTGGGTGGAGAAACCACATGTTTTAGTAATTGCTATCTCCTAACCAGAGGCAGATACCTTGTGCGTCTACATTAAAAACTGATCCACCCCCCATTTGCATTTCGTTATCGTAAGCTGTTCTGTTTTTTTTTTTTTTTTTCCTGATTTTGACAAGAGTCACACAGCTGATTTAGAGTGCTGTCATTTTTTTTCTGTAATTATGACCAGCTTATAGGACACTTCTTTCAGCAAGTCTGTCTTGCATTTTGCGAGATATCTAACAGTCATCCACTACTACCCTAACCTCAAGGGCTCATGGGTTTTCTAACCCGACTGAGATCAGGTCTAAAAATATACTAGTCATAAAATCTTAACTGCCAACTGTCTACAATTGCTTCCACTGTTTACCATATTAATGCTAATGACTTCCAGAATTCTAGCAGGAGGTTATCAGTTTCCAGAGGGAGCTGGACGAGATCCAGTGATCTCTCAGAAGAAGACAAGGTGACTTGTTAAACGGCTCTGATCCTTTGCTAAAATAAACAGAAAAGGATTAAGTGTCTTTTATTTGCACACAATAAAATATTGTGCAAACTGTAAAAAACTGTACAAAAGCAACAGCAGGATATCTCAGTCATTTTGGTCTTCTCCGGGCAGCATCACACAAGACACTATTTTACTTTTTTTTCTGTAGCCTGCTGGAAGCTTTTTTTTTCTTCTCTTTTTTTCATTTTGTTGTTACCAGGCTGTGGATGGCTCTCATGAAGCCAGCAGTGAACTGACATGTTCACGCTCTGTTTTTGTCTATTTAACTATATGTTGGAACTAAATATAACCCACTTCTTGTGGCAAAACCATCTCTTGAAAGCAGAATGGATTTATCAGTTGGTCCAATTCCAGGTTTTTTGTTTGTTTTATTTTTCATTGGTTTGTTTTGGGTTTTTTTTTCTTATTTTTTCAGTTTGCTTGTAATTGCTGCATTTTGCACCTCACTGTTTCTGCCCATATTGGTCACAACACTTTAAGGGCACATTAACAGATCCATTAAAACCTCAAATTTAATTAACTCAATATATTTCTAACATTGTTTGGGGATGTTGAAATTTTGATTAATTTCCCTGCATTCATTTTGAATTCTGACATATGACTTCCACCAAATGTTCCCATCTTGGAATAAATTTCTCGATAGAGAGACAGCAGCTTGGCTTGCAAGATTGAAGAGGAGGGCGATTATACAAAGTGATCCAAAGTCCATGTCTTCTTATCATAGCTTAATAGTTTAAAGAAGAAATAACTGCCGACTACTTATCCCAAGAGGAATGTTTAATGTGTCACAGTGGTAAATTGCACTTTGTTTGATTCCAACAGCGACTAGCTTTCCAGGCTGTTTTGGCTGTCAGACTGACAATGGACACTGCGACATTTAACGGAATGAGAAGTGGAGAAATGCATCTATGAAAAAAAAAAATTATGTCTAGCATAATTATTTTCATCCCCATTTCCATCTGTTGTGTACTTCCCTGGACTGGCATGTGCATAGCAGAGGAGCGACAGCGGGTGTTAAGCAGTTCAATCAGAGAGGCAAAATGCTGCTACAACAACAGCATTTGGTGCCACAGAACTGTTATCACTGCTGACCTGTTAAACATCTGCTGTGTCCTTGCAATCACTGAAAATTTTCAGCTGAAAAATGTAAATCACAACCCGTTTTCACCATTAGATGTCAACTCTCTAAATATCGCACCACAGCAATGGTGTCATTACATTTTAGACCAGTGCCACATTGATGCTGTCCATCTTTAGCACATTTTTACAGCGTTTCTGTAGTAATTAGACATCAAGAATTATTAGAATATATACCCACAAGACAAAATGAAAATGTCGAGAATGCTGCAACTCATTAACGGTATTCTTCAGGGGGAACAAGCTTTGATTAGATTGTTCATTCCCTCAAGGCAAATCCAGTTGAACAAAGGCTTTCTGGTACGTCTATGAATCTGTGGATTTCACACTCTCATATTTTCCGCATTAAAACACATGGATACAGCTCGGTGTTCTTTTGATGCACAATTACCGTGCTACCCACAATAGGATTTCATATCTTACTGCCTTAGATTTCATATAATAACTCTATCTGAACAGTAGTTATGCCTAAAACGTTTTAACAGCATTTGGTGGAATGGAGTTTTCTGTGAGGGTCCTCTGTTAGGGATGCAATCTTATCGAGAAGATGTGACTTGGCAAACAAAATGTGAATCTGGTGTGACTGGAGAAGGACTAATGTTACATTCTGTTTACTGAGCCGAACTGGGATGCAGCAGATGACCAAACAATGAGCCAATTATAAAAGACTGGTGTTTTGACAGTGTAAATTATCAAATGTAACTTCATAATTAGGAACTTGATGAATGCGTAGCCAGTCATAGATTAATAGCTCTGGGGTATTTTAGACAGTATAGGAATCAGCTCTACCCCATGCAATTATATTTAGAGTTGTTGTTAATTGATGTCATGTGGAGAAAAAAAAAGACAAACAATAATTTGGATGCAAAGCACCCCTGCCAGATTTGATATGAAATGCCTTCCTCTCAGTTGGCACAATGAGGCCTTACTGTGACCCATTTAAAACTTTTCTGATATGCTGCAACAAGTGCAGTTCATTGTCATTCATCAGCTGAAGCTCTTGTTGTATGGTTGTAACTTTGACTTTTCTCCCCCACTTTCTTCTAAGGGAAGGTAATTCCATCTGGTACGTGCATGTTGTTGAGAAAAATGCTCATCCTCCAGCCAGTGAACAATGAGCAAAGTGATGAATACCTGAGCCATGAATACTAAATGATATGTAATTAAAGGGTACCTGAGGAATATTACCTTGGCTGGCACACCTGCAGAAAGATCGAGGCCACTGTCCATTAGACAGGAGAGGGAGAAATGGAGAAAAGAGAGAGCAAACTGGAAAGCATGAGTGATGGCTGTTCTCTGAATCCGTCATTTAGGTTGAGAACCTGACGTTTGATTAAGTCTGACCTAGATATCACAGACACCAAGTCGTGGCCTCTTACATGCACTTCAGTAGAGAGTCAGACTTCAGGGGCTCTAACTTTGTAGGCCCAAGCAAGGTGCACCGCGCCAATGGGGTGTGTCCAGGCGCACTTTGCAAGTTTCGTGGGGACTCCTCTTTCCCACCTCCTTCCCCCCTACCGGCGCAAGTGGAAAAGAGGGAGGGGAGAAGGCATAAGTGTGTTTAACACAGCCAAGTCAGATCTTCAACAATCAAATGAGCTCCTCTCCTCACCTTTAAATGTGCTGCTGGTGAGGCTCACTGTAATTTTATCATTTTATATTTTGACATGGACGGAGGAGGCAGCGATGTCAGACGGCCAAACTTTCCTCAGTAGGAAACTGATGTTTTGGTCCAGGAGGTCCTAGCTCGCAGTGGCCAAATATATGGTAACGCAAACCTCCCATACCCATACCCATACCTCCACCGGCTGATGATGCAAAAGGAGGAGGTTACTAATATCATGTGAGTTTACCCAGATTCAGTCTTGTCCAAGTTCAGACCTGAGTCTGTAGTATAATAATTATAATTTGGTGGTAGAAATGGGGAATAAATAAGGGTGTAAAGATTTACCAGTGCTTTACATCTGTAAGGGTAACACTAAATTTAAGATCTGAACACAAATCAGAGTAAAATCGATCAAAATCTACACAACTGTGAAAAAAAAACCTTGTTATAATTTCCTAACTCCTGTGGCTCATATAAATCCTGTTTTAATTGTACCACAGCTTGGAATAAATAGAGTAACATTAGATGAATGGATATTTCTATTGCCTAAACCTAAAATCCAGGTCATAGTACACTCACCATCAGTGGACATCATTCAATACTATTGTTGTGTAATTGCTGTCTCAAATCCTCATGTCATGACTTGTGCTCTAAATCTGTCTTCATTCCACGTGATCACATTCTGCTTTTATTGATACACCAACCTCTTCATCTCAGTCAAGCGTGAAATCTTTTGTTTTCCGTATCTCAACATTGTTTTTTGTTTTTTCAAAGTTGCAATTTTAATACTTCTGAAAGCACACATTAGAAATGTGCCCACACACTTTTCCATGGAATTACAGTGACTTTGCAAATCATTTTTATTTCATATAAAAATAAAACATAAATTCAAACACTATTCAAGGGTTAGTTTAGGGTTAGGGTTATCAAAGAATAAATTAGTGAACTCTGACAAAAAAGAAAAGGAAAAATACACGGACACATGGACACAAATTTCCACTCAGATATATACAGTATATTGGTGCTATCTGGCAGTGATTGGTTTGCAGTGACATTATGGAGCATTTGGGGAAAATTACTTTTCCTCCACTTGTCCTAAAGTTTCTTTTTCATAGTATTTTTTCTACCCAACTATGAAAATGACATAAGATCGAGATTCATGAACAACATTGTGTCTAATCTCCTCTTAAATTTCAGTGGGCTATATTGAGGCAGCCTGATGATTTGCAAGTGGAGCACACATTTGAAGTCAGACATGTTTTAATGTAGGGCGATGAGGTGCAACCATTCTTTTTATCTCCCCCAAATTCTCCATGTCTCGGTGGTAGCGCTGTCTGAAGAGTCCAGGTAACAAATCACAAAGAGCCTCTTGGGAGTAAGCCCATTGACTTTTTGAGGCGTCTCACTGATATAACCTTGGCATTAATGGGAGGTTTTCACATTCTCAACTCTTATGGGGCTCACCATAATCTGTTATAGAGGTGGCTGAGTTCCCTCCTGGGCCTTCTGAAGTTTGAACCCAAGCAATAACCTTGCCTGTATGGGTTGGACTGATGGAGCAGTCCATCCTTCTCACTATCCTCTCCATGTTTACTAAACCCTCTCCACCCTTCACAGAGCCCACATTTGCCAACCCTCCAGAGAGCAACACACCAATTACTCCATGTGTATCTTGATTGAATAATAGGACTTTTAATTGTCTTGTCTTTCACAATTACGTCAAAGCCGTAACCTTTAATTAAGTGTCTGCCAATTATTTTATTCCCTTTTTTGTTTGAGTGGATGAAAGTAATTACTGTCACCTTGCAAAGTATGAGAAGTAATTAATCCTTTTGATTTTTACCAAATCCCCTTTTTTTTGGTCATTAGTTGGCCTTTTAATCCATGAAAGATTATGAAGCTGGTTAATTATAGAAAATGGATACTTGTTTGTGCAGCATCAGCTTTTTTTTTCTTTCTTCATTCATATAATAGAAAATTCTGCTGATTTGGGCACAATCCTGCAATATTTGTTACAATAATAATCATAGGACACTAAAAGCACTGATAGTGGAGATGTATCCCACTTGCCAACATTGAATTCTAATAACAGACATAAGTGTAAAATTTAAGAATAAACTAAAAGGGAAGCAGATTTTAGACTGGGAGTTAACTTACTGCTACACAACCAGTAAAAAAAGTTATATAATATGTGTTGTGTGTTTGGAGTAGCTTCAACAATGTCATGTCAGATTTCACTGATTAACTGGGCAGAGTCAAAGGAAAGCCACAATTTAATTGCACTTTGGGAAATGTAGAAATCTGTGTTTTTGTAGCTTCACCCACCACAGGGCCTGCTCTGTGGATGACCGTTCCTTTTGTATGTGGTCCAACGCCTCAGTGAGGTATTGCATAGTATCAAAGAAGTACTGAATAAAACCATCCTAACAGAGGCAGAAACTGAATGTAGCTATGATACTGATGTGTCTGGGCACATAGACTGTATGCTGGACCAAGTGCTGTGTGTGTCCTCTTTCAAAACCATTTATCAGACAAGGCCAGGTGGGTTGTGGACTCAGAATGTGGGCCATTGTTGCGGGCCATAGAAAACGTTGGATGTCTGGGGGATCCCCCCCACCTCCCCAGCCCAGGAGCTATGTGAAGGCTCCAGCCCGGACCCAAACATGCATATTGTGCAGGTCTGAAAGGACCTTATAATCCATCCCTATATGTGCCAACACAACCCCCCACCACCACCACCACCACCACCACCAACCTCCATTCATCCCTTGCTGTGTCTGCATCTCTCCAGAGTGGCTTTAACACAGTGCAATGCCATGCTGCTTCGCACAAGTTAAAACGTGATAGAGAGCTGTCATTGTTCTCCTCTGTGGTCAAAACATGTGCTTCCCAACATGCAGCTGGTTTGTTATCTCATCCAGAGAGCGTACAGACCACTCTAAATCAGTCTCTCTTTCTCTGCCTGTACAGCAGTACTGCTTTTTTATCATTTCACATGTGTGCTGCCTGCAAAAATATAATACAGGCAGGAAGGATCAGAGTCGCCTATAAGCCTGTTATGTTGGCTCGGTCTTTGACATTGAGATTCAGGTCCCGTCCTCCAACCAACAGTTGGTTGTTCCCTCATAAAATGGAAGTAGTATTTATTTGTGTTTTTCAGTCCTGTTTTTTTTTTTTCCTCATTCACTCCCCTCCCTGTCACTTCAGCCGCCTGGCTTTCACTGTGATGAATCTCAATTATGCCAAGGTCACCTTTCATTGCAATGATCTCTCTGCTGCTTTATTGGAACTGGCAGTACTTCCACCCTATCATGGCCATGCTTATTGACAGCCACTTCCTCCTTCAAAACAAAACTGACAGAAAAAAAAGAAAAGAAAAAACTGTGGAAAAGTTACATTGCCTCTAATTTTGGCGGGTGGAACTGGCAAGTCTACTTCAGGCACTGCCTGTAATCATTCTGTCTTTGTGCTGTCCAGAAAGTGGGTGGTGGTGTTTGAGGGGGGCAGCTTATTCATATGTTGGTTTATACAAATGGAATTGCTTTCACATAAATATGAAAACCAAACCGTGCTCTTGAATGCACACTGTGAAAAGGCCCTTCTCAGTCAACTTTATATAAACAAGCATCTTTATTCATATTTACAGCCAGATAATGATATACAATATCCAAAGCACATCTCCTTATTCACCTTCATTCTGGAACTAGTGGACTCAAAATTATCAAATTATCTTTGTCAAAAATATTACAGTATGGCAATTTTTTGTCTCTTGGTGTAACCATACCTACACAGCGTAGTCCTTCATGGGCTTACATTTGCATCTTGAGCAGAGAAATGAGTGACATATGAGGCACAGGCTAATTTGTTTGCGAATAACCAACTTGGACTTGTGTGTATTTGTGTGTGTGTGTGTGTCTGTTGACATTCACCATTCACATTGAGGATGCTCGTAGATATACTGTAATTGTTCTTTCAACGCAGCATCTGTTGCTTAGTGCAGGCTGGATTGGGGGATGGGGGGGTGGATTTCAAATTGGGGTAGGGGGGTGTTTGCACGGAGATAGTTAGCCTTGCAATTGACAGTGACACGTTGATAAGCTAGAGTGCGGAGTGTGTTAGCTGAACCAATAGGCCTTTGATGGCGTTCTGATATAACTCGTTAAACAAGCGCTGGACCATTTACCTCTGTGATGTATCTTATTTGTCTGTTCTCTGCTGGCCACACATACTTTCTAAGCTGTCTTCCTTCAAACGTGTCAGATCTTAATGGAGCTCCTGATTTAAAGCTGTGTACTCGTATTCCCTTCATAACTTGGCCATTTTTGACACACTTGGATCTCTGGAGAAACTTTTAAGATATGTCGGGTGTTTTTCTAAAGTAAACATGACAGTTCTAATGTGCAACGTGCTGTACTTAATTTGTTGGAAGAGTGTGATCGCTCTTTCCTTGCACAAGACTAAACTCAACTAATACTCAGCAGTGGAAAAATGAATGCTGTGAAACTGGTAGCCATGCGTAGGTGTTTAGGATGCCGATGCCCTCTGGTCTGCTTTAATATGTCTTGAAGCCACAGGTTAGTGACACAGAACTAATGGAGGCTAAGGAATAGCAGCTTCTGTTGGGCCAACATAATAGCCTGGAATTGAACTTTATATTGGCCAGCTTTGACTGAGAAAGGATTAAGGTGTCTGATTTCCTTCTATTTGGCTGTGTTTCAAGGTTTAAAAGAAAGGGCCTGATGTATGGCATGGATATCATGAGGGCACTTTTGACAGCGACACACTCTAAAATTTCTCTGATTAGTATATTCCTGCCATGAATTTTCAACAGAAAAGTGGAAATAAATCAAAAACTAGGACTAGAGGGACATCGGATCTTACTTCCCTATGGAGAAATTCTGGATCCGGCCTTTTTGTATCAGAATGGTTAGTGTGATTAGCATAATTTATTTATTTATGATGTTTGTCAGCTAGTTAGCTTTTAACTAGCAGTGGCTGACACAATGTTAGTGGCTGTGCTACTGCAATCTTTTGCTCTCTGTCTTAAGGTTGAACTGTATGAGTTGAAAAATTATAACGCTTAAACAAATGTACGGCTACACATGGGAACTTGGAAAAAGGCACATCACTGTAAAGGGCAAAGGGAACACATAGAATTGTCATTTATTGTTTAACAACTGATTTCAGGTTTCATTATATCAGTGAAAACCCTCACAGGGAAAAGGAGAATGAATGGACTCACCTTCAAACATGCCACTGACTTTTTAAATGCCAAATGCACCCAAACCTCTCATGTCTAGATGAATGGCAAGCTCTAGGCAGAGTGAGTTTGCGTCTCCTGTCTTTCCCCCTTCCATAAAAAAGTCAGATACCCCATGAGAGACGGAGTCTGCCAGCCTGATCACAGAGCTGCTGCTTTATCCAGAGAAAAACTGGGCGCTAAGAAGTTTGTGACAAAGTAGTTGTGGTATTTTATGATGTGGGTTCAGCCTGACACTGTGCAAAGAACTGCTCACTTCCCTGAGGATTAGCTACTCTTAAGAGTGGTATATGGTTCTATATGCCAAAGCTTCCCATATGCAATACTTTTTTCTATGTTAGGAAGGGGTAGAGTGAGGTAAGTTATGATTTAAAGACATGTGTCAGAGTCTGTTTTTCAAGCAGTTTTTCTGAAGTGTTTAGAAGATTCCGTCATTCCACTTTTAAAATATGCATAGTGTTAGTATTGTTGTGTTTCACACTCTAACAGATGCACTCGAGATAGAGAGTAGATGCTAAGCATGATACAACTTCTTGAGAGGACGTAGCTTTTTTGGCGTAATCTTTAATCATGCCATCTTGACAGACAAGCAACTGTAATCAAATGCAGGTGATCCTAATCAAAAGGATTACAGTGTTTATGGCAGTCTGCCATCCATGTTGGTGGTAAACACACACACACAACATAACACCATTCCATGAACACGAACAAGCAGGACACGGCTTGCTGGTGAACACTTTGATCGCCTTTCATTCAGTCCCGCTTCTCATCTCTTTGGGCTTTTGGGGAAATTCAGTGTCTAATCCGCCGTATGTCGCAGAAGTTTATACAAGGTACTCCATGGAGTTTGGGGGCTCACATTAGGCGGGGGAGGCGAGGAAAAAAAAAGCATACATTTACACGGTTGAGTGGTGTAATCTTCATGAAATACCGGTAAATAGGGAGAGGAAGCCTAGTGGAGCCGTAGATTAATGTTGCTATCAAATGGCCTGGGACAAAGAAGGGGATGGCTAATGAGCTGGAAAAGGCAGGGCTGTTCGGCGCGTTAAATGATACCGTAGCACCATCTCCCCACTGGCCGTCGCACTGCCATGTTCACACATCCTGATGTTGCTAACAGCAATGTAGGACAAATATTGGAAAATGTCATTTAAGCCAGAACCAGGATGACGTGTTTGATATTTTAAAGATGGCTTCATCAAAGGCAGATTTCAGCAACACAAATAGAGCTCTCTAATTTGACTCTCTCGCACATGCCTGATATCCCTCCCTCGCCAATTTCTGAGAGGTCATTTACTGGCAACTTCTTTTTTATCCCCAAAAATTGCTTTCACATTTGGTCCGCTGTCTCTCCCTCTCTCTCTCTCTCTGTCTCTGTCGTTCTCCCTCTGCCCCTTTATCTCTCTCTCTCTTTCTCTCTCATTTCTCTTCCTATCACTGTCTCTGTCTCTCTCTCTCTGTCTGTTTGCCTCTCTCCCATAGACATGATATAATGAAAAACAGGGTTCTCTCCCTTGTCTGTCTCTTTCCTGTGGTATCATCTCAGGCATGCTTGTAACCTCCCATGACTGTCGCCTAGGTGACAGGAAGAGCGAGATGAACTCTTGGGCTTAGATAAATTTCTTGGTCTGGCCTGCGGAGGCTGTATCAATTTTTGATGTTCTACTGCCTCACAGACACTTTTGCAGTCATTGTTTCATGTTTTATTTAGGCCTGTGTTAGAGCTAGGTTAAAGTTTCAGCAGACTGCCGGCCCGAAAGTGTCTGGCGGCATGGAGGAAATATCACATTGGGGGCAATAGTGGCCTTTTATCAAGGGTCAGGGAAGAGAGAGAGAGAGAGAAGTGGAAAATTATGGCTTGCGTGCTTTCAGATTCATCCACATGGCTCACAGTTAGGCTGTGTTTGCCGAAAGGTCCCACGCCATCAACAAGCGGCCTCAATTCTGTCTCACAATTAGATGAATGGTGAGACACCAAGAATAGTTTTCCCTCCAAGAGGCAACAAGAAGAATGCTGGGAATAATAAAAAAAAATCTCTCTATTCTGAATGCAGTCAAACACGCAAGCGTGCTCCCACAGCTTCAGGCATCGACATATTTATCTTACTTGAGCCAAGTGACAGTTGTCTCCACAACCATTTCATTTTACATACCGCCATGAAAAAGACGAAGAAGAAAAAAAAAAAAGTGAAATAATCAAATGTGGACGGGGTGTGCGAGGATGAGGGCGAGTGTTGGGTGGGGGTGGATGACTATATCCCCCAGTGATGCTGTGAATCAGAAGGGATGGGTAAATAAATGTGTTATGTATGACCAAGCGCACAGAGAAGGCTCTGGGGCTACTAGCTGGTCCAGTCACGATGCACTCAGACAAGAGAATAAATCAGCACACAATTAGGGCTTGTGATTTCATTTATGGTACCTACGAGCGCTCCAGTGGCAGATTCTGGCAGATGTCATTTCTAGCCAATTGATTTTGCTGCTGTCCCGAGGCCCGAGCAGTCATGGCCCCCTCTGTCCGGATTACAAATAGATGGCAAACACGAGCCAAATGGCTGTCCAGACAATTTCTGTAAGATAGGAGCAGAATAATGTAAGAGACTGTAGTGGCATTGAAGGAACAAAGACAGAGACACACACACGCATGGAGGCACTACCTACATTGTAAACACAAGCATGGAAGAGCATAGGCTTGTATTATTCGTATCGTATTATGTATTTACAACAATTTTACCCCATAAAGATGCACTTCCAGTCAAACATTACTCATGAATACTTTGAAGGTGCATCCTGCGTGTTTTTGTTATGGTCAAATCAGATTCTGTGTCTGTATCCGGTCTTCGATGCTGAATGCACTTCTTCATTCAGCAAGAGCAGTAAAATTGTTTCTAAGCTACCGTGAAATCTGTGAATGTCTTGGGTCTCATGCATCTGTGATGTTTTCGCTTACAGTCACGTCGCATAATAGAAATGCCCAGATGCAATCACGACACATTGAACATTTTTCATTTCTCAGTCATCGTGCTTGACCACTTGCAGCGCAAATTGACAATGTCATTTCAAAGCTGAAGTGAATGAAGACCACGTCCCTGGTCTGAAGCAGCTCATCAATCTGCCAACTGCATCACTTCTCCGCTTGCTGGATCCATTTTGTGTTTTCCCCTTAAGTTTCAATTTACCACTTCTGCTCCGCGGAGAGGACGGCCTGCCAGCGTTCACCCTGCGCTGTACTTGACAAAAAAATTCACCAACTGATGAGATGATGGTTATTTCTGCTGCACTCCTCTTTGGTATTGGATTATGGTTAAGTGTTACAATCAGGACAGTTTTAAAGAAACTAATCTGGTCAGTGCCTGTGCCATAAACTGATGATGAACTTGGTTACAACATGTATTCCTGACGCTGTACCTATTCCCTCTGTGTTGCTTTTAGTTTCCCTCATTTTTTGTCTTTACCATACAAAATATTTTGTGCAAAGATGAAAAAGCACACACTTACACAATACTGGCATCAAAATAGTGTGGGAAGAATATACTGGGTTCACCAAAATGGGACAGGTGAGGATTCGTCTGCTGAATCTGGATTTCTGCTGAGGCAGCAGATGGTAGGGTCAGAATCTGGCGTCACGACAACAGCATGAATCAGAGGACCCAACCTGCCTCATGTCAACAGTCCAGGTTGGTGGTGGTGTAATAGTGTGAGGATTTTTTTTTTTTTTTTTGTCACAGTTTAGGCCCCTATCGCAGTTTGAATGTCACAGTTTATAGAGTATTTTTGCCAAGCATCACAGTTTAGTATCTTTTTTGATAATGCTTCATTTCATAAAATAAAAATCAAATCTACTTAAACTCCTTTCATGAACATGACAGTGGACTAGAGAAATTTAAGTGACCCTCACAGTCCTAAGATCTGAATCCAGTACCTTTGGGATGTGGTAGAACAGGGAGATTGGCAGCTTGAATGTGCTGCAGGCAAATCTGCAGAAATGATGTGATGCACTCAAGCCAACACTGATGTTTCAAACATTTAGTGGACTCATTGACTTTTTCTGTATCTGGACTGGTGGTCGGTTGAGTCTTGACATGGTTAGGGCAGCTCTCCATGGAGGCTAAGACTCTTATTACTGAGGTCAACCAAACCGCCATCATCTGTCATTTTTTGGGAGGGACAGACACCTAACCACCAGGACACAGGTGGAAGAGCAACAGTGACAGACCAGACCCCTCTAATTCTCTGTCTATAAACATCAAAGAAGATGTCAGCTTTGTTATATATTTGACGATCATCCTTCTTGTCATAGTCACATAAAAAGTTGTTCTTTTAAAAGCTGGCTGCACTTCCTTACCAGAAGGTGGCCGGTTTGACAGGGGCAGACATCTGCTGCTCATGTTCCCCCGAAGAAAAGTAAAAGTCAGGTGTGGTAAGTGCCAGCCATGGGTGACGCTAACTGAGGTAGCAGAAGCATGTGAGGTGGCTGCCCTGAACCAACATGTAAGGGAGCAGAGCAGATGGAACAGGTCTTGTCCACGTATTGTCTTGTCTTGTCTTGCTCTGTGTGGTGACACTGGAAGGTGACTGTCATTCTCACTGAAGAGTGCTTGATGCTCAAGGTCAGCTGCAGGGAAGTGAAAGGGGCCGATGAGTGGTGGGCTGGCTGCTCATTTCTAGGAGAGCAAGAGGTGAAGGCACACTGAATATCAGACATGATATATCCCTGGTATTTGTCAACCACAGCCGAGTGTGCTCTGCTTGATTTTATCCACTAACAAATGCACAATCCAATCTCGGTTCAATCTTTTTTCATCCCTTTCCTCCACAGTCAAAATAATTAGTGTAATTAGCTCTTTGACAGTGCAGCCATGTGACCAAATCAATACCACAAAAGATTTACTCTGAAGTTCTGCAGTACTGTAAGTCGCCTTTTAATTCAACTGATGCATTACTGAGTAAATAATATATAGGCCTGTCCTCATTATTATTTTTAGTATATTTAAGCAACAGGGGGCTATTGGAGAATCACCAGTGTTGGATGTGTGCATCATCAACATGCCTCTTTTCTTTCATAGTCAAAGTCATAATATGCAGTGTTGAAATGTATGTGTATGCAGTTTTTTTCTGAATTAGCTTCAGGCAAAGTTGTTAAAACAGCATTTCATAATGTACTGTTGGAAATTGTGAATGAAAGGAGCGGGGATCTCCAGATATAGAGAAGAAGGCTCATTATGGGCAATTTACATTTTAACTTTAACTTGTAAGTTAAAAGTAAATTGGTAAAGTAAAGTAAAATTAGCAGAAATACAAATCTCTGTCTTTATTCTCTGGAGTTTATCATAATAATCAAATTGTCATTTTTTTTGTCATGAGTATTTCTTCTGGCCTCAGCTCCATTAAGTTGAAGCATAGTCCCTTCTGGTCAAGTGGGACTCCTAGACAACTTAGAGTTATTCAATTAATTTGATTTAAAGCACTAAACTTATTTAGTTTTTTATTCCAACCCCTTGATGTATTGTTCCAAAGCATACTTACAGAATCTAAAGACTCTGAGGTAATGTTCTGACTGACTGGAGATCCTGTAATAAAAAGCGTATATAATCTGCAAAGCGGATAGAAGACCAAAAAATATGATGGAATCAACAACAGGACTACTAACAACCACAAGCCATCAGTTTGAATTCATCTGGGATCTAATAATCGTTACCTGTTTTCCAAAGTTGGTTGACAAAGTTTTGTCAGCAGTGATGAAGTTTGGGTGTGGTGAACACAGAAAACATGTCAAATTAAAAGACAAATATGTGTGAAGAAAAAAATCATTTTGTCATTGTTTGGATTTGATTCTTTCAGCAGAATCAACAGAGATTTCCAAATCACACATTCAGCTCCTCAGACTCAGAGTAACATCTATTCAAGTTCAGGGCTGCAGTGTCTTACCCTTTATGTTTGAAAGAAACCAAAGTAAAGCTCACACATTAGGCTGAATGCAATGAAATTGAAAGCCAAAGAGTTTTGATAACGCCTGAACTTAAATTGCACTTAAAAGCTAAAGCACAATTTCACACAGACTGCACTAAATCATGCTGTCACCACATGAATGGAGGGCAATCCAGAATTGTTCTGCAATTTGAGCAAAAGTCCACTATAAGATCTTGCTCTCTTCTTTATCTCATACGAACACGAAACAGCCAACAAGGAAAAGTATTAATGGTGGTTAATGGTGGCTCTTTCTATTTTTATTTTTTAGAAGAAACCCAGAAAAAAAGAGAAACTGAACTGGTGTTTTCACAAAACCAGAGAGGCTTTGGTTAGGTGTGCATCACCTTCCAGCAAGACTTCTTGAAAGCACATATGTTTTTTGTTTGTTTGTTTGTTTTCCCCTCCACAGAGCTGTTTAAAACACCCCACTTGTGAAGAATGATACTCAGAAAAAAAGATAAATGGAAATGATAACAACAGGCCCCTGGAAAAGGTATGTGTCACATGCAAAAGAGAAATGCATAAAGGCACAAGATTGATAATGCAGAGGTGTTCTGCTGAGTATGGATCTGTGTGTGTGTGTGAGAGAGAGATACAAAGAGAAAGAGTGGAACGGGAGAGTGTGAGTGGAAGGGGGGGTTATTAGGGGTTCTGGGTTTAATAATGTAAACAGGGCAGCCCTGGTCAGTCGCAATGGGGAGTGACATTTGGAGTTGGGGGGAGAGAGAAGATGAGGTTAACAACTCACAGGGGCTCTGTCCACAGCAGGGAGATGAAGCTCCAAGGCTTCCTGGTGCCCAGGTCCAGAACTCACACTGAAACGCCTGAGCTGAATGCAGAGGTGTCCATCAGTGCAGAAGAATTGTGTCCATATGTCTGGTCCTGTCTGTTTTCTATATAACAAACCTCCCTAAAGGCCCCATAGTTTACACTTTCCCTTTGTTGCATGTGTTGATTGATATGATATATATGTGGGTGTTAATGCCAAAATCATCTCAAATTAGTTTTACATCCTCTCTCAGGCTTCTCCCTGGAAACATAGTGACAACAATTTCCCTACGGGGAGAAAAAAACTACTACTACTACATAGGGCCCTATTTTCCTGGCGCAACTCAGGGGGGCGCAGCGAGGCGAGCCCTGGCGCAGCTGGCGCAGTGGCATTTTCCTCCAGTCCATCAATGTGCGCACCGGATTCGGTAAATTTGCAGACTGCTGTGCGCCGAGATGGGAGTGGTCGCGCAGCGGGGGGAGGTGTCGACAGATTCGCCGTGGCACAGTGACAATTTGTTGCAGATAGACCGCGCGGAGAGTGCGCCGAAAGCTCGCCAGCTCCAACCTGGTCTAATCTCAGCGCAAGGCGAAGCGCAGCCAGCGGACTGGTATTTTGACTGCCCAGCGCGCAGTGCGCCCACGTCACCAAGACCTCACAGGCAGGTTTCCACAGTTCCAGGCACATTTAAATGCAATTAATAATAATAATAATAATCATAATAATAAAAATCATAATCACAATAACCCCTATTTATTGTATCTGAATCAGCACATACACGTATATCTATATCGATTGTCCCGTCACACTGATGACAGATCAAAGGCTGTCGGCATGCGTAATGGAAACTCAGCCTGACTGAATTAACACAGATGAAACCAGGGAGGGACTGGGACAAAAAAGCAGCCGTGGATGTCCCAAGAGCAGGTGTTGACACTACACACTGTGCCGTTGCAGATGATCAGCTATTTATTTATTTATTTATTTACTTATTGATTTATTAGGGGCCAGCGCCGCATCGTCACGCGACCATAACAAATAAAACTGAAAACAAATAAACTATCATCTCTCACAGCAAACCACAATCAGCCTCGGCATCAGATGTGAGCAGATATTCACATCTCCCATCTCAGGTAAATTCTAAAGAAAAAAGAAAAAGAGAGACACTCCGTGATGCCTCCTTTACGCACAGCTGTTTGTTTATGTTGTGATCTGTGCACACGTGTTTAAATATAGGTTACTAAGTGTCTTTATTAATGGAAAAGGTGTGCGTGTGTTTTGTTTTTTTTGTTTTTTTTACTGGGCAACAGCTCTCAATATGTCAGAGCAAACCTGGATAACATCATAACCTCCTCCCTCCCAGACTACTTTTGCATCATCAGCCCGTGAGGTCTGTTCGCGCGACCGGACACTGCCAGCTTGGACCGGACCAGAACATCAGTTTCCTCCCGTCTCACTTGCTGTGAGAGATGATAGTTTATTTGTTTTCAGTTTTATTTGTTATGGTCGCGTGACGATGCGGCTCAATAAATCAATAAGTAAATAAATAAATGAAGAGTTCATTTGCAAAAGCAGATAACTCCGTTATTTTTTTTAAATTCTAGAATCTTCATTTTTTATTTTTTATTTACATAAGGTGATATCAGTCAAACCAAAGTTGAGTGACTTTGAGATGTAACAAAACAGACATATCTCAAAAAAATAAAGTTTTATTGAAAACAACACTATGCAAAGAATAATTACAAAGCCTCAGCTAATTTTTTTCAAAATGGCACTTATCTGCTTTTGCAAATGAACTCTTTAAATATAGCAGATCATCGCAACGGCACAGTGTGTAGTGTCAACACAGCAGTTATCCATCCTCATCTTTCATCTGTGTTAATAGATAGATAGATAGATAGATAGATAGATAGATATACTTTATTGATCCCAATCTGGGAAATTACAGTGCAGCAGCAGCATTACACAGACACACATTGACGATAACAACATATAGTATAAGAATATAAAGAATAAGAATATAAAACTATACATAATAAAATAGTAAAATATAAAGAACAAACTATACATAATAAAATAGCAATAGCAAATAAAATAAAATGTGATGTACAAAATTATATACAAAAACAAATTGGCAGCGTTGATTTTAGTGCAAGAAGAAAATGTGCAATGTGTGTAACTGTGTGTAGAAAAATAAAGTGCGTAGTGACTGTAAGTTATGACCAGAGTTTTTCAGCTGTTATTATACAGTGTGATGGCATGTGGCAGAAAAGATTTCCTGTATCTGTCCCTTCGACAGCGGAGCTGAAGCAGTCTGTGTGAGAAGGTGCTCCGCTGTCTGACCACTGTGTGATGGAGAGGGTGCTGGTCATTGTCCATGATGGAGAACAGTTTATTCAGTGTCCTCCTTTCCACCACGGTCTCAAAGGACTCCAGCCTGAGACCCAGTACAGAGCCAGCCTTCTTGACGATCTTCTCAAGTCTGTTTGTGTCGCTGGCTCTGATGCTGCTGCCCCAACACACAGCAGCAAAGAAGATGGTGCTGGCAACAACAGACTGGTAGAAGATATCCAACATCTTGCTGCACACGTTGAAGGATCTCAGCTTCCTCAGGAAGTAGAGTCTGCTCATCCCCTTCTTGTACACAGCCTCGGTGTTAGATTTCCAGTCCAGTCTGTTGTCAATCACCACTCCAAGGTATTTGTAGTCCTCCACCTCCTCCACCACCTCCCCTCTGATCCATAGTGGCTGTGAAGGCGTCTTCTTCCTCCTGAAGTCGATAACCATCTCTCTGGTCTTGTTGACGTTCAACCTCAGGTGATTCTGTTCGGACCACTCTACAAAGTTGTCTATCAGTGTCCTGTACTCCCCCTCCTCTCCATCTCTTATACACCCGACAACAGCTGAGTCATCAGAGAACTTCTGAAGGTGACATGACTCAGAGTTGTACTTGAAGTCAGTGGTGTATAAGGTGAAGAGGAAGGGAGAAAGCACAGTCCCCTGTGGAGCTCCTATATCACTGGCCACCACATCAGACAGGACACTGCCCAGACGGACAAACTGTGGCCTGCCTGTTAAGTAGTCAGTAATCCAGGAGATCGCTGCGTCGTTAACACCCATCACCCGCAGCTTCTCACCCAGTAGCAGAGGCTGAATGGTGTTGAAAGCACTGGAGAAATCAAAGAATGTGATCCTCACAGTGCCTCCTCCACCATCCAGATGCATATGGGCTCGTTGCAGCAGGTAAATGACAGCGTCATCGACTCCTAAATGGGGCTGATAGGCAAACTGCAAGGGGTCCAGAAACGTCCTCACCTGTGGTCTCAGCTGGTCTAAGACCAGTCTCTCCAGGACTTTCATCACATGGGATGTGAGGGCGATTGGTCTGTAGTCAGCTGGGTCGGATGGCTTCGACTTCTTGGGGACTGGAACCAGGCAGGACGTCTTCCACAGCATCGGGACTTTCTCTTGACTCAGACTCAGGTTGTACAGATGTCTCAGTACGGGAGACAGCTGGCTGGCACAGGTCTTCAGGATCCTAGGCGTGATGCCATCAGGGCCTGCTGCCTTTCGCTGATTCAGTCTTTCCAGCTGCCTCTTTACCTGGCCTGTAGTCACCATTGGATGGTTGATACTGGTGTCCTCGGTGGGGGAAGGGGAGGAGGAGGAGGAGGTGGGGGAGAAGGAGGGGGGCAGATGGAGAGGTGATGTGCAGGAGAGTGTGGGTGTGTGGGGGGCTGGGGGTGTTGGAGGGGTGGCAGGAGGTGAGCTAAACCTGTTGAAAAACTGGTTAAACTGGTTTGCTCTGTCCAGGCTCCCTGATGTTTGCCTGTCTTTCCCCTTCATCCCCGTGATGTGCTTCATTCCCATCCACACATCCCTCACACTGTTCTGTTGGAGTTTGGCCTCCAGCTTCCTCCTGTAGTTGTCCTTGCATGTCCTCAGCATATCTCGGAGTCCATGTTGCACTCTCCTCTGCTCCTCTCTGTCTCCAGACCTGAAAGCCCTCTTCTTCTTGTTCAAAAGTGCCTTCAGGTCGCTGGTGATCCAGGGCTTGTTGTTGGAGAAGCAGCTTACAGTCCGGGCTGGCATGGTGGTGTCCTCACAGAATCTGATGTACTCAGTGATGCAGTCAGTCATATTATCAATGTCCTCCCTATGTGGCTCACAGAGTACATCCCAGTCTGTTGACTCAAAGCAGTCCTGCAGTGCCTCAGTGGCCTCATGCGTCCACTTCCTCACTGTCCTGGTGTGCTTGGGTTGTCTTCTCACCAGAGGGACATACCTGGGAGTCAGCATGACCAAGTTGTGGTCTGACCTGCCGAGGGGGGGGAGGGCTGTGGCGTCATATGCATCAGTGGCATTGGCATATAGAAGATCCAGCGTTTTATTGTCTCTGGTGGGGCAGTCAATATACTGGTGAAAGTTATTTAAAGTTTTGTCCAGTGAAGCATGATTAAAATCACCTGTAATAACCATGAAAGCATCCGGGTGTTCAGTCAGTAGTTTAGCAGCGGTGGAGCTGATGGCTTCACAGGCTACCGCTGCATCAGCTGACGGGGGGATGTAAACAGCGATAACAATGGTGGACGTGAACTCCCTCGGTAAATAATACGGGCGCATTCCCACTGCTAGCAGTTCAATGTCTGGGGTACAGAGACGTTCCTTCACATTCACATGTCCGGGATTGCACCACCTCTCACTGACATAAAGTGCAAGTCCGCCACCCTTTTTCTTCCGACTTTTGGCAAAGTCTCTGTCTCCCCGTATCAAACTGTAGCCTGTAACCTCAACGCTGCTGTCCGGGATGTGCGAGTGCAGCCATGTTTCACTGAAGCAAAATATGCTACACTCACGGTATTCCCTCTGGGTCTTCACAAGCGCTGCCAGTTCGTCCGTTTTATTCCCCAAAGACCTCACGTTTCCCGTTATAATCGCCGGGACCGCTGGTTTATGTCTTCTCCCTTTTTCCTTCCGTTTGGCTCCAGACCTGCAACCGCGGCGTCTCCTCCGTAACTCCTGCGGGACCACAGGTCTGTCTCCAGGCAGCAGCACGGGTTTACACAGCGCAAACAGCTGTTCACGCGTGAAAACAATGGTCTCACTACTACCAGCGGCAAAGGTCCCGGTTACAAAGAGGAGAAAAAGTGGTAGAAAAACGCGGAGAAGGGTAACAAAACTAAGTCCAGCCATTGTCACAACTCTTACGAACAGATTGTGATTGATCAGAAAAACAAACGAAAAGAACAAACCGACAAATAAACGAAAGTTTAAAAAACACGACGGGAGCTGCAGCTACAGGCAGCCACCTGAGACGGCGCCATCTTACTTAATTCAGTCAGGTCGAGTTTCCATTACGCGTGTGAGGGACAAATCGATATAGATAAACGTGTATGTGCTGATTCAGATAGGGGTTATTGTTATTATTAATTCCATTTAAATGTGCCTGGAACTGTGGAAACCTGCCTGTGAGGTCTTGGTGACGTGTGCGCACCAAGTCAATTGCCTCCCTCTTCCACGGTGAAATCAAACGTGCGCCTCGCGCGCGCAGCGGATTTAAAGGCGAGGAGAGGAGCTCATTTGATTGGTGAAGATCTGACTCGGCTGTGTCAAACCCACTCCACGCCTTCTCTCCTCCCTCTATGCCATTTGCGCCGGTGGGAGGGAAGTAGGCGGGATGCGCCCCGCTGCGTTTCAAAGGAAAATTGCAAACTGCTCCTGGACACGCCTCGTTGGCGAAGCGAAGGCGAGGCGCAGGCCTGATCCGCTGCGCCTGTGCTAGTTTACGAAAATAGAGCCCATTGTGACAACAGTGAGCTGATCAGAAGTGAGTGAGTTCCTGAGCCTCTCTTCTGATTATCTAAATGTGTTATACAGTATACAGCAACCAAATCTAGCAAGGTTGGGTGGTGGGTCCAAGTGAGGGTGGGTCTTGGGGCATGGCTAAGATTGGTGACTGCTTAGTTGTGTCATCAAGTTACAGTGATTACAGTAAGTCCTGAATGCTGGTTTTTAAGGCTGTTTGAATACAGACGGTGTATTTCTCTGTGAAATGTGGTTTTGATAGTATTACAGTTTTGCTCAGTTGCTTCTCAGATCAGAATTAAAATTCTCATAACTACTAGTTCAACCTCGACAACATTTAGTCATTTGTACACATCACAGTAGCAATTTCTCATTCCTTTGAAGAAATTGCAAATGCTTTTGGATATGTATCAATTGCTTTCATACAATTCCCTATTATGAATGCTGAATTGTTATTCCCTCATTTCATTGCTTTAGTCATTACATACAAAATTGTTGAA
Source organism: Trachurus trachurus (assembly GCF_905171665.1). Taxonomy (NCBI): domain Eukaryota; kingdom Metazoa; phylum Chordata; class Actinopteri; order Carangiformes; family Carangidae; genus Trachurus; species Trachurus trachurus. The sequence continues at coordinate 23,710,078 of NC_139893.1, read as the reverse complement.
CTAGTGGTCAAAATCTCTCAAACCAATTTTAAATGTTGGGAGAACCACTGTAAATTCAAACATTTTGTAGGGAGAACAGCTATGTATAGACAGTAATTCAGCACTAAACAATTAAGCTTACATTAAGCTTACAGTGGGACAAGATCTTTTTACATTTAGACTTACAGCTTTACTACAGTACAGATTTACTCTATTGAGGTGTATTACAGCAGCCTAGTTACAGTAAAGATTTGCCATATTTACAGTATGGTACAGTACTGCAGCATTTTACAAGTGGGAAGCGCTGTTATTGTATTGTACTCTGTATGTTCAGTTACAATGTACTGCAATATTGTTTACAGTTATACACAGCTCTACCTAAAGTTGTTGTTTCTTATGTTTGTTGTAAATACGTGACTGTAGTGTATTTATCTTTTACACAAGAGCATATGTGAAACCTATGTATTCAGTGTCTTGTACTCAGTTACCCCACTAAAGACAGTAATGTGTAACTTTACTGTAGTTTTCACATGGCTATAAGTAGTGTATAGTGCTGTCTTGAGCATTGTCAGGTAGTGTCACCAAGGTCTGACCTTTTTGCATTAGACAACACTTACAGAGTAAACTGACATAATGAAAACATGACAAAGCCATTTTACTATCTTGATCATAAACAATGGTGTCAGGACTTGATGACAGTTCCATTGACATGAATACTTGCTTTTGAGGAATGGAATATCTATTTGAGCAAGTGACATGCTTTGCAGGTTATCCACTAGGTTTTGCAGTTTGTAGTAATTGAGAAATGCACTAACTGTTGTGCAAATGTTAATAGTGATATAGTGAGAAAAACACTAAAGCGACTGAGAAAAACTGTAATATAGAATCTAAAATCAAAAGAGACATTGACATCTGCCCTTCTACTGTATGGGGCCAACTACAGTAGGTCCACTGCATTATACTGCATTATACAGCTATGCTGTGGTATTTTTTACTGCTGTAGTTAATTCATGTACAAATATATCTACTGTCCCCATTGTAAGTAAATACAGTATACATTACATTATTAGAATACACATAGTGATACAAAGTCATACAAATGTAACTGTAATTCCTCACTGAAACACAACTGTCCTTTATTTATCCCTTAGTGATCTCTTTTTGCAACACAGCTTCCTGTTGTGTTAGTGATGAGGACACGACAGCTTGTGCAGCTGCGTCATTGTCATCGCAACAGAAGGAGTTAAAATTGGCAGATTTATTAAGTAATCACATTGTGGTGATTTCTATTCCCATGTGTCAGTGGCTGGTTTGATGTGCACGTGTCTATGTTGGGGGGAAAAAAAAAATGAAATGAGTCATCTGGGTTACCGCAATTTGAACATTTGCCAGCTAACAAACAGACATAAACATCAAATCGCTCAAGTGCATCAATGTTTAAATGACCAGGCTGTCAAAATCAGACCATGTCAGCATTGTGTGCTGTGTGTATGCTCCAACCACAGGGAAAAGGTGATGGTTTTACAGATAAGGATCCAGCCGCTATAGCAGCCACTGTTGCTGGGGCCCACGGTGTGTTACATCACAACAATCTCTGTGTGTCTCCTATTTTAAAGGGTTCAACAAAAACTATGATGATGCATTTCCTGCGGGGCATAGCTGTGCCCCGTTTCAAGCTGCTGAGGCCACAAAATCCACAGTTATATTGAATATGTGACCAGAAAACAGATGGAGTCTTTGACCTTCAAAGCAAATCAACTCTGCAGCAATGAACTGTATATCTGGGTGTTCAGCATCGACCCAGGAATGTTCCAATTGTCCTTCCCGAAATAGTCCCGACAAATATGTAAGGACAAGGACGTATTGTTTCGCTGGTACTGCAAGGGCTACTCGACTGCTCACAGCAAACCTCCTTCATTGATTGTACAAGCTGTGTTGGTCAAACCCCTGTTGAATCATGGCGGGAGGCTGAAAGCTCGCCCATTAGACTCACACTATGACGGTGTGCCAACTCCTAAGCAAGCTCAGGCTGATCTGTTAAGACAGAATTAGATTTCAAACAGAGTGGGAATAAATATTATTTTGTTCCCAGCAAGGCCCTGAGTGGTGCCTATGTGATACGACAAGCGTCTAATGGAAGCTTATCAGCTATAGCCAATGGCCTGCAAGGATTCTGTGTAATACCGCTGTTTGCTCACAATCAGCATTGTGTTTAATAAATGTGGCTGAATATTAACTAATCTTTTGATCTCACTTTCATTAGGCCACCCCAAGTGAAGTGGATTCTTCTCTACAAATTAAGCCCCCCTCTGCCACCGCCCACAAACCCTGCATCTTATACTCATGAGGGAAATGAGCAAGGACACAAATGCTCTTATTTAAAGATAACTGGTAAACTGCTTTAATTGGGCCTTGTTTTCAAAGTATCCAACTTTCTATGGGAGCGATGTTATTATGTTCTCTCTCTCTGTACTGGTTGCCAGACACCACACACACAAGCACAGAGTAGTTTTTTTCACTGTGCCAGATTTACTCCTGCAGTATTTTAGAACGTGTCATGTAGGACAGCATTGCTCCTGCCGGTGGGAGTACTATTTCATTCAGTGATGACATGTGCCCAATTATTAGGTCCTCCACACAAGCTCAAATGCTTCCCAGCCCACCTATGTCTCAGTGTTAACCAGCCACATACTTACAGGATGATCAATGATTTTTCCCCAAAGGCCAATAATGCAACACATTGTTAGTAACATTTCGATAACTGAGGCACTGTACTGTAACATGTGTTGTCCACGTGTCATGTATTCAAACAGACACACTATATACTGTGCACTGCCCACGTCCAGCTGTATATCTGTGAACCGTATGAGTATTTCAGCCTGTCAGTTCTGATCCTGTCACATCTACAGTTCTCTCAGCCATACATAAAACATGGAGATTTTGATTAGTCAATAGCACAGCAGTGATCCCATGGCTGCAACGAGACCACATTATTTTCTCTATCAATGCAATTTAAGGACACATTTAGGTCATAACTAATCAACTTTTATTCTCTTGCCTCATTATAGTATACCCTTAGCTCATAAACAAAGGACTGAATACATGTTCACCTGTTCACTCCCCCCATCGGGTCGGCATAATGCCTACTAATTATGTTTGCTCATCTATAAGCCTTAATTATGTTGGGAGCTGATAATTAGCTGGGCTAGAATATGTGCATATGTTTCTTTCCTATCAACCTGGCAGTAATAATGGCTATTTTCATCTCTGAGGAGACTTGGGTTTTCTGTGGAAAATACATTTTTAAGTACTAGCACTTAAAATAACCATATTTCTGCATTTCATACTCAAAGAGAATGAGAAAGGTATAATAGATAAATAGATAGTTTTCTATGTATGAACTGTGTTGTAGGACAACAGCAGGATATAATAGTATGCCCATGCCATTTACTATGCTCCCACTTGCTTAATTATTTAGCCAGGCTTAGGGTCCTTCTAGAAATCTTGTCTTGCACGTATCGATGGAGCTCTGTGAGAATGATGTGCAAGGGGACATACTGAGGAATGTTTTACTGTCAATGAAGAACATAGGTGATGCACTGTGTATATGGACAACGCTGAGCACATTCTAAAGGATAAAACATAATCATGCTGCTCTAAGAACAGGGCTCAACTGTTTGACTCCCAGAGGAAGTCGGTCATATTACAGGTTCATCACATACAGACATTAGGAATGGTGAGTTCCTTGGTGATGAGAAATATCGGAGAAACCTAAGGTGCGGAGCATTTTTCTTCACTGTTATGAAGTGGAGATTTCATTTGTGGTTGTGCATATAAATATATTTTCTGAAATCAGTGTTTCAATACACACCCAAAAAGATCATGAACAAATACAGAACAAACATCAATAAACAGACGTCTTTACCCCACTGAAGAGGCCAAATAGAGCCTGTCTGAATACCCAAACCGAGCACCATTATTTTAAGGCATCATTATTTCAACTCTCATTTTCAACAAAAACTGTGCATGAGCCATGACCATGAAACAAGAAAGACTAAGACTGATACTAATGGGGAAAGGATTTGGGGGTATGATCAAGGACAAGGATACTGGCTTGAGGTCCAGAGTCCAGCACCATAAACTCTTAAACCACCCAGAGCAAACCTGTACTACTCACATTTTGAATCAAATTCAATTAACTAACATTTGTAAATCAGCAAATCTGAATAAATAGAATGTGTGGGCCTTCAAAGCCACTCCAAGGAAAACATAGATTGGTTGGTTGTTCTGTGTTGTACAATACTGTAGATATCTGTAGTTTTTTTCACCCTGAGAGGTGTTTTTTCTGTTTATTTATTTTCTACTCTGCTCACCTAAAATAACCTCCTTTAAGGGTCAGCGGATAATGGCAAACACTCAGAGAGACTCATAAGTATCAGCTGAATAAATGGCTGAAAAAAGTGTATAGTCTCTTTATTGTGTGTGAAATGCCCTGTTGGGGGAGAGCTAAATATTCAGGAGTATTCTCTGTGAGGTTGCTGCTCTTCCTCTGGGAAGCCACAGCTGAGTGAAATGACGCTGATTCTTCAGCGGCTGCACATTCTCGCACTTTTCCAGTCCATCTATAATGCATCTGCAGATTAAATTGATGGCACACTTCAAGATCTACTAGACTGAGCGTGCATGCTTGTACCCTCACACACACACAAGCACCTCTCTATATACAAAAACGCACATACCTCGCCTCCCCCACCTGGCCGCATGACAAACACTCAAATGTCTCCCCCTCAATCGGACGAACGTCCACACCATCACATATGCAGTACACAGTCTACAGTGGCATTTTCCCTGGTCCCCTGCTGCACAGGGCTCCCTGGCAAAAAAAGGAGGCTCCTCTAGGGTCAGCACCCCAGGGACAGGCAATGTTGCCGGCCAAAGCTCTGCAGCCGAGATGGAGGTCACTATGGAGGGATAAGGGGTGAGGTTGGGGGAGTGGGGGAGGGTGTGAGGGGTCTGAGAGGGACAGACATGGTTAAAGGAAAAGGGTACACAGCAGAAATGCCAGCAGACAACACTGGTAAATGAAAATGACAACAAATGTCATCCAGTGGTGGCCGTCGGTCTCTTTTTGTTGTCTGCTAATACAGTGGAGCCACTGTAAAATGACTGTAGTGACTGTGTTCAACGGCACAGAGCAGAGTCACAACAAACAGGTACAGTAAAGGTCACATATCCAAATTGAATAACCTGAAATAAGTCACTAAATCTTGATTATATTGTCCCTCAGTGCAAAGCCTCCCCTGTTGGCTTTTTCTCTCACGTCTTCCTTTTTTTTCAGAGGCCTAATGTCAAAGTTACTAAACCAGAAAACTCTGGTCCTTTGGTTCTGCCCCGAGAGATTTAACTCAAACTCTGAGATTATTGCCTCCAGTGCATCTTTGCCTCTGAGAGATGTTCGCTGAACTAAAATCCCAATTTGCTTCATATTGTCCCTCACTAGCTGCATGTGATGATGATGATGTTGTACATCATGTTACTTGAGGTAAAAAAGGGTCTGCTAATTACCGAAGATGCATAAATGTACATCATATTTTGTCTTGGGTGGCAGACTGAACACCCTGGGGCTCAAAAGATGCAAGGAGGCTTCATATTTGTTTTTCTTTTTCTTCTTGCTAATGTGTTTTGCCAGCTGTCCAGGTGGCTGTTTTTTTCCCCGTCCCCCTTCTAGCAGTAGCATGTGCACATTTAGCATACATTAGACACCATGTTTGATTTTGCTATGCTTCAATTTTTAATGGCCTAGAGGGAGGACACTTGCCATAAATTGTGAAGACCTCTTTACCACCTACAAAAACATCCACCCCCATTTGCACCTTGTTTGTACACTGCCAAGAAAAAGTGGCAGGATTTCTTTTTCTCACAGAGACCTTGCACGTGTGTGTGCATGTGTGTGAGTGGGTGAGAGAGGATATAAGGACATGCACATTATTACTACATGTGTGTATATGTATTATTCTTATGACTCAGCCATGCAAGACTCCCAAAACACAAATGTGCATTATTATTGTTATTATTAATAATAGTATTAATATTAGTAGTACATTTGAAAGCAGCATAAAAAACCTGCCACTTCAAATCCTGCTAGCATCAGAAGATGATATGATGCACAGGTCAAGGTAAATTTACACTAGAAAATATCACAGATTTGGATGTGTTGAATCAAATTGTGTAAATCAGTGTTAGTGTTAAGCTAATTTGAAAAAATCCTACTGAGGCATTTAATGTAATATGCTAGGCTATGCTTTCTAGTCTGTTGTCTATTCCTGTCTTCTCTCTCAGAGGTGTAAATCCTCTGCTGCTCTGGCTGTCAATAATCTGCATTACTGAACGATAAAGTGGTATCATCCAGTGGGGTTTGGTTTTGACACCCATGTGGAGGTTTTATGTGGTCATTATCTGATTATTATTGTAACAGATGTGCTGACATAGTCCCACATGCTTGCAGCTATGAGTGTTTCTTTGCAACAAGCATCACAGTCAGTCCTCTGTTGGTTTTCCTTCCCAGCTTTCTAAACCAAAAATGGGACAGTTAATTAGTGTATAAATTTCAGCACTCAGGAATACAAAGGTGTACTTATTCCACACAGGAAGGTGGATTAGTAAAGTGGTCCTCACTCTCTCAAACAGAAATAAAGTGTGCTATTATTGCTGTTATTACTGAAATAAACAGCTTCTCTCTCACTCTCACTCTCATCTCTCCTCATCATTCTCCATGTCACTGTGGTGAAGGAAGATGCACCACAGCAGCAGCAGCTAGTTATCATCTGTTTTGCCATTGTTATTATCAATCGATCCATCTATCCATTTTCTGCTGCTTATCCAAGGTCAGGTCTCAGTGGCAGCAGGTCAGGCAAAGTTGTCCAGGGTTCCTCTCATGAGCAACATTTTCCAGCACCTCCTGGGGTATCCTGAGGTGTCCCCTGGCCTGATGAGATATACTATAATCTATCCCGTGTGTGTTTTGGGCCTACCCCGGGGCCTCCTCCCAGTTGGATGTTCCCAGAAGAACTCTAATGGAAGGTGCCCAGGAGGCCTGGCCTGCTAACCAGATGCCCAATGAAACTAAAGTGGCTCCTCTCAGCACAGATTTTTTTTTTTTTAAAGAAAAAGCTGAATCAAGTGCAATTGTTTTATCTGCTGCAGTTTCTAACCATGAAAAACTGAAAGAGAGGGCGAGAGATAAAGGTAGGTGGGTGTGCTGGACATGAATAGTGGGTGGATGTGAGTTTTAAAAAAAACCATGACAACCTGACACATCACTGGTGTGAAGGCAGAAGGACTGCTGTGTTGTGTGGAACTTGACAAAAAATTACATAAAGCAACTTTTACAGTTCAAGTATTATTTTTTTTAAGTACTAATTCTATACAGATATTTGTTGGGGACCGGTTTACCATTATGTATTAACTACAATTTAATTTAAAAGAAAATTAGCTTGCTTTGTTTTTAGACCAAAAACCTACACCTAAAACCTACAGTTTTTGTTAATGATGTTAATGATGAATGTCAAAAATAGACAAACTATCTCACCCTCGCTTCAAATGTACATGTAATTACAGTCACATACATGCTCCTGACAAATAAAACAATGCTGCCTCAATAGCATTTCTGCCAGATCTTGACAAATAGACAATAATGTTATATCTCTGTCAGGAGTGCTAAAATGATAGTGATCTAATGTCACCAGTGCTGAAAAGAAAACGTTAAAGACATATGGACTCTACAATCCATCTGAAGATAAAACAACATGCAACAAAAAACACCTGCTTGGCCAACACATGAGAAGAGGCAGACCAGTGTGCTGACTTTTGTCTGTTCGCTATCAAATTCCTCCCCTTAACGTTTGCTAACTTTCACTGTGTACAAGCACAACACACAATAAACTGAATCTAAACTGAAACCAGCTACTGATAGCACACAGCCAGACCCCCCTCCGCACACACACACACACACACACTTATCCAGCGAACACCCTTAAGCCACCACCTGCTACCAAGCCTCAACCCTTCCACAGCCCAAACAACAAACAATAAACCAATGTCATCATTCTCCTCCATTTCAGAACATGTGGCCCATGTGCCAAGAATACGCAACACCCATCTTTGTTGACATGTTATCTTAAAGTCAGAGCGTCTTTGATCAGCGGGATCAGATCTCAGAGGGGAATGTGATTAAAAGTGACATTCTGAATGCCGAAGAACTCTGGCAGCAGGGCGGATTTTTCACGCAGTGTGAAGTCGTAAGCTCATAAAAGACATACACCAGTGATTCAAAGCATGTAGCCCAAGCCCACTATTATAATACAGAACTCTCTCTCTTTCTCCTTTTTTTCTCCTCTTCTCACACTCCATGCCCTCACTCTTTTTCTCTCTTACACATGCTTTTTTTTATTCTCCCTTTTTTCTCTGCTGGGTGAATATGCGCTTTGCTGGATGACTTTCAAAGCTACTTGTTCCACTTTCTTACATTTATGCTAATTGGAATGCAAATATTGAGGTTCTCATTTTAAGCCGCTAGTTTTAGAAGAGGGTGTGGGGATGAATGACAGTGTATTGACAACCGTGGCTCACCACTCGGAAACCATCAGAGTTGGGAGGGATTTCCAGGGATGAAGAGTTGACAGTGGATGCAGAGGACAACCAATATGTTTCTCATATTGACTGAATAACATTTCACACTGCTCTATTTCTTGCTTCAATTGCACACTGTAAGCTCAAGTAGGGAGCCTTTGAAAGGGCTATATGTGCTGAGCCTGAACAGTGGGCTCTTTTACAGTAGGTGTGGTGTTCAATGTGTGCACACCAGCCTAATCTCTCGTCATAAAGGAGCACAGAGTAGGGGTTGCAATGAACTGAATAAGCCTTAAAGCTGGTGCTGATCAAATGGCTTGCCCAGCTAACACCTCTTAACACACACTTACCTGGGAGACAAGGTTACTTCTTTATAGTTACAGAATGCAAAATGAATACCGAAGCATATTCAGTTTGATTTTAGCATAGGTAGAGACATGCCAGAAAATGGCACGGAATAACTTGACATCTACATTGCTCTTGAGAGCAGAGGTGGTGATATGTGATGTGATGTACCTGCCATAACTCGTGCAGTAGACATCAATGTAAAAAGAGGAAGGAAACAGATTTCAGAATTGACAGGTCTACAGTGATATTAGATTTACAGCAGGGACTTTCATCCAAAACGGATTTACAAATGATGGACAACATTCAGTCTTCAGTACAGTAGGAAACATTGGAGCAAGCACTAAGCACTTAATCTGTTTATTAAGACAAAGAGCAGGGAGATCAGATGGAACACAGTTAGTGTAATCAACCATGGTAAAAAAATGTTTTGTGGGGTGTCCAATAGCTCACTGGGTTGGGCAGACGCCCCATAAACAGAGGCTATTCCTATTGCAGCGACCCAAGTTCAATTCCCCCAGCTGGCCTTTGCTGCATGTCACCCCCCTTCTCTGTCTCCCCAATTCCTGTCTCTCTTCGACTGTCCTGTCAGTTAAAAGCCCCCAAAAATACTGAGAGATGAAGAGGCAAGATTTAAGCCAAGATCTGCATTGAGCCTGTGGAATGACCTGTTTGATAGATGATAGATATTGCTGGACATCATCTGCATAGCGATTGTAGTGGTAGGCACCACTGTTATATTGAACACGGGGTTCTGCTGCACAGACACTCGTTTTAGCTTGTAGCCAATCGTTGCTCAAGCCTAGAGTATAAAAGTAGGCCGTGTCCCTCTTCCTGACCTCTCGCTTCCTGCCTCTTCGGCCCGCCCACTGACAGGTCGTTGCGTTCGCTGCTCACAGCAGAGCACAGGTAGGCGCTGTTTGTGTACATTTGTGAGCGTTGTTTTAATTTAACTCAAGCCGTAACTCCTTAATAGATCCGGCATCTCCGCCGCGGTCGAGGCGACATAATGGGTCGCTAACTGCCGCCGACCGGCGTGTAGGTGAGTCACTGAGAGATTTTGTTTTTAATTGTTGTAAGCCAGGTGCTAAGTTTTCTTTTCACTCCTCTCCCTTTAACAGCCGGCCGGTTGTATGGCGCGTGGTGGCCTACTCCCCCCGCCACGCCGACCCTCTTCACCCCTCTCCCTCTTTGGAGGGGACGCCGAGTGACCGGACTGAACCAGGGTTTTTGGACGCTAAAGCTAAGTAAGAAGAGCACTATCCGTCATGGATATTTAGCCACGGCTACATGCTACCGCTGCCAGTCTGCTGCTACTGCTTATCTGCCAGTCTACTGCTACTATGTTTCTGCCCTCCTTGCTGCTTCGGCTTGGTTCGGGGTCCTGTCGGCCCGACTGACCGACTTCCTTCCTGTTGCTGACCCTGCTCCCCGTTGCTACTGCGCGTGGTGCCGGTTGGTGTGTGTGCGTGTGTGTGTGTGTTTGGCTGCCGCTCGTGTGCGGTGCTACGAGCTCTACCAGGACTTTCAGCCACTCACTGGGACTGCGTGTGTATGTGAATGTAAACAAAATTTGGTCATATTGTTGTTTTTCATGTGATTAATGGTTTAATTTCATTTAGTTTCATTTGGAATTTATTTGTATTAGTTTATCGTTTATTTGTTTGTTTTTGTTTTACAGAGCCCTCTTAATTTTGTTCTCCTCTCCCCTCCTAGAGCTGAAGGCCGACGGTGGTGGTGGTGGTGGTCCCCCTGGGTGGTGGTGATCCCCTTGTGTGTGTGTGTGACCCCCGTTCAAGATTTATTTTGTGTGCACATCACGTTTTTGCTGTGTGAGTGGGGTGCTCACCTTTTCTTTTGGACTTCACCTTCCCCCTTTTGACCCCTCCTCCGGCCGGTAAGCCTCAGCCAGTAAACCCCCTTCTTTTGGGCCTCCTGTGTTTATTTAATTTAATTTTTGCAAACCTTGTCATTTTAAATAAAATTTAGTATGTGATCATTGAACTCCGTCTCCTACCCTCCCTGAGTGAAAGAACCTGAGTGTCCTTTGATAGGTGATAGTTGACCTTTAGTACGGGTCCTTGGGCCCTAACCCAAGGTGGCGTTGTTGGCGACAAATTTAGTATATAACATAGTATAAATAACCCTCGTATTGCCACACAGTGATATGCAAAACCATGCAAGCAGACAACTAAAGTGAAGGGGGTGGTTGATTTTGCAGCACCAGCACATTGCCTTGGGGCACTCCTGTGAGTATGTTTAGAACAGCAGCCTCTGACCATGAAATGACACAAAAAAAGAGCAAATCGTGAAGTAGAATTCAAATCAAAAAGGATCCACATTGTCCAAGATGCCCTTATAAGGGACAGGTGCCTGCATATTGTTTTATGTTGTAGGACTGTGACATGCTTGGCTTTTACCTTGACCTCAGCTGGCAGGCTGAGTGAGCTGCTTTGCCCTTGGTGAGAGAGGTGAACATGGAGAGTATGTGTCCTTTGCCACAGTAGACTGCTTGTCTCTGAGTGGTTCAAAGAACTGGCCACTGATGGCCACCACATTTACAGTAAAGAAACAGGCAAAGGTATGAGCTAAAAGGTTGAAGTCTGGTGGAAGTGGTGAAGGACTGAATAACAGTTTTAAGGTGGAAAGGTGGAATAATATCAGAGTATCTGTGATACTGCTGATGTTATCATTGTAAAAAGCAGTTTTGGCAACATAATGCTAGATGAGAAGGAAGACGGGAGTGACTGATAACCCTTGAGATCAGTGGGATCACTGGAATAATGCCATTTTCTCTCAGCAGCTGTGAGATCAGTAAACATCTCTCTGACGGCATTGGTCAGCTGAGAGTGAAGGGGGTTAGCGCGAGCAGACAGGCTCTGTGGCATCATTGACCTCTACAGGGTAAGTGACCAGAGAGAAAAAGTAGGTGGTAGACAGGTTGTTGAGGTTATGGCAAAACAAAACCAGAGGTGGTAGAGCACATGGCTGTAGTGGGAGGCATACAGTGAAGTAAATTAAATAATGGTTAGAGGCAGGACTGTTGGGTTTGCTTCTGTTCTTCACATGAAGTTTCAAATCATAGTGCAGGCAGCTGTCCGATCATTCTCATAGCTCTTCAATTGTGGGCCTTATGTCTGAAAAGGAACAAAAACCCTTCTTTTTTTTATCAAAACAGATCGATTTTCTGCTCGTAACCATTTAAGATTACAGTTTTGTAAGGTTACAAAAAGCTGAAGATAAAGTTACATTTGACCTTGAAATACTTGAACATTTCACTCTTTAAGTGGCTTTCTTGGATTTCTTTTTCACTTGTCAGATGAGGCTGTTACCCTTTCACATTGAGCACAAAGTTTACATTGTACATCAACTTTATCTGTAATTAGGACATAACAATAAATAATAGTGAAAATGTCTGCTGTTTTAGTGATTGGGCAAATACTACTGAAGCTGCAATTTTAAACCACTGTGTAAATTGTGTTGTGAAATTATCACAGATAACCCTGTGAGGTATTGAAGCACATCATCATCTACACATCAAATAGCCAAATAGCGTACCCAAAATCACAGATTAATTTATGTTCATTTTATTTTACCCCCAAGGAACACAGTTCTTCTGTTTCAGTTTTACCTCACCACATCCTTTCCATTATCTTAACTACTTCTGTAACAATGCCTGTAATTAGTGTTCATGTTGATTATTGAAATCATTTCTACATTACACCCGACATACTGATGGATGACCATATTGAGAGCAAAATAAAACAGTGTACAGTGATGATTCCAAGACTCTCAATAGAATGAGTCATTCAACTTACAGCCTGTGGTCATGTAATAAATGATAAACACCTCCAGGTATGGCAATTGCTGGCAAATGCTTGAGAACTTGAATAGCAATATGAGGTGAAATGTATTTTCTATACCCTTATTTGAGTTGTAGGTCTTATCATTTACTCTGTCTGGGCTCTTTAGAGGTCAAAGGATCAGTCTTAACTCAAATTAAACTGTTATTTTAACTGTTAAAAGAAAAAGAAATGGTGGTAAAGTAAAACTAAAGACCATATAGACGCAAACATAACAACATGGTGACAGACATTGCATCTCCAGGGCACAAAATAAATATATGCTACAATTTTTCTTAACAAGTGCATTATCCCTCTTCTTCGACAACCCTGACATAGTCTAGAGAAAGACACGAGAGCACAAAATAAAAGCAGCTGCAGTCAGTACCTAAAACTTCAGTAATTGGGAGTCACTTTAAAGAATCAGGGACAAGGTTGAAAAACAAACTTCAGTGGACCAGGAGGCCTCCTGGCTCTACTCATAACTGTACAAAGTCAAAAACCAAGCTGCCTTTTCTGAGTCACAAACAGCACTGTAACAACCCAGTGGCAAATAAACAACAGCTTCTCTACTGCACATTAGATTGAATACCTAACTTAAACTTTAGTCCTTGTCATTCTTCTGAACCCAAATAATGGCATATTTCAGCTTTTTTTCTTTGTTGTTGCCAAAACGTTGTTCATTTAAGGCTATAACGACTGATACAATTAAACGACAGGATAGGTTGACATGTGTCCTCATATCTGTATGAGTGTATGTTATCCTCTGCTCATTTTGTGTCTTGTGAAGGATCATCCCAGGGTGCTTAAGCACTTGAACATGAACAAGGTCATCCTCACTTCTTTGTACATGTTTCCCTGCTGTGGCCTGCACACTGAGCCTGGAATAAAGAGGCACAGAGAATTTAAAATGGAAGCTATAATAGACTATTAAAAATACATTTGCTAAACCAAGGAATACGGTTGACAACAGACCTATCCATTAAGCCCTCTAATGTGACATACAGTATAAACCAGGCATGAGGGCATTTCAGGGGAAAGCCCATTAAAAAGGCCCAGAACATAGTTTCATTTCATGTGTTTTACTGCCTCTGCTATCACCAGAGATTTTACTCTCTAAATACCTCTCTAAATAAAATTTACAATGTCTATCTGAATTATTTAATTACTTTCATTTTTTCATGTCCAAGTGAAACGCATTTTTCAAATAATTTGTTGATAGAGGTCTTTTTCCTGCCTTGAGATTCTGCCTCTCCTGTCACTTTTCTCTGCAGCTATTTCTCTCTCGTTCTCTGCCAGCCTCAAATGCCTCATAAGTGTGCTTTCTTTCTGATGAAAGAAGCCACAACATTGAGCCTGACACACCATATCTCTGTCTGTGTTGACCTGTGGGATGGTGGATCGGGGAAGATCTGTTCATTCAGGTGTAGAAGCTATTGAAAACCTGCAGGTATTACTGGCTGTGAAGGGGGTGAAAGGATACGTTGGAGAAATGATAGGAGAGCTTTGGACATGTAAGTATAAACACAGCATTACACTTCAGCTTCTGGGGATGTGCATACATATGCATGACAAAAAGATTTGTTTACAACATTTTCAGTGCATTTATGTCCACTGGAATAGGTGTACTTGTGGAAGTCAGCAGGAGATTGTCGTTCAGCTCTGCACCATGCTGTCAGCAGGAAGGTTCTAGTTTTTTTTTTTGTTTTTTTTTTAATCAACATTGTGTTTCTTCAAAAACCTATTTTTGCATGTGAATAGTTCGTTTGTGGAAATGAAGTGACAAGATGAAACATAAATAACTATCAATGAGACCATACTAGTGGTTCTGTGAGGCTGTATTTTATGATAAATTCAGCATACGAACATGCCAACTATAAAAATTCTGATGTGCTGATGTTCAGCAAGTATTAATATATATAAGTAATTTATTATGCATCTTTTTATATCATGTAACTTTGACAACATTGGTTCTGATGGGCCCAGCATTTAAATTCTAACCATCTGGCATGGCACAGACATATTACAGTGTAATATGTGTAGATAATAGTTGTGTAACTCTTGCAGAATGTTGTTTTGTTGTTGATTTTATATACTTATATTTGAACAATCTATTTGAAGATTATATTAATTTCACAGTTATGCTTCACACTTCATTAATATATACATTCCATATTTACTGCCTCCCTAATGTGAGGATAGCTCTCTCCTAAAATGAAAAAAATATGATTAATTGTATGTCGGACTAAATGGTTTTTATAGCAAAATATTTTCAGGCTCACTGCTCTGTGGGAGATAATATTAGAAACTATAATGTTTGAATATGGCCTAATTAAATTATATTGCTGGCCTCACTGCTTAAGTAGTAGAGCACCCTCATAACTCTTAAAAAACGGTCAGACTTTGCTGTTAAGTTGAATTAGTGTCTCCCTAACATGGACACAACATTGCTGTCTCTTCTGCAGCAACAATTAAAAGTCAGGTGTACAGTAGCACTTCACGTAAGTTGGTCATTTATACACTGCACAGACATTTCAGGGGCCACCTTCACTCAGCCTTCCCTGGTAAGCAAGTACAGTGTCAAGTGTATGTATGTTTTGTCGGTGCAAGCTTTCCCACACTTGAAAGGGAAGGGCTCCAAACTCTTTAAAACCAGACGCTGGACTTCACTCGGTGCATTTAACTTCTTGACTTTTATTTCACATTTGGCACAGGTGAAAAACCTTAGAAAAAAACACACATCCAAAATTAGAATGACTGTACCAGTATAGCACTGTTAAATATCACACACACAAGACTATAGGCGCCTCCGCCACTTTAGCTTTTAACTTAAACCACTCTCTTAACTGAAAAGGATTTTAGCAGTGGCTTCAAATAAAATGAAAATGATTTTACCAGTAGCTTTAAACAATATGAAATGGATTTTAAATGAAATGACAATTCAATTTAGTAAACCCATTAATTATCTTTATCTCAGACTTTTTGACTAAATCAAATGTTTTAACAAGTTTTTTACAGTGCATAGTTTAACAGTTTCTTTTATAGTTCACAACTTTACTGACATTTTACACTTTTATTTAAAGGCTTACCCTGTGATCAACTAATGATCTATTTTACTGCATTATTTTAACTTAAACATTTTTAACAGTGCATTTACACTGCGCACCCCAATATAACCACCTAGGTCACAGATTACGATTAGCGGAGCACTTCATGCCTCATAATGTCCATAAATAAATAAATTAAATAAGTGACCCAGTTAACAAGGAATAAGAAACAATAATACCGGCAGTCCTTTGAGTTTTAGAGCCTTTTCCTTGCCCGTTCCTCCATGAAGCGTCCGTCTACTCCCGACGTGCACACACAATGCCAACCTGTCCTGCTCAGGTGATTACTGAATCTGCAACACCTGTGGGCCGCTCGTGAGCGATTGCCGGTGCCGGTGTGCGTGCGCGCGCCCCGCCGCGCTCACAGCGGAGCAATCAGCCTCCACCTGAGGAGCAGGAGCGGAGCGCTCGGCGCTGCCTCTGACTCGGCGCTGCCTCTGACTCGCCGCAACACCTCCCACTCGATCTTTCCATGGGTCCTTGGGAAGATCGTACAGCCTTCAGGCGAGCCCAAGGCTGAAGCGTCAGTAGTCTTGCTTGTTGTGGCCCTCTATGGGAAGGAGGACAACGAGACGTCTGACATCCCTGTGCAACACAGTTCCTTTCCTGCCGATGGCCGAGGGATCTTTGATAGTCGGTCCAGTCCGTCTGGAGCTGTTGACCGGAGCACAATGGCTTGAAGAGACTTGAACGTTGACATCTCTCACGATACCTTTTGAGTCAGGATTCACGCCAACGACTCTCCCAAGCTTGAATTGCCCTCTCAGCGCATTTTGGTCACACAGCCAGACTATGTCCCCAACGGCAACGTTTCTTTCGGCGGTGTGCCATTTTCCTCGCACAAACAGGTTTGGACCAGCGAGCTGACTCCAGGACTTCCAAAAGCGGTCGACTTGGGCTTGCATCTCCCGCAGTCTTCTGTATGGGTACGTGGCAAAGTCGAATGTCTTGAAGTCCCCGCTCTGCGAAGCTCGACCAAGCAAGAGAGAGTTTGGTGTGACATATTCAAGCCGGTCTTCCAGGCTCTGAGCTCTCACATCTATGGGACGTTCATTGGCAAGGTTAGCAGCTAGTTGAAGTACTGTCAGGAACTCACTGAAACTGAGGTTCGTTCCCTCCCCTAGACTTTGGAGCGCCCTCTTAGTGACCCGCACTGCAGCTTCAGCGGCTCCATTTCTGTGTGGGGAATCAGCCGGACTGATTTTCCAGGTCCACTCAGTCTGATGCTTAGCAGCAAACTCCTCCAGGTTGTCTTTGTTTTGTTCCCTCAGGAAAGAGTACAGTTCCGCCAAAACGGGTTTTGCACCAACGAAATTGGTACCAGGGTCAGACCAGACCTTCGACGGATGTCCTCGGAGTGCGGTGAACCTCTGGTAAGCGAGTAAGAAGCTTTCCGTCGACAGTGTGTTTGCCAACTCTGCATGGATGGCTCTGCTTGACATACAACAAAACACCACTCCCCAAACCTTCATGGACACCCTTTTTTTGATGTCATCTCTCACATGGTAGGGTCCGAATAGATCGACGGCGATGAACTCGAATGGGGCGGTAGGTCTTGTTCTCTCCACGGGTAGGTCACCCATCACCTGTTGACAAGTCCTGGCTCTTGCCTTCTTGCACACGATGCATTCGTCAACAATTCTTTGGGCGATTCTCCTCCCTCTAATGATCCAAGCCTTTCGTCTCATCCTTAATAAGGTCCCCGCAACTCCGTCATGTCCTATGCTGTGGGCTTCACGAGCCAAGAGGGTCGCGATCCAGGCCTCGAAGGGTAAGAGAGGGACAGCTTTGCCATCCTCCCTGAAGTGCTGGACCCTCCCACCACACACCAGTAGCCCACTTGTCACATCTCTGTAAACGACCAGTCTGTCTGTGGTGGTGTTTGGAAAAGTCACATGTGTTTGTGCCGCTAGGCAAAGGTCTCTGAAAGCGTCCCGTCTCTCGCTGACCGTTACGATGCCCGCCACAGCCACTGCCTCCCACCTTGACCTGTCCTCAGTCTTGACCCGCAGGAACTTCTTTGCAGCTCTCCATACCAATGCCACCGTCCTGACCAACCGTGTTAGATTGCTGAAACGCCGTACGTCGACTAGACCCAGGACTGTCAGTCCTGCAGGTGGCCTGCTTGACATCTTCTGGGTTGAATGCTGGCCCCGCCCTTGTTCCTCTTTCAGGTTGGTTCTGTTGAGAACTGCAACAAATGACTTCTTTTGGATTTTTTCGATGTTTTCTCTTGCTGCAACAGCAACATCCTTGGCGGATTTCTTCGGCCACTCACCTTCTGGTAAACTTAAGAACTTTGGACCTGTCTGCCACTCCGAGTCGTCAGTCAAGTCTTTGGGGCCGGCTCCTCTGGTTATGAGGTCTGCCACGTTCGATGTCCCCGGAATCCACCACCAATCTTGGACGTTTGTGCTGTTCTGTATCTCCCCAACCCGGTTAGCAAAGAAGGTTTGATAGCCGTAACTTTCTCGCTGTATCGCTCCTAAGACGGTCTGGCTGTCCACAAGATGATACCACCTCTCCACCTGGATCCTGCAGTGTCTTTCGAAGTAACCCTTCAGCCGGGCAGCGAAGACGGCTCCACACATTTCAGCCTTTACAGGATCTCCCTTTTGGTCAAGAGGGGTCAACTTGGCCTTGGATTCAACCAGCCTCACGACTGTGCCCCGGCTGCAACTCCAACGTAGGTATAACACAGCACCATAAGCCTGCTCACTGCCATCAGAGAAGGTGACGCCACAAGGTTTCCCGCTGGGATCTGGTGGTGTCAGGGACCTGGTGAATCTTACCCTGCCAAGCTCAGCATACTCCTCCAGGAGCTTGATGGCATCCTCCCGAAGCTTGTCCGACAAGGCAGCATCCCATGTGTCCTTCGCTGAGCAGTGTTGGGCTTCCTGGAAAGCTCTCCGGACCAGGATTGTTCCTTTCTGCTTCGCCGGGGCTACCAGGCCCAGTGGATCGTACAGCCCTGCAACTTGGCTCAACAGCTCTCTCCTGGTGAGTGGGTTCGGAGTTTGTGGCCGCACTTCCTCCTTGAGCAGATTCTGGCCGAGTCGCAGCTTTTTCTTCTTCTTTGAGAAGTTTACGCCGACCATGACGTGGAGCTTGTCATCGTCAAGTGTGTATCCAAGGCCGAGGGCTTTGTTGTCATCCTCAGTGAGCTGGTTTGGCAGGATTATCGTCTTGGGCCCTGCCTCCTCACACTTGGGCACTCTCCTCCCACTTTGGTTGGAGTAGACCCATGGCTTCATGTAGAACCCCCCAGCAGCCAGGATCCGCTCAACATTAGATGTTATGAGTTTGAGCTGGTCCAGGCTGTCGTGAGAGGTCAAGATGTCATCAACATAGGCGTCTTGATGCAGCACACGATTTTCTTCCTTGAGATGACTGAACTGAGGTAAGTTAGCTGTTTCACGCATGGCCAGTTGAGCAATGCATCCAGCAGGTTTATCTCCAATGTTCACTCTCGTTATGGCATAATCTTCTATTTGGTTTTCCTCAGAGTCCCGCCAGAGGAACCTGTGCAGATGGACTTCTTCATCCTCCAGCCAAACAGAGTTATACATTTTCCTTATGTCACCCAAGGCCGCAAAGACTCCCGCTCGGAACCTCAGCAAGACAGCACGGATGGGGTTGAGGACGTCCGGACCTTTAATGAGGAGGTCGTTCAGGCTCAGGCCTCTGAATTTTTGGCTGCTGTTCCACACAAGTCTCACTGGAGTAGAGACAGAATGTGGATTTGGGGCAATGAGATGACTGATATACCACACTGACCTGGTCCAGTCTTCCAGCACTTTCTTGGACAGCTTTACTGCGGCCTTACGTTGGACCATGTCATGAACCTGGGCGGCGTAGGCAGCTTTCCACTCTGGCTCCTTTGCCAATTGTTTCTCCGTCCTGAGGAATGTGGCTTCCACTGCCTTCCTATTGTCCGGCAAGAATGTTGGTTCCTCCGCCCAGGGATACTTGGCATGCCAGTGTGGTGTTTTGCAGTGGTCGTCTTCAGTCACATATCTTAATCCATTTCTCACCATTTCCAATTCTCTTTCCTCTGCGAGTGACATCTCCTTGCCTCCTGGCTGACAATTCCCACAGCGGCAACCTCCACACTTGGGCTCACAAGCAGCTCCTATGCTGTCCCACTTCCACCATTTCAGAAAGTCTCTGTTAGCGACTGCAGTGTCTGCCTGGATGGAGGGGGACCTGCAGGAGTCTGGACCTCTGAGTTCTTTGTATTTCACCGCTGCGGCTCTCATCGAGCGAGCAAAGTGAGTCTTGGAGGTGTGGGCCGTCACAGTGGCTTCTTCGAAGAGGTCAGGGTGCGTGCCTCCAACAGTCTTCCCAAGTGGGCCATCCCAGAGGACCAGGTCCCCCACGGAGCGGACTTTCTGGGGCACCAACCGTCCTTCCTTGTGACTGATCAGAAGTTGGACCTCTGTGGGTCTCTTCAGCTCATGGAGTAGAACATCAGGGAAAATTTTCTGCAACTTCCTCGCTGGCACATGCCTGTGAATTTCGGCGATCCTGTCCAGCCCATAACACACCAGCTGGTGTGCCTTCAGATTGCCCTTGGGAGTGTTCACACGGATCTTTAGCAGATACCGTTTGGTCTCCACCGAGACTTTCATCCCTCCAACTCCATGGACCACCAGGGTGACGTTTTCACTCCGGAGGTTCAGCTCATCCGCGGCCTTATGCGTGATGTAGTTTGTGTCAGAGGCCAGGTCAATCAGGGTTCCGATCCTCTGCCCGGCATTGGCAGTGACGTTAAGGAGCATCATGATGACGGGGAACTCCCGCAAGCCACATTCCACCAGCAGACCCTGCTCACTTACTGCAGAGTTGCAAGATCTGGATATCGCATTGCAGAAAGCATCTCGACACTGCCGGGCCAGTTCTGGTGACAACTTGGAGAGGAACTCCTCCTGCGCCTCTGTGCATCTCCTGCTTCCACTTCCGACCTCCAAGCCAGATTTAGCTGACCTTTGAGGCCGATTCTGGGGCCAATTCTTGGTTTCAGCGAAAGGACAGAGATAGTAATGGTGCTGGCCTTTGCACTCCGTGTTCCGACACAGGAAAGAGGCTTTGCAATGTCCATCCTCACCATGAACCTCTAGGCACCGATCGCAAGCACCAAGCTGCATCACTGCATTCCTCTTCTCTGAAGGTCTCAAGCTGGTTCCCCCTCAGTGGCCTCTTCCAGCTTTGTTTGAATCATTGCAGCTTTCCTAGTCACCAGCTTCGGGAGACAGAGCTGCAGCTCCTCCAGTCGGCAGCCAAAGTCCTCTTGTTCAGCAGGTGGTGCCCAGTGGCTCCACTTCGAGTGAGCTTCTTTTGCTGCCTTGACGAGTGAGTCTAGATGCTGTAGCATGAACTCATACGCCTCGACGCTCACTCCGGGCTTGACAGAGGAGACACACTCACACTCAGACTCCGCCACTCGCAGAGCCAGGGACAGTTCAGTTCCTCCGAACTTGGACCAGAGGACTTCTTTTATCAGGTCCTTAACCTGCTTCGACTTCTCCTCACACTCCCTCGCTGACTTCTCTATGTCAGCCCTCTGCTGCTCATTTAGCCCAGGTACGTCCTCTGCATCCTCCTCGTTCACTGCGATGTAGGCTGCCTCTACTTCGTCGTTGGCCTCCATAACCCTTGAAGTCTCCACTGTGAGTTTTTTGAAGCTGTCCTTCAGTTCCTCTTCAGACATCTCTGCATGGGTTCTGCTAATATGATTAGCCATCCGGGAAAAGAGTCTCTTTGCAGTTGTCCTCCCTGCTCTCATCTCCTCCAGTGCCTCCGTGGCAGCCATATTGGTTGGTTGGTGCACGCCTCCTGGGATAACACACAATGATTCCCTCGCTGTCCAGACCTGGTCCCGGTCTCCACCGTGGGCGGTTTTTCACTGTCAAGTGTATGTATGTTTTGTCGGTGCAAGCTTTCCCACACTTGAAAGGGAAGGGCTCCAAACTCTTTAAAACCAGACGCTGGACTTCACTCGGTGCATTTAACTTCTTGACTTTTATTTCACATTTGGCACAGGTGAAAAACCTTAGAAAAAAACACACATCCAAAATTAGAATGACTGTACCAGTATAGCACTGTTAAATATCACACACACAAGACTATAGGCGCCTCCGCCACTTTAGCTTTTAACTTAAACCACTCTCTTAACTGAAAAGGATTTTAGCAGTGGCTTCAAATAAAATGAAAATGATTTTACCAGTAGCTTTAAACAATATGAAATGGATTTTAAATGAAATGACAATTCAATTTAGTAAACCCATTAATTATCTTTATCTCAGACTTTTTGACTAAATCAAATGTTTTAACAAGTTTTTTACAGTGCATAGTTTAACAGTTTCTTTTATAGTTCACAACTTTACTGACATTTTACACTTTTATTTAAAGGCTTACCCTGTGATCAACTAATGATCTATTTTACTGCATTATTTTAACTTAAACATTTTTAACAGTGCATTTACACTGCGCACCCCAATATAACCACCTAGGTCACAGATTACGATTAGCGGAGCACTTCATGCCTCATAATGTCCATAAATAAATAAATTAAATAAGTGACCCAGTTAACAAGGAATAAGAAACAATAATACCGGCAGTCCTTTGAGTTTTAGAGCCTTTTCCTTGCCCGTTCCTCCATGAAGCGTCCGTCTACTCCCGACGTGCACACACAATGCCAACCTGTCCTGCTCAGGTGATTACTGAATCTGCAACACCTGTGGGCCGCTCGTGAGCGATTGCCGGTGCCGGTGTGCGTGCGCGCGCCCCGCCGCGCTCACAGCGGAGCAATCAGCCTCCACCTGAGGAGCAGGAGCGGAGCGCTCGGCGCTGCCTCTGACTCGGCGCTGCCTCTGACTCGCCGCAACATACAGATAAACTGTGACAGTGTTTTTCAACCACTGTGCCGTGGCACACTAGTGTGAGAGTTTGTCAGGTGTGCCTTGGAAAATTATCAAATTTAACTTAATTGATCCCAACTAGGGGTGCACATTTTGAATTTTCTTTCAGACCGATAACCGATGCTCATAAGCGATTATAACAATTAACGGGTAAGATTCAGCACTCCATTGGGTGTCTGTGACTAGGCTTGTGCTGACTGGCCGGTGCTCTATTGGCGATTAAGAGGATGATCGATGATGTGTGTGTTTTTTTGTTGTTTTTTTTGCTGATAATTATACACGCTGCTCCGGCTGTGCGGCGGCACATCCACGCCAAAACAGCAGAGCGCTCCTCTAGGTCGTCTGTGAAGTTTTAGCATGTATTACATTATCTATGTATTAAATGGCTAATCATAATGTGTCATCCTCATAAATAAGCCATGAAGCGATGCAGTAGGGGGAGGGGGGTATGCAATTTGTAGTAGCCTACCAATGTGTTTATGGTTATTTATGTAAATAACATGTCCTTTAAAAACCTAGGTGCAGCAATGGTGTGTGTTTTCCATGGATGTATGGTGTTTTCATAAACACAATACATTGTAGCTGAGCTAACGGAGCTAATGGAGCTAACAGGTAAACAGATACCTACACGTGGTATCAGAGCGGTGCCTGTACTCCAGTAACTACTGGCTGATAACGATGTCTCCATTTTTGCCAAGTTTTTGCTTGCATCATCCTGCAAATGCATGCGAAAATATGCAGTGGCCGAATTTTGAGTGAATCTGAAATTTATTTTATTTTATTTACGTTTAATTCAGTGAATCTTTTGTGTACCATCTAGAGGGAACCCAGTTTGAGAACCACTGCCTTAGAGCATAACTCACTGTGTAAAATAATTTCTAGTTGATCTTTTTAATTACTTATGATGCACAGAGCCGGCGAACACATTGTCACACCATGAGAGGCTAATGTAAACAAAATAATAGTTTATTTTTCTTACAGTCTTCATTGAGCAATTATTGACACTCTTGTGTGTGTTATATTTGTCAGGTCAAAACACATCACATGTACGAAAAAAGAAAAAAGTCAATAAAACTTCTGATTACTGATTAATCACACAACAAGACTTACAAACACATGTAATATAAGTGTGTATGAGGTGAGGTGTGAGAAATAAAGTGTGAGAAAGCGCAAGCCTGCTGATATACACCTGGGGGACATGAGATGTCCATGTGTGTGAGGTGTCACTGAAAGAAACAGTATGGAGGTATGTGTGAGATATTTACTGCCACTGTACAATTCAAGTAAATACTCTTTTTGGCAAAAGGCACAAGTTTTATACTAAGACCGCATTATAGTACTGTTATAATTTAATTTTTTTTTTTTTAAGTATTTATTTTGGGATTTATTCCACAGGACAGCTGTAGAGAGAAGAGAAAAGGGGAGACAGAGAAAGGGGGAACAATATGCAGCAAAGGGCCACTGATGGAATCAAACCAGGGCTGTTGTGGCTATTAGCCTCTGCGTATGGGGCGTCTGCTAACCACCCGGCTAAATAATGTCCTGTTAATATTGAATTTTACTCCTAAGATTTAAGGTTACATTTCACAGGTCGAAATTCAAACACAAGTCAAATTAGTAAACTTGTGAATAGATAATCCCTCATTTCCCAGCACTGCCACTGAGTGTTGACAGGCAGATGTGTGGCAGTTCATTCACACCTGTCAAACTAACAACACTATAATTAAAGGTACAGTATGGTGAGACCAACAAGTCTCCCCTCTTCCGAATAGAGATAGAATTTCAGGTGTGTGTGTCGTGCTGGGCGGTGGTCCAGTCGCTCTGAGCCCTATCAACCAAATTATTGATCTGGTCACCGATTCATGACAGTAGGTTGGTGTTGTGTGGGAGTAAATGATATTACTATATCTGTCTGCTTGTCAAACCCTTTCCTTATTTCTTACCTCATGTAGCTGTCAACAGCCTGTGCTCTAAGCGTTTTATTTTGCTTATTACAAATTAGGTGATAGTGTAAAGTGCACAAAACATTGCGAGGAATTGTGGGATTGGTTGACTTTATGATTTGTATTGCAACATTACACTCAATAGTACTGAGTAACTTGGATGCACTGCTGTGTCACTCACTCAAAAATAAGTGCTAGAGAACTGCTATGAAAAGATGGAACATATTGTCCTCCTGACAAGACTTTACTGGGCCTAGGGTGTGCGATGGCAGATGCATCACAGACAATGAAAGAAAACAATATAAATGTGTTAATATCTGATTCATTTGTTGTTGCCACCTGATTCCACTGGCTCAGGGAAATAACCCAGTTCAATGAACCAGATCTTCCATCAGTCCACCACCACTGACCAAATTTCCATTTCAGAAATATTTGTTCCCGTCAGGCTCTGTGAGCCTCTGAGTCTGTCCGTCTGCCTGACTGTCTTGAATCTCTGTAAATACGCTCTTTATTTTAAAAGAGCAGATTCAGGTTAGTCCTTCCACCAGATACCTGCTGTTGGGGCCTTTCCTGATTGTTTTGTGCAGGGAATCATAATGTGTGATAATCCTTTGACAGCAGGGAAAAAAAGATATGTGTATATATGCAGTATATGTTTTATGTGATCTGAAAAGTAGGTTTTGATTATTCCCAGTGAAGCGCTGCCTCACCTGTGATCTCAGAAAAAACATGTTTTTTGGAAAACTGAACAGAAATAATCTACGTCTAAAATACGACTTTCAGATGAGAATGAACAGCAGGGGTGTGTCACTGACTCATCCCATCATGTTTGCCAGTGATGTCTAAATCTTGAGGCTATATGATAATTTAGTGAAACACTTTGAAGTAATTATTCTCCTGAGTATAAAAGACATTGAAATGTATGTTCTGGTAACACCTTAAGCCACATTACTGGCAATGTGGATGATTATCAGTTTACATTACAATATCTCAAATTATTTAGTGGGTCAGTACAAAAAAAAGTAGGCTATGCCTTCATTATCTCCAGATGATAAATTGAGCTGAATCTGTGGTCCTACTGTTCATATACCTTTAATACTACCTGTAATTCTCATCACATTCCAGCAGTTTGTGGTTGTATGTAGTAGCATGCTAACCCACCACACTAAGACAATTAACAAACTGAGAATTATACTTGCTCAACAGCAGTTGAGAGCCTTCAGGTTCTGGACTCAATAATTCCACACCATCACCATCACCTCACTGAATCCTAACAGTGAATTACCTGCTTGTCAGTTACATGTAAACCTGCAAACTGCAGCACAGAAACAGGTAACATGTCAACAGAAGCGCTGATAAAAAAAAACACACCCAAAAACACTGTAATGAATGTGTATAAAGAATAAAGATATAGTTCCCTCTGTTCCAGTAAGCCAACCAGTGTTTTTTGTAGCTGATGCTTTGAAACTGCAGAGCCTAATCTTTTACAACACTGTAATTAATAGTTTTATGCTTGCAGACATATCAGCCAGACTGAGCTGACAGAACTGTCCATCCATGCCCTGCTATATTTCACTAGAGCTAACAAGTAGAGTTTTACTATAAGTAATATGTATTGTGTGTATTGTGTGCCAAAATGTTTTTGGTGTGGCTCATATTTCTCTAAAATATAGAGAAATGCTTTGGATCACTATATTTCTCAAACATTAACTTGAGGCTTTGAGTCATGATACCATTGTGTCACTTAAATTAAGGCAACAAATGTTCCCTGTTGTATAGATAACGTCATTCAGGGGGAGGGAATTTGTTGTGGCCTTGACATAAACTTCAGTAATACCAGTTGTAGAGTAGTTTGTCTGGCTCTCCCAGTGTGATAACACTCACTGTACAACAATCTGAGCTCCCTGTCTGCAAAGGTCAGGCCGACATGAACTGAACAGAAAAATAACTTTTTTCAGTGACACTCTTTTAGACATGCAGTTTACAGAAAGTTCACCAGATATTTGCTTCTTTATGTAGTAAGTCAAAATAAGTCTCCAGTCCAGATACGCCTCTGCTCCTGACCAAAACTTTACGACCACATCAGTGCCATTTCCTCTGCTTACCTGGGTCTCTTGGAATTGATTTTACAATTTTATTGAGTGCCTCTGGCTGTATCAAAGAACTTTTAATCCTCAACAAAGCAAAGTCCTGAGCTCAGATCTTTTACCTACAGCCATTTTTGCATCTCTCGAGTCTAGACTGGAATCAAAAGGTCATTAGGATTTTCCCTGTGGGTTCCTTAATGGCTGTCCAGCCATTACAAAACAAGGAGATCAGTGGGGAGATGAACTGACTGAGATCAGTACCTTTTTAGAGGGTCAATAGGTACAATTCACTGCTGCCCTGTACACAAATAAACTCATAGTGTATCTCTAGGATTTTTGTGATCAATATGACTCGGTGGTTGCTTGACCAGGTGCTGGTATTTTTGGTTTTCAGCAAATCAACAATGGCACATTTCAGCAACAATGAAGCATTATTGATGCATTTACAGTCGTAATACTGTATCCATTTTCTCTGATCAAGGATCCATTAATGCATCTGGCGGTTTGAATGAATGTGTATTGTGTAGGCTGATGTACTGCACGATCCTGAATGCTACACAATATGTGTAAAGTCAGAATCAAAATTACTTTATTCGGTAAAGACAAGAATGGATGAATATTATGGTTGAATATATGATTATATTGTAATGATACAGTGGTTTATTGCTGTTGATTAACCATCATCACATTTGAAAGTAGTGATAGTGAATACATTCACAGAAAACCAAATAACAAAACAGACTCTCCATAACAATGTGTTGAGAAATGATTATGACAGCCCTCATTCAGTATTGATGAATTCAATATAACAATCAATACCTGACACCTGGTTGAGGTAGTGCTTGTCTTTTTGTTTATGACTGGAAACAATATACAAAATTAGCTGAAAGTGATCTTTTATGATTTTACTGAATATGTTACTTGAATAAATTTCTTGATTAAGTGGGATTATGAAGGACAGTTTTCAATGTGTTTATGAAAGAGACAGAAAGAGAGAGAGAAGTGAGAACTGGATAAATCAATGCACTGTGCTTTTTCATTCATTATTAAGCTGTGGTGGCATCAATTAGACTCAGGCAGAGGACATCAGTAGAGTGGGTGGTCCTTCAATGTGGCCAGGACATATGTTTGTCCAGACTGAGGTCTCATGTGATCTAGACCTCTCTCATGTGCACGCTTATGATTGTAACCATGAAAACAAAATGTTCTTTATTAGTAAGAAAGTATTTATGGAAACCCAAATTTCAGGTGACGCTCCTATAGGAGTGTGCAGTCAAAGTACTGTAGGGGTTGACTGACAGATCAAATACGCATTGTATGACAGCATTATCAATAACAGTATATTGAGTCAATGTTTAGTTTTATATGAAGCTTGACATATGGTGTAAGATATATTATATATTTTGTCTAGCAGCAGTGGACAAAGTGTCTCATTTATGGTCCCTTCAGGTGACTTTTTAAGATTCATTTTCATCATCATAATTATAAATACTTTTAAATGGCTTTTAGTCAGCACACACTTTAGTCACTGGTTTTGGGCGCCAAATGAATGTGGTTTATTGTAAGTCATTAGTACTTGTTTGTATAAGGGGATGACATTTTTTGACAGAGGGTAGAAAGCCGTGAAGACCGTGTTTCCTGTCAGCCCGCAGCATGTCTTCTACTGACTCAAGGCTATGATGAAAGGTCAGTTGTGGGCTAACAAAGGCAAGGGTGAGAGGAGGAAAAACACGAATTAAGCATTACACACCGTGGGCTGTGTGACCACACACATATTTAATAACAGTCCACCAGGCATAAAGGCAATGTGGCCATGGGGGAGAGGAAAAGGAAAAATAAATAAACACACTCACACATGTTCATGGTTATTTTTCAGACCGCACAATATCCAAAATCGTAATATTTCTGTTCCCAAAAGGCTCAGGACTGGGTCCGCTGCGGGGCTCTGATGTTGATGTGAACAAATTAAAGAAGCAATCTGTGACCTCCTTTATCACAGCTATTTATTTTTCATCTTTGCGCTCAATGTTGTGACATCTTTGAACTGATCATCTGTCCATCAAAATTACTTCTTAAATTTGCAATTCTTATTTGTTTCATTTCAAGGGTATTAGATATTTAACGTCCTGTTCACCAGAGCATTTTCCCAATATGTATGCATGGGTGTTTACAACTGCAAATAAAAAAAGCATCCATGAACTGGAAAAAGACTGCTTTGAATCAATGAGAGTTTTTGAAAATGTTGCAGATCATTACTTAGAGCTGCAACAAACACAATGACACATCTATCTGCTCCATCTATTTCAGTGTTCAGTTTTCAGCCATTCCTCTGTTTGCTAAAACATGCTGTTTTGAAGTCATTTAATCTTGCTTTATACCTACAAGGTATTCATGTTAGTTATCAAAAATACACTGAATATTTATTAGAAGTGGATTTAGCATCTTCATTCATTCTCTGACTTCACAGGATTGCTCTCACCATCCAGTGAATTTTAATTTTTCATTCACTGTTTTACACCGATAAGTTGCTCTGTCAGGCGTACTCCTTTCTGCCCTCCCTCCGTCTTCTTTATTTTTTATTTATTTATTTTTTTTGCATTTGATCTTTCTTGCTGTTCTTCACACTAATTTTTCCAGACACTTTACACACACAACAGAAAGCCTCGCAGCATTCTGTTTATGAATCCACCGTCATGAGTGCATGCTGATGCCAAGAAAGCTATTTCTTTGAATGCCGTAAATGCTATTATCAAAAGTGGGGTGTATTTCATCAAATTGCTTGCTGACTGGGAATAGCCGGGAACCAATGACGGATCCTGGTAAGTCAGATAATGTGGTAGCACAGAAGCCAAAAACGCTGCAGTTATTGTGTTTGACAGGTTCTAATAAGAATCCTATCTTCCTGTTGTTTCCAGACAGAGAGGGGGAAAAAAAAAAAAAAACTTTTTACCTGTGATTGGAATGAAAGCTTTGAGGTGCGCTGTGCATTTCCTCTTTCATTTGCTTTCTTCTTCAGAGCAGCTGAGTGCTTATGACACACTCCAATGAGAGCTTCACATTCACAAAACTTCTTGCCACTGACGCTTTCATGCCATTACCTCTCGTTGCTGAGACATCAGCGACAGGGCTGCGTCAATCCTGCCTTTGACGCTACTCTGAACACCTTTTCTGTTTCTTTGTCACTCCATTTTCCCAGCTCTTAAATATCCTCTCTTTCACACCATGAAAAACAAGTTAAGCATTATAATTGAAGCGTCCAGTGGTGGAAAGCACAGTTTGGAAATACTTGTACAAGTATCCTTTTTATGCAGCTATATACTACTGCAGTCAAGGACATTGTACTTTTCTCGAATATGCATTGTAAAATTATAACAACATTCTAAAAATAACACATTTATATATGAAGGGATGCTATGTTATCTTGTTACATTTACTCTGCTTTGCCTTAAAAAGCACCCTTGTTTCAATTAACAGCCTTTTTAAGTAGCTTCTTATGAAACAACCAGTTTTACTTTGTATAATGTTGGTGTGTTTATTCAACAACAAGGCATCATGCATTCTACACTGATAACGTGATTTATATGCAAAACATTTTGCAAAAATAGAGGTCACAAACTTAAAAAACATGATTGATGCATGGAAACTGAAACAAGACAGTTAATTATATACAGCACTTGAGTAAACATTTGACTTCTGGCTGCCAGTACTGTAGATCAGTTCGGGAAGTAGGATAATGCACACGTTTTAAAGGGGAATAAAATTGATGCAAGTTGAGCACTACCAAAATGGTGTGCGATACAGATGCATTAGTAAAAGCTAATTTAGCCTCTACAGCTTTAAGCGAACACAAGGACATCACTTGAGGCAATTTATCAGATTGGGTCCCTCTTGAGCCACAAAAGGCTTTGTATGTGTTCTTCTCATACATGCAGCTGCATCGTACACTACTCAAGATCTGTGGCCATGCTCTGATGTGTGCAGTAGGATTTTGAATGCGAGTATTTCACTAGAATATGAGGCATTTACACAATAATGGACTTTTACTTGAGTAAAGGACCTGAAAACTTCTACCAGTATGACATCTTATTTTATTTCATTAAGCAGCATGCGGAAGCCTTCACCCTCAAATACACACACACTTCCTCTTAACAGTGGCAGACATTAATGAACAGCTCTGCCCATCAAGCTATATGTGGACTGGGCTGCTTTTTAAGCCTTAGTCTCTGAAGCATTGGGCAATTACGGACACCTGTTATTGAGTTAATTGCCCAATTAACTCATCCATCATTAAAACAAAATAGGTCACCTAAATTAGTGCATATTTACACTAACCTATGGCATGAGAGTACAATGTGCAGGTGTTTTTATATTATGTATGAGTATCAGCAAAGTGCAGGTAGAAGCATCTTCCCTCCCACACACACGCGCGCGCGCACACACACACACACACACACACACACACACACACACACACACACACACACACACACACACACACACACACACACACACACACACACACACACACACACACACACACACACATATATATATATATATATTATCAAGATTACAATTTAAGAGATATTATTTACAAGAGAATTAGCTCTAATGGAACTCATGTCCTATGCAGCTTCAGACAGCTTCAAAGACTGTTCGCACTTTCACCAGTGTAACCTTGATACAGAATAAAAGGAATTAGGAGTGCTACTGTCTCTCTCATGCTCTGCCAGGCAACACAGCGCTCTGTCAAGGAGTAAAAAGGAGAGGACAGGAAGGCAGACAGCGTGCCTGCGAGGACGTGGGGGCTCCTCCTTGCTCCTTGTCCCAGGCTAATTGCCTGTAGAAATTTACCCTGTCAGTGAAATTACATCTTTTGTGAAGAAACGACACATATAGATCTGTCGCAGAAGGACCCCATCTGCACACGGACGGCTTCTGTCTGTGATACACACAAACAATCAGTTGTGCCACACCAAAGGCAACAACTGCACTGTCAGAAGAAAAAGAAAGACAGAGGAGGGGGGGGGCAAAGCAATGCGGGCTAAATACTGATTGTAATAATCTGCATTTCTTCTTCAGAAAACACGATGTGATTAAAAAGAACTGCTATCACTTTTTCATTTCCCCAGTGTTCAACAAGCAGAAAATGTCTTTTCCTTTATCTCACGTTAATGTGACAAACAGTGTGCTTGGTTATTTCTGCCAAAGAAATCCAGTGTCTCTTTTGATATGTACTACTGGGTGGTGTGAGAATTGCTCAGAGAATGAAAGAGAGAGAGCAAGAGGGGTGGGCGGATGGTGGGGGGTGTCAGGGGAAGAAAGATGAGCATTCATGAGGAGGGTTTATCAGAGCAAGTTGTTTACACTTGACAAACTCTAATCATAATCATAATAATCATAATCAACACAGGGCATTCCATGCAGTCAGGGTATCTGTCTACAGCAGCTGATCCAGTTTGTCTGTGAAAACCAGTCAGGACAGTAGTGTTTGCAGGTGCTCGAAGGGTGGATGGAAATACAAAAGACAAGAAAAAGAAAAAAGTAAGTAAAACATTTGAACTGCATGAACAAACCTCAATCATATGTTTCAGTTTAGAGGTATCGAGCACAAACTGTTTCACTTCACTTCCACTGTGTGTTTCCATCTGTGGCCCTCCTCTGGTGGTAATAACATTACAGCTCCCCCCAGTGTTAGGAGGAGGAAATGCCAAGTCAAAGTGCTTCTCAAAAGAAAGGTAAGAGAAAATATAATTGAGGAGAGTGAATCTCAAGCTTTGCCCCACATATTCATTTTTAATTTGAGGGATTTTTCTAAATCATAAAACACAAGTTTGGATTAATTTGTCAGGAGGAAACCACATACCCCAAGAACCATATAAAACATGTTTGTATCTGAGTGTTTGTGAATGAATTATGTCTTTCTTTATTAGTTTGATGGGTAGAACCCTGCTTTAAAATGCACACTGTTGCTAGTCGTTCCAGTATTTAATTTCTCCCACATGTCTGAGGGCCACAGGGTGTGGCGTAGACGTAAATAAAACAGCAAAAAGACAGAGCACCGCTTGTCTTATTTTACAATTCCAGCACTCTCTTCTCCCAAGAGTTTTTGGGAGCCTCTTTTGGGATGAGGTGTGCTCTACATTTTCTGGTGGGCTATGCCCCCCACCCTCCAACCCCCACCCACACCTTCCCCACAGTGATGTATCATCGCTTGAATTATCACCATCGAAAAAAAGGAAAAGAAAACAGCATTTGTCTGATTTGTGCTGCCAAATATGGGCGTTTTAAGATGGAACCCACCTCTAAAAATCTCATGGGATTAATACCTGTCTTTATATATACAGAATATAACTTTCTGGAGGAGGGACCACAGAGGGAACCATTGTATTCTGGGGGCTGGTTATATTTAAGATCAAAGAACATTTTTTTATACAGGGTCATTGCACAGTTTTTCAGCATTGCAATTGTGCAACAGTTTTTATATTTATGTGGGTCATGCAGGCTGTAATAAGAGGGGGATTTAAGATATTAAAAATTATATGAATTAAATTGAAAAAAAAAAAACCATTAATGTGGGTTATATGTCACAGCCATGTGGAAATGACTACAGTACCGCTTCTCCTTTGCCTTCAATATCATAAAAGAAAATACTCCATCACTCTCCAGAATCAAAATTTCCTTGGCTTCTCGTGCTCTCCCGAAAAATTAATTCACAATTTTACCATTTTAATCTGGCTTCATGAAGCCATAAAAGAAAAAAAGAGCAGGGAGAAAAAAACCTCAGGTGTAATATAAAACCAAATGCATTAGTTGACAGGGCACTGATGAATGTCAAATCCATCCCGCCGTGCGAAGTAGGGGGGAATTGATCTCTTTCCATTTGGAGCATTTTTTTTTCTGCTGCAGTGCTGGTCAGCATTAGGCTCCACCGCCTGCCCCGATTACAAATGCATCAGTATGCTCTGTAATACCATGTCCGCTATTCCCAAATGCAGCCCCCAAAGTCAACTGAAGGTTGTCGGTGGCTCATGTAAATGAAGCTTGATTGTAATAGTTCTAAGTGGATTCCACCCACACAATCCTGTCACATTCGCTCATTGTTATCCACAGTCCCCCCTCCCATCAGGGTTTACGGCGTAAATAATAAAAGTTGTGTCACTTCGCAAATTACCCAAACAGCTTATCACTTATTCATTGTGGTGTATCACAACAACTCCTCGGTGCGTACAAAAGCCACAACAAGTCAGACACAGGCTTTTGTTAATGAACTTGGAAGATTACCAGATCTGAAAATTAACTGACAGTGTTGCGGGTTTCTTTCCCCTCGCGTGCATGGTTCCTCTCCTTTTTTTTGTTTCCTGTCTTCTCACCAGAGACAAAAACAGAGATAGACAGTTATGAGAAAGTGCAGAAAATAAGTTTTTGTTTGTTTGTTTGTTTGTGACGGTCTTCTTCTTTTCTGTCCAACTTCAGCGTACCATTGTTCCCCTTATTTCTCAGGAAGAGACAGCTGATTGAAGACGAAGTCTTCACAATGGATAGGTGTCCTTCTCATGCAGAGCCACTGAGCTAGGCACTGAGTTTCGAAGAGAAAGACAAATCTTTGTAGGACAGAATGCAAGAAGAAGAGACCATGACGCATGGCACACACAAGAAGCTTCAAGGAGAGTCTGACATACCGTGTTCACTGAGCATCTCTTCTCTTCTACATTGCCCACAGTCTCTCTCATCTGAATGAAGGGGCTCCAGGACAGTTATTAGAGATGTGTTACGTACATTTGGCTCACATCCTAACTGGATAATTTACCTCTCAAACAACAGCTGAGATAAAATGTGTCCATCAAAGACCTGAAAAAAATCCAACCCTCATCAAATACCAACTGGACAGCAGTGAAATGCCAAAGCTGGAACTTAACCATGCAGCAGCAGTTAAGTGATTGAATTAACCGCACAACCCAGGTAATTTTTAGGGCCCCTTTGAAAATGATCTTCTGCTGTTCATTCGCCACAGCCTCATGGCCCCTGTAGCCATTTTCTGCCTGGCTACCCTTAATTCTGATCTGCAGCCACCTAGCTCATAGACTACAGTGAGTTTTAGAGCCTGAATATTCCCAGGGTGGTCACTGAGACGCTAGAGATGGAGAGGGATTGCTATCTGAGATGATAGAAATTTCAAAACTTCTATGCAGAGAGCATGGTAACAGTCAGAGAAACTGGATCCAACCCAACGCTTTACTACTTTTTCTATTCCTGCCCTCAACACGTCATATGTATTGATCAGGTAGTTCATTCCTGTTTTCATGTATGACCATGGTTTTTAACTTTTTGGCTCAAGCTTATTGGCTTGAGTCCACTGCTATTGTTAAAATGAAGTAACACATTTTAGTGTTGGGGAGTAAAGAACTGACCCAAAATTAATTCTGTTATACAGTGGAGAATGATGAGTCTTTATGAAAAACAAATCCAAAATTGGTAATTGGTAATTACTGTCATCACTGAGCCTCAGAAAGGTACTTAAAGTTGCCACCTGGGAGTCAACACTGAGGGGTCAGCTTGGTTCTGAGCAGAACTATACCCCTTTCCCACTGGTCAAAAAACGCGTTTAAACCCGCTAAGAATCGGCTTTGGTGGCA
Organism: Trachurus trachurus; assembly: GCF_905171665.1. Lineage (NCBI taxonomy): Eukaryota > Metazoa > Chordata > Actinopteri > Carangiformes > Carangidae > Trachurus > Trachurus trachurus. The sequence continues at coordinate 23,674,591 of NC_139893.1, read as the reverse complement.
GTGGGAAAGGCGCACCGAGTCAAACGACTCGGCAAGCGACGCGGGTTAAAATCGCCTTTAATCGGCTCGGCTCCGATCGGCTTGCAGTGGGAACGCCAGACCCGGGTCAACCCGCTAATTTACGTGATGACGCTGAACGTTACGTGTCGCCACGTCATCGCGCCGGTCGCGTCTCATATCACGTACCAAAACAAAGCTCTGCTCTCATTCGAGACTGGGATCAAAAGATCAAAGATCACTGACCAAAAACGATTGAAAAAAAGAAAAGAAGCGACAGTCTGTTTAATAGGGATGTCCCGATACCACTTTTTCACTTCCGATACGATACCGATATTGCAGCCTTCAATATTGGCCCAATACCGATATTGATCCGATATTAGGGGTGGTGAAAAAAAACGATTATTATTATTAATAATAATAATAATAATTATTAATTAATTATTATTATTTATATTTTTCAAATTCTAATACAAAGGAGAGTCCTCCTGTTGCTGACTGACAGGCTGCCGCTGTCATGTTCTTCTATGGGACAGACAGTAGTGAGCTTACTTTTGAACTGTAAAATATTTAAAAATAAACCTTATTTACAACTGTTATTGAATTACTGTATGTACATCAATGTCAAACAAAAGGCAAAATCTTCTTGCTTCAAGGTTTTATTTGTCACTCCAAATTGAAGATTATAGCTTGCCCAACAGTAAAAATGGCCCACATAAAATAAAAAAGAGGAGTAAAGCAATATATTAATCAGGAATATTTAAGCATCAAATATGTTTAATCAAACCCACATAGTTTGAAACAACGTTCAAAACACACAGCCAGTGTCACAGCTAAGCATAAAGCCCGCTAGCTTAATGCTAATGTAAAACGCCATAGACGGGCTAACAGAAATTAGCATTGTTAATTTAATTCTGGCTTTAGAACACGGCGCAACATGTGGACCAGCTGGTCTTCCTCCAGAAGAATCTGACCACGACCCCGTCAGTAGTTAATTTGAACGGTACATTTAGAGCAATATAGCGCATTTATTACCGTTTATTAGCGGGCAAGCGCAACCTGTCCATGCACCCGTGTCTGTGTGTGTGTGTGTGTGTGTGTGTGTGTGTGTACACGTACGTGTAGTCTACGTGCCACACAGCCGACATCACTTCTCCTTTGCAAGCAGTGGCGATCAGAAAATGTCTCTGTACAGTACTTCTCGACATTGGTTGTTTGATTGTTGAAAATGTAAATATAGAACAGTTCTGTTAGGTAATACATATGATGTAGGATAGATCCTTCATACGTCCAAATACTGATTATACATTTGCATAGCCACTCAATATCCCCCATTTTTTAAATGCACTCCACACATCAACATTTAGTTTGAGTTATTCTACCAATATACTGTATAAATAACTAATACTCCTAAAATGATTACATACAGACCAAAAATGCTTTTCCTCCCTTTCTCTTTCTTCTTTTCCTCTCCCCCACAGATGCTCAGAAGTCTCATAACCCTTGGGGAAGGCCGGGGCTTTGCCGTCAAGGGATTACTCAAGTTTGAGGAATAATGACCCCCCTTATCTCTCTCAGGCTCTTTGCAGAAGCTCCTCTTGGGCCCTGTCAGTTCCAGGCCCTCCAGTTTGGATGGATATATCAATGGAGATCCCTCCCTCACTATTACATGCTCTTCCTCATCTCGCTTTCCCTGCCTTATGCCCTTTTCGAGCTGATAATACCTCATTGTGAAAACCATAAAAAGGGGGAAAGTTATCTCATTTTTACCTGAGGTCATTTTTTTGGAGGGGGAGTGGTTGACTTTTTTCTCTTTTTTTAATGGCTTTCAACTTTGCTTCAATCCATCTGTGGTCTTGTCGTCTTTCTCTCCCTCTTTTGGTCCCTCATATTCTCTCAGACACACACACACACACACACACACACACACACACACACACACACACACACACACACACACACACACACACACACACACACACACACACTCTCTCTCACTGTATCTCACTCTCTTTCTCTGCAGTGCATTGGGATAATGGGCTTCAGTTATGAACAGTGGTCTATTTTAATTCCTTTTATTCCAGCTCATCCAACCACCGTACATCTGTAAATGCATTTTGAGATATTGTCCATTCAATGTCAATTGAAGTTAATTGTCCATTGACTTTCTCACCTCCTCTATACACTTATTATTGCCCTCCATGAGGGGATTATCTCATTCTGAATGACCACTATGGCAAAAAGGACCCAAATGTCAATTGGACTAGTAGGCGGGATGTAAAAGGTTTTAGGTTTGGTTACATCATTGCTATATTTAAAGGTATTAGAATATTGGATTTTGTAATTAATATATTACTGGTCATTCTTAGGGTTAAAAAAGAATACACTTCGTAACATTAAATTGAGTTTGGTCATCTAATTTGAGAACAGTTTTGATGTGTAATTACCCAATCTACAAGAATCACATTCAGGTGAGTAAACAGCGAACAGAGAGCAGAGGTCATGCTGAGAGAAGGATAAACTAGTCATAATTAAAGGAGACATATTATGGAAATATCACTTATTGAAGGCTCTTTAACATATATAGGGTGTTTGGATTGCCTTCCAGCCCCCAGAATGTGAGAAGTGACAAAAAATCTGTAATTTGCAGGCTCCCTAGGTTGAAATGCATGTGGTTTTACAAGCTGTCCCCTCGGTTTTCTGACAATGATGTCATTAGTTTTCAAATTTGCATAATACCACCCCTACCTGTGAGTACCGGTACCGGTAGAGGGGGCGGGGTGGGGTGAGCAGTGGTTCATTTGCATTTAAAGGGAGAGGCACTGAAAACCAACCAATCTGAACAGAGCTATTATGAGCGGATGAAAAGAGTGCTGTAAAGTTTGATCCTTGAGGTATTTTGACCAAAACATGTCATAGACATGTCTCACCTGGGAACCACCTGGGGCATAATATGTCCCCTTTAAGTCTGCACATCTGCGAAGCAGAACCTTCCTCAGCATACCAAAATCTAGGCTAAAAACCAGAGGTGATTGAGCCTTCGCGGTCGCTGCTCCAAAACTTTGGAACAACTTGCCATTCTGCATTACAACAGCTCCAAATTTAAAATTTTTTAAATCCCTGCTCAAAACCCACCTCTTCTCTCTGGCTTGTAACACTCCTAACTGACTGATTGTTTTATCATGACAGTTCTTATATTTTATGTTTATTTTATTGTGCTTTTATCATATGTATTTAACTGTAATTTTATTTGTTTTTAATTGTAAAGCGCCTTGGCTAAAGGTGCTATATAAATAAAGCTTGACTTGACTTGACTTGATTCTTCTCTCCCTAGGAACGTAGCAATCTTTCAAGGGGCTCAGGAACGTGTATTTTGACTATAGGATCTGTGGGCTGAATCAGGGGTGTCCAAATGAAACTGGAAGGCTCATAAATTTAAAGTAAATAAGTAAATAAAGTTCTGTAATATCATAATATCAATGTCTTTTTCTTTTTTTTTCATATTAGGAAAAGTTGAGAAATGAGTGGTTCTAATAGAGCTAAGTATCCAATTTAACAAAAATGAAACAGGGTATAGCTTATGTTTCCCTTTCCGTTTTTGTTAGTTGGAATGATTGTTGGCTAAACACCCTCACAACACCAGTTGACACTAGGGCGTATTCACACCAGGCTCGTTTAGTTCACTTGAAACAGACTTTTTCTCTGGTGCAGACCTTTTGGGTAGGTGTGAATACAAATCAGCAGACTCTGGTGCGGACCAAACAAGTGAACCGAGACGACCTCTGCAGCTGGGACTCAGAGAAGAGACACGATATGAGCCCTCCACATGATACCCGCATATCACACACAACACAATGCAACGCAGTCTCTGGGTGCTTCAAGGCCATAACACATAGTCCGCCTCTGTCCATTCTCTGCTGATGAAGCCTGCTGTTGTAATCGTATCGTATGCATTGATGTATTTATGAAGGCTCCCCTCCGTAGCCGTCTTGCACCAAAGTAAAAGAGCACAGAGAAACGCATGCACTTTTTTATTTCATATTTTCTATCCACACGTGCTTTTGTTTACAAAGTTGATGTGAATATGAACCGCTCCAAGTAGAAAAAGATTTTGCCCACACCAAACCAAGTGAACTATCGGACTTTCTTGGTGTGAATACGCCCATAAAGCCCTATTTGCACGGGATTAGTATTACCTGGAGACCTCTGGTCATTTGTAATAATTGCGGAGGACCTCTGTGATCTTGATCCCTTGCGAATGCGCCATGTCTGTAAAAATTATACCGCAAATTACCTACCATATCTCGCCAAACACAGAGGTCCCGTGACAATACTAGTCCCGTGCGAACCTGCATCTCAGTGATTGGGCGGTATTTGTTGTTTTTATTGTGCGCCTTTTTCTACTTCTTTCCACAGCTGAAACATGGAGGCTGCGGTGGAAATTATGAGCGGCAATTTTGACACCATCTCCTCTCTGTAGTGGAGACACATTTGAAGAAACAGCTCAGATCCATAAAAAAAGCGAAATTTCTGAAGATATTGAGATGAATGACATGCAGCTTTCAACAGGCTTAATACAAATGCCACGAAGGCCCGTTATTGCGACAACTGCACACTGTTGCGAAGTCACGTTGCTGCTTTGACATTTGATTTACATTTTCTACGCAAATGGATGTGACAGAAGCGGATGTTACGACGTGCACAGCTTTGACGTCATATTGGAGCCTTAATGTCAGTAAATTCGAGTAAAACACAGATTTCACTTATGCCGTGCGAATGCACCGCAAGAAACACAGACGTGGCGGGGGGGGGGGAGTAATTTGCAAAATACCAGGTAATACTAATCCCGTGCGAATATAGGGCTTAGAAAAGCTGTGCTGGTTAATACAGAAACACACTGTCAAAACTTGATAATGCTTAATAATTCAGAGGCCATAGGTCTTGGTCAGGAACCAGACAGTAGTCAACCTATGAGTGACCTCCGGTCTAAATTTAGTTTCTATGGTCTCAAAAAAGCTCCTTTTTGGATGGTGTAATGTGGGTATTTTCTGAACTTAGTGCCATTGCTGCATTTAGAAAACAAGATGTTATAACATGACCTCCAGTGATATGTTTTCAGGGCACTGGAGGCCATAGTGACTGTCAGAAAGTGATGAGACAGGTTAGCAGTTAGCATGATAACTTCAGTAAATTAATAGATATAGTAGGAGCCCCAGGAGGGGTTCACGTGCACCCCCCTTATTTTTTTTTCTAGTCTGGATTTTTTGCATCCTTGGAACCTCTAAAATAGAGATTTGGGTGATCCCCGGAACAAAACCTGTCCAAAATGTGTTTTTTGCAATGTTTTAGTACCCCTATGATACCTGTGGAATTGTTGCCAGGAATGCCAGTCAGACTGTCTTTCAAAGACTGTAGCACGCTCAAATTTCGAGCGAGCCCAAAGATAGAGATATCAATGTATTTGGGACAACCTCAGGTTTCCAGTGTGACCAAGTTTGTCATGCTACCTTGTCAGGAAGGGAGCTAAAAACCTAATGATTTAAAGTCAGATGAAAATTGTGTGAGGGAAAAACAGCCATCTACATGTTTTCAAATGGTCCCTTGACCTGTCACCTGGATGTATGTGAATGGAAATGGGTTATATGGGTACCTACAGGCCTCCCCTATCAAGACATACCTAATTTGTGTGAATCTAATGCAGTTTTGGGGGAGAACCATGCAGTAATTTGCATGCAGTAGCCTACAAATATGTAATTTCCGCCTATATACAAAATGGTGTATTTGACTATTTCTGCACACTGGGGGTTCATAAACGGTCACAGAATTGCATGAATTGGGTATGACTGGATAGCTAAGATGCTTGTGCATCCAATCAGCCTATTCAATTGTGATTTTAGTCCATTAAGTAGTGTATTGGCACAAATGGTGCTTATTGCTTGTCTTGAGCAATAAAGCTGATAAGAACAAGTTGAAGGACTGATTACATGTTAAACAACAACCCCAGGCAAGTGTGGGAAGGCCTAAAACACATATTATCAGGGCAACATGGCTGGGTCTGTAAGGTCATTTTAACAGAGGAGCTAAACCACTTCTTTACCCGCTTTGAGAAACCCAAAGCATTCCAGCCTCCCACACACCGCTGCCCATAGTTTCCTCTCAGCATATCCACGCACACTCTCCCTCAAAGAACATCAGGTTCACAAGTGTGTTTAAGTCAGTGAATCAGAAGAAAGCTGCTGATCCTGACGGAGTTCCTGGCAAAGTATTTTAAGTGTGTGCTGATCAGCTGTCTACTGTATTTACAAAAATATTCAACCTCTCACTGACACAAGCCACTGTCCCTCACTGCCTGAAATCAGCCACCATAATCCCTGTTCCCAAATCCACCACCATCAGCGGCCTCATTGACTTCAGACCCATCACCCTAACACCCGTGGTCACTAAGTGCTTTGAGAGGCTGGTCCTAAGGCACATCAAGGACTACTTCCCATCAGTTTGCCTACAAGACAAGCAGGTCCACCGAGGACGCTACCTGGAACATCCTTGGACTTCTGTTACAAATACGAATACAAATTACTTTACAGATTAATTTGTCTGTGATCGACCATTCGCAGAAGAGTCTTCTGACAATTTGCAGAAGAGAAGACTCTTTGTAGCTACCTTCAGCCTGATGGCTTTCTTCGTCCTGCAGTGAAGACAGAGGAGCCGTCCACCACCACTGCTTTCCTGGTCCATCAAGGTGTCATGAAGAGGATGATCCAAGTTATTCAGAATGGCCTCCTCCATCTTCAGTGTGCATCTCTCCACCACATCCCCCAGTGAGTCCACCAGGGAAACGTCATTGAGGTCAGTGCCTCAGGATGTTTGGCCTGTATCCTAGCAACGACTGCATGGAAAACTTTGCATTGAACTTGAGCAGCAGTCGTTGGTGGGATGTACACAATTGTTATGATTTTGAAACAATCTACTTTCTGAGTCCAATATCTCCGGCTCATCACTCTTGATGGGCAGAGAGTTGACATTTCCCTTGATAATTGACGGCAGAAAGGACCCAGTTCATCTCCACTTCCAGGCCTTTAACCTTTACTCCACTAGCATGGCAACCATGAAAGCACATCTTCATCTCAGCTGGAATAGGGTGGCATCCTCCACACTTACTCAATTTTCAGGGAAAGTTAGGATGCTTTTCGACTACAGCTCGGCATTCAATACCATCATACCAGACAAGCTGGTCACACTAAACCTCCCTCCTACCACCTGTGCTTGGATTAAGAATTTTCTTTCTAACCATCCACAGTCTGTTAAAGTTGGTGACAAGAGCTCTTCCATCCTGACTTTTGGAGGCACAAGACTGACCCCCCCCCCCCCGACCTTGCGGAAAGGGTTTCCACCTTTAAGTTTGTAGGGATCCATATCTCAGAGGATCTATCGTGGTCAGCTAACATAACTGTCCTCGTCCAGAAAGCCCAGCAGCGTCTCCCCCTCCGAGGGTCTTGAGATGGAACAAACTGCAGGAAGACCTTCTCATCTCAATTGAGAGCTTGCTGGTGTATGCCATGCCATCTGTATGGTATGCTGGCTGCACTGTGACTGACAGGAAGAGACTGCAGAGAGTGATAAGGTCTGCAGAAGAAGTGATCAGCTGTCCACCTCCCCCCCTGGACTATATTGCTAGCTCCTGCTGCCTCTCCAGAGCTACAGCAATTCTCAGTGATCACTTCCATCCAAACCATCACCTGTTCAGCATGCTGCCCTCTGGGAGCAGGTACAGGTCCATCAGGTCCAGGACAAATCATGAACAGTTCCTTCCCCTGAACAGTCATTACTCTAAACACACAGTAACTTAACACAATAATATCCTCAAGAGCTCATGTATGAAATGCAATAACTAATGGTATAGGAGGAAGAAAAATTGCAAACATAAACTACTGTAGGAACCAAGGACATGTCCCATACATAATTCCTCTTGCAGAGGAAGCTTGATTTTAGTATTCCTCTTTATCATCAAAAGTCTCTGCTTCAATGGTCTCATCTTGTTGTTCTTCCTCTTCTTCGCTATCTGCCTCCTGTGTGAATATGTCAACCAGAGATGGAGGCATTATCGGTCCAGCAGTCCAAGGTAGCTGCCCGCTTGTAACCTGCAACTCTATGGTTGCAGCGATCAATGTGGGTGGAGAGACAGCACTGTGGTGGATGGCGACAGCATTGTGATGGTGGGAGGTGTCTAAGGTCCACTTCAGACTTAGCTGAGAGGGACTCATCCTCTCTGACCATCGTGTGTATCATCTTCACATGCACTGCATTAACTTTCTTTTGGAATGGCAGGTTACAAACAGGCAGCTACACCCATCTCTGAGCAGCCTAAATTACCTAGATCTGGTAAATAATATTATATTGTTAACTGTGTTTGTTTTTTTATGTATAACAAGAACATATATTACAAAATGATTTTCACCAGGGATGGGAGAAGAATGAAGATGGAGTACTGTGGAGTACTATGGAGTACTGTGGAGTAGTGTGGACTGCTAGACCCATAATGCCTCCATCTCTGGTTGACATACTCACACCGGAGGCAGATAGTGAAGAAGAGGAAGAAGAGCAAGATGAGACCATTGAAGCAAAAATTTATGATGATGATGAAGAGAACTACTAAAATCAAGCTTCCTCTAGAGGAATTCTATAGGGGACATGTCCCTGGTTTCTACAGTAGTTAATGTTTGCAATATTTCTTGCTCCTATGACCATAAGTTATTGCATTTCATACATAGTTACTAAATGCCTACATTTGGTGAAATTACTGTTTAGCACACGTGAATAAATCCTCCAATGTTCATTTCAAAGAGTGATTGAATTATTGCTCAAGACAAGCAATAAGCACCATTTGTGCCAATACACTACTTAATGGACTAAAATCACAATTGAATAGGCTGATTGGATGCACAAGCATCTTAGCTATCCAGTCATACCCAATTCATGCAATTCTGTGACCGTTTATGAACCCACAGTGTGCAGAAATAGTCAAATACACCATTTTGTATATAGGCGGAAATTACATATTTGTAGGCTACTGCATGCAAATTACTGCATGGTTCTCCCCCAAAACTGCATTAGATTCACACAAATTAGGTATGTCTTGATAGGGGAGGCCTGTAGGTACCCATATAACCCATTTCCATTCACATACATCCAGGTGACAGGTCAAGGGACCATTTGAAAACATATAGATGGCTGTTTTCCCTCACAAAATTTTCATCTGACTTTAAATCATTAGGTTTTTAGCTCACTTTCTGACAAGGTAGCATGACAAACTTGGTCACACTGGAAACCTGAGGTTGTCCCAAATACATTGATATCTCTATCTTTGGGCTCGCTCGAAATTTGAGTGTGCTACAGTCTTTGAAAGACAGTCTGACTGGCATTCCTGGCAACAATTCCACAGGTATCATAGGGGTACTAAAACATTGCAAAAAACACATTTTGGACAGGTTTTGTTCCGGGGATCACCCAAATCTCTATTTTAGAGGTTCCAAGGATGCAAAAAATCCAGACTAGAAAAAAAAATAAGGGGGGTGCACGTGAACCCCTCCTGGGGCTCCTACTAATAGTAAGGTAATAAGTTTATGATGTAGGCCGAAAATGAGCTTCCCCTCTTTGAAAGACCAGCAGCCTCCAACTTTAGCAAAAACTTTAAAAACTTTTAAGCATTGTAGCAGAGTTACAAGTTTGTATAATTAAAAGAGAGACATTCAGATCTCAAGCAACAGGAAATTCTGTGCTTTGCTTTTGTTGACATGTCAGCCAAATATAAAAGCCTTTATGACATACTGACTTCCTTTTATACTATTTGTTTGAATGTCGTTTGAAATTAAGTTTCTTGCATGTAAAATGTGTATGAAGGAAGGTGGAATTCACTTGTTGAAGAGAATGTGAGGTGCTGTCATCTGCTGTAATGTTAGTCAGAACCCAGCCTTGAGGTTGCTGGTTGATCATGAATCTTGCGATGTGGTGTGTGAAGTAAAGACAGAGTGGCATTTAGGAAAGCAATTAAGAGTGAGAGAGAGAGTGAAATGAAAAGAAAGGACCTTTGTTTGGTAATTGTTTCAGTGCAGCCTTGTGGTCTGCTAAAGCATTAGAAAATAGGCTACAGAGCTCTTCAGTATTTCAGCTTTTAGTCTAGTCAGCAATTCAAATATTGTGATACACAACATGCGTTGTCTTGTACGATTGTTTCTTGGACAATTTGGTGGGAAAAGGCCCACTGCGGAAAAGTGTAAAGTGCAATGTTTCAGCTCTCATACAAATAAAATGTAGCAATGAAAGTGAATCAGTGAAATGATTGTGAAGGCTCAGTTTATGGGAACATGACGTGATCTAGAGTCATAATCAAAGACAAATCCTTCAACTCTCCTTCTCCCTGTCCTAGTAAACAAACAAACATTTTCATCCAATTCTTAGACCTCTTTATGGGTCCATTTTAATCTCTAATGTTTGGAAATGTATATTTCATATATTCCTCTGGAAAAATCAACTGCTATAGCAGAATTAATTAGTTAAGCATGAATAAATATTGAATTCATAATTTATAACACATGAATACTCATTAGTATGTAGTTAGTAAACATAGTTATAAATGTTTTACTCATCATTGGTAAGCACAGTAGTTATGGATTAGTAAACACTGAATTCATCATTTATAAAGCATGTTTCTGACATTAATACTCATTAGTATGTGGTTTACAATCACAGTTGTAAATGTTTTACTCTTCATTAATAAGCTCATCTATATAAATGATGGATTCAGCATTCCCAAGCGCTCTTACACGTCCAGTATGAATGGTTAGTGAGTGTTAGTAAATGTTTTATAAAAACTCACAAATTCCATTTCCAATGGATGACTTATAAACAGTTATTAATGCAGGAATTCATGAATTCAGGCAGTTACAAAGCACTTACTACTTGTTAATTAAGTATTTTGTGTGAGCTCATCTAAAGTGGGCACTATCTATGCCTTATAGAGCATTTACAAATGAGATATTAAGGCTGGCAATGCCTCAGGACTCATAAAAGTCTTGGTTATTTTAACAGACCAAGGAGAGACACAACACAAAGGGATAGTTCATATTGCATTGTATTTATTGCAACTTCCCAACATATTGTAACTGTACAACTGTTCTGTTGATGTAAAACAAGGGTAAGCATGGCTGAATAAAAACTTGCCAACACCAACAGTGGATCACAGAAGTTTAAGTTCAGCAAATAATTCTTTGAAAAAAATCTTTCTGTAGCCTTTTTTTTTTTTTTCTGTATCAAAAAATTAAGTCAGTTCCTTATATTTGCTGGGGGCAGCTCTCTGCGGTTGGAGCAGTGTTCCGGTCCATCCCAACACGCTTGAAAGCAGGAGACCAAACGGCCAGAGAATTTTCTTGTACCGGGAAACGGCCTGATCCAGATTTTGGACTGCAATTTAGAGAACAAAAAAGTAAAGTTATCAACAGTTTAAAAATAAAGAAAAGAGGGGGAAAAAAGGATATTTAACTCATCCATGGACCATGTGTGGCAGCAAACAAAACAAACACATACTCACCACTAGTGCCGCTGACGGCCGCCGACTTCGATATCCATCTCCACACCGGCTTTCTTCTGGGCCCGCGTCTGCCGGACTCGTCGATTCTGGGCAGAGTTCTCCGTCTCCAACTCTCCATTCACCTTAGCTGCTGCACCGGCTGCAGTGTTGCCGCCTCCCAGCGTCGTCCAGGCGTCGTCACGTTGATGACGTGCTGAGGGCTCGTCGACGTACACATCCAGCGACCGCCGGTGCGCGTGCAACCCAAACCAGGGGGCAAAAGACTGCTTCGGAGTCATGGATGTATGTTCGGAGCTTTATACAGTCATGGTTCGGAGTGAACTGATATCAATGTAGATGCCGTATTGTTTGTAGGGCTGAAGCCGATGTCAGAGTACTCGCTCGGCTTGGGCGGTACCCGGGTGCCATTTCACTACTAGAAACCCCCCCATGGGGGGCGGATAGCAATTTGAACACATTAGCTAGCATTAGCATGTTACCATCACAACCTTTTTTTTTACAGTCTATGATCAAAACACGACCTGTCCATCTGCCCGTGTGTGCGCCAGCGCGAGAGGGAGAGAGCAGGGAGAGAGTCGCGGCCGCCACAGACTCGTTTATAAATACAAATGGTAAACGCTGGATGCGCTGGTTGATAAGTTTCATTTTTACCAGACCCTTATAATATTCCCAAGTTGCAATAAATACAATGCAATATGAACTATCCCTTTGTGTTGTGTCTCTCCTTGGTCTGTTAAGATAACCAAGACTTTTGTGAGTCTTGAGGCATTGCCAGCCTTAATATCTCACTTGTAAATGCTCTATAACTGTGCGTTCACACCAAAAGCTTCCAAAGCGTCAAAAACGCTCGAGGGTGGGCGTCAGACAAGACAGCTCCCAAAATGGCAAATATTTTCAGCCGCTTTGGCCACTCGTCAGGTGACTGACGTCAAAGTTCGATCGCGCTGGTCATTGGGGAGCCGAAATACAAAAAAAAAGAAAAAAAAGGCAGCCGACGGACATCTCTATTCTGACAGGCTGCCGCCGGTTGCCGCTTAACCGCGTCATAGCTAATTACCCTATTATTAAACCTGGCTCAACTTCTCATCTGGTGACGCTTTGGATGCTTTGGAAGCGCGGCGACGCCTGTTGACGCTTTGGACGCTCAGTGTCGCCGGGCTAGAAAATGAATTGACTTCCGGCGTTTTTGACGCTTTGGAAGCTTTTGGTGTGAACGCACAGTAAGGCATAGATAGTGCCCACTTTAGATGAGCTCACACAAAATACTTAATTAACAAGTAGTAAGTGCTTTGTAACTGCCTGAATTCATGAATTCCTGCATTAATAACTGTTTATAAGTCATCCATTGGAAATGAAATTTGTGAGTTTTTATAAAACATTTACTAACACTCACTAACCATTCATACTGGACGTGTAAGAGCGCTTGGGAATGCTGAATCCATCATTTATATAGATGAGCTTATTAATGAAGAGTAAAACATTTACAACTGTGATTGTAAACCACATACTAATGAGTATTAACGTCAGAAACATGCTTTATAAATGATGAATTCAGTGTTTACTAATCCATCTACTGTGCTTACCAATGATGAGTAAAACATGTATAACTATGTTTACTAACTACATACTAATTAGTATTAATGTGTTATAAATTATGAATTCAATATTTATTCATGCTTAACTAATGCTTAGGCTAATAGTGTGTACTCATTATAAAGTGTTACCCATATGAGGAATAATGTAAGTCTGAGGGCATTTCATGGGGTGGTTTGCTGTTTTTGGTGGACTAGTGAGGAGAAAACAATGAGTGAACTGGACAGCACATCAAAATTTGCTCAGCTCTCATGTTAGCAGGAGGAGCTATAAACTGTTTTTGTTTGCTGTGAGGAATTAAGCTTCTTTTCTTTGGTTACACGGTGAGAAACAGACAACTCCACCTTCCCCTGCAGGAAAACATATTTTAAAAGAATGGGACGTGACCCCTAAAACTGTCATAAAGTAATTTAAAAAAAAAAAAAGCCATTTAAGCAATTAATAAATCTGGATGAAAAATAAAAAATGAACATGGGCAGCCAAGAAAATTCAGGTATTTTAGTTGAAGTTTCTGAGCACTGTTCAGTTTTACATTATTATGCTTCAAGACAAATCTGCACATAATCTTATTACCGGAGAGAGAGAATCCAATGTCAGAGAATAAAGACAACAAACAAACACACAGATACACAAAAACATTGAGATAAGTTTCCTGTGTACAAACCCATGTGCTCCTCCACTGCTGGTATTGTGAGCACTGACACCTATCACCTAACCTAATAACACCCTGCTCCACATACATCATCCTAGGATTTGATTAGAGATCTGATTTATTTATTTGTTTAGCGCTGAGACCCCACTGTCATTATTTTCCCTTGTAAATAATTCAATAAAAATGTCATCCGCAGCACTGCTCTACATTAATATTATGTGTAATAAAGATAGTGGGAAAGAGCAGGTGTATACAGGTACAATGGGGAGAAGCAGACAAACACACTCAGCGGCAGCAGCATCAGAACAGATAGTAATATGACAAGCTAAAACAACACTGCCGGATTTGTAGAATAAGTACAGGAATCCTACTTAACTGTCAAATTATAGGTGATATATATGACAAACCGAACTTGCAAATGTCATCATGGTGCACTGTGCTTGCATTTGAGTTTACAGAAATAGTCCACATACAGTTTTCTATTGCATTTTACATTGTCTAATAAACAACATGAAGTTTTACTCAGCTTGAAGTTCTAGAACATTAAAGAGGAGCTATGCAGGATTTAGCTTAACTATGCTACATATTTACCTAAATTGAACAGTTTTGGAGTAATTGTGATAGTTTAATAAATGGCTTAACTTGTTACGATGGAGAATGAAGGCTCTCTGCCTTCAACGTGCGTGTCACTTATTGCGTCTCTTGGCCCTGGTGTCCCAGCTCTCGTCTCTGCGCACAAATGCACCCTATAACCCGTAATGTCTTGTTTATGACAGATTAAACTCATAGACTGTATAAAGAATGGACGTAGCACCCGTGACGTCACCCATTGGTTTGGGGGAGTCTGTTTTGTGCCGCTACTACGGGGGTTTGAACCACGCCATGTTGGATTTGACTTGCCATATTTGGAGCGGTGCGGCCGTTAGCCGGCCGAGACCCCGCCCACTGGCCTCGAAGCAGCGGTCTCCGGACCTGTCACTCAACGTTTCCGCGCCCTAATTGGCCAGAATTTTAAACCTCATAACAGTAAAACGGTAGAGTTTAAAAAAAATTCACCCCCCTCAGAGTGTGTGCGGGGGTAGAAACTATCGGTTGAGACCAAAAAACCAGGCTTTGATCATGTTTATTGAGGATGTAAAGTCGGCTATGTTAACATGGGGGTCTATGGAGAATGCTCCCTTCTGGTACCAGCCCCCAGAGGAAGCCGGGGGGATTGCAGTTTTTTGAACGCGGAAGTGAGCTTCACTTCTCAGACCGACAACTGCCCCCTTGATTAAACTACACAAATACACACGTCGTAACATTGTATATGAAATATAACGTTATCTACCACTCTATTGATTGCTTTCTTGCCGGCTTTGTTGTAAACAAATGTACATGTCCGAGAGGAGGGTTAGCAAAACAACGGAAAAGTGACCGGATTTCCTTTTTAAACTTAATCTGTCCTCCAAGGAACTTTTTTCTTTGTCTTTTTTTTTTTTTATCAATGGGTTAAATGACAATGTCGTACAAAAGGAGAAGTTTGCTAGGAATTACTACCCAGCATAGCAGCTCTAGCCTTGTTTTGGTCTTCACCCCACAATGTGCCCCAGCAGGGATCAGAGGAGATCGGGTCTATTTTTCTCTTAGTTTGAAGGCAGTGATATAAGCTCTGTGTGAGACATTCAGTTGTATAACTCCCAGTCTGACTGACTTAGATTACTGAAGAGTCCCTTCATATTCTTTCACACTCTGCAGGGGAGAGTGAAACCCCTGTAAGTCTTGTTCCCACTGGGACAGAGTCTAAAAGTTGAAATTTGTGCAGGAATGAATCAGCATCCTAGACATATCTGTCACACTTACTCTGAGGTTAACGACCCAAAGAAAATCAGTTGTGCTGTCATTTCCCAGCATACAGTAAGTAATCTCAAGGCACTTTACAAATAAAAAAGCATGGCTGTTCATTTTGTATCTCAAAGATGATAAAATGTATAACATTGTCCTGCTACCAAACAAAGGACTTCCAGCAGCTCTGAAAGCTAATTTTGAACAGAATACCAAAGCATTTTTATGGCAAGTTCTTTTTTATTCCAATTGCATGAACTTCTTCAGGTGGGACAGGATGATACTGCTATGAGGATGAAGAAATTAATTTGCTTTTGTGCTTTACAATGTGCTCCTCCACTTACAGTATGTGACCAAATCAAGGTTGTGGAATATAGAAGCAGGAAAACAATGTGGGCTAATGTTGGGAGAATCATCCTGACATCCATCTTCACAGACAGTTCAGACCACTTCTAAAAATCCTGTAGAGATCTGATCCAAGGTCAGTACAGTGCAGTGCATCTAGAGTGTTTTCAGACTTTCTCCATTTTTTCAAAGCCTTGTCCAATTAATTCTAATTAATTATAAAGGAAAACCTGAATCATCACAAACATCACAGAAAGCAGCAGAAATAGGCTACTCTGACACTTTGCTATATATAACTTTATAAATTCCACTCAGGTTTCTTTCATTTCTCTTGATCATCTTTGAGATATTTCTCTCCCTTGACCACCTGTGGTAAACTCCAGCTTATTGGACATGATTTGGAAAGGCACACACCTGTCCATATGAGGTCTCACAGCTGACAAGGCATATCAGAACAGAAACCAAGCAATGAGGTCAAACTACCCACAGAGCTCAGAGACACGACTGAGTCTCTTGCGTCATGTCTTGTTTCCTCCAAACATGAAGCTTAGAATTGAGGCCAAACTGTTTAATCCTGGTTTCATCAGACCTCAGAGTCTTGTTTCTGACAGTCTTGCAGTCCTTTAGGGCAGAGGGCGAATCATATGAGGACATTTAAGGGAGTTGACTCTTTCTTTGGGCGGATGGGAAAACCCCAGTACAGTGCAGGTGTTCGCTTCAGTGAACAGAAGTGTTACAATCCTTACAGTATGTTGCTTGTTTAGGTAAAGCTGTCAAATAAATGTAGTGGAGAAGGCACAGCATTTTCCTCTAGTGGAGTCAAAGTCTAGAATCGCATAAATAATTTAGAAAATTATGTTCCCAGGGTAGGGTATTTAATTACTTTCCACCTCTGCTAATACAACCACTGAGCCTTCAGCACACATGTATTTTGATTGATTTGTTCAATTACTCACCAGGTAAAACTGCTAAATGATTTAATAATTTCGAAATCTTTCAGTATAGAGTGTGATGGACTGGAAAAACAAAATGACATGTATAATATCCCAGTCTAGTCATGTGTAGTAGAGCAGAAAAGAGAGCTGAGATTAGGCCATTGCTCTTAACTGATGAGACAGGTTCATGATACAGTGCTCCACTTGAAGAATGCCGGACCAAAACATTGTCTGGAAAAAGAGAGAGCGAGGCACAGGTATGGCATCTGAATCCTATGCAACCACTGGATGCTGGAGAATATCCAGATGTGCTAGAGTGGAATCAACTCTCTGTTCTGTGTACCGTATGTGGAATCAAGATTTTAGAAATACCTGTTACAGGTTTAACTCAGTCTGTACCTCTTTCCTGGTTTGACAGTATTTCCCATCTGTCCAGGTCACCGGGGACCCATATGTGTGTGCATGTCTGTTTGGTTGTCATGAGCTAATTCAGTGCTGCTGCACATGAGACCTGAGATAATCAATACTCTGTCAGACATACTTAGAGAACCCCTGTGTTAAAGGAATTGTAGGGAGGGTCTCCTCTGTTTTCGGACAGAGGTGAAGCCATCAACCTGCTGTCCACAAGAGCCCCCTGCTCCTAAAGGAAAGGGTCACCACCACCATGCCTTCACACCACATGCACACACACACAAAAAGCAACAATAAAAGAAAAAGGACGACAGGTATGGGGGAATATGACAATCCTAAATGGCAAATTGATTTCCGCTTAGTATGGAGCACATGTTTTTACATTACACAGTTTAGGAAAAATTGGTATCAGTGGAGAAAGGCACTCACTTTTTTTTCTGACAATGCAAATTTGCATCCATCTCATATGCAGCAGATCCTGTAATTTGACACTTAAATTGGCAAAAGCAGCGTAATGCAACACAGTATATGGTCAAAAAATCCCATCTCCAAATCAGATTTTCCCCTTAAATGATCAGATACATGCCTGTCTCTTGCTGTGAATGCTAAATTATGGTTCTCTCATCTTAGATACTCCAGAAATGCGAGTAAATCCCAAACACAGAGCCTTCTTATTTCAATCTATAAACCAGCGTCAGGATTTTTCATCTCTTTACCATGGATAGGGCCTGTTTCACTCGAGCCTCCCCATCTCAGGGTTTCTATAAGAGCACGTGCCTCATTATTGGGTTTCATCTCCCGCCATATTTTCTCCGATGGGAAATCCATTGTTTCAGTATAAAAAGCATCTCATTTCACTCTCTGATTTGTTTACTTGGCTAATGGGACTGCAGTGTCCTTTGTTGAGCCTTTGCAAAGCGTGACAGAGCTCGGCTGTATTGTGGGAGAGAGAGTTTGGCCGGGAGAGAAGCTGAATCTCACCATTTGATATCAGGGAGGCTTTCATGCTAGATTTAATGACTCTTCGCCAGCTGACATAATTGCACTTTCAGATTTTTAATAAGAATTTTAACATAATAAGGAAGTAATGTGCAGTGTCGTGAACACCACTTTTTACAAATGCTTTCCTTTTTAACTATGATAATAATAGTAATTACAAAGATAATATGCACTAATTGCTAGGAGGGGATAAATTACTTTTTCCCCCTAATCCCATGTCTGCTAGCAGCCGTCTCCTGCTCTCATTGTCTGCTCTTGCAACAGGTTGCATCAGACATTAAAGGAATATTTGAACATACAAACAAGCTGTTGGTCTTACACAGTACCAGCAATGCTGACACTCATAAAAAAATGTATGATGCAAGTCAACCGGTGAGAAACTACGCCGGTGAGATAATTGTCTGTCACCGGAACATCACTGCTTTTTCATACTTTACATCCACCACATGTGATAATCCACATAAATTCCATTCATCTTTTTCTACAATCTCCAGCTTCCATCACATCATATAGCCTTGAGCTGTTTGTTGTTAGCTCACATACATTACATGAAAAAGTGTGAAGGGGAAAGGGGGCTTTACAGTATTTTTTTGGTGCTGTCAGATGAAATCCATGTATGTCTAGTTATGTTACTAAAGTTGAGGTGTTTAACTTATATATGGAGGTTGTGGAAATCCTGGAGCCCGTTGTTAAAAATCTATCAGAGCCAACTAAACTCAAAAAGAGAGGGCGAATCCACAGCAGCTCTGTGAGGCTGCATTCAAGCACAACAGTGCTTCGAGCTAAATGTCAATATGATCACATCGACTATGCTAATACGGCGATACTAAGCAGCTATAATGTTCAACATGTTCACAGTGTTAGATAACCGAGATATCATCAAGTAGCTCTAAACAAAAAGCAAACTTTGTGACCTGATGGTGGAGCTACAGTACAGTGTGGGGAAATAGAGAAGATCATAAAACTCAGTCCAATTATTGTCAAGACATTTCGCCACAGCACAACTGTGAACTTCATGGTACGTGTCCGCAGAAACAGAAAGGTTAGAGAATCACCACAGGAGGCTGCAAATGTCTGTGCAAAAAATTTCACAGCAAATCGCAAGACAGTATTTTGAAAAATATCTGGACCAAAGTGATAGACTGGCCAGCAAACTGACAGACTAACCATCCAACGGAACTGCCATCCAGAAAGCCATGTCATTAGCGTGGCTAAAAATGAAGCCAAACAAGATTAGTTTGCAGAGTTCCTCCAAAACTAAACATCACAGAATCATCATCTGACTGCGTTTTTCACTTGCCAACTGTGATACAACAAAAACTTGCCAAATGTACTATCATGACATCACAACAGCATACTTTGTGTTTTAGTTCAGTGAATGATGATGCCAGCTTGGCTGAGGCGCAGGTCTCTTTGGCCGGCTTTATCAGAAAACAGCATTGCTTGAGCTGTTGTCAGAGTAGAAAATGCCTTTCCCTGCATCTCTCACCGAGTCCTTGGGCCATCACAGGGTGAGATGCCCATTGTTTTGTTTATACAATATCAGAGGTGCTAGCACCTTAATCTCAATAAAGAGGGCCACTGGACTGAATTATCTGTATGATTGCCCTTTAGAAATGCTGTCAATGCTATTCTCCTTATCCGGCTTCTAAAAGCCTCTCTCTCCACAAGAAGTCTATGTGAGGGGAATACAATGTAGGCAGTTCAGACGCCACAAAAGGGCATTGCATTAGAAAGCCATACCTCTGCTGTGTGACCTTTGCTATGCTGGGGAGGTCGGTTGAATCCCTGTGGACACCCAGTCAGCTCCAGTCAAGGCAACAGAATAGATTCTAAATCTGTGATTCGAGGTGCGCATGTCAGCGAGCTCAGGCAAATGGCAGCTTATTGTTTTCCTTATTTACTCTTTTGAATGTACGTTGTGGGTGGTAGACACCAAAGTGTGCAAAATGCATGAACCTGTGTCTCACACCTGGATGTGACTCAGATATGAATCGATGTTAGCATATGGTAGCTAATGTTTTACCTTAACTGTATGTAGTATGTACACATGAATATTAAGATTGCACTTATGTTCGAGGAATGCTGTTGTGTTATAATAATTCAACACAATATCGTTTCTGCAACAAACAGGATGTTTCACTCATCTTTGTGCAATTACATACATTATATGTTGCAGTCATATAAAAATTGCATATCAGCTCTTATCTGATAGAGGTTGTCAAAACACAGATCCAATCATTTTAAGCATTCTTTTCTCAATGAACGGTGCATCAATCCTTTTCTGAGGTAGAACCGATACTGGATCTGTGTCTCTAGGTGTGTCAAAATGGAGGCTGAAAGAAAGAGCTGCACTTAATTACATGAAAAAAGATTTTAGTTTCTAAACCAATGAGTCATCGTGGGCTGAGACGATGCACCGAAGCCCCTAGAGAGATGAAGTGAGGGGATTGTAAAAGCCTAAAATGGGATCATCTTGGCTGAGCTTTTTTTTCCCCAAGCAGAATGGAATAACATTTCAAACAGTGAAGTACAGAATGCTGTCTGCTGTAATATGGCCATTGCTCGATCTCCTTTGACAGCACTAAAATATGTGGCATTTCAAAATGCACCTCTGTTATGCTGTTATGCCGATCCTAGTTATATTGTACTTCTTTGACCTTTCTGGACACACTGGTGATGCTTTGTGTACACCAAAGCTCTTTAAACATCTGTCATTATTTATATACAATGGGTTATTGTGGCGTAGAGGATATTAGCTACATAAGACAAAGATACCGCTGTCAAGAAAATGTCTTCACAATGTCTTAACGGTTCGAACAGATGTCTGGCTCAGGGCGGTCGCTGGCAGCATTATCTCCATTAACGGCATCATTATCATTAACACATGTCTTTTTCAAATTTTGTGCAAATCAACAAATTACAAAACACAGCACACTTCATTAAACAAGTTAACAAATCACAACTAAGCATCTAACAAGTAGGAGTTGTTAAACTGCTGCTAAATTTGTTTTTCAGCTTCAGTTATTTTGTTTCCCATTGCTCAGCGTGGATGTCCGAGCTCCTCTAGATTTTTTTTCCTTCTTTCTGTCAGTTCTCCTATGATTAACAAACCACAGCACCATCATCTGGGCTCAGTGAGATGTTTTTGTCTGGCACTAGAGCATAACTGGGCCTCAAATGCTACCAGTCTAGCTTATGGCTCCAGGGTATCCCGTCATACGGAAGGCAGCAACACTGGCCGAGCTTCTGCCTTTCTTTGCGGTGTTTCCTCAGCAATGACAAACCTGCTCTGACTGTGACAAAATGTTATGAATTTAATATAATCTGTGCTGTTCATTGTGCAAACCATTAAGTTGTTTGGCTGTCCGAAGAGCAGTTCCCCACTGCCGTTAGCAGAATGAGCAGCAGTGATGCCTCCAGGCAGTGAAGAAGAGGAATCCTAAACTTATCTCAGTCACAGTAGTTTCCAGAACTTCCTCTGCAATGGAGACAGTTGGTGGTGGCAGCAGCAGCTGGCTGCAGTGATACAGAGAACATTAGAAAACAGAGTTGTGGATGCCGATGTGCTTGTGCATTCTTAATCAGTCAGTTGCATGTTATCTGATCCTGCAATCATTCATTAAACTGTAATATGTTAATTCATATGCAAACAAACACCAGTAGCTTGCAGCTATGACAGACTGTACCGTAATCATGTACCATTTGAATGAAACCATAAGCACTTCCTGATTTATATATGTAGTACATGTCAATATCTAACGACTATGAATCCCTTCTGAAATGTTCATAGGCTCTTGTGATGCCCCTTCCCACTGGATAAAAAAAACAATTTAAACCGCTAACAATCAGCTAATGATAGCAGTGGGAAAGGGTTACAGACCCACATCGAACAGCGTCAAACGACTCTGCAATCGATGTGGGGTTTAATCTGCCGCCTCTTGCAATGATAACATTATACCCGGGTCAACCCATTAATTTACGTGATGATGTTTTGCGTATAGCGGCTCTTTTCCATCTTGGCCACAAATTCCATTTGCCTGCGTTCCATCAGCACTCAAAATCTTTTCAGCATGTGCTGAGTTTTGATCATTTTGAGGAGGGACAAAAGTTCAAAACAGGAAAAGAAACTGACCACCGCCTTCCTAGCTTCCATGCTGATATCCATTGTTTACTTCGCTGTCACCAGACACGCTGTGGCGGGGGTGAATGGCCACGCAGCTCACCAGCTGGAGATCAGACCAGTTGGAAAGGAGCCATATGTCGATTGTTAGTGGGTCCACCCACCATTAAAAAACCTGCGTCAACCCGCTAATTTTAGTGGGAAAGCAGCTTGAGTGAGTAACTGAGTCAGGGAGTTTGTTATTTGTTGTTGATATCAGAGTTAATATCAGATCCTTTGTTTAACTAAGTATTATTTATCAGTCTTTGAACAGCTCCCATGTTCTGCGAGGTAAAATGACTGTTGTTGTCAGTGGAGTCTTGTAGTGATATGATGCCTGTCTCTTGCTAAACAAAAAGCAGCTCACTTCCCACTCCCCACTGGCTCCCCACTCTGAGCCTGTCAGAAGAAGGGAAAAACTTCAGTGGACTCACTTTGATGTGGACAGCTGCCCTGTGGTTTACATTGCACAAGCTGTTTCTCAGTTGCAGGGTGTACCAGTCTTGTTTGACGCTGCACCAATTCAAGTGATTTTTGTCCCTATCAATCATTTACACCAACAAAAAGCCAGAGGTTCAAAAATCCCAGTTGTCTTTTAACCAATTTTCCACATCGACCATACACAGTCAAGCCTTATACTAGATTTTGATCTAGTCTCGCTGGGGGGCAACCGCCGTTCCGACATAGGGCTCTAATTGTCTAAATGGCAACACTTAAATCAAACGGCCCATCATTCTGACAATTTTTGCCTCCTATGGTTGAAATGATTTTTTTTTTCTTTTTTTAAACATCCTGCCTTTCCAACAATTCCTTTAATAGCGTATTTTTTCCCCAAAAAGATTTTGCACTGATTGGACTTAGGCAATGAAGAAAGGAGTTGGTTAAGTTTGGTAAAAATACCTGGTAGTAGCTAGACAGGCAGACTAGTCCTTGTCTGCGCTCTGCTGTGTAATTATGCACAGCCATGTGGGTATTCCTCTATCAGCATGTCTTAAAGAAGGGAGTCACCTGTTGAGTAACGCACATTTCCTTATATTGAAAGCCTTGTCGGAATGGTGGGACGTTCACATGTTAGAATAGCAGAATGTCGGAATGGTGGTATGTCTAAATGGTCGGATGTCAGAATGACAACATGTAACCAGTCTAGCTGAACCAATTACGTAGTAGACCATAACAAATAAAAAAAAATCATGTTATTAGTGACATCAGAACTCGAACAGTTATCTTGAGTTGTCTGTTGATGTAACTGTAATGGTAGGAAATCCTGGCCATAAGTTTGTGACATTCATGTAGTATTATTTTTAAGACAACAGTGTACTACACAGCATCATGATGTTGACTCCTAAACTATAGGGTTGTGATATATCCAGCCTGGTTGCATGCTTGTTGTCATGCACCATGTTATTCTGCAGTCGTAAGAAGAGTGAACCTTAGCGACAGAAACACATTGCCCTTATAACACTGAAGCTATGAAAGGTCATATTGATGTCAGCTGCTACATCACACATATAATGACAGGCATTAACTTTAGGGCCAAGAGTGATGGTGCCAAACCAATGGAACATTCATGATGTGCTTTTGTTAGTTATGTAATACAGAGAGTGATTAGTTAATGCATTTGTCAACAGACAGTTTCATGACAAAGACAGAGTCTGGAAACAGGTGACAGGTGATGGCACTTATAGTTTACAATATATATGCTAAGATAAGCATAGATCAAGATAAATAGTGTTCATCTTCACATCCAACATTTAACAAGGAAATAAATAACCATGCCCTCTATAATATTGAACTTATCCTACATCCAGCATCAGTTCTAGTCCACACATCCTCCAACCTGAACAACAGCACAGACCAAATATGGGCTTGTTTTTGTCCCATTCCAGATATTTGCTATGAATTTTGGAAGCTCTACCTGTGGCAAAAATATTTTGTTCATCAACCAGTGCCTTAAAGGACTAGCTAATTATGTTTACAGGTCATCTGAAACTCTCCTGTTTGGAATATCAACTCAGAGCCACAATGTCTTTGTAGCAGTAAGAGTTAGTCTGGTTGTTGTTTATTCTGTCTGTCAACATACTGAGCGTGTCAACTTGACTCTCGCGCGAGACTTCGCCAGACTTTGTAATACAGCTCAATTTACAAATGTCGGCTTTCTTGAAGTAAACAAACCCTATAGGTGTATGTTTGAATAGACATTGTCTGTGGGGTAAAAGGGTTGTTTTTTGGCATGTAAACAGCATAAGATCGGTCTGTGTTGTTGTTTATTAATAAAAACATTTTGGGAGCTCTATTTAGCAGTGTGTGGACATTTTTCCTTTTCTTAAGATCGGTCTGCTCCCATTATACGATGCTGTGGTGATGCGGGGACAGAGAGAACTACTGCAAAACAGGAAAAAGAAAATAAAAGCTTTAGATTCCTTCGTTTAGACCTAAAATATTAGGAAACTACAGCTCCAGGTTGAATTTGCTTTGAATTGTCCTTTAATGATGCAGGGCTGCTGCATCACTAAACAGTGGGCAGTCACTGTCTTGCCAGAAAGGCATATGGACTGGCCCTGGAAGAAAGACGAGGATGACAGTGATCTAAACAGAGACCTTCTTTGATAAATGAATATCAGATATAACAAAGTACATACCCATCAGTGAAGATTGTAAACAATACATAGACCCTATTATTGGGGAAAGCCAACCATTGCATAGCATTCCCCCAAGGCTACATTTTAACTGTCAAGCAGCCCCATGGGTTTTGACACCGCTGCTGGCCACTTGTGTATACAGTACAGTATACAGTAGCCATCTTTTGATATTCCTCTTTCCTCCCTCCTCCTCAGTGTATTTCATTACACAGTTAAGATTCCCTGCCTCGACTGTTGACCTGTGCACTGTGTAGCAGTTTGCACAGAATCAAAGGCAGGGAAGATTTTAATTACTCTCTAAACTGTTCAACAGCAGTTATGAGGTTAGAATAGCTGAGAAAGGACAGTGCCAAGAAATGTAATTTAGTGCTCCATCCAGTTCGCCTAGGCTTTGTTTCCTGCCAGTTTAAGTTGAAGATTTAAACTGAGTCAAGACCCAAAGGAAAATGATTAGATATTACTGCATAGTTAGAGCTACACTAGGAGGCATCATACTGCCAGCTCCCACTGCCAGTGAAAAAGTCTGTTTAAAACTGCATTAATCAATTGTAGGCCACAAAGGGCCAGAAGAACTCCAACATGAGTTGACTTGTGCAAATACTTTGCGTCTTAAAACCTTGAAAGTTTGTAGAACAACATGCCAATGATAATTGTTCTACAAGCTCTGTTTTGGTCAGCACTCACTCCACAGTGCAGAACATAACTTTTTTGTGCATATCAAACCACGAGTTAGCACCAAGTGTGCTAATGTCCACAAAGAAACATGTTGACGTAGATGGTTGGTTCACAAAAACACAAGCCTTCGATACAGGTTAGTGAGATTCACTTTCTATATGAAGCTAGCAGTTCAGTTTGTTAGGAGGCTTCAACAAAGTTAACCACATAATTATAGTAACCATGACATCAAAGATTGTCAAGTTATTTCAACTGAAATCATGATATCCTCCTAATTAAAGCTGTTTTAGTGCCTAAACCTTATTAAAGCAGAAGTAAGCGGAATATTTGTGTTAATATAAGTCTTAAATAGTTATATCTTCCGACGGCAATCACTTACATAGAGTGTTTGGTCTGAAACACGGGTCTGTCAGTCACTCTGCTCTGCTGTAAGCCGAGGAGAAAACTTTCCTTGTATCCTACAATCTTTATCCAATGAGGAGAGAGAACGGCATAAAGGGGCGGTCCTCTCTGTGTGTGCACGTAGGGACGAGGACCAATAGATCCATGACGAGGGCGGGGACTGCTAACTCCATCGGCTGACAAGAAGTTACCCAAAACGACCAGATCGCTTACTTCTGCTTTAAGTATTTTGTGTGTTTCAAACTAATACAGCCTTATCTTAAATTATACCTACTATGACAACAATATACCCCACTCTAAGTAGAAATAAATTTATTTATTTCAGGATAAACTCATGTTTCATATCAGAAGGTTGAAAAACAACTTATGGTTGTTTAAAATTGACCAATATGTTTTGTTTTTTAGGTTGAAAGACTGGTTGGTTTATCCATATAGAGCCACAGGGGCCTGAAGCAATCCAAGCTGACATTAGGCACACTTTGGTAAACTGTGGACAGGTGGACAGTCTATCACAGGGCTGACACCTGCCAGCAGGTTCAAACACCAAACATGCTGTTAGATGGCAGCTCTCACCACTGCACCACCGTGACCTAACTCAGAAAGATTAACATGCAGTGACATTTCATTTTATAATACAAAATCTTACTCTCTGGTCATCATGTTGTTTTAGCCTTCTCCAGGATCTAAAATAATCCAGTTGTGTATGATCATGGTTGCAGTGCAAATGGGAACAGCTAATAGCGACTTTGACATCACTTGGCATCACTACTCAACATTTACGGTGAACTGTAGTGGGGATGGGGAATGATATTTTATCCCTGCAATACAAGAATAAAATAATAATACAAGTGACAAAAAAAACATTATTCATTTATTTCTGTCCTTAGTTTGCACTATCCACAGTTTTTCAATGTTAGAAAGGACAATGTCCCATACACCCAGCTCCTGTATGCCTGGGGCAATGATGCCATATCAAATTTTACATAAATAATTGTTCTGTTTTTCATTTATGTTGCTACTTTAATTTATTTATTTCATAAAAACTGCACTGCAAAATGTGTGGTCAATATGTATAATACTCCCATGTACAATGGTGTTTTTATTGGTAGAATAACAGTATGGCATGGCCATGAGGTTATCGGTAAAAGCCTAAATAAAGAGAGTGAAAACCAAGCAAGGGAAGCTGAGGCCTCAAATAATAAATATTTTGCTGTATGTGTATGAATAAGTAAGGAAACATAGAAGGAACATGTTTATTTTAATGCCCATTTGTGTGTGTGCATATATGCATAGTGTATGAGAGAGTTTTAATTAAGTGTGTAGAGTGTGTGTTTATCTGAATGTTAGTGGGCTGGGATGATGCAGGAGAGGTCCTGCTGGGGAGCAGCAGCCAGGGAAAACATCTGGTCTTCATCAGGCACGATCAGGCACAGAGGCCGGGAGCAGGCTGACAGATGGTGGAGAGGTCTCTACACAATAGGGAAAGCCCAGTGCCTACAACACCAGCACCATTGCATCCCTGATTCACACACACACATGTGCACCTGTGTATGCACTGGCAAAGGAGTACTGTAGATATACGCACACACATAGAGATGAATGCATGCAACTTAAATGTGTCATGACAATTCTACAAACCAGTGAGCACTCCGGTAGGAGATTGTTATTTTAAGCTATGGGATTGGCAGAGGCACCATACTGAATTCCCACAGACCCGGAGGACTATATTTTAACCAACAATGCCTTTAAATACACATGAGAGGCTTTTTTTTGGGGGGGGGGGGGGGCAAAACCAACAGCAGTGTAAAGGAATAAGGAAGCAATCCGCCTTTCTTTAAAGCAATCACAGTTTTCATGTCTAATTGTTGCATAGGACATTTTTTAGACTTGTTCTTGCACCTGTTTGGCAGTTTCTTGGCACAAAAATAGGCTTTTAGTAACCTTGTTTTTAGCACATAAATGCCACTTTAGGCAGGTGCTTTAACCTGTTAACCATGAATGATTTTTGTAGCTTTGGCTGGTAGATACACACACACACACACACACACACACACACACACACACACACACACACACACACACACACACACACACACACACACACACACACACACACACACACACACACACACACACACACACATACACACCAATAGGGGGAACAGGGGACCTGTCGGGCCAAGCTGCCAAGAGGGGTCTTATGTTTACACTTATTTTGAAAAAACAAACATGGAATATAAAATTGACTTTTAAGGTCTTTTACCATAATATTACTGAAAATGTGACTTTTAATTATTTTTAAAGAAATTGCCAAGAGGGGACTTGGATCTCTGAGCGACATTTACCTATCAAAGAGTGGACCTCCACATACTGCAGTGGAGCTGTCTGCACCCATTCATTCACCTAACGACCCATTCATTCACCTAATGAGTCCTTGTTCACAACAATGACTTTCTCAGTTTCTTTCAAAAATGGATAATATAACTTTAGAGTTATCATTACTTATTTTAAAGTCTCTGTAGTACAAATTGTATATAAATATATAATCATGGCCACATTTGAGAGTGAATATTTTTTATTGAATTGCATGCAGTTCAGAAGTAACATGACTGCATGCACTAATATCAAGTTCTGCAGTATAAGCAACAACATTTACTTTAAACCGGCTTTAATATAGATTAATTCTTTTTTCTTAACAAAGATAATTTGCTCGTCCGTCTTTACTCATCCATAAATGCGTTGCCTCTGTCATTCTTAGCAGTCCAAGAGGGGATCTACTATCATCTCAATTTTAAATAGTCAAAATGCTCTAGACATTTGGTTTCAACCAATTAATAGGAAATAGGAATGCATTTTATTTATTGTTTCGCATTGCAGAAAAAAGGTCCACACTTGGTTCATATGGAATGACAGGGGTCCACTGTTGGCTGGTACATAATGACACAGGTTCCCACTTAGTTAGCATGGAGTGACATACACACTCCATCATGTATGAATATGAAAGAAATAAGCAAAAGTGATCATTCTTAAGATATTTTTTTTCATCAAAACTTAACACAAACATTTCAAATAAAGTAGCACCAATAATGTTTTCATTATTTTTAAATGTAGGGTGTACTACTGCAACACACATTTCTACAGTCTATTAATTTTTCCCCTACAAGAGTTTTATACTCCTTGACTGCATTTTTGTTATAGGAAAAAATATTTGAATTAAAACTAAGGGTTTTAGGTAATTTTAATGTACTTGCATCATGAATCTGTATTTATGAGGATGTATTTTATTTACTGTTTTACATTACAGAAAAAGGTCCACACTTGGTTTATATGGAATGACAGAGGTCCACTGTTGGTTGGTACGGAGTGACACACACACTCCAGCATGGGTGGATAAGCAGAAATGAGATAAATTGCTAAGTTTTAAGATACATTTTTAATCTAAATTTAATACAAACATTTGTAACTATCAATACACACAACACACACACACAAACACATGCAAACACACATATTTAAACTAAAGTAGCACTGGTGAAGTTGTCATTGTAGTTTTTTAAAACATGGAATGTACTGTGAAAACTCAATGGCAACCTATCAAGATACTTAAGGGAATATTTCAGTTATTGACATTTATGGCTCAACAATAAAACATGTATGGGAAAATAAAGGAGGCGCTGGGGGGTCATCAGTTTGTCTGAGATACAAGGGATAATTCTTCTAGAGGATGGATTAACCTCACTAAGTAATATACCACTGCAACACACCTTTCTACAGTCTGTCAAGTTTTTGACTTAATGAAGTTTCATACTCATTGACTGCATTTTTGTCATGGGAAAACTACTTTAAATAACTAAACTCAGGATTCAACATGGTCTGATGGCCCAGAGCCACAAAGTGTTATTCTGTAGTCACCTAATGTCCCATATAGATGAAGCTCTGTGGTGGCCACCTATTGTCACTCTTCTACTTTTTAACAGAACATGGTTTCAATCAATTTTAATGTACTTGCATTCTAAATCTATATTAATAGGGATGCATTTTACTTATTGTTTTACATTGCAGAAAAAAAAGGTCCACACTTGGTTTATATGGAATGACAGGGGTCCACTCTTGGTTGGTGCATAATGATACAAGTGCCCACTTAGTTAGCATGGAGTGACATACACACTCCATCATGTATGAATAAGAAAGAAATAAGCAAAAGTGATCATCCGTAAGAGAAATGTTTCATCACAGCTCCACGTTACACTTGTTCCAGGCTCTGCCCGTCGTTTTTCTCTAGAAATAGAAACTTTTTCCAACTTTTTTTTAATCTCTGTGTAGCGATCACACTCGTCTTCTCCTTCTATTTCACTTCTTGCTCTGATCTACAGTCTCATTCGTTCTACACATCCCAGAAACCCCAAAATTACTCACAGTGTGGGCGACAGCGTCCCCATTTACCAGCCGCAGAAAACTGCGTTTGACGTATACAGTATGTACGTCAATGGCACTCAATGAGTTAAGTGGGAGGTACACAATAAATCTAATTCTAATCAAATTTATTTTGAAAACAAATAGTAGAATGGCAATCTGACTCAGTGATTAATTTGTTACACATTTGGGTTGCTTCCTAATGATTTTTTGATGTTTTAGTACCCAGCTAAACACAACAACAAGTGTGTATATTCCTTACTATCTACATTATGCATGTGCCTTGTAGGCACTTTACTTGCAGTGTTTTATAAATCTGAATATTTTTTGTCACATCACATCTACCCCGACACTTTAGAGCGCTTCTGTCTCGACGCCGTGTTTGTCTTCGTTCTGACCTGAACACGGCATGTGTTGTTTGGGTTAGAAACATGCACATTTGCAAAGGAAAAAAAGCAAAATCGATAAGCGGAATCATTAAGCAGGCACGCACACAATCCCAAGGAAATGATCACGTGGGAACCAGTTCTGAAGAGGAACCGGTTCTCAATTCCCACCCATAGACTTCAGTCCATGATGTGGACACAAAAGCATTCCTCTACATTGAAGTAGTGAAGTCATCAACACTCATGTATTTCACAGATCCTAAATCCTGGTACACACATAAAGATTCTCTAAATTTCAACCAATTTTTTATCTGTGAAAGACCCCACACGTGAAGATAAAAAATCTGTGATTGAACAGTTTTGATCGTATTGTGTGTGGTGTGCTGTGATATTCCAAACACAACACACCACACACATTAAGATTTTTCAGAGTCGTGACCCTCCGGTCAGAAAACTCAGAAAGAGATCAGTATTGTTGTAGCTACTCTTTCGGGTCTATTTCCGGAATGGACAATGAGAGCGATGTAATTTTTTTAAATGAAAGCGGGACACTTCAGCCTTTACAATGATACCATCTGTGTGTGTCTGTGGCTTCGGAGGCCGAGCAGTAAAGCGGCTGTGAGCGGCGGTCACATGATCATTTAAACATGGCTGCTCTATTGCTGGCTGTTGCTGGCTATGAACGCTACCGTCTTTGCTATCGGCTATCAGGAAATCTCCCGTGTATGCGTGAATGTCTGTGTGAACCTCATGTAATGCCAGGGCTGCACCGTGGCTCTCTGTGGGATTACTGGTGTTGTGTCGAGAAGTGGCTTGCTGAGAGCAGCATGCAGAGCTTGGCACTTCTCAGCACAACACGAGCTTTCCACATGCAAGATGACTTTTGATTTGTAAATATTGAACATGTTTAATATTTACGATTATCAATTCAGCGCCGAACGTTTTCTGAGGCGATTGTTGTGAGAATTTTGACTCTTAACACACCACACACTACAAGAGAATCTCATAAAATAATCTTAAAACCTTAGGATAATCGGCCGATTTTTGTCTTTGGTCGGAAGGGGGAAGATCGGGGCAAAATCAGTCCGATTATCTTTATGTGTGTGGTAGGCTTAACTCTACCTCCACTCTCCACTCTAAATGTGGAACTGGCTGAGAAGTGAGTGAGGGCTTTAAATCTGTGCCAGACGACTTGTGTCAGTCCTTGACTGTCGGCAGTGTGGGGGATGGTTTCTTGTAGCTGACGATGGTCGTTAGCAACTCTGAAGGGCAACCTGGAAAAGACTATCATCCCTCAGCCAAGATCTTATATCCAAATCAGACTAACAGACAGTGGAATTCCCTAGTCCTAGGTTGGCCATGTGCTACACACCTATGGACTTCTGTGGCAACTGTAAAGAGTGGGTGTCCCAGCAATAATCCACCCTGTCAAGTCTTTGATGAGTTTTGTAA
Organism: Trachurus trachurus; assembly: GCF_905171665.1. Classification (NCBI taxonomy): domain Eukaryota; kingdom Metazoa; phylum Chordata; class Actinopteri; order Carangiformes; family Carangidae; genus Trachurus; species Trachurus trachurus. The sequence continues at coordinate 23,642,122 of NC_139893.1, read as the reverse complement.
AGGTGTGTGATGCCTTGTGATCAGTATAATATTTTGTCAGCCTTTATATGGTCAACCATGGTGTGCCAGTAGAAATGTTTCTGAAATTAGGATTTATCAGATTTCCAGAGATACAGGGGATAAATCAGCTATAGTGGATGGAATAACTCCAAAATACCCACTGTTGAACTACTGCAACACACATTTTTACTTACCAAACTATTAGCTCTACTGGAGTTCATGTATACCTGTCTGCATATTTTTGGTCCACAACAAAAGTTAAAACTAAAACTAAATTTGTGTTCTTTTTCCTTCTGTATATTACACACTGCATCACATAGTCATACACATCTATAGATGAAATTGGTGTATGAATTGAAACCTAATTTAAAGTTGTCAAAAGGTACAGGATTGGCACAGGGTCAGAGAGTTTATATTAAGTGGGAAGTACACAATAAAAGCTGTATTCAGTTCACACTGGTGCTCAGCAGAAATGGGTCTGGTTGCTTTCAGGATGTGTGGATTGTACATTCAACAATCCCATATTACCTTATTCATAGCATCTGAAGTGGATTATAAACAAATTCAATTAATTGTGTTCAGAAGATGGTAAAACGTTATCTAATTTATTTATATTTTAAGTAATTCATTTGTTATCTATTTTGGTTGTTTCCTAATGATTTTCTTTCGTTTCAGTACCCAGCTAAACACAAGTGTGTATATTCCTTATTATCTAGGTATAACCTTGTGCATGTTGTAGTAAGCAATGTGACTTCATTACATTTACACACAGTTTTCTAAGTAGAGTTGAACATTTTTAATGGGGTTTCAGTCTATGATGTGGGCACAAAACATTCCTCGACATTGAAGTAGTTAAGTCACCAGCACTCATGTATTTCACAGGTCCTAACTTTAAGGTAGAGTTGTTGAACTGGGATCTGAGAAGTGAGTGAATGGAGTGAGAGCGGAGTGAGAGCGGAGTGAGTGCCAGATGACCTGTGTCAGTCCTTGAGTGTGGGCAGTGTGGGGGATGGTTTGTCGTAGCTGACGATGGTCGTTAGGTATTTTCAGGTTGGGCTTCAGAGTTTCTACCTTCTTTCAGCCAACATCTTATATCCAAATCAGACCGACTGAGACACAGGTATTCCCAGGTCTTAGGTTGGCCATGTGCTACCTACGCACCTATGGCCTTTGGTGATTCAACTTCTGTGGCAACTGTAAAGAGTGGGTGTACCAGCAATATTCCATTTTGTCTAAAGAATTGTCAGTTCTTTGATGAGTTTTGTGAAGGTGTGTAATTACCTGTTATAATATTCGGTGACAGGGCCTTTATATGAGCCACCATTGTCTGCTAGTAGTAATGCTGTCTGAGAACAACAATTAACATGGAATAAGAAATTCGGATTCATCAGATTGTCATGGATACAGGGAATATGTCAGTGTGTGGACGGAATAACCCCCCAAAAAACCCTGTTAAACTACTCATTAAAAGGTATTTAGAAAATCAAGGGAAATAAAGGAACGCATAAATATAAAAACACATGCAAAGCCTTACAAAGCCTTGTAAAGGACAATTAGGACACAGCAAGAACTATATTCCTCAGACACGGTCCACACCACTGTCAACTTTTTTTATTTGTGTTGCAGCAGTTCAACATTGAGCTATTTGGGGTTATTCCATCCACACAATGCCTTATCCCTTGTATCTTTGGCAATCTGATGAATCCTAATTTCTTGTGCCATGTTAAGTAAGATGTTGTTCCCAGACAACATTTCTGGCAGAGAATGGTAGCTCATAAAAATGCTCTGTGACTCTATATTGCATGTACCCATGTTTCAGTCAGTCTGTTTTGAATGTAAGTAAGTGGAGTGAAATGCACACTCCATCATGTATGAATAAGAAAGAAATAAGCAAAAGTGATCATCCTTAAGAGAAATTTTTCATCAAAACTTAACACAAACATTTCTAATAAAGTAGCTCAGATAAATACAGTGGGGCCAGGCCGTTAAGTGCTTTAAAAACAAACATTAAAAGTTTAAAATCAATTCTGTAAGGGACAGGGAGCCAGTGAAGGGAGTTAAGAACAGGAGTAATGTGCTCACGTCTATTAGTGTTAGTTAAAAGACGGGCAGCAGCGTTTTGGACAAGTTGGAGGCGACTGAGCGAAGACTGGGAGACGCCAACATAAAGTGCATTGCAATAGTCCAATCTAGAACTGAAACATTTTGACTGTGTGAATGTGTGTGGCAATAGTTTAACATAGGGATCCTCTCAATGAATTATCCCTTGTATCTCTGACAAACTGATAATCCCCCATTCCCTCTGTATTTTCCCATATCAAATTGTTGTATATCAGTACCTCTTTGATGGTTTACACAGTAACTAACCCTAACCCCATGTTTAAAAACAAAACTACAATTACAACTTTACCAGTGCTACTTAAGTTGAAATATGTGTGTTTGCATGTGTTTGTGTGTGTTGTGTGTATTAATAGTTACAAATGTTTGTATTAAATTTTGATTTAAAATGTATCTTAAAACCTAGCAATTTCTCTCCTTTCTGCTTTGCTGGAGTGTGTATGTCACTCCGCACCAACCAACAGTGGACCCCTGTCATTCCATATAAACCAAGTGTGGACCTTTTTCTGTAATGTAAAACAGTAAATAAAATACATCCTCATAAATACAGATTCATGATGCAAGTACATTAAAATGACCTAAAACCCTGAGTTTTAATTCAAATATTTTTCCTATAACAACAATGCAGTCAAGGAGTATAAAACTCTTGTAGGGGAAAAAATAATAGACTGTAGATATGTGTGTTGCAGTAGTACACCCTACATTTAAAAATAATTACAACATTATTGGTGCTACTTTATTAGAAATGTTTGTGTTAAGTTTTGATGAAAAATTTATCTTACGGATGATCACTTTTGCTTATTTCTTTCTTATTCATACATGATGGAGTGTGTATTTCACTCCATGCTAACTAAGTGGGCACTTGTATCATTATGCACCAACCAACAGTGGACCCCTGTCATTCTATATAAATCAAGTGTGGACCTTTTTATAAAACGTAAATCAACAAATAATTCCTATACAGATTTATGACGCAAATACATTAAAATTAATTGAAATCACATGCATTTAAAAAGTAAAGGTCTGACAATAGGTGCCCCCAACAGGACTTTATCTATATGAGATGTACGTGGCCAAAAAGTAACTTTTTGTGGCTCTGAGCCATCAGGGCATGTCAAACTGTGTTTTCCCATGACAATAATGCAGTTAAGTAGTATAAAACACCAGTACAGTGAAAAATTAATAGACTGTAGAAATGTGTCTGGCAATAGTTTAACATAGGGACTTTGTGAGATTAATCCTCTCAATGAATTATCCCTTGTATCTCTGACAAACTGATGATCTCCCAAACCCTCTGTATTTTCCCCAAAGATAACAAATTGACGTGCCAATACTTTAATATCAGTTACTCTTTGATGGTTTACTTCTACATAATATATCATCATAGGTTGCCATTGAGTTTTCTGTAATATAAAACAGTAAATAAAATACATCCTTATGAATACAGATTTATGATGCAAGTACATTAAGATTACCCTAAATCCTAAAACCCTCTCTTAAAAAATTAATAGACTGTAGAAATGTGTGTTGCAGTAGTACATCCTACATTTTAAAAATAATTACAACATTATTGGTGCTACTCATTATAAATTTTTGTGTTAAGTTTTGATGAAAGTTTTCTCTTAAAAACTATCACTTCACACTCACATGATGGAGTGTGTATGTCACTCCATGCTAACTAAGTGGGGTCGTGTGTCATTATGCACCAACCAACAGTGGACGCCTGTCATTCCATATAAACCAAGTGTGGACCTTTTTCTGCAATGTAAGTCAACTAATAATTCCTATACAGATTGAGAACACATGTATATTGTAAAATTGAAACCCTGTGCTTAAAAAACTGGACAAGCAACAATAGCAAGGTCAATTATTTTTAATGTTTAATCAGAATTCAACAGAAATTATCTAAATTACCATTTTATTTAAAATTTTGTTATGGGTGATCAATTTTTTCAATATTTTAAAATGTCTATTATACCTAATACAGTGTTGAGTTTAAACTTAAGACATCCATGAAAACAGAACCTTTATATTTTGTTACAAAGAATAACAAATTATGTTTCAAGGTACTGGTTTGTTCACTAAGGAGCCTGTTTGATAGCCTCTCTACAGTCTGAAAGGCTGCCGGGGCTGCAAGTCGTTCACACTATGGAGGAGTGTAAGAAACGACGTGTGTGAATGAGTCGTTAAAAACCCTGCTCCAGCCTGCCGGGGCACTGCTGAATATGGTATTTTACACACACACACACTCAGGTCCCCTCTTGGCTAAAGTTAAAAAAATTAACCAGAAGGTTTTTCACATGATTTTTAGTTGATTTAAAGCATGTCCAAGAGGGGACCTAAAAAAAGTCCCCTGTTGGCTGCTTAGTCCCCTGTTGGTGAATGTGTAACGACGCCGATGTCCCCTCTTAGATAGGAACAACAGTGCACACACACACACACACACACACACACACACACACACAAACCACTGTATAAATACCTTAATGCATTTCTGTATGTGTTCTCGCTTTTATCTAGTAAATAATTCAATCAAAAGGCAGTCTCTAATGCAAGAATATAGTAGTGTTACTATGGAATCACTTCAGGTTATTAATGTTGTGCTCATAGGCAACAAAGCAGCTATACACTCTGCAGGTTCAGGGATGTGAAAAGATTTGAGGATGTTGAGTATACAGACAATGAACTAACAGTTCAGAGAAAATAACTGTTTGCTTTCGCACTGGAGTTGAGCACAAAATAGAGGTGACTTTGCATTTTTTCCAGAGAGCATCTACTGTATGTGATCATTTGATAACCTTACTAAAATAATATAATTTTACAGCAGGGCTGCCATCAAGATGTTTTTGATGCAGATTGTAGGTTATTTCACATTTTATTTTACTAATATGAATGGGGTTTATTGTTGGAAGCTGGTGGTGGAGGTGATTGTTGCTCAGCAATAGCTTCAGCCATCGTTGTCCCACAACACAAGAGCATAACACTCAATTAACCTTTTGCAAAAGCCCCGCCCCCCTTGGTTACTGCTTCTCCCCGTCAAGCTGACGGAGTGTCAACACAGTGTCATAGCGAAGAGAAGTATACTGGTGCCTGTTAGTGACTCTTTTTTGGAGTGATACCTACGCGATATCCTCCAGATCGAGGCAAAAGGGTTTAGCCCACGATCACCCATTTGAGCAGTTTCTAAGCTGCTCAATTTGTACTAGAGTTCTCAACTGGCCTGAAAATCAAAACGCAACAGCCGATGCGGCCAACAAAAAAAGAAAAGGAAGCCTGTGGCCCGACCTGAGTTGTTTTCGACCTGAACCCGGCGTATCTATTCGAACTGGCCCTGCCTGTTGTGAACTGGATTATATTTTCCCATCTTTGCTGAGAATAAGATTTGCTCAAAATGAAATAAAAGCCTGTCCCATATAGACGCCTGTCTCAAATATAAGTCAGGTCAGTTCGGCAGTTGAAGCAAATAAAAGCCCATGCTTTTATTTGAGAATTTACAGTGCTACATGACAGATGTAGATTCCTTTTCTGGTCATTCACCACAATTTACACATCTAATTACAAAGATTCAGGCGAAATCATGACTGCGTGTTCAACTTTTCCTTGTTTTTTTAATCATTCACTTACCACATACAGTAATCACTAGTATTGTTACTGTTAAGACCAAAAAACTCAGTTGCTTAAAAACTAAGGTGAGAACGCTGATACAAACTGTGCTGCAGGCTTTCAACTTTATCTTCAATTAACACTCCCTAGCATGGCCCGGTTTCGAAACTTCTAAGGTTTGTGGCAATTATCACATACAGTTTCTTTGATGCCTGAACGACCAGCACCATCGACTCTCCATGTTAGTTCAGCTGTGTGCTATTAGGTTGTCGGCTGGTTGGGTATCAACTGTCAACAACCGCTGGGTGTTTTCCTGGATCTCTCAGCCTCCCACCAGCCTTTAAGTTTGTGCTGCTGTGAAGTGATTGATGACAGGTCAGCCACCAACGGCCTCAAAATATTTCCAATTCTTCCACAGGGAAATTGCTCATTTCTTCACAAGTCTATTTCAATTTTTACAGCACGGCCATGTGCTAAGTTTATGCATTATGTTGGCACCTGGACGCAGAATTGTGATGAATTATGCCACGCTTTGGACAGAGTAGAAAAAATATATGTATTAATTTGTGTTACTTTATTGTTTGCTTTTTTTTCTCCTGGATGGCTCGTCATATTGTTGCAAGGTAATATAAAAGTAAGCAGGCGTGACACTCTTATTTAGATAACCACCTCACTCCCTCTCTCTCACACTTTCTACACGACTAAAACTGCCACTGTGACATTGTCGAGGGCTCTTTTTTAAGTCCCTCTGCCTTTTTAAAATACAGAAATGGTATCCTATTTGCTGCGGTGCGGGCTTCAAAGAGGTTATTTGTCATCATACAGATTTATGCTGTCATTCAGGGACATTTATATCACTTTAAGCTCTTTGGGTGTTCTAGCTTTCGAGCTGGGCAGACAATCCCGCAGAGACCCAAGCCTCTCTCTGTTTCATTTTCCTCCTTTTTGTATCCTCTCCCCTACACCAACGAGGAGTGAAACTGTAATGATTGTTACCGCTTCAAAGGGCTCATGTTGTAACAGCACTAAAACAAAATGGGATCTGGTTCAGTGAGTGTGGCTGGGATTCACCTGGAGAGGCCTTCTGTGGTGATTAGCTTGTAACGTTGAACAAAATCAGGATGAGCATCTTCGCAGGTTTGATACCAACATGCAAGAATTTAGCTGTTCAGTTTAACAAGCGCACCATTTCCATCACAGACTGAGGTCACAGCTGCTTATGTGAATACAAGCTGTCTTTTTTTTTGTCTATTATTATCCTATTATTTAGACAGTATACTTCCAGTGAAAAGTGTAAAGCAAGCTGTATGCCTTGGGCTTCCGGTTGCTGAAACTTTCAAAGGATCCTCATATACAGTAGCCTAAGTATGTGGAGTTCTGATTTGAAAGGACCCTAAGCTTCTATCCTACTGATGCTCTGATGGTGCCAAATCGATTTCTGACAGCCTGCCAGTAGGGTTCTTGTCATTCACATCCACCGCCTGAAAGCTAGAAAACATGGCAAGCAGAACAGCTGAATTTTCATGGAGCAGAGGGGGAGTTATAAAGAAGCAAAGTGGACTTTGTATTCCATATTTCCATGTTATGTGCTGTATTGTACTCTACTCAAATGGGAAGCTTTTTTTTGCTTAAAAATATATGGAGGCAGTCTCAAAGAAGAAAACCCAGCAGGATATACACGGTATAACCTAAAAGAATTATTAATTCATATTTCTGTGAAACTTTCTGTCAAGAAGCATCCTGTGTATTTTAACAGGTCAAGGTGTTTCATATTTAGTAAGATAACAAAACATTTTCTCTGATCATTGGACAGGGATAAAATAGTTTTTACTGACCTAGATACAGCACTTTAAGTATTACCTACTACAATATTATCCTTGATAATAGCTTGATTTCTCGTTTTCAACAACTTTATCACAAATAGTTATGACACATCTTAAAGGGATACTTCACTTAAAATCGATAATTCACCAATTTTCTTCATCGTTACGCCAAGGAAGGTTTGGTGAACTTTCAGATTTATCAAAACGCTTTTGGAGTCCCTGGGGTGGTCCGGCTGGCAACAGATATTCATAGAATGGCGGTGGATTGTGCTCACTTTTGAATCGCCCAAAACATGCACTATGAAACATCCAAATACCTCCATATTGCTCGTCCGTACTGACCCAAGTGTCCTGAAGCCGCGACATGAAAAAGTTGTTGAATGAATCGAAAAAATGAAAAAATGAATTTGATCTCTGTTTTTAGCCTTGATGTATAGTAGTAGCTCCCAGTGGCTCTGTTGATGTTTGTGCACATGCGCAAGATTTGCTGCAGGATGTTCCTTCATCATTGAAAACCATTGGATGTATGATGTAAACACGGAAGAACATCTTGCAGGAAATCTTGTGCAGCCTCTGTGATCTACTACTACAACAAGGCTAAAAACAGAGATCAAAAAAAAAATTCCGAACAACTTTTTCATGTCACAGCTTCAGGACACTTGGGTCAGTACGGACGAGCAGTATGGAGGTGTGTGTTTTGGACGATTCAAAAGTGAGCATAATCTGCTGCCATTGTGCGAAAATCCGTTGGTCGAAAAGTGTTTTGATGACTCCGAAAGTTCTCCAAACCCTTCCTTGGCATGACGGTGAATAGAAAATGATTGATTTTGGGTGAAGTATTGCCATGTCCAGTTCTCTTTGGTTCTTTATTCTGTTCCACCATCCCATCTTGTTTCTCCCATGTCGTCACTCGCTATGTGTGTGTGTATCTCAGTGCAGGCAGGTTGAATGTCATGTCACGACATCTGGGTCCAGATGGTGCACAGTCTGCCGGTTAGTGACCTCTGCACTGTGGGTGAACATATTTCTTGTTGTCATTCTTTGAATATCATTGACATTCTTTAACACTGTATTTCAGTCCAACATTAGAGGAACTATGCTATAACACCTAAAACAGTCATTTGCACCTCACCTTACCCAACATGCACTATATGCACACTACCAGCCAAAGGTTTGGACACGCTTTCTCCTTCAATGTTTTTTCTTTATTTTCATTACTGTCGATATTAACTGAAGACATCAAAACTCCAGTAGCCATCTTTTGATTTGGTGACAGCTTTGTACACTCTTGACACTGTCATCAGCTTCATGACATCATCACCTGGAATGGTTTTCCAACAGTCTTGAAGGAGTTCCCAGAGGCTGAGCATTTGTTGGCTGTTTTGCCTTCACTCTGTGGTCCAACTCTTTCCAAACCATCTCAGTTGGGTATAGGTCAGGTGACCGATAACATTTTTGTTTTAATTAAGGTGTTTGTGTTTACAACATACAGTACCTCCATGTGTTCTTTCATAGTTTTGATGTCTTCTGTTTGAACCTGCAGAAATCTGTAGAAAGTAATACATATTTAAAAAACAACAACATTGAATTAAGGTGTGTCCAAACTTTTGACTGGTAGTGTAGCAAGCTACTGTACAATTTGCGATAATCTAAAGGATTAATACCACATATTTTGCAAAACAAAGCAAACACACACTGTTAGATAATGTACTGGAAGGAAGGCTTTGCCAGCATCATTAGCTGTAAACCACAAGCACCCAATGGTACTATGTACATCCATGGCTGCTGAAGCGGCTGTGCTACAGTAATAGAGTTCTCCAAAGTAATTCAGCAGTCATTATGCAGAGGTCTGCTCTAATGTCCTGCAAATTGCCAATTGCTTAAAATAAGTAATATCTACCTGAGGCAGGCAGACAGTGTTTAAAAAACATTTAGCGTAAATGACTTCAGGTGAAGAGGAGGCTATTGCAGCGCAGAGCCTGACTGACACTCCCACTGCAATCACACGGCCGTGCCAAGACAGTGACAGAGGCACAGGCCCGCTACAAGGGTCAGATGTGCCCCGTGACATTTTCCACCAGAGGATGGAATAAACATTCAAAATATTCAAGTGCTGTGCAAAATAAATGAATGACTTTTGAATGGCATTTCAGACCATTCCTTGATGTTCCAAATTGTACAGGGTAGAAATGACAAGTCAATTTTGACTTTTTCTGAAAAAAGACTTGATAGAAAATGATGCATGGCTTTGAATGTGCTCGTTCATGCTGTTCAGTCATTTGTGGACACATGTTTGAATTCTGCCCACTTTAGACCCACTTGCTGGTCTTTCACGCCGGTAGAATTACCTGCTGCTCCTCACTCATTCACCTGTTCTTTGTTTCATGATTAGCCCCTGTTTCAACTTCTCTCTGCCAAGTTGCTTATGTGCCATATGCACAGAAACAATCCAGCATCTTTGTCTTTTTTGGCATTTTGACCCGTTTTGACCTTGCCTGTGTTTGCCTTTGTACTTTTTTGAACCTGCAGTTTAAAGACTCTACTTTTGCATGTTGTTCCTTGCTCCCATGCTCTTGTTTCCCTGTTTCTGCAGTGGCCCTGTGAGCTTAATGTAAATAGATGAAACACAAGCAATGTCTGAAAACAACCTTATTTGACAACACATGTGCAGCAAATACACAAACCACAAAAATAAAGGAATGTGTTACAAGTTGCACAGAAGGTAATGTAAGTGTTTTTACAGGGGACTCACGTCTGTGTCCAAAATCACTCACTACTTTCTAGTCCACCATATAGTCAGGTTTGTATTTGTAATAATGGTGGTTTTATTTACAATGTCCACTTATAAATCACCAACCACCAAATTCTATAATGCAAGTTATTTTGTTACGAGGGTGAGCAGTTACACCAGTAAGTTACACAAAAACAATTTATTGCACAAGACCCAAATAGGAATAATACTGTTAGGGCAATATCTTTTCTTTCAATGGGGGGAGGGCCCCCTTTTAAAAGTAAGATTAATAAGAACAATGTTCAAATTCAACAGTCCGAAAGCTCACGACCATGCTCCAGTCTTTGTCCTCCTGCAGTCTCTTCCGCCACGCCGATTAGCCACCGTCTTCCACTCTAGTCTGAAGATCTCTCTGTTGTTTGTGCTGCTTCCACCGCTCACACAGACTCCACTTTGGCTGAAGCTCCTCCCAGCGACGCCGTGGACCTAGAACACAGGAGATGGCCAGCAGTCTATTCTACAAACACAGGATGCACTCTCTCTGGTTTCAGGGTTCTTCAGCCTGTAGGCTAACAGTGTATCGGTCAGGGACTCACAGCTTTTGAGTCCAAAACCCTCCAATACACTGTTGCTGTTATTGTCTCTGGTCCTCTCTGCCGCTTCCCAGTGTCAGCATCTTTGAAAAGAACAAAAGCATAAGCATCCGGCTACCTGGCCTGCCTATCAATCAGTCTCTGGGCCTACTGTAACAGCTGATTGGCTAGTGCAGCTGTCAGTCAGAGGGTGCGTTCACTGCCTAAAATCCTAATCGGCCGTTTCTAAAGCATGCATGTCAACTCAAATAAAAAAAATAACCACAACAATCATAACTGAAGAAATACCAAAACACACATGAAAATAGATTGATAAACAAACATGCAGATAACAAAATACGGCACATAATAGAAAACAAGTAACCAGCAGTAATGCATGAACATGACATTCAGTATGACATATTGATGTCCAAATGTATAGTGAGACTATACCCCATATAGCTGAGTCTGAAACCCAGTGAAAAATGCTGTATATCAGATTGTCACTAATCAAGCAAGATACGCCATCATGATAGCGAACAGGAAATAGTGGATGAGTGGGTGATTTTGGACACAACTTTGTTCAACAGTTCTGTTGTCATCTGTGCTACCTGCTGTTCATTTCTGTTTGCTTGTGTTGTATGGTGGCAGCACATGTGTTGTCAAATTGAAGATGTTTACTTACAGTAATTTACTTTATACTTTCCTGAGAACTATGACAATATGTTAGATGGAGCACCACTTGTAAATTATTTATAAAAGGAGTATTATAGCAGCTGTATTACAAATGCTGAATATATACTTTTTGCTGAAATAACAACATTTACAATTTGCTTGAAATATATTAGTGACTCTGGTTTTGACAGGAAATTAAATTGTTCATGACAACTAGCAGCACCCCAGACTAAACACTGACTGGAGACTGGAAATTTAAAAATCTACAAAACAGAAAATGTTCTAGTTTGTATGTGTGAGCACGTGTGTGTGTGTGTGTGTGTGTGTGTGTGCGTCTCCTCACACCCTTGCATCCAGTGAATACCCTCACTTTTGCCAAGGTGACGGTAGCCACCACCCACCTCCATCACCCCAAGAAATAAAAGTCATACTTGATTTACCTGACAGGCGCTCTCTTTTAGCTCTCCTTGACCGAAAGTGGTGGTGTAGCTGCCTCTGCAGTGAGACGCAACATTGAAATGTTTCTGCCTGCCCTCCCTTGAAAAACATCCCCTCCCCTCTTTGCCAGAGATCTCCACTCTATTCACGTGATGTCTCCTTGTCTGGCAGTTGTTCAGCTTGGCTTGGTGCTCAATCTTATTAGAGGGTGGAAGGTGGTTCAGGAGGTTTACGGTGACACTGACAGACCCCAACCACTTACTCCCCCATGCTTCCTTTCTTTCTTTCCTTTTTTTTTTATCCTACACACGGCTGCACACTTCACATTTCCACATGTGATGTAAACCCACAGCTAACACACCACACATGTGGAGTCAAGCTGACATTTCCTCAAGGTTGTGTGTAATAGCTGATTACTTGCATATAGGAGTATCATTGTTGGCATGTTGCAAAAACGCCCGTGATTTGTACCAGATCAGTCATCTGTAATACAATTCAAATCTATTACATCTGAACTCTGTGGCTCCCAGGCCTGTGACCTTGGCTATACGCTTTTCCAGAGGCTCCTTTTCAAAACAAGTACTGTTGACTTGTTGGTCATTTGATTTGTTGGGGGCATTTGCCTTGAATGTGAATGTGGACTGAAACACTAGCAGATTTTTTTCCCCCAAGGTTATTGTTTGTCTTTGGGCTTTTTGTTTTCCTCCTAGATTCAAGCCATTTATAGGAGCGTGATAGCTAAGTCATTCCAGCTAGAGTGATACAGCCCATTAGTGCATTAACTACAGCCAAAGCTCAGGGGTATCAGTTATCAATGAATAAATGAAAAGAAAGGTATGGTCATGATAAATAATGTGGCATTGTGAGGAGGGCTATAAGCTGCTAATACCATCTGTGTAGGCAGCAAGGCCACGCAGCAGTGACAGTCCAGTCACATTCCCACCCCTGTGGCTGTTCTATGCATTTAGCCCCTGACGCTTTAATCCACCACCTTCCTATCACTCAAGAGCCAGCGATGGGTTGTCCTGCTATAATTGTGTTTTATCGATTCTGGCTTTGGTCTGACACCTAGATATCTCCTGTAAATGGAGCTGAACAGATACAGTCAGTTTACCTGTATAAATATTTCAATAAAAAAAACTCTTTGGGTTTTAGCCCCCCCATCACCATCCTCCACCCCGGCACCTCATCACCACCTTTGCTGGTGCCAACTCACATTCTAATCTGGACATTAATGTGTCTGCTTACCCTGGTTTAGAAGAGCCAGGCTCCAGTTGCAACTCTAAAGAAAAAAAAAAACACACATACACAAGCTTAGTGTTAATGTGTTATTGAATTTTTCTCTAAAAATATGTCATACCCCAGGCTCAATGTTAAATGACAGACAGGCTATGCTAATTCTGGCGCCAGGCCAAGTCAAAATAAAGGTACAAAAGTCCTAAATGGGGATAATGTGATGGAATCTGTTTCCAAACAGCTCTGGATTTAATGCCACGGTCCCAGCAGGTTTGTAAGAGAGGAGCAACGGCTGACTGCCTTTGAACTACAGGTCCTCTGTTCCCTTACTGACCGATGGGATGGACAACAAAGCCAATCATCCCCTACTCATCCAGACATAAATTATATCTCTTCTCCACTAGCCCTCTTTTTTCCCACCTTTTTTTATTTTCCCTCAAGTCTTTTTTGGTCTTTTTTGGTCTTTAATACCTTTGGGTATGAAAGACAGTGCTGTAGGCTTCACAGCCTTCCCGTCTGTCAGCCAGTCGGGGGTGCAGGGGCTTTGTGAATGAAATGAAGCGAGGAGACACCTTTTTGCCGGGTCCCTAGATTACTTCTGAACATCAAGCCACCCACATTGTTCTCCTCCTCTTCCTCCTGCTCCTCGTAGGCCTCCTCCGCCCACCATCTACAGCTCCAGGGCTTCTACAAAGTGCCCTCGGTCCAAGGAGAGTGACTGAGAGCAATAGGAAAAAGACAGGTGCTCAGACGCTTTCATCTTTGTTTATCGTGTGTGTGTGTGTGTGTGTGTGTGTGTGTGTGTGTGTGTGTGTGTGTGTGTGTGTGTGTGTCTGCATTGATGTCTCAACAATGAAGTGAATGGACTGCAGTGACACCACAGATCATTAATAATAAATAGAAGTTTGGGCTCTGAGATGTCGAGTGGACGTCCAGCCAACAACTGAGAAGGCTTTGCCCCAGAAACTCCCTCAACCACAAACATATTGGCCTAACTGGCCATCAGCTGCTGTTACCTTACCCCAACCTGAAGCGGCCCTCCGCCCCCGACAAACATCCTCTTACTCTCTCTTCTACACACTTTCTCATCTTTCAAGAACAAATAAATAAATAAATAAATAAATAAAATCAGCAGTGCAATGAGATGTGATCATCAATTAAGCATGTTCATTCTGGTACAAAACAAATATTTTTTTCCAAGTGAATAACGCTCCTATTGTAGCCTCTAAATTCTCAAAAATATATAAAATGTTTCATCTTACCCTCATGATGTGATATATATTTGCTTGTTCCTTCTCTGGTCTATTCCGTTTCCTGCAGCTGAATGTGGCTGCATGTGCAAGGAGGCCGACTTTTGAAGATGGAAATGGAGCCTGCCTGGGGAGAGGTGTAGCTCCACTGTGGGACACGCTGGGCCAGGGTCAGGCTGTTTAGTCAGGGGGAAAAGTGGTGCAGTAGCATAAATTAACACCTGAGCCCTGAGAGGCTGGGATGCGCTGTACCCTGCTGCATCGTGGGGGGAAAACGAGGATAGCATCTGGATGCTCAGTGCCCGACCATCGCCACACTGGGGCAACACAGCGGAGCTCATGTGGATGTGTGTACCTGAATGTGAAAACTGCACGCTGCATTTCCACCGCAGCATCACCTATCTCCGAAAGTTGGCATTTAAAGATGGTGAACCTGCTTCACCCACGAGCCCCACTGTGTTTGTTTGTTTGCTCGTTAGTTTTGTTTTTCGTTATTAGCTTCCTTTATGTGTCAGAACATTTTTTCATTACGCCCATTTCGATACAGCCGACTTGCATGATTCTCATTTCATTGTGGGTAATGTTACTCAGGGGTTCTCTTGTATCGATGCATGCTGTTGGATAGAATTGGTGTCTGGCTAATAGACTATAGGAGTTAACATAGGGTAGGTCCTGTTGTTATCGAGTGTTTCATATTGGTAGGAGTAAAGTGCTGTAGGAAATAATAGACTCTGTGGTTGCTATCACTCCCTGGGGCTGCAAGAGGCAATCATCTAACTAAATGAGAGCGCGAGAGTAAGAGAGAAAGAGAGAGAGAGAGAGAGAGAGAGACAGGCTTCCCTCTGGAAAGACTATTGATGGCTGACAAATTGCTGCTTTTGATGTACATTTCAAAGTGTGCCCTAACATCTACATTCTTTTATTTATTCACATACTTATTTATTTTTCACCATGGCACTGTAGTTTTACTACAAGTTTGGATTATGATCAGAGCTTGTAGAACCAAACTGAACCCCAGGCCATTAGACGTAGTACACCCGCTTGGCCTTGTCATTAGGCAGGAATATTTAGCAAGAGCATGCTCGAGAACTAATTACCAAGCTGTCTCACTTGTGCACTCGCACCCCCTCTCACCAAGGAAATGAGGGGCTTTGAGCAAAATGTGTGTGGATGTGAGAGACAGTGGGGCTAAAGAGGGACAAGAGTGAAGTCATCTTGACATGATAAACACAGAGACGGAGTGGAATTTATCAGACAGGACAGGACGCTGTTGTAAATTGCAACAGGCCTCAGCCCATTTACATCAAGTGATTGAAGAAGGTGCCCCCCCCCACACACACACACACGCACACACACATATATGTGCATGCATGTAGACAGGCCTTATTGACCTTACACTCTCTCAGACAACTGATATTTAAAATTGACGCCATCACAGCCCAGAATAGAATTACAGTGACCTTTGAAAGCTCGATGCACCACAATTTAAGAAACTGTGAATAAACAAAACACAATTACATGAAGAAAATATCCTCAGCAACAAGCAGTTTGTATAAGACATTCTGCAGGGGAAAGGCAAAATGAGAAACAGAATTATCAGCATGATAGAAGAATCATTACATACGATTTTGTTTCCCATGTTTGCAACACTATTCTCAGTATTCTGTATCTGCCCAACACTCAACTTTTGTAGGAAACACAGTCACTGACTGGATTTTATTCATAGGTAACATGATTTTTGAATGAACAAAGTGCTGCATTTCTTCATGGCAGCAGAGTCGCCAGCAGACAGTTGTGGTGGATGATGGGTACCAGCTTATTTATCCAGAACACTGGTCTGTAGTTTAGGAAACAGAAATATGTGGTGTAGGGAAGGATTGTGGGTTTTGGTTAAATGTAAATGAACATGTGTCTTTGCCTAACCTTAACCACTGCCACAGCTGACCATGACCATAAACCAGCCACAAAGGGTAACTATGGTGTAGTCTTAGAGTTTTAAATCAAGGATATTTTTAAATCAAATCCAGCTGTCTTTAGCTCAGGTGTTAAACAGCCTGATGAGTGAGTGGACAAAGGTTCTGCTAGAACACGCTCTCTTGTCAAAGATGGTTGCATCTGCCCCCCCCTCACAAAAAAAGTTGTGTTCGCTTTCCAAAACTCATTGTAGTCCCTTTAAGTGACAGCTTGTTCAGTAATTCTGTAAAACTTAGTTTTTTCAAAAAGTGACGTTTGTTTTCTATACTTGAAGGGTGTTCGTTCCGGATAGAATAGAATAGAGCTGCTATGTTCTTTGCAATACCCAGTAGCCGCCTTACTCTGGGATAAGTGCTGCGCTCACATTCCACAAGAGTAATGTGAATTGATTAAATCCCCAATCATTGCTCAACATGTGTGTGTACAGTATCCCCATAGGCTAATGCCCTGATTCATGAGACAGTAAAGTGAGAGAGCTGGTGCAGTTCAAAAAGCAAGCGTCCTTGTGGATGGGGAGGCATGGCTGAATATCACATGGACAGATATTATTCCCCAGACCATTTATTACCCTGTCCGCCTTTCATCTCATCTATTATTCATTACACAATCATTTAACTAAGTGCAGTGATTACTTAAATGTTTAATGCTGCCATAATCAATATTGGTCTTAGCCTTTCAGGTGGACACAGTTTTTCTAGCATTAAAGTCCCATCACCTATTGAGTTGATCAGGTTAAATTGCACATGGTTACAGTAATCGCCCCCATTAAAAAGGTCCTTTTATCAATGGCGCAGGAGACATGTGGTATGATAATCATTAATTTCTGCCTTTGCTGCACAGGTTATCAGAGTTAATGTTCACACTTTTCCATGCAACAGGATAATGGCGTAAAGTTGGACAGCCAAAATCTCTTTGCTCAACTTCATTAGTGGGCGTCACGTCAGCCAAAGAAGAAAAATTCACTTATAAGAAAAAATTATGTTGCACTCCCACATAGTGACATAACGAACATTGTGGCTGCTTTATGAAAGGGCTTTTTCATTTTAATGATGACTGTGTTGAGAAGGGGTCTATCCAAAAGATGTAAAGTGAATTATCTTGATGTATCAGCCCACGTATCACCCAGTCTACCATCCATTCCCCCTCCAATAATTTCAGACAATCAAATCTGATAGTGACTCCAAGACACAGCCGGAGTGTGACATTCACATTCATGCTGTGTTCACATAGATATGGATGCCATAAACATGCACTTGCCACCTGGATTGTGTGTCAGTGTCAAAGCCTGGCTTACAGCACCTTAATCTTATCATCCATATGTAAGCAGTGGTCGTATTGTATTCCCTTTGCATCACTTACTTTCCCTGATAATCCAACCTCAATGAAGGAGCCCGGTATGAGGAATGAAATATGGCTTTATGTCGTTGTGCCGGGCCCGCTGGTGGCATGGATTTATCACACAGGATTTATATTTCTCTCCCTGTGCTCTCTGAAAGCTTTGAGATGGTGGCAGTGTGTTCACCGAGCACAATACTACAAGGGAAATAATGTTGTGCAGCTTGTTGCGCTGAAGGATCATTATCTGTTAAACTTCGACCTACAAAAAAAAAAAAAATGTGAGCGAGCCAAAACGTTGAACTCAGCTGGCTTACTGTTGAAGGAGCAGGAAGTGCTGGCATTAAAAGTTATCATGACAGTATATAAAGTGGGACATTCACTATGGACATTCTTAATGTTTTGGCAATAATAAATGTGATGGGGAGGGGACATTTCAGCAAAAGTTACTACTCTCAACTGCTCAAAAGGTGCATAAAACATTAGACGCATGTTAAATTAGCTTTTATAGAACTGTACTGTGAGAAAGTGCAAAGAACAATATTAGACAAATGTTTCAAAGAAATGTGAAGTTATCGCTTCTTTAATGTTACATGTGAACTTAAAGCAGCAATAACTTGTTCATTCAAGTTCTGTCTTTTCTAAAAATGTGGCTGTTCAGGAACTAGAGCTCTCCCGAACTGGTCCTGCCTCCTATGGAGTTCTGTACAAGTAGCCAATCTGTCACTTCAAAAAAGATCTGTCAGATTTGATAGATCTTTTTTTTCTGAAAGCTGTTATTTCTTTTTTTTTTTTACTTTACTTACTTTACAGCTCGAGGTGAGATTAATAATAAGCTACAAGAGTGAAAGAATAAAATGGCAGTGTCGGGCTGTGAAACGATCTGCAGAGCTGGGAGGAGGGTTATAATTCTCTGTTTGCCATTGTGAGTGACACCTTTCACTTTTCTTTCAGCTTTAAAGTACTCTGAATAACTGAACTGATTGACTGGAGTGCCATTTCCCTTCATTTATTCAGCACTGTATCAGTGGCGTGTGGTCAGGGCAAGCAAGACCAGCAGTGCTTGACTAGTAAAAGAAAGAAAGAAAAAACAAATACTACCGAAGTGGAAGCGATGTCTCCTTACATCTGATTTAAACTGCCATCTGTCTCAAATGGGATCAATACTGCCGCTTGTAGTGCTGTCCCCTGTTGACCGTGGTGCGCTATTGTCTTGGGAAGCTGACTTGACCAGGGGTCTGTTTCACAAAGCAGGTTCAACAAACTCTGAGTCTAATCCTGAACTCTGAGTTGATCTACTCTGAGATAGGAAACTTTTGGGTTTCAGAATCAACTCTGAGGTAACTTGACCCTGAGTTATGGGGAGATGAAAAGCCCTCCTCAATGGAACAAAGATAATATGATTCACCATGGCAACCAGCAAAAAAAAGCCTCGCCCCTCCCACTTCCTACGGTGGAGTGACGTATGAATGAATGATGATGATGATGAATTGTCACAGAGGCAGCAGCCCGTCTGCAGAGCTGCTCGGCCGGCCAACCTCCGTCGTCATCACGCGTGGGAAAATGATCACTAATTAACATACCCGCAGGTTTTTTAGATGTTTACCGCCGGCTGGTTAAATTATTTTTGGGAGATAAATGCTGGTCTCATTGATGAAATCTAACAATTGTTTGTTTGAATGAAAAGTGAAGCTTCATGTGTGTGTTGGAAAGAAGAGCAGCACTGCCTCGGGGCTCTGTAGCCTACCTACAGAAATCACCACATTTACATCAATAAATAAATGTTTTACAATCAACCAATCAGTCTGCATTAAATTATATTCAATATTTTGACCAAAGCATGTCACAGACATGTCTTTAAGACACTCAGGAACTATTTTAATTTGTGGAAAGGGAGCATAATAGGTCCCCTTTAAAGTGGACTGCAGCAGCTTTTAATGGCCTCCTCTGGGTTAGGGTTTGCGTTAGCTCCCATAAACCCTGGTCTGTCTCACTGCTCTTACAAGTTCTGATTTCAGCCTGGTCTGTTAAGACATAATTTATTCAGTTTACAGATTTACAGTTAACCAATTAACATATATTTTTTTAGCATTTTGATGCAGTTTTGCACAGTTACCATATTTTTAAATGTTTTCAATGCAGTAAAGCTGAAGATGTCTAGGCAGAGGGCAGCAAGATGCAGGAGACAGACTCTGAGCTTAGGAGGAAAGACAGGCAGCACACAATCATGAAATTCTGTCTTTTAGTTTGGATACTAGTTTATTAAACAACTTAATCACACATTGAATTTGTGATTTCTGGTTGTGCGGTGGGGGTCTGTGAAAGTCACCGCACGCCACTGCACTGTATTAATGTTAGTTTTTACTCTTGTTCTTGGTTTTGATTTGTCTGATATAACTATTAATCTGTCCCACCATCATGTATTAAATGCAAGCTGTAGCAGCAAAATATTTGTGTTCATGGATGATCTTCCTCATGCTTGTCAGCTCATAATTGTGGGTAAAGAGATCTGCAGGAATTAGCTCTAAAAGGCAGAGTAGCACCTTCGGTTCCCTCATCTTGAAGTCTTTGTTTTGTTTTGTTTTGTTAATTGACTTAAGGTCTGTGGTGAACACAAGCTCAAAGCATTTAACCATTTTATACTATAACGTGAAATATGTCAGTAAATACAGACCAGAATTCTTTTAGCATTTACAGGCCATGAAAAAGCCGATTGCTAACAAATGTCTAGTTGAAACTACATGACGAGCACTAAAATTACCAAGTCCCAGCCACAGCACCAAGTATTATTAACTTTGTAAGAAGAAAGACTTTTGTAGAGGTCAGAGTTAAATCTAACTGTATGTTGAAAGTTTAGCAGTGGTACACTGAAGTCATGTATATCCATTGCGTAGTTGTAGTATATAGGGTAACATTAGCTTTTTACTTATAAATCATGAAGCACTGTTCATTAGTAAGGATTATCCTGCAGAACAAAACATATGTATAAATAGCCGCTACGTGCTGCTCACTGCAACTCAGACATGTCCTCAGAATAAATGGTATTCACTAATTACCAATGCCTTGTAACAGAATGGATTTATTTTCTGGCATCCGCAGTCTTTATGCTCAATAATGTCCAATTAGACATATATTCAAAGTTTAACAAAAAAAAAAAAAAAGCCACAAAGTTGTCCGAGCATATTTAAAAACTGACATTGCTGCGTCGGCCTCACATCGCCCCCTGGTGTGTCGAAGGATATCACGCTAATCAAACATACACAGGCTGATGTTAACATCTGGATTGAACAATAAAAATACATCATCCATGCAGAATTCTGATGAAGATGCCCAAATTTCTAACCCTGCCCACATTTTTGATCAGATTGATTGTGTGTGTCCAACCAAATTAAGGAGGAAAACCAAGATCTGTGCTGAGATTAATATATCTTGGACTAGTGTAGCTTCAAATCCAACATTGTAGAATTAGAACATTTTTGACTATGAAATAAGTTGGCAGCAGCATAAAAAACACTTTCTAGCTGCTTAAATGAATATGCTATAATTAGAGTGACCTACAGTCACAAGTACCATTGTAGTTCAATGCCTGTATGTGAGTCCTCCCTCCCACTTCTCCACTCATGCCAAATGTCAAAATCCACAGTTTTGGTTTTCAAAATGGTAAAAGGAGTGTAGAGGAGCCATCACTAAAAATGGCATCATACTACAGACACGACGAAACAAAAAAAACAAAAAAACTGAATTGTTCGGACAGAACTCTGCCTAACCTTAACTAAAGAGGAGGGAGGGAGAGCATTGTTTCATCTTTAGAGGTTATTTAATGGCACTAAAGCACTGGCAACAGTTCTACAGGCTCACCTTAATGATAATTGTTTAGCAAAAATGACTAAGTACCTCCATTTAAAAATCAGCACAGCTTCAGATTGGTAGAAATGTCATTCCTGTTTTTCTAATGAAAGGATGTTAGAATTCTTAGCAAAGGGACTGCAAATTAATGAAGGTTGTGTGTCAAAGGGTAGCACCCCTAAATGAACACGGAGAATCTCTTTGTTGTTGAATAACGTGACCACAATTAACATGTCTGTGAAAGCAACTTCACACGCGTGAATTTTAATGTTTCGATGAGACAAATATTACACCATGTTCGCTTATATGCAATTATAAGCCAGTGTGGGTTGAACAGCAGCAAACATTCAGGCTGTGATGTCAAGAAGGAACAAGGATAGAAATAACGGCTCTGTGATGTACACCCGAGCACCATTAGAAAACTGCATTAATTCCCAGTAGCATCTGCAGGCCCAGCTGTATGTGCAGACCACTGAGAACTTCAACCCTTTATCAATATGACTACAAAATGTGAGGGTTTATGCGTGTGTCTTTGTGTGTGTGTGAGCGAGCGAGCGAGCGTGTGTGTGTATGTGTGTGAGCATGTCTAGAGGAGTTTTCAGTGAGGCAGTAATGAATGTCTCTCTGGTGGATCAGCATGTAAACACTGGAGGATAGTGAACTCTGGCAACAGCCATTCCCATTTGGCTCAATTAGGCCCGAAACTGAGACAATCAATGGTGCTGGCCTTTCTGCTGGTCCGCCTGTTGGCGACGGCGCTGCACTCAGTAAAACAAAATGGGAATAATCAAAGTCCATAATTAGTTGGCCTGAGAGGGTGCGGGAGTGCGTTTTCAGTCAGCTATAACCGCACGACTGTGCAGTGACTATGGCGGTGCGGGCTGCACATGGAGATGAATGCACACAGCCTCGAGGAAAAAGGACAAAACAAAACACAGTGTGAGCTCTATGCTATATAGTTACCCCACTGTTACAATGAGAGAAACCCTACGCTACACTAAAGCAATGGCACAAATCTGTGCTTGGCGACAAATGAAACGCCAAGGGAGATGTCTAAAAAATGATGAAAAAGTAACAGTGGTGAATATTTTTGATCACAAGGATCAATCAGTTGGGCGTAGGGGCATACATAACACTTTCAGCAGAGAGCACGAAAGAGAGTTGAGAAAATATGAGATGAAAAATGATATATATATATACATGTGGCAATGGTGTACTTTAATGTGGTTTTGGTCAAGGGATTTGAAAACTAACTGGGGAGGGAATGTTGGGAAAATGGCCCAGATTCTCAGAGAGCATATCTGAGACATCTGGACAAGGATGTGAGAGGCTGGATGGTGACCTGCAGGGAGATCCAGAACTAGAGAGAAATGATGGTAGTCCTATACTGCTCTACAGGAACAGTGTCATACAGTAAAATTAATGGATTTATATTCACAGCCCATGTGGTCTGACAAGCACTTTCCTTGTTAAATGCTCCACTTAATGTATTTTGTGGTCCATTTGAGAAACTCAAATTTTATCAAAAGAAAATGTTGGGACAATATTTTTTCACCTTCTGGAAACAACTAAATTACTGCAATTTAAAGGGACCACAGTAATTAGCACGGAAGAATGAGACTACTGTACATCTGAAACAAGAATCAAAATAAAGATGGCCTGCAAACCCAGCTCTCCCTGACTATGGTTATCTCAACTTGATGAAGTAATTTAAAATTAACTTTTTGAACAAGTTGTTGCAGATTTGCAGAAACTAAACACACAAGGCTGCAGATACAGACCAGATGATGAACATAACAGTTGTCAGTCAGCAGCACTGGTAGTTTTGTAAATAAAGATGAGTGGATGGGAGGGAAAAAAGCGAAGAAGATTGTCAAAAAAAAAAAAAAGCATTATATGGTGACCATTCATCATGCTGAATGGTCTGCAGCAGAGAAAGTAAAACACATTGGTTTGTAGTTTGCATTGATGTTATGAGCATCATCTCTAAATAGTTTCTGACATTAGCCCAGTCTCCCAGTTTCTGCCTCGCCATAATATATTTTTGAAATTTGTCCTCATTCAGATTGGCCAACTTGGCCAATTTCTGTGAATCACTTCCACTGAAATGTTTGCTGGGCACACTGAAGCAAACCATGGCAGCAAGTAACACAATGGTCATTGGATGATGTTGCTGCAGCAGGGATGATGACAGGGGGAAGGTGATGCTGGCACAGGCTGGGGTCACACTGCCCCTGGTATTCTCACAGAAGGTGGCCGGCCTAATGATGAGGAAGATTGCTTCTGTGTAAATGGCTGCCAAGCTGAAGTTGGTTAGGGGTGTGTGTGTGTGTGTGTGTGTGTGTGTGTGTGTGTGTGTGTGTGTGTGTGTGTGTGTGTGTGTGTGTGTGTGTGTGTGTGTGTGTGTGTCAGGGGTGTGTTAGATGCATTGGTATCTGGCTTTAGATCAGAAAGACAGATTGGCAGACAATGTCAATCCAATCTGTGCACTCGCACTTATTCACGCGATGGCAAACGATCATGTAATTATGTGCACACAACTATTCACAAATACACTCTCTTGTCACAGGTAGAATTTATTCATACATACTTCCGATCAAAGTGGACTGGAGTTAGGGAAACGTTTAGACACTAACTGCCAGAGAAATGGTGAGAGGTCAGAAAAGGCGTGAACCTGAATCTCATGGATTCTGCTCAAGGGTCGTTTCTGACCAGAACACACAATGAGCACAAAAACTCAGACTTTGAAATAGCATATATAAAAAAATAAACTCATAAACTTACTCAGGGAACATTGACTGAGCATTAGCTCTTTTTACAGCAATGATGTGTACTGTAATCATAATCACAGGCTATAATGATATAGTATAACATATAGTACAATGGTAACCAAATTGAAGATACATAATAAGTTGAACAAAACAAAGTTTTCAAACAACTAAAAAACTGTAAAATGCTGAAAATATCATAAAACTAATGACAAAAATAAAGAATCATGTCAAGGCAGGAGCACTGTGCAATCTCGTACACACTTAAAATGTCCCAGAGACACACTTCAATACATCCTCTAATTTGTTCCATTTGTCTGGTGCAAGAAAGCTAAAAGCTAATTTACCAAGTTTTGCATTCATCTGAGGATTAAAAATACAGATAAATATTCCTGTGAACGTGTTCAGTGACGAGTGGTTTTGAGTCTTGTAAGATGAGGTAGAGGAGGAACTTGCCCATTGATGCCTTATAAATGAGGAGGCCTGTGTCTTGTTCGTGTCTAGTAATTTCAGTATGGGGCACCCGGTTTAATTTTCACCTTCTTTGTGTTTTAAATGAAAATCCAAAAGACAAATAAAAAAATGTATATGAAAATTGTTTTTCTCCACCCAAGAGGATTGGGTGACATATTAGATCATGTATTCACATTTCACACTCACCCATGTTATCAGAATCAGCCTGTTACCAGCAGTTTTTTTCTCTCTCCACTGACCCACACTGCTGTGTTTCTGGATGCTACCGATTTGTCGTTGTTTTAGTATTTTCAAAGTAAAAAGAAAAGACATCTTCCTGTATGTTTTTACATTTTAAGAAACATACTCTCCTGAGACCAAAGTTTTATAAACATTATAGATTTACCAGAGCAAAACTTTTGTTTTCCTGTTTTCCCACTGCAATAAGCATCTCTGTTTGTGCTAACAGATCAATCCTGCAGAAACGTTAAGGGAACAGGCTCCTTGAACAGACCTGGTCATTCTGGGTAATACATGGGCATTATTGCCTCAGAGCACCGGCTGCTCCCCGCGTCTGAAAGGGAAACTAGAGCCCCAGACCTATGCCTATAAATATCCCTGAAGAAAGCTCCTGTGACACAGGCATGCAGGTGACATCTCTTGACCCTTTATTACTGAATAATTTCATTACCCCCACTGTCAGTGTGTAGAGCTGTAAAAGAAAAAAATGTAAGTGTTACATCGTCAGTCAATCAAAAGATCAATCAAAAAATAGAATCTGTAGAGGTAATAGTAGGTTTAATAGTATTATTACTTACATTATTATTATATAACCTTTAGTTATTCATAGCAGTGAAAGTGATTAAATTATACCCTTAGACCTATCATTGTAACACAGCTCAACTAGATATTACTCCCAGGACCTTCTACGCACTTTGATGATTATAAGCACTTTATCATGACACGGTTGCACTTTTGTACTATCTGAATCTGTATTATTTATCTTTTGTACTGTAAACTGACTGCCGCTATTTTATAACATGCTTTTGTTTTTATTTATTGTAATTTTTTTTTTGTACCAGGGAACATCTATGTATGGGACAGCGGATGTAAATTAGCCTGTGGCTACAATCCGGCGTGTTTACGATTGTTTTCGTCCATGAACTCGCATTGTCCCATTTTAAAAATAAATTGAATTGAATTGAATTAATGCTTTTGTTTTGAACAATTACGCAGTTTGCGAACTGAGTCTTACCTAACAGACTTCCAGGGGATGAAAAGACTTTTTGAGGACGGCATCCCAGGTGTGAGGTAGCTGGTAGATACCTTTATCCCACTTTACTGTCCACTGAGCCTGTTACCAGATTCTTTTGCCACCTTCATCCAGCAGTGCTACTTTTTACTCCCAATGTGTCACTCCTGGCTCGGTGCCAGTCCACAGGGTGGTTCTGTCTCACAGTGATCTGAGACTGCTGACTTTATGTTGGCTTGTTGTTCCTTTGCCCAAGTGAGCGCATTGTCTGCATAATATAAATCACTTAATGCACAAACATAATTAACTACATATTTTAAATTTATGTGCTGGGATCACTGCCTGTTTGTGCTCTCAAATATGCCCATAGCCCAAACGGAAAACAAACACAAGCAGCACAAATGGAAAGGCAGAAACACTTAGACACATGTGTCTACCGTGCTGTAATACAAAAGGTGCTGGGAGGAGAGGACCATCAAAATCAAAGTACACTGGCCTTGCATCCCAAGCACGGATCTGTAGGGATAATAGACCCACTGAATGCAGAGCAGCTAGCAATAAGGTGCTGCGCCACATGAATAGAAATGGAGTGTGCATCGTAGCACAATCATAAGGTGGCCTCTGTGTGCGCAGCTGTCGTTTCAGTGGAAATTGAAAAACTGATAATATGAGAAAATGTTAAAACACAGAACTACTTTCTGCCTGTTCTAGACATAGTTAGGCAGCAAAATAACAAACACGCAACACAATGCAAAACAGTGCTGACGTGTGAATCTGCCTTGACCCCTCCTCCAGTGCATCTGAGAGGGTGTTTTATGAGAGGACCGGACAGATAAAGGATGTTGTTTTCCATGCTATCACGTTTCCTTGTCTCCCCATTGGCATGAATAATGAAGGACATTCACCTTGTTTATCTTTCAATTCAATATTTACTCCTTGTCAGATGCATTTGGGGGCTTTTCATCATCACTGCTCTCCAAGCGCAACATTTTCCTCTATGGTATTCATCCTCAGTGTTAATGTTTGATGAATACCACAATAAAGAGTAAGGGGGGGGGGGGGGGGGGGGTTGGGGGTTGGGATGGGGTTGGGATGGGATGGGATGGGGGGTTTACCTGTGCCACAACCCCCCCCCCCCCTTCCCGCCTCTATTGATGTTTATAGCATCTCCTCCAACATCACGCTTCCTCCCCAGGGACGCCCTGCTTTTCCGGGACTCCCCTTTTCGTTCCCTCAAGGTAAACTTGGGCAAGATTGAATTAGGCAAGAGAAAGTAGGTCACTGGCTTTGATCACTCTGTTGCATTGTTAGTGTGAAGGTTAAATTTGACATTGGTATATTCCCACCAGCAACCTCAGCTGCCCAGACGTTTTTGCTCTTCCTGTTTATTTCCTCCTCCTCACTTTGCTATGTAAAATGTTTTCTCCACCAAGTACTTTATGCTCATGCACACAGGCACTTGGCAAAGAGTGAAACAAACACAGCAACTGTGTTACAAACTTTCTTACTGAAGGCGATTTTCTGATCTTTTTTTCATGTAGCTTTTATCTGTTTCTCTTTTCTTAGCGTATAATTTATGTTTCTCTAAATTACACATCCAGTTTCATTATAGCTGTTTTCCATCTGAATTTTTTTCTTCATATACTGTACATTTGATTTATTTAATATTAAGCTTACATTTCCAGAAAAAGAAATGAAAAAATATGTATTTCCCTCTATACGAGGTTCATTTATAATACATTACAATGTCCTGTCTATGCTACAAATTGATCTGATCTGATAGATTTTCAAAGCAAAGTGGAACAAGTGCTATTGTTATGTAATAAGCTGAATGGAGATCACATGTACTGTATGCAATGCAATCATGGTGTGACAAAAGATCTTGGTTTCTGTACATCTGTGTCACAAAGGTCAATTTATGTGAAAGAAAAGCTACATCATGACCACAAAGGAACATCCTCAACAAATCTGTGACAAGGTTACTGAAGAGCACCCATCAGGGGAAGGACACAAGGAAATCTTCAAGGTAATGAACATTCGTCAGACTACAGCACGCGCGGTCAGACATAAAAAAAAAAAATGGGGAAAAAATATGGCACAGCTGTAAAACTGCCAAGAGCTAGCCATTTGTGTGAGAAGGGTACTAGTGAGGGAGACCACTTATAAGCCTGTGGCACCAGAAGGAGCTGCAGAGTTACACACATGCAACTGTTGCCACAGTGATTTTCCAGTCAAATGTACTGTATATGGCTGTTGAAAAACAAGACTGTTTTGAGCCAAATGCTAGCATCCACCCGAAAGCATGCTCAAAATGACATTGCTCACATTCTTAAATTTACCAGGTATGTACATTGTGTTCACTGTCGTAGTTTAGCATGTGAGTATTTGATTAGCAGAAGAAACCACAAAGTATCAAGGTCACATTAGCTTGGTTTAAACCACAGTGGTGAAATTATGGCCTGACAATGGCACTAGATCGAAAGCTGTTGTTGAGATACCATTAACGTTAGCCCAACATCCTGGCAGCACATCGGCAAAAGTGATGAAAATCATTAAGATTCATCCTCTCTGGAACGAGAATAGACATAAATGCATGGACAATTAACTGAGATATTCCTGCCTTATCCAAAGTGGTGAATTGACTGACTGATCGAACCAACCCTGCCAAACTTAAACTCTGCTATTGTATAATAATAAAGGCCATACATTTAAGGGAGATTTTTGTTGTTGTTTCTGGGAAACTTGAAATTTCAAAGCAATATTTCCGGACACAGTATGATTTATGTTTGGGCTTTGTTATCACTGAGTAAAACAGTTGGATACAATGATGGCAGAGTAACAAAAACCATTCTAATTCACCCTGACCTTGCATGCATTGCTTTTTCAAAGAAATATGTGCTTGTCTCACTGTACTTTGGTTATGTCAATAGCTGTGTCTTAAGGCAAAACTTTCTCCTATAAACAGAATTTCATGTCAGTGCACACAAATGAAATATTTTATTTTCTGTAGCAATTCAATAGTAGAAGAATAGTCGATAGTAATAGTAGCAATTCAATAGTAGAAATTCAATAGTAGAAGAGCACACCTCAGAGCTGAATCAGAGCTCTATGGCTTCAGCTAAATGGCTATTGTTATTTCTGACCATAGACCCTTTTCACACATAAGAACACGTCTCCTCCTTTTATCATCAACACGGTCATGAGGAACAGGATGAGGTGGGGTGGGGGTGGGGGTGGGGGGCTTGAAGCAGCTACTCCACTGACATGTTGCTCACAATTAGCCAGCTGCAGAGGGACCGTATGGCTGTCATGTCTCCTGTTGTTCCGAGGTGAAAACAAGGCTGTTTCTGAAGGCTGAGTGCCCGGTGAACAGAGGTAGCCCCCCACAATCTCCACATACACACACACACACACACTAAACCGCATGCACACACCTCATAGAGCCCCGCAAAGCCTCCACTGCAGCTCTTATAGCTAAGCAGTCATTGACCAGCCCCTTTACTGTCCTGGTGTCAAGCCCATGTCACATTGTAGTGTGTTGGCACTGGGGTGTGTTACCAACTAATTGGGAGAGATAGTAGCTTTATTTCACTTGGCCTATACTGACCAAAGGATAAAACTATACAATAGTGTCATAAACCACCTTACCTGTGTCAAAAATCACTCTCACAGTATTTTCTTTTTTATGTATCAAGGCATGTGCCTTGATATATAAAGTGAAGTGAAATAGAACTACTATCTCTCACAAATAAAATATTATATTGTATCCAATTTAATACCAAGCATCTGCCAGGCCCACTCACAACCAACCACCAGACCTGCACCGTTGAATTAAAGTCAGTCATTTGCTGCCTACCAAAGAGGAGAAACATTAATATTATAGGATTCTATTCTGGTGCATTTTTCTTTTATTGAGGTATATTAATTGAGTATTTTACAGTCTATAAATTAACTTAATAATACCATGGGTACACCTACACACTTCCAACTAGACCTGCACCACTGAACTCAAATCATTTTGGATTACTATCATAAATGGAAGAAACATAAATATTATAGAGTGAAATTCTAGTGCACTATAATTTTGCTTTAGCATTTTACATCGCTGTCTGGATTCAAATTAAAATTTTAGGAACTACTGTATACAGTGCCCTTTTAAATTTCTAACCATTAAATGATTACATCCATAAAGCAATAAAGCTTTACGTGCAACAGTTTGACAAAGCTTCTGTGCAATGCTTAACAAAACTCATTTAACAGCTGGTGCAGAGTTTCACATAATGCTAGCCAAAGCAAGAACTGACATGGCCACATTGACGCCAATTACTCACGGACAACATTTAGCAGCAATGCCAAAAATATCTGTATTTATCCATCCAGTCATTTCAATATAATTTATCTTGGATCAATGTGTTGGTCCAGTTGACATCCCTGAAGTCTCTGGTTTCTGACCTAACTCAAGGACCTCAAATGAGTAAAGTCAGTAAGATTAGGGCAAAGAAGTCACAGATCATTATGCAACAATTACAGCATTCATATGTTTAGACTGTGGACTCGAGATCTCTGTGTGCTAAGCTTTCATGTGTAGAAAAAATTGACACATGTAGTCGCCATCCATCTAAGACGCATCACACTGTGGCTGGGATATAAGAGAATCTTAAGGATCTATCATCTAAAGAAAGATTCTGCCAAACACCGGTCTTAGCAAACAAATCATGTCAGATATCACAATCATAAAACTGAATCTACACGCGTACAGCTTTCCAAACAACGTATATAAAAAGTATTTGAGTCACCCAGTCAGATTTAAGTCTGTGAAAATCTCTGGAATAATTTAAAGACAGATTGCTGCACATTCTCCTTATCCAACTCCAGTAAACCCAAGCACATCTGCAGCTAAAGATGGAAGAAAATCTCAAAATTCTCATGTACAGAGCTGGTGCAGATCCTGGTAGCCACAAGAAGAAGCTGGAAATTACTGCCAGTGTTGATGTAAAAAGAATTGGCCATGCACGTTTAAATGGTGATTTATCTGGGATGTTGCTGTGATTTATTTTCAGTAGCAAGGCCCATGTGTATATATGTTTGCCATAATGTGGGCATTTTTTGTGAAATTTTAGACAATGATTGATACTATCTCACAACATTATACAAAAAGTGCATCATCATATATAGTATATGTTCAGTGAGGAATCCAATTGGCACAGATTATTCCATACAATTAGATAAACTATAATCATTTCATCCAGGCTTGGCTAAAACTGGAACCGATATGTGGATGCCATTGTTTTCCTCTACATATGCATTTGTATGGGCATGGAATTTGTACCGTTTCCCTCTAAATGCTGCCAAAGTGGTTCTTATTATCCCATGAATAAATGCAGAAAAAAACATGAATCCTCAACCCTCTCTCCCTCCCTCTCTCTTCCATTCTTTAGTTTAGATGTCAGTGCTATCTCCAGAGTGACTGAGGAGAAGCAGTATGTGGTGTGACAGGCAGCCTGGGTCACAGCCCCCATTTCAGCAAATGGGCATGACTTATTTGCAGGGTTGGGGGCTGTGGGGCGCGAGGCGAGGGCGATATTGACAGGATCATTTGCATGTCTGCCAAGTTGCAGGCAGGAGAGTGGCTGAAAGGGAGTTACAAGGGAATAGATGGGATGTGATGGCTTCTACAACCCGAACTCCCCCCACGCTGCACCCACCCACCCCCTCCAGCCTGATCAGTCAGAGGTGCTGTGCAAAATGATCATTCGCTAGCTGTGGCTGGACCGACACTGAGTGATGACTCGGACGTGCTCTGTCAGCCCAGGCAAAACAACTTTTTAACTCATTAAATGTTGAGGAGAATGTGCAACCTTCTTGTCAAAACAATGAATGTGACATTTTGCTGTCAGATTTCTTCTTTTTCTTCTTTTTTTTTAGTGTTGGTCAGTAAAAATATCAAAGGAAGTGTCACCTAGATATAGCACAGGCTACATAATTTGTTTTTATTTGCGGAGAATGAATGGTGTATTGCCAGACAGGAGAAATTGGGTTTTTATTGGTGACATAAAGATTTTGTCATAAATTGGAAGCTGTGGTTTGGTTTATCACCTATAAGACTGTGGTCAGGTAAGTGTGACTGTACATAAATTTATACTGCATCTTCTTCCTTTGTTACTTCTGAAAGTCGTATCAAATCCAGGGCTGCCTTTCTTGTAACACTTAAGCAGCAAACCTAAGTTGTCTTAGTGGCTGTGTGCCAGTTTTATGTCACTGTTCTTTTCATACTAATAAATAGACGTTTTTGTTTTAACCCTATGAGTTTCATTCTCCTCTACACTTGTATGCAGATCTGTAAATTTCAAACTGTATCATTGTATGGCCTAAGGCTAGGTAATTGTAATGCAAGACCTCTCCATCCTCTTTGGCAGAGTATTGGAAGACACAACAATTGTTGTGCAGGTAAACAGTACCATAATGTGATCATGCCAGGATATTAAGTACTGTAAACTCTCAAATAGAAGCCTGGGCTTTTATTTGCTTCAACTGGCGAACTGACCCGGCTTATATTTTAGTTTTTGGCTGCGTTCGGGCCAAGAATTAATACTTGTGAGCCCGACCTCGTTGGGCTTCAACTATCGCGGGTCGGACCGGGTTGGGTTTTAATTTTCAGGCCCGTTGAGAACTCTAGCATGAATTAAGCAGCTTAGAAACTGCTCAAACGGTCAATCGTGGGTTTTGTACATTCACAAGAACTTGCAGGAAATAGAAATAGAGCCGGCTTCTAATTGAGACCGGCTTTTATTTGCTCAAACCTGTAGCCAGAGCCATCTAGTATAAGAGACCGGTATCTAGTATTTGAGACTCGGCTTTTATTTGAGAATTTACGGTATATGAACTGGATTCAATCAGAGGGCTCATGGTCTTCAAGTGAGCCTCCAATTCTGTCATGCTTTTTGGGGGTTGTTTTTGTCCATAAATTATTTTTACCTACACCAAGATTAAGGAGTAGCTATCTAGAAGATAAATTACGAACTGAGCACCTTGTCATCAAAAAAACATTGTAGTGTGAAGAGTCTGATCTTGAGTCTTGCCAAGGTATTACTGTTACCTAGCAACATAAAAACACTACTATTAAAAAGTGTGTTTATGAAATACAGTATGGAAATGGTAGAGACCATTCAGATTAGACAATCAGTGATATCTAGGTTTAATTGGTTCATAAAGAAGCCACTGTAATATTCCAGCCCCAGGGATAAGAATTCAAGTCGCAGCCTCTGAGAGGTGATACTGCTGACAAATGTTGGAGGTATGTACGATGCTGAGTGGTGGCTGTTGCCACGTCAACATATTGGTTTGTAGCTACAAGCATTTGAGTGCTGATGGAAAGAGAGCCGGTGTAAACATCGAGGACACTCGGAGCACTTGCAAGAAGCAGAAGATGCTCTTCAAGGTCTCGTTCAACACATGGAGAGCTACACCCGGTTCAGCTGAAAGGTCAAGTGCCATCGTGAATGCAGGGCAGAAACTGCTTTCATCATCAACGCCTCAGTGTGTGTTTTGTCTCTTTGCACTCCACAGGACACACAGCCAAAGGCTAGTCAGCCTTTTAATGGTTAATCAATACAGCAGAGAGTCCCTGGACTATGTGTCTAGATATTTGGGGGCCGTACCAAAATAATAAGCTAGAATCTATCTGCAGAGGCTGACAGGGAAAAGTCGATACTTTTGTACTTGGGCTCTAGATTGATGGCAGCTGAGCAGCAGTTAGGTGGTGGTCTTTTTGGGCAAAACAGAAAGAGACAAGAGAGACAGAAGATAAAGACATAGAAAGAAAGGTGTTAAGATGGTCAACTCGTCTTATAATGAGCCCAGAGTCTCAACATCTGGAGTGTGATACGCTGCAGATAGATCATATCATACCATGAAAAACAAAGTGGTCCATTTACAGTCTCTTCTGCTCTGGTTCTTCTCATTTTTTTC
The DNA here is from genome assembly GCF_905171665.1 of Trachurus trachurus. NCBI lineage: Eukaryota > Metazoa > Chordata > Actinopteri > Carangiformes > Carangidae > Trachurus > Trachurus trachurus. The sequence goes on along the minus strand of NC_139893.1, from coordinate 23,608,080 downwards.
TCTATAATACTGCAGGTTTATCCCCCTTATCTCTCACCTTTCTATATTTATCTGTATAGGGATTCAGTTTCTTTAATGGAGGTCACCTGCTTATCCACAGCAGAGCATCTTTTAAAGGGAAAGTTACAGCTTGCTGTGTCTCTTGGCTTAAAGTCTTAAGCTTGAAATCCCCCTTTTACTTTGTCTGTAAAAGAAATACAAACTATTAAGATTCTACAGCAGTGTTGTGCAAGCTCCCGGACACTGCAGTGAGCTAAGCTAGCAGTTACATTAAATGAAGCTGCAGCTAAGCCCAAAGAAATGCAGCAACTAAGCTACTGTACATCAGCATGGTAAAAATATATATATATTTTTACCTTTTTAATTAACATTTTTTTCACTGAAAAACTTTGTGCCAAATCATTGCACTGTCAGTGATCATGATACTCTCAAACTAATACAAAAATAAACGTTCAGCTGTCTGAAACAATAACCTGTGATTGTTACTGTTGCTGTTCCAAAAACAGTTTGGGAACAGGGTTACAGGTTTTCCGCTGCCATCTACACTCAGGCTCCTGTTTTTGTGATCTGTACTGATCTGTCGTAGGCATCAGCCCAGGGATCAGTACATGATGAGTGTGTCGGCGGTGGCGTCATCAGTACTGTGCTTCTGTGAGATTCAGAAATGTTTGAAAAAGGGATTTGGGTTGGACGTTACAATCAAGGCAGTGAGAAATGTAGTCAAAGTGCATTTGCACTACCTCTTGCTGCCAGAGACCAACTGTGCTCTACAGCTGTGGTGTGTTTTGGAAAGAGGTGTAAACCACTTTTGGACATTTTTGTGGTCTCATATATTCCATTAATTCCACATTGACTTCCCTTGGTGTAATATTCACAGTAGAAACCATGCAGCTTTTTTCGACCAGCTACCATTCAGCTGCTGCAGCTGCCAGCTCTTCCAGGCTCTCCTATTTGATTTTTCCCAAGAGAGCGCCTTATCTCCCTGACTTGATGTATATCTGGACACTTGCCATCTCATTGTACATCAGCCTCATTCAGCGACAATATGGATCACATGCACTCCGTGGAGAGCTGCTGAAGACGTGTTCAAAGGCCAGGATTGTCGTTAAGAGGCCTAAATAATGGACTCATTTGACTAAAGGCTTTTAAAGCCCATTTATCCAAGAAAATGAGAAATAGACCGAGGATTACACTCACACTTAAAGAATTGCATGTTGAGGCTTTTTTTAATATGGCATCCTCTTCTCTCTTTTTTTTCTTACAGCCATATGAGTCTAGCAAGGGATTTGAGGCATGTTGTCCTCATTTCCAACAAATGATGCAGCTGCACGAACAAAGGATGAAACTGAAATTATCAATGCAAAGTAACATGAGACAATAGTGCTGGCATATCACTCAAAACACAATCGAAGCACATGTGCACCCACATAAACGTTATGTCCACATCTGTGCGTGCACACAGAAACACGTGCAGTCAGTTAGATAGCCTACACACTCTGCACACAGACTCTTGTCACCAAAACCAGTGTTTGTCTAATCAATGAGACCACGCATAACTCTTTGCAACACATTATTAGGATTGAAAGATGCTACTACAGTATAAGATTGTGTATGCCTCGACTGATACCTCTCTCACTTCAAAGTCTAAACAAAGAGACTCGATTATGTCCAGGAGACGGGTTCTCTCCCTCTGGAGGAGAGAATTCAAGGCGGTACACTGCCATCTTGTGAGAGAAAGAAAGGTAGACTAACAAGTAGCAGTAACAGGGAAATAATGGAAGATTTGCCTGCCTAATGACCATTACAAATAGCTGGTGGTGAACAGTTGTAACATTTTTCTCTTACTGCGTTGTCTCCAGAACATCTCAAAGGTAGCCCCTTTTATTAGCACCATCACAGCACCACACACATACACACATCCAAAGTTGTATACAGAGACAGGTGAGTCAGAAATGTATTATCTGGGTGCTGTTCACCAGAATAGAGGGCTTTAAGCCTGGATGAAAGGACCACTCTGAACTCTTTTGATGAGCATTAGCATGCTAATAGCCTGCTCCCTTTGTTACCCTTCTCATCTGCGAGAATGTCAAGGCTAATCTGCGTGATTCCTAATGATGGCAACGGGGTGATAAACACTGCACACTGTGTGCTCTCTTTAGTCTGTGGAGATGGCAGGGGAGGCAGCAGTGCTTTGGAGGAAATGTGCTTATCAGATTTCTGACCTGCCCAGACACTGAAAACGGAGAAGAGCATTTTCACTGTGGCCTTTGGTAGATTTCTTATTCTCCATTTGTTTGTCATTATTTTCTCTAGCATTTCTATGTACAGTCCATACTCTGATCCTTTCAAGCGCTTTATGGTATCTCCTTTATCATTTTCAAAATGTGTCTCAATACGGCCTCATTTTTGTCTCTCTCCATTGTGCCTCTGCTCCGCTGGGTAGACCATGTCACGTAATCTTCGGTAAAATCAAATCAAGGTTTCAAATGTTTTATTTGTCACACACCAGACAATATGTGTAGTGAGATGCAGTGATGCATGCTCTGGAGGCCATGTTAAAATACTGGAGTGGAAAAATGATTTATTTAGTCAAAAGTCAGGATTCCAATCACATTTTTACAGCTTTCTTCAATAAGCTGATTTCTTAACTGCCATGTAAATGAGAAAAATGGTTTATTTAACAGAGGAGTGGGGTATTAAGGAAACCTGCTTATCCCACCTAAATTTCTCCTGCAGATGCATTGGCTTTGTATACAAGTACAGTACAGATACTGCTGCTCATGACAAAGATTTCAGAGAAGATTTCACAGATGTACACATTTCTATCTAAAGTCAAAAGCTTAAACGAGCACAAAAGAAGGTCCCCACCTTTGTTTCTACTGCTGAACATGTGGTAAAAAAAAAAGACCTTCAAACCTTTTTACCTTGAATTTTACTGTGCTCTGTCAGAAACAGAGAAAGCGATAGAGAGAGAGACTTTTCCAAGTGGTATTGGCATTAGCACTGCTGTAAAGAAGAATATAACAAACATAGACGGAGCATAGTGAATTTCACCACGGCTTGTTCTTTGAATGAATGAATCATAGATGTACACCACATACTTCCAGTTTAACGGCAAATTTTACAGACAAAAACACGGCTGTGCCATGGGTTCACCAGTATCCCCCATTGTGGCGAATCTATACATGGATGAGGTAGAGAACAAGGCTTTGAACTCCTTTGAAGGAACAACACCGAGCCACTGGTTCAGGTATGTGGACGACACATGGGTTAAAATCAAAACCAAAGAGGTGCAAGCTTTTACCGAACACTGTTGATTTGGTTACATGCTGTCATTCCGACATCCCACCACATACTACCACCCCCCCCCCCGCAGCTGTCCAAGGTGCTGAACCACGTGACGTTGTTTACACTCTGTGTTGCGGCTTGTCTGTGAAACGTGCACTGCTCAGGGACTGGGCAGATCTGTCCCACTTGCTTTCTCCCCAACTCCGTTGTTGGAGATCTCCACACAGTAAAGAAATACACTTTTTTTTCTCCCCCCCTGCTCCGCTCGAGCACGGCTGAAGCCGGTTTGAGCTCACACGGGCACGAGGCTGCTGCAGCCACTGCTCGTGCTGACAGCTGACTGAGGGTTGGGCTTAGGCAATGAAGAAAGGAGTTGGTTAAGTTTAGTAAAAAGACCAGGTAGAGGCTAGACAGGCTAGAAGCATAATGAACATTATATGTCATTAATATTAAGTATTTGCTTGTTTTGCAGTTAATTATGCACATGATCCGTTTGACCCCAAAGAGGAAAAAAGGATCAATGCGCATGACACTGGCTGATTCTGTCCGTTCGGAGTGGGGGGGTTTCCCCAATAGCCTTTTCGGAATAGCGGGGTCTTTAGAAAAAATAGAAAACCCCGCTGTTACGATGAATTATTATTATTATTATCGGAAAGGCGGGGCTTCGGAAAGGTGGGGTGTAACCACTCCCTCCTACTTATCTGGACTCTCTCTATCTATCTGGCCTGTCTAGCCTTTGGTCTTTTTACTAAACTTAAACTCCTTTCATCATTGTCTATGCCCAACCAGTGCAAAATCTTTTTGGGAAAAAATATGCTACTAAATGAATTGTAGGAAAGCAGGATGTTAATAGGAGGCAAACATTTTCGTAATGATGGGACATTTGATAGAAAATTAAGTGTTGCAATTTAGACAATTAAAGACCTATGTCGGACTGGTGGGATGTCGGAATGGCAGTTGCCGGTCTTTAATTTTGTCCAACCTGACAGAGGCTCCTTCACAGATCTGATCCAGATCTGTGATTCTATCGGTTCAATGTGTTGACTTCACAAATGAGTGAGTGATATGTGAATTGACATGTGACTACTGTCAGCTGTCTCCGACTCTGTCTCTCCCTGAGCCTGCCCTTGCCTGTGGACTGTTGGTATATCACGCTGCATAAGCCATCAAGTTAATGCCCTCTATCAACACCTTATTATCAGACATGGCCACGCTCCCTGCAGCAGATGAGAACTATTCCAGTTGTGGGTAATGCCTATGAGTGGAGGCAATCTGCATGGCCAGACAGGCTTAACAGGGGACAGGTAGCATTTAACACCCAGCCCACACAAACATTACATGCTGGCTTCTTTATGGCTACTGTACAGTATGCTGCCACATTATGAGGCAAAGTGCAGCGATTGGATCGAAAATTAAAACCCTTTCAACCCCAGCAGATGGAGCCGGGAGGGTATGAGACAATGTGGGACAAACATAGGTATTTTCAATGCATTTGTATGTGTGGGTAAGGGTGTGAAATGGGTGGGAGGGGGATGTTGTCCATTGCACCACCTTGATTTTAATGCCAACAAAAATCCGGCACTCTCAAGTTTGAGCACATAAAAAGTCAAGGTTAACACATAGATGGAGGGGGCCGATATGGTCACTCACGCTTGGCTCAAAGGGAACCATGATGACTTTTCATTTCCAATGTTCATCTTGTTATCTGTAATTGTTGAAGGATGGAGCGCTGTGAGTTGCAGGCTGGGCCTTTATAGTCTGAGTGTGTAACCGCCACGCAAATTGATGCTCACAGTTGGAAGTGGAATGGGATTGGAATAGGACGCGTGTATGTGTGTCCGTGTGGGAGGTGGGAAGGTGGTGTCTTCTGGCACGCTGGAGGGATGTATGGAACGGAGGTGGTCGTAGAGTGGGAGTGGGACATAATCATGAAAATGGTCATTACGTCATGCTTTCCTTCAGCGTGACAGATAGACATGCTGCCGATGAGGCGCAGGGATAGAAATGAAAATAACAGCTAAGTGTGACAGTGGTAGGCATGTTTTAGAAACATGCGTTTATTGGCACAAATGTTCACACACACACACACACACACGCACACACACACACACAGGAACACTTGCCTGCACACTGAGGTTAGAGGGTGTGAACACGAGATAGGTAATGAAAAGAATATTGATTTAAGAAGATTTACTCAGCTGAAATTCTTGCATCTCCCAGCTTGCACATTAATACCATTATTGCTGATGGGCCCCACGGCCTAATGCTGTTAGCATTAATCTGTGGTGATTTTACCTGCCCAATCATTATTCATTATTAACAGGGTGGATTGAGTCGGTACAAGTGAGCAATAACACCAAAATAGCTTGGTTCAGCAGTGACTGTGTCCAGCTCCTGCTCAACTCTTACTTTTTTCTGACGCAGCTGAGCAACATCGAACTCCATCTTAAATAATTCACACCACACCAAAGCATCACATCCTTTTTTTTTTCAGGGGTAAAAATTAAAAAATAAACAGGGAAGCATCATTATGATCATTTCTAAACCATTAGGTCATTTTATTTAGCAGTGATGATGTGAGCTGGAATTCAGTTTAGTCTTGCAGGGATTCCCTCTATTTCCCAGAAAGTCTTATGATGACTGATAATATAATCCAAACCACAATATACGTAAGTGCAATATCCAAATCACAGGTGCTGATATTTATGTATTTGTTTGTTTATTTATTTATTTATGTATATAAAGCTTAATTGTGTAATTACTACATTTTTGTGATTGGCTGCACCATAAGTGCAACAAAATCCTATTCTTTGGTAGAAAAACCAGCAAAACCGTTTCATCCTCATTTGAAAAACATCTAGTAAAAAAGAAATAACACAAATCTGCCAAAATAATGAAAATCTGATTTTCTTTTGCATAGTTTTTCTTAAGTCCTTGTGGAGTTGTAGTAAAGAAGCAACTGGACTTCTTCTCTTGTTTGTTGTTTTTTTACTACAACTCCACAAGAATAAGATGACCTGGATGACTGAGAACCTTCACGGACATGTTTTTAAGTATATTTTTGTGGCTTTTTTCCTTAATTGATAGAGAAAGCAGGGATGACATGCAGCTAAAGGCCCACCAGATTCAAGATTTGAACCGGGGCCAGCTGCAGCGAGGACTGAAGCCTCTGCATATGGGGAGCCTGTAAAATGGTAAATGGTCTGTATTTATATAGTGCTTTTTACTATACCTGAAACGATACTCAAAGCGCTTTACAGTACATCACATTCATCCATTCACACACTGATGTAATGAAACTATAACCAGGAGTTAGACATATAGTACGGTATAGGCAGCAGCAGCAACAATTTATTTCTATGCTTTATATGCTAATTGTTTTTACCTTAATTAAACATCTTAGGAGTAATTATGATGGTAATGGCATGTAACTTGTTTTGAGGGAGAGTGGAGGCTCTTTGCCTTCCACCTAGTGTCTCTTGGCTGAAAAACAACTTTGCAAGATCAGTGCCACCGCCCTGGTGTCCCAGCCCTCGTCTCTGCGCACCATGGCACAAATGCGCCCTGTAACCCGTAATCTCTTGTTAATGACAGATAAGACTACACAAATATACACATCGTAACAGCATGAATGATATAACATTATTTATCACTCTATTGATTGATTTCCCACCGGCTTTGTTGTAAACAAATGCACATGGTCAGGAGGAGGGTTAGCAAAACAGCGGAAAAACGACCAGACTTGCATAGTTCCTCTTTAAAACATATTAGCTAATGTTAGCCACTTAGCAAGGCCACTAGCTATGAACTTCTCCTTGTGGGTTGATCCAACAAGTTCAGAATCAGCCAGTGTCATTTACAGGTGGCTCATTTTGTGCATATGCTTCTTGTAGGCCAATTTCTCAAGTTCTGTATTCCTCTGTAATGTAGCACAGTGTTAATGTTACTTATAATAACATTCTCTCTCAGCCCTGATGATGCCCTACCACTTAAATTGAGATCATACTGCTGGATGACTGCCTTTGGTCAGGGTAGTCCTAAAAATAATGTACTGATAAATGCAGGATAAGAGGATAAATAATTGTTCATATAGCCTTCAGTCTTTTGTATGACAAACTCAGTCTTTTCGATAATGTCACTGGTACATGATGCACAACTGTTTTGTGTCATATTATATCATATCTCATTTTATATCACTATTGGCATTATTTATATACTGTACATTTAAAAAAAATGTATCAACTAGTTTTATTGGCTGACACAGTTTCTGCTGTATGGTAAAGTGCATGCTTACAGTTGTGTATTTCAGTAAGATTGTGTTGCCTTTGCTTTGTACCCATTCACTGGTAGGAGTGGGTCTGAGTGCTATCAAAAGCAGTGTGGAGCTGAATACAAATGTGTCCTACCTCTGGGCTCAGGTGTGACAGCTGTAGCCATGTGGATGGCAGGAGAAAGGTCATTCTAAAGTGACAAACAAAGTGTAAAAGGTCTCAAAGTGTGATGGAAGTGTAGGTTAGAAAAAGACAAACATTACTTTGTGTGTGTATGTCTTTGTACAGTTAGTGTGCGTGTGTGCATTGGGGCACAGAAAATTGTCTCATATCAAAAATCAAAAGCATAGAAATAATTCAGTACAACAATTTAGTATCTAGAGATTTGCTTTACTTTGTGGATTAGCGCAGTCTAACACACTCAAGTGTAGTTATTAGTCTTTGATGTATCACAGAGAAAATCTGATTTCATCTCTCCCACCCTTTGGAGAGTGAGGAAGAAAAAAGAAAAAAGACCTTTTAGTCTTAATTCAGAGGCTCACAGAGATCTGGGATTTAGTTTTGCAAACATCATCTTTTGTAAAGAGGTTAGTTTCTATTATATATTTATGTGAAAATTAAACACTAATGTAAGTCAAAGAGAGATAAAGGATGTTCATGGAGATCAGACCAAGTTACACAATTGTGCCATTAGGTATTTCCACTGTCTGGGATTAAAAAGTGATGCTAACAATTAAACAATGGAAATGGGGTTCAGAAAGCATTTTCTGAGTATGTTAAAAAAAAATGACAGTATGGAAATGAATAGAGGCCTACATACTGAATGGAAAACAGTGTGCTACTACTATACTATGTATTTTGATGACTGGATGAGTCTCAGATCTTGAAAAATTGCATGCAAATTTTAAGTCTAAACAGTCTAAATGTCTAGTGAAAGGTCAAATATAAACAATGAAATGCACTGCAATGACACAACTGTGTCAGCCTGAAACGCAAAGACAGTTGCTACACTATCTGCAAGCCATATCTCATGTACTCTTCTTATCAGTCAACAAAATAAATTATAAATACACTAGATGATAAAGAGAGAATATGAATGGGACCACAGTGGGCACAGAGGCAATACATTTTGAAGACTCGTGTCATCGTGCTTGTCAACTTTGTGTTTTTCTTTGGTGACAGATTTGTTCCCCACTGAGGTTTATTGTAGTTGTATAAGTTTTGAAAGCTGTTACAGTCATGTGATGGTCTTCCTTCCACCTTGTTCTCTATCTTGAAATCCTGTCGCCAAACTCTTTTCCTTTCAGAGATGGAAAAGTCAATGAGTTCCCCTTTAAAGTCGAGGACAACACTGCCCGGGGCCAAGTGAAGTTGTACTGTACACTCCAGCAACATGTTGGCCAACAAAGGAGACACTTAAGCTGTCATGGCCTGTCAAAAATGAACAGCCAGCAGTGATGAATGATGAGAGCTCTGTGCTCACAGTATACTGTATATACTGGAACATGGTTGTGGTTGTTTCTTTTATAGCTACTGTGAATGTGATTTATATCAATGTACTGTATTTCCTTTGGACTTTCACTTACATTAAAATGAAAAAAATGTGGATATGAAGTTGCGGAAAGTGACATTTTTTAAATGTCACATTCTAATTTATTTATTTATCTAAATTCCAATAACATCAGCTCTTCAACATACACAGTAGTCACCAAAGCAATTCCATCACATAGTTGTTGTTATTAGATGAATGTGTTTATTCAGGACTTCAGAGAGATCATTTCTGATTGTTTTACTGCTTGTCATGTGGATATGTAAATAACTAGCTATACATGACTGAAGCTTTTTGAGACATTAAATACAAATTATCATAATAATCTGATTACTGGTCATCATTTGTTTCATGAAAAAAAAAATACTGATTGAAATAATTTTTGGATAAGTGATGCATGCTTATCTTCCTGACACTGATTTAATACATAACAATTCATATACGTTAATGTGTGTCTGAGATAAATAACAATCAGACAGTGTGGGTTATGAGTAAGACCAGGCAAAATGTGTTTGACTGTGAGAGGAATAGGAGATAAACCTCAACATGTCCCAGATGTGTAATTGTAATAAAACTGGACATATGTGAAAGATAATGAACATAGTCTAAACCCCAAAATTAAAAGCTATTTGTAGTCAGGGATTATAGGTTTACAAAAGGTTTAAGTCTCCAGAGGTCTGTTACTGTACAGTAGGTAATTCCTTTTGTGCTGCCTATTTCTGATATTTTGGGGGGTTGGTAAAGCATGTTATTAGAGAAGTGTGATGATGATGATTTAATGGACATGCCCAAAATAAACAAATTGACTGGTTGATTGATTGATTAGGAATACCTGTACAGCTGTTTATTCGTGCAAACATCTAATCAGCCAAACATAAGGAATGAAGTGAAAAAGAAAACAAAGAAATCCGGTGACAGGTCAGAGGAGAATGACCACATCAACTATCGTGAGCAGAGAAACATCTCAGAATGAACAAATGTTGAACCTTGGTGTGGACGGGCTACAATAACAAAAGACTGTGTTCCACTCCTGGCAGCCAAGAACAGAAACGTAGGGCTGTAGCAGATGGACCAACACTGGGCAGCTGAAGACTGAAAAAAAGGTAGTGTGGTCTGATGGACCTGGATTTCTGCTGAGGCAGAAGTTAGGGTCAGAATTTGGCATTAATAACACAAATTCATTGATTGAACCTCCCTTGTATCAACAGTCCAGGCTGGTGATGGTGTAGTGGTGTGGAGAATGTTTCAATTTAGACCCCATAATACCAATAAATTATACTTTGAACATCACAGTCTACACAGTCAGAGTATTGTTAACCATGTGCGTCACTTTAGCCACAGTTTACCATCCTCTAATGGCTACTTCCAGCATGATAATCCTCCATGTCATAAGGAAAAAGTTGACTCAAACTGGTTTTGTGAACTTCAGTGACAGTCTCCAGATCTGAATCCAGCTGAAAGGCCTTTGGGATATGGTAGAACAGGAGATTGGCAGCACAAACAACTGACAAATATGAAGAAATTATGTGATGCAGCCATGTCAACATGGAGCAGAATCTCAAAGGATTTAGTTTACAACATCTTGGTGAATCCATGACATGAAGAACTGAGGCACAAGACTGTGGAGCAAAGTGAGGAAGTACCCAGTGTCAGTATGGTGTTCACAATAAGATATTCAGTGGGTGTGGATCTGCAGTGCAGAGACTTTAGCAAAGACCCTCAGAGATGTGAGTGATGGGTGATTGTTCAAATAAATCATTGGTAATGACTAATAAGGTTAGCAATGGGTACTGTATTTGCGCATGACAGGAGAATTTAACATAATATTGATTTAATTTTTCATATAATAGGGCTAAAACAACAAGAATAACGCTGGCATTGATTTTGCATATTGATTTGTTAGGAACTATTTTCAATTGTCCGTCTTTATTATTTTAACATGAGGATGTGGAGCAAAATTTTAATGTTTACTTTTTACCATGTGTGTAAATCCCACTAGTGTACTTTTTTATTTCACATTTCTGAGAAAATAATGCATGTTCTCACAGCACAAGCAGAAATGATCCACCTGTCATTTTTGTGCCAAGCCTGCACACAGCTGCAGTCTTCTCCCAGGTCTGGTAAGGCTCAGGCTGTTTGAATCGATGCAGCCGCATTGGAGAAGTTAAGCTCACAATATTGATTTAAATCAGTGAATCATTACACCACTAAAATGGTGTCAACTATGATAAAAAAGCTACTTGACTGAGGGAATAACCTCTGGTTTCTCCTCCACATGAATAAAATTTAAGTTGTCAAACAAAGAGCCAATGAAACACTATAATAGTGCCACTGAAAGGTGTTCATAAAATCTTCTTCTGTCATGTAAAGTTTTAGTTTAAAGGTCCCATGTCATTCTTTATATTCTCTGGTCTGGTGTTTTATTGGAAGTCTTGATCTATCTACGATACATCAGAGGTTAGAACCAAACTGTGTCATTGTACTTTTACACCTCTGCTCACAGCTTTCTCTCTGGAGCTCTAACAGGTCAGTGAGCCTCTCCTCTTATTGTCTCACTGACCTGTGGACAAAAGTGTATACTTTCACAGTATTAATATAGAACCTAGACCTGGTTTATTGTTTCAAAAGAAAACAAAACAAAAACTTTATATATAATATACTATAATATATAATACTTTTAAATGCCAGCAGTTGGGGGGGAATAAACATTGCAGTGTTAGTCTTGCTTTCAGTTTTCAGGACATCATACCATTCCATAAAGATGATGATGTTTGTACTAAATTAGACAATAGTTTTATCTCTGTTCACATCCACAGCATCCTACGTCAGCCATTAAATACCCAGTGAAGAAAGATAACATTTCTGCCACCTGCAAACATCAACCTTACAACTTCAGCTGAGCTTGTATTTGTACATATTATAGCATTTTTAAGCTGCTAGGCTGTAGAAGATGATTTATAATCACACACATTTGAAATAGTAACTTAAACTTACTTGCCCTTTAGCATATAACACATTCTATGAACCGAGTGTTTTGATATAAGCCCTCTTCTTAGACGTGCTGCATTTATCTGGCATTAAAACTGAGCAATTGCAAGCACAACAATGTTGTTAACACTTGACATTTGGTGGGCTGCTCTTCTGGATAAAAATGCTATGCTGTCAGAAACATTAAGATGTACACATACAACAAGCCTCTCCAACGGCAATCATGAATTACTTTTGGCAAGGATACAGAAAAGCAAGCGGATAGGGGATGGCAGGGCTCGCCGGTGTATTTTGATGCTTGTATGAGAGAGACACACTATAATATCAGACCTCCAAATTAAGAATCCCTTTAAGTCAGTATGCAGCTGTGCACTTTCTTTTCTGCCCTTCACACGGGGAGATTCTAGTTCAGTTCATGAATAGAAAGCAGCTCATTTTTGAGGTGGCTCTCTCTTTTAAATGGCCCTCAAATCCTTGAACAACACTTCACTTTTCTCCCCAGTGAATAAGAAATCTATTTCTCTTCCTCTTTCTTTATCTTTTCTTTCTACGTCTTCATCCCCCTCTCTTACACTCTGATCTACACGTTGAAATGGAGTGTGTGTATGTGTGTGGTTTTACCCGTGTGTGCATGTTTGTGTGTTACAACTGCTCTCAAGCTGTGACAGAGTGGTGTGACAGGCCATGTCACATAGTGGACAAGTGGTAGATGGGAGCTCGCCAACATGCGATAGAGCCTGTCAATCTCAGAGGTTTCCAACATTTCTAGCCATCTGCCGCCTGATGTGTGGCCTGCTGATACACACAACCACTGCAGTGGTCAGAGACACACTCACACCAAAACCTGCCTTAACCACTTATCGCCCCGACTTGTTTTTCTTAGCCCGCAGGCCTCTTCATGCAAGACCTGGAGGTTTGAGGAAAGTTGTCTCCCTGAACACACACAGCTGACATTTTCTCTGCAACCTGTCCTTTTTCACCCTGTATTCCTTCTCTTAAATGATCACTCCAACCCAGCAACAGCTACAAACAAGCCCTCTAGATAGTGAAAGGCAGCCCATAGTATGAGACTGGTAAACAGAATAAGGCAAAGCAGGACAGAGCTAAAATATTCAGAGTTGTTGTTAAAGGTTTCAGAAAAGAAAATCGAATTTGAGCCCACTATGGGTCTTAAAATTAGTGTAATCACTCACTCATCACTCTGGATCCACGCCAGAATGTGGCAGGACCAAGGAGGGCCCGGGCGGGGTTTGAACCCCGGTCTGTAAGAGTCACCAAAGGGATATCCCTGTGGCCAAGGGTAGGTTCTAGGAAAGATCATGATTAAAAGGTTTGACAATTTTGATTGTCAACGGTTACTATAAAACAAACAACTGGTTTCATCAGGGAAATAAACACCACTTAAGTCCATCCACAAACTGACATCGACTTTGTCTCTCTCCACCATTTTGAACTTTGTCACCATTTGGCTCCTGTAATAATTCCTACATCTACATCATCAAGATGCCACCTGAAAACAAAATGTCATGCAGGAGTGACTGGAACACACTCTTCTATAAGTGGGTCAAAAATGACCCGTATTAGAATCAATGGGCCTCATTCACGAACCGTTTAAGTCCTACTTACGAAGTTTTTACGAAGATTGTGGCATTCATGAATGTTTTCTTATCCAGAATTTGTTCTTAACTAAGAACAAAATCTACGAACAGTCAGGAGTATACTTACGCACTTTTAAGTGCTGAGACTTCTGCAAAAATAACCGATTATAGCGTTTTCTTTTGTTCTGCAGTTGTATGACATTATATGATTTGAATAAGAATTATGTTCTTTCTTTTATGATGTTTTTAATAATCATATATATTAATAATAATAATTGACAAATCATTGCAGTCTCTTAAAAAACATTATAGACACTTAATTCATATCAGTTTGTTTTTCTCTTTTTTTTGGGGGGGGGGGGTTGTAGTAAATGTGTTGTTTGTTGTTGTTGTGCTGCCGATATGATTTTTTTTTTTCCTAATTGCGGGCTGCAACAGTGCACTTACTGTAAGTGTTCACACCTGTTTTTATTTTTCATATGTGATAATATGATGATATTTATGATGGCACACGTGAGAGTGTGGTCTCTCTGATAACGACCCGAAGAGCTGCATCCACTGCTGACGCTACTAAATATAGCCTAAATATAAATACAAAAATATAAACTAAATATAAGCCTTTCGTTTGTTTCTTTGTTTCATTCCTGCCGCAGTAGCGCCACTTCACTACTTAAGTTCTTTTTACGTTTGGAGTCTGGTGCTCCCTCCCAGATTTTCATTTGAGCATTTCAACTTTCTTTCTCACTTCACCTTCTCTGCTCAGTGCCTGTGGGTTCTGTGCACACGGCCCTGCAGTCTCATGCCCTTTTACGGGCATTGATGGGGCGGTTACCTATGCTAATCCTATGTTAATTAGACTCACCTGGCACACGCCCTCAACTTATGAGGAGATGGCATTCATCAATGTAGGAACACAGCTGCGAACAATTCTGAGGCTTACGAACGCGTTGATGAATCTGACGTAGGGTTTTCTTAAGGAACCTCTTAAGAACAACTTAAGAAAGAATCTAAGAAGGTTCTTAAGAAGATATTGGTGAATGAGGCCCAATGTGTTTTTATGCTGCTTTTGTCATTTTGGTTTAAAAAATAATCATCAGTATATATCTATGTATTATATTTTGGTCCACACAAGAAATATTAAATGTCTTAAATGACACACACAGGCCACGCACGTGATGAGGGCCAAACGAAATAAATACAAATTTAATTTTATCCCTACTGCAATCAGAATGGCCAACCTGCACTATAGGCTTCTAACCTGCACTAACTTGAAACCACAGAAATATGCCTGCACTGTCTGAAGCACTCCACTTTTACCCATTTTATTGACAGTTACTATTAACGTGGTTGTAATTGTTTTTGTTTATACTGTCTATCAGTGTGTTTGTTATTACTGTTTTTTGATCATGTTTTTTGTTCATTGTTTGTCGCCAGACGCTGCAAAAGGAATTTCAATAAAATGACTCTGACTCTTATTTTACTCTCTGACCCTGGCATTGCACACACATGAATGTGCAAGTAAGCTATGTTGTTGAAATATATTAGGACATATTTGATATCTGAGGTTTGTGATATAGTAGTTTTTGTGATAGTATGTGTGGTCCACAAAATAGGCTATACAGTATATTGCCTACAGTCACAGTCGATAAGAATCAAAGGTTTCAATGAAATTCCATTGGAAATGAATGCGGGTCATTTTTAACCCACTTATGGAAGCTTGGGGTAGTAATACAAAAACTAAAATTTCTTAAAATGTATAAATGGTGGGATAAAATTTTAAATAGTATAATACCAATAACATGTTTTTTGAGGAATACCTGGAATATGGAATGATAAAAACTTTTTGTTATGAAGATATGTGAACCTCATCGGGTCATTTTTGATCCACTTGTGCATCTACTGTAAGGGTTAACCTGCTTTACTTTCCATATTTTTTGCACGTTGGTCATTATCAAATGTGTATTTTGACAAAGACTTTGGATATGTTTGTAGAATAAAGGCAGACAAATGTTTGGCAACTCAGCTCCCAGCCACTGGAGACATTCTGTGTCTCCCAAATAATGTCAGCAAATCACAGATTTTTTTATGTGGAACTACTTTATTTGCTTGTTATACTGAGGGGACACCTCTGTAGATAATTGTGCCCCTGGTAAAAAAAAAAAGCTCCTGAAGGACTGACACTGAAGGAAGACAATTTGTTTTAATTGAGAGACATCCAGCAGCGGAAATTACAATCACATCAGCTGGCAACCACTAAGTATCAATGCATACAAGCAATAGCCCCAATAAGCTGTTTATATGATTAATGAAATATAATAATAATACTCCACTAATATTCCTGCTGACATGCAGCAGCACATACTCTTTTTGAGGAGGTCAAGATGTGGGCTTTTTGGACATCACTACTTTTGAACAACTGTCTGGTTGGTGTCTGGACCACACACACATAGAGAGCTGACCACAAACACCCAAGGAGGCAGAAATACATATTCTGAGTGTGTCTCGGTTGTTTAGGTTCTAATTAAGCTTGCTTGGTAAAGTGGTACTAAAGCAATTTAAAAAACAAAAAGGTACTATACTGTGTTTGTGGGGAAAAAACAAGCTCCTTTTTTTATGCGAATGCCTGAAGGATACAGCTGTCAGTGGTGATGGGGAAGTGAAAACAGCGGGGAATGTGCACACACGAGAGAGAGATACAGGGTTCCTGCATGTACATTAAGTGCGGTGTATATATTGAATTGTATGTATTTTTGGCCTGATCCCGGACTGAACTAGTGGGTCGGTGTCCCATGTTTGTAGAAAACTCTACTGAAGTTATTTTAGCCCATAAGTATAATTTCCTTTCCTTCAGCGCTCATGTTTCCATTATGGTGCTGCAACCTACTACTAAACTACACAGCTGTTAAATGACTGGCTCTATGCCTGTAACTCATAAACTGCACAAAACAACAAGCCCACCATGACGGTGTCGTGTTGGGTTGTGATCGCACATGATGCGCATCTATATTGAAAGTAATGGGTTTGTGCGCACAAAAGACGATACATCTGAACGGCCCCCCATGCACAAAAACGTTTTAGGCAGCAGCCAACATCACCCAGGTGGCCCGCCTTTGCCCTAAATAGGCAGGGGAAAAAATATTTGTAAAATATAACACCATACCGCCTTTACCCTTTTCATGTCACACACCCCCTAGCAGCAGCTTTCACACCACAGGGGATGCGCGCACCACAGTTTGGGATCCCCTGGTTACAGCATCGCAAGCTTTCCACTCTTGTCTGTTTGTGGTGTCTTTGTGTGGCAGTGTTGCAGCACCACTACTGGCCTGGTGTATGTACTACAGCGTGTTGAGGTCATTTTATGGTTAATACACCTGAATAATTGATCATTTATTGCAAGTCATGTTGTCATCGCAATACTGAACAGTGTAACTGATTGATTCAATTTATTGTCATTACACATGTGAAAAAACAACAAGGCGGGGCGGTGTTTAGTTGGTAGAGCACCCGCCCCATGTGTTAAGGCTATAGTCCTCACTGCAGGCGGCCCTATCCTGCGTGTCATTCGCCCCCTCTCTGCTTTCCTTCTCTCTCTCAACTCGCCTGTCCATTAAAGATGAAAAAAATATACTTTTTACTAAAAAAAACAACAACTACAAGGCAACAAAATGCAAATCATGCATCGCACATCAGACATTTTCCTGATATAAAAAAAATTAAATAAAAAAAACTTTGTTTCTTTGTTGCAACAAATTGCAGTTCAGTCATTTGCTATTCCCAGTGAAAGGTGGTGGGGGGTGGGGGCACATAATACAGATACTAACATATTTTTTTTTGTTTTCCCCTTTTATTTGGAAAAGTATTGAAATACATAACGGTACCGATATTGATACCAAAATGTTGGTATCAGGACAAGACGCTATAATTGTCTATGTAATTGGGACAACTAAAGCAGTCTTGAATAGCAAACCACACAAACATGCATGTTTGGTATCAGGACAAGACTTGTTCTAACCTAAGCAAAGAAACAGCTCAAAGTTAGCACACTGTACACACCTTGGCTGCAGAGGAGGTTTATGCAAACCCAACCGCAGTCACTGAATGAAAACACCGTCTAACAGAATGACAGTGGCCTGTGAGTAGTCACTACACACTGTGCAGCTACTTTAATAATTCACAGCTGCACAGACACAGCAAGTGTTCTGGCTCAGTGGCACTGCATGACACAGTGAAACATAAATGTAATGGAAATAAAAATGGCTTCATTTTCCTTTTTCTCTACTTGCATTGTGACGGCCAGACCTGAAAGTTGTCCCCGGTAAGTGATGTTACGTGACATGTTCTTTCCTGTTTTCTACCACATTTTTTATGTTTTTACTGCTGCTGTGCACAATCTCTTCCCCAAATATTGTCTGTCTGTCTGAAATGCTCAAACCTTCTTCTCCCACTTTTTCTAATCATATCATAGGTAGAAACTTGAGCAAAGTTGGGTTTGTCTGTTTCTTTAAAGCAGAAGTGAGTGATCCGGTCGTTTTCGCTAATGCTGCGTTCCAGGCAGGCTTTTGAAATCGTAAATTACAGCTTCAAGTCACAACTTACGACTTTGTAGCGTTCCAGGCAACCCACTCGTGTTTTTCCGACCTGTTTTACCGGTGAAAGTCACTATAACGGCCACTCGTAACTTCCGAACCGTGAACTCGTACCAGATCGAACTGGTACGACTTCACGGTCGGAAAAATACGAGTTTCCTTGAACGCACCATAACAGTCCTCGTCCCTACGTCGCCACATTCACGGCGTCCCTTGGCTGCACACACAGCCCGTCATGCCGTTCTCTCTCCTCATTGGATAAAAACTGTAGGATACGATAAATGTTTTCTCCTCGGCTCAGAGCAGAGCAGAGTGACTGACAGACCCGTGTTTCAGACCAAACACTCTATGTAAGTGATTGCTGTCGGAAGATATAACTATTTAAGACTTATATTAACACAAATATATCACTTACTTCTGCTTTAAAGTTACTTACAGAACCGTAAATTCCTAAATATGACATATTTATTTCCTACATCTTATATTGTTTAGTACACTAGGTACATTGTAGTTTCCATTGTATTATCCATCAAAGTGAATGCACCAGACAGGGCTGCCGTGAAATTTTCTTCAAAATAGAAAATTAGACCTACCTTCAAAGTAAGATATGAACTTCTGAAAGTGAATAATATATTCTTCACGAACAATGGACAAACGTTTTTCATAGTAACCGAAAAGCTAACAATGTAATTGCTCAAACAGGGGTTTGCTAGCATGAGGTTTTTCCTCTACCACTGCTGGTTCCAGGGTGCCATTCCGAAGGGCCGCCACTCCGAACGTTTACTTTAATTTGTCGGAATGCCGACCCTTAATTATTTATGGGAAAAGGGTGCCATTACGAACCTGAAAGAAAGGGTGCCATTCCGAACCTGAAAAAATCTTGAATGGTTTACGGCACGGAGTAAACAAGTCTAATTGCGGTGGTAGCGTAGTAGTCAGAGCATCTGCTTTTGACGCGGTGGATCAGGGTTCGACTCCCGGGGGAGATACATATTAACTGCGATTTTATTGGCCTCTACCTAACCTTTTTACTAAACTTAACCAACTCCTTTCTACATTGCCTAAACCTAACCAAAGCACAGAGCAAGGACATTTATTTTCAGCAGGAGTGCCGCGGCTGCATCAGACCATGGATGTAATGCATCAGACTCGCAACTGGGTGAAACTTTGGAGGGGGAGGGGCCGGTCGGGCGCTGTCCCCGCGGCGCGTCGTGTCAAGCCGGGCAGGAAGTCAAACCACGAGAGAATCCGGTCAATTTTCAAAATAAAACACATTCGGAACGGCGGCCCCTCGGGAAGTTCGAAATGACGGACCTTCGGGAATTTTCGGACTGGCAGACCGTCGGAATGGCGGTCCTTCGGAATGGCGGTCGCCCCCCACCACTGCTTGCCCTATCATTTTCCAGTTCACTGTAACAACGGAACATTTAGCAAAAGTTGCCCACTTTAATGTTGTGAAATTCTGTTGAAGGTGAAGTTGGGGGTAAGGGCTGCATGACTGCTCAGGCTCAGTTTGATAGCTTACATTTTCAATCTTAGTTGCAGGCCTGTGACCTGAAAGTGCGTTCATTGGAATCTCCTGTCAAGGTGAAAAATTTTTGAATTTGGGGAAAGTGAACAAATTAATGCACTTCCTTCCCTCTCTTACTACCACTGAAGAGCCTCAAGGCAGTGGGGCTGCCAGCAGAAGTGGACTCGGGGGCAGCTCCCAGGTCTAAATATGTGAAGTCGAAGGTTGCCGAATCAAGCAGGCTCCTTCTCTGCATAAATAAAGGTTAAAAACCGTGAGTGTTCCCTTTTCTCTTTGCCCTTTCTCTGCTCTTGCACTTTTATACCTTCTGCGCTCAAAGGCAGCAGCACACCCATTAACATTTAACTATACACAGTTAATGATGCCGTCCTTCTGTAAGTTTAATCCTCTGCTTGTTTCACAGGCGTATCATCCAGCAACTGATCTGCAACGCAACAGCCTGTAAGCATGGAACACACACACACACAAAACCACACAGTTTTGACAAGAGACTTATTAAACAGGCTTGTAAAATTATCTCTGAACCCTCCCTGTCCTGCTTTCAAACTGCCTCCATCAGGTACAAAACTGCTTCCATTCAGTGAATCTTTACAACTGTGGAAATGAGGAGGGTGGGGAGCGAGAGCACACTTTATGTCTACACTTAGTCTTAATTCATTAAGTCTGTGAATTCACGGTGAATGTCGGTCACCGCGCTATAATTGTCTATGTAATTGGGACAACTAAAGCAGTCTTGAATAGCAAACCACACAAACATGCACGCGCATGGACTCCAAAACAGACATGAGTGCTGGCTCCCTGCTGACAGATCCACAAGGTCATTTAGTATTCACAGAAGAAAACAGACGAGGACAACAGGAGGTAAAAGACAGACAGACAGAAAGTGGGAGACAAAGACAAGAGGGCGATGGAAACAGAGAAACAAAAGCTCTGTGGGTAGCAGACGCATATACAGTAGAAGGCGTGTTTCCGTGTCCTCACTTCTCCCTCTGACAGTTGACTTAAACAGAATATGCACAAGACCGGATGTCATTCGTAGGAGAACCTACTGACACCAGGTACTACCCCTCCAGGGAGTCTGCCATGGAGCAGAGACACCTTCACCAATTAGACACCCTCCAACTTACTAATCAACACACAAAAAAACATACCCGTCCTTTTCCCCTTTCTCATTCCACCCCCCCCCACCACCACCACCACCCCACCCCCAATTCCCCACGGGCCTTTTCCATTCCTCATCCAGAGTCAATCACAGCACATCTTTGAATACAGAGGACACATTCTCCAAAACTGTCATATCGCACCCATCGCCAAGTGGCAAATACTGCCGAAGTAGCTGAGGAATAGCAGTTTGCAACTGTGTATATCATGGTTTAAAAATGGGGAAAGGTAATTATAGCCACTTGCTTTGTAATGTTGTTGGTGGGAAAGGAAATTAGAAAAGTGCCTATTTTTTATGTTTCTCATTCTGGGGCTCTCCTGTGCCTCATTTTCACTCTTCCCCTTAGTGACAGTGTTCATTCAATTCAATTCAATTCAAATTTGCTTTATTGGCATGAATGATACGAGAACTATGTTGCCAAAGCAATAATCAATGAAACAAAACAAAATACAACTCACAGAATCAAATAAATAAAATAAAATAAATATATACATTTATACCTACTGTGTTCTTAAATAAACACCTTAAAAGTGACCATACAGTATGGGGGAGCAAAAACATTAACACTGAATTCAGTATGCATCTCTTTCTAATAATCCCTCAGTGATTCCAGATCATAACACTGAGCTTGGGGCATTCAATTAGGTTGGCTTTTATTGTGGTAATGTACTAGTTGCTGATTTTGGTGCTGACCTTGAATGTTGAACCTATCTGGGCCTGCAGCAGTGGCGACTTAATGGCAAAGTCAGCCCCAGCTAGAGTCTTCAGATTTTTTTTTTTTGCACTCCACTCTGCTTGTCTGTCTATTTATTTCCTGGTATGAACATTTGCCTGTTTAAATAAGCAGACGTCTTGTGAAACAACTTTTAAAACTTTCTCCTCACCTCCCATCCTGAGTAAATTAGGGGAGGGAGAAGCTATTTCTGTCTGCGCTCCAGGGTCTTTAATAGCAGCTGATATCTGCAGTCTTGTCAGCCTTTTGTCATACCATTGTTTTCTTTGTCGCTCCCAGTAATCCACATCAAAAAAGAAAGCCCTGCAAGCATCGTGTCATTACTCTGCTTGTCACGCACTGCTTCAGAATCTGTTTTATTCTGGAGTGTCGCTCATTTGTACCATCCGTCGCTTTGCAGAATTGGACACTTCAATCCATTAGGCTGTTTACAAGTATAAAGTTTTTTTTGTTTGCTTTAGTCAAAGTGGTGCCATAAATTGAATATATTTGCCGCCTTCAAACAGAGGAATGTGTTAACAAAATTGTCAACAAAATCTCTGTGAGAAGAAACTTCATAAACATATCAACCAATGCTCCTTATCGACTCTTCAAAGAGGGAGGGGGCAGTGTTTGATGGGGCTGGAGACGATGAGTGTTGGCAGGGAAGGTGATTTTAGAAGAAAACAGTGACTTGGGTCATATTCATTTAGTCATAATAAAGGCACTGTAGATACTTAGTTTGGATGGATTAATGAATTTAATGCTAGTGTGCGTGCATATACATGTAATAGTGTCAATATGTGTGTGTTATGGCTGGGTTCTGAGAGTGTGTGGTTGCTGCTTTGTGTTTTGACAGCTTGTGTTCTTCGCAGTCACAGTCAACAGCGAAGTTCAATCAAACAACAGCGACCAATTCCCTCTCCTGCAGGTTGAGGATGGCTCTTACACATTTCTCCCCGTAATCTTTGCCTCCCTTTCATTCTCTGTCTCTCCCCTCATCTCCTCATCTACCCCACCCTGTGTTTCTCTCCAGAGGGCTTGCGACAGCTGTAAAACCTTGTATCAAGGCGGTGACCTACGGTATGCTACCCCCACACACACACAGACCAACACACACAAATCCCCCCCATCCCGATTCTCCCCTTCGACACTTTGCTGAAGTGTAAGCCCCCCACTCCCACCTCCTCTCTCCTCAGCCCCATTGGCCCGCTCTGCCACTATAACGTATCTGCAGCTGATGCTGTGGAGCTGATAACAGTCTCTTTTATCTGTCGCTTAGCAGCACAAAGGGACCTGGGCATTGATCAAATGCCAGCAGACTGATGGCTGCTCAACAGGCTGCTTTTTACGCCCGCGACACTGCCTAGGGGACGGAGGGAGGATGGGAGGAGGAGGAGGAGGAGGAGGAGGATTCAACTCTAGCTGAAAATACAAGGCGTAAACTGACAGTCTGGTTCAACAGTAATAAAGAGAAAATAGCTCAAGAATCTTGATTTTGTGAGCTCTCTGCAGTATAAGAAGTGCATGACATGAGATTGGCTGGTTTAGGCTGATGGTAACAACTGCTGCCAGTTGCCTCAGCAAGGTGGAGGTTATTCTAGGAGAATAGCTTTAAGACAAGCATAAACATCACACGCACATATTTCGTAACAATCTCAGAACAACATGTAGCCCTCTTCGTATTGCTAACACATTCTCATGGTTCTAAATATGGCATATTGTCAGTCCAATTCATGGTTTCCAGAGGATGACTTGATTCCTCTGTTCCTCCTTTTGTTTTTCGGTGAAATGTATTGACGTGATGACTTTTAGATGTATGACACTTGGTATACAATTATATTTTGCTCAGAGAAAAAAACCTCAGTTTTCCATTTACCAGTGTTCATCAGCCCTGTCTGTAGCTACTCTGTGTTTAGTGCTAATTAATGTTAGCAATTCTAACACCATTTTGGACTGAAATGGTGAACATGGCAAATGGCTGTGATTTAAACGTTAATGAGACTGTAAAGTTTTGCCAATAATTATTGGCTGGTTGGCCTAGTATTAAAAAAAAAAAAAAAAAAAAAAACTTTGAAAATGTAATACAGTAAGGGTCAGGTAGCTCTGAACCATTTTATAGCTATGATGCTATAGGGTTAGACTGCTGGGGGACACATCAGGTTACATGGAGCCCTGTCTTCTCCTCTCCTCTCCTCTCGTCTCACACATTTTGAACTGTCATTATCTTTATCTGATGCACTTTGTAGTTTGGCCTTGGTGTCTCGCACTGTTTCCACAGATCCACCTGAGCTCCATCTCTCTGCACCGACCGCCACCTGCATCACCCCCTTCCCCCCTTTTCCCCTGCTGTTAAACCGACCTGCCCTTACTGCCCATGAACCAGTCTGCCATCAAGTACTCCCATTAAGCTGGCCTGCTCTCCCTGCCTTCCCTCCCACCAGAAGCTGCCTTTGTCAACTCCAAGTCCAAGCAAGACTTCTCTGTATGGTACTGAAGAAACAAATAAAGCTCTATTTTTTTTCATGTATGGACCTCAAAACTCATGAAAAGTCATTACAATTTCCATTTTAAAAAATTAGACCTGTAGTTTTCTGGTGTGCAAGGACTACAAAGCAAAATAGAAAAATGTAAGGAAGGGGCATTAAAGACACACACACACACACACACACACACACACGATATGATAATCATTGTTGTAAAGTTTGACAGTGAGACATAACAGTAAAAAAAAAAAACTTTCTTTGAAAATTAAGTTTAAAAAAATATTTTATTTAAAAATGTATAACCACTTTCGGTATTCGGTATTATTCGGTTATTCGGCCAAGCGTTTTGATTTTATTCGGTATTCGGCTTCGGCCAAAAAATGCCATTCGGTGCACCCCTAGATTAGAACACACTGTATACATCTAGGAATAAATAACAATTCATTAACAAATTGTGCAGCCAAAATGGGTGTCTTCACACATTCTGGTACGGACCAAAGGTCTACACAAGATGCAAAGATGTTACATTGTTTCCCCCAGCCCTACTCTTGACCAGAGGTCCAAACTGATTCCAAGTAGTATGGAAAGATCATGAGCTTTCAAGAGATGAAATTATGTAAACAAGGAGGACTACTTTGGATATTTACAATTACAGATCTACTTCGACAGAGAAATTAAGTGCACTGTGACTTTGGATAGAAATGGAATAATTAGGACCATAATTTATTTGGTCTATAATTCAAAGAAAAATCAGTTTGCAATCTTGCTCATGTGTTTAGAGAAAGCCATGCTGGATTTAGATTAGAGCAAATACATATGTCCAACCATGTTGGAGGCAATACATGTAGACCAAGCAGCTGTATTATCACATTATCCTGTAATCATACAAATTTGAGATGTTTATATACCTGAATCAAAGTATTGCCATATTGTGGTTATTTCACAGAAGATTTGTGACTGATTTGAACAGTTAGCCTAACTCAGAGAGGTGTTGAGAAATGGAAGATGTTTACATGTGAGAGAACAAGTGAATACTTAATAGAAAATGAAAGGTTGTAAGGACATTACAATCAGTTGTTGTTCTGAATATTTTCTTTTTTATTGTCTTTTAATTTGTCCGTATTGTGTTCAATGGAATATCAATTAAGTAAAGCATTAAAAAATCACTTATATTATTAAACTTGATGTTTACATCTAGATAGCTCAAAGTTATCTTGTCTAGATAATTAATTTCACTGTTTTAACTGTTATTAGAGGGAGTTGCGTGTGTGTTTATATTATGCACTGCGAACACAACACTCAAATCCTGCTGGAGGTGATGTCATCTTACAATAGCACACAACTCCCTTTTGAGATTTTCATGAAATAGTGAACTTTTGTGAAACCACACGTCAACTCTCTGAACAAAGCCGGAGATGTGGGAGATCCCTGCAGCAGTCTCAGCTAAGAATAGAGATACATAATGACATTTTAATTTTGTGCTGCTAACAGACCCGCTGCTTTGCTTCCCTTCATTTTTGTATCAACTGCCAAACCCACAACATTGCCTCTTTCACAGTCAAACAGAGGGAAACAAACAGGCAAAACCAGGAGTGGCATTACTCCCTCTTGACACCACAGTGACGCCAGCCACCTCTAGATTGTTTAGAGGCTGAGGCTCAAACTCATGTCAGCAATTAATTATGGTGGAATAATGGTAGGTCTTTGCCTGCATATTCGTCTGTCAATGACGCAAGCGTCAGACTTGACTTCTCTCTCATGTTTTTCCTACTTTCCAGTCTTTGAAGGTTCACTTCCCCTACAGTGATGCAGATAGTTTTGATTTTTATCTTCTTAAGTTTTGAGACAGTCTTTCACTGTTTTCTGCCACCACCACAACACAAGGGGGGAAACTGAATCAAATGAGTTTCTTCAAAGCTTTGAGAGGCACAAACAAAATCCCTTCTGCATCAATCAGGGTGACAGCAGATGTTTCATAAGTGAATACCTAAAAACCCACTGTAGGTACATTACATCATTGTTGAGTATTGAGGTATAAGTCTATTAGATTTAATGTTTGGTAATGGGTCTGAAGATTTGCTATAAATAAAATGTTTATCATAATTGTGAAGTCGTGCAAAAGGGGTCAAATCTTCATAGAGTATGCATCTCTCGTTAGCTCATTGTTTTAGTCTTACAACCTGCAGCTTTATGACTTTGCTTCACTGACTATTTTCATAGCATCACTTCAACACTTCAAGCCACAGCAGCCAGTTGTTTACAATTGCGTACTACCAAAAACACATAGGTCAAAGTGGTAAATGTGCTCTAATAGGTATTTTTTATTCTCTTATACTTTACATACATAACCCAGTATGACACTGCTTCTGTAACCCATTTCATTCATATAATCTATTAAAAAATCACAATATGTTGATATTGTGTTTGTTGCCTTGTTGCACTGCTCCGAAATTATTCATTTGTTAATTTTTTAAAGTATATTATTTGGGCTTTTAATGCCTTTAATTGATATCACAGAGAGACAGGAAATGGGGAGGACTATAGCCTCAACATGTGTCAAGCTCTGGTCAAGCCAGCTTCTCAAGACAGAAGGGCACCGCGGTCAACAGGGGGCAGCAAGTGGCAATTTTGATCCCGTATGAGACAGGTGGCAGTTTAATTTACGTAAGGAGAGATATCGCTTCCACTTCGATAGTATTTCTTTCTTATTTCTTTCTTTTACTAGTCAAGAACTGCTTGCTTTGCTTTCCCTGACTGCAAGCCAGTGGGATGTGGCTCAACTTTTGTGAATCATATGCACAGTCATAATTTGTTGTTTTACATTCTGATGTGAACACCAGTATTATAAACAGTTGTGCAGTGGTTTATTGACTGATAAGCATATAGGTCAGCTTTTAAAGGGATATTCCGTCGTAAATTTAAGCCATGGTTCAACGCACCGTAACACCGAGTTAGACCCCCCCCCCCCCCTCCAGAGATGAAATCTGCTAACTGCTAGCTTCTCCAGTTGTAGCAACTTTCGCAATGACCGCACCATAACAAACAGCGCAGTATACGGATCCACTATCCACCGATCAAAAAGCCACTTACAGCCATAAATAATGCTCAGAACAGCACCAAACGTCATCAACAGTACAAACAGGGCCCCAGCACATAATACGAGGCATCAAACATCTGTTAGCTTAGCCTGGTTTCTATTGAAAAGAGACGAAAACGACTCACCCGCTCTCCTCCAGTTATACGCTATGCAGCAACTTTCCGTGTCCATCCGTTTCCGTCTGAGGCCGACTGGCAGCACAGTCATCTGGTTTCAGCGGCCACCGACAGGCAGTGACCAACACACTGACCACTTGATTCCCCCCAGGTCCAGCATTTAGACTCCACCAGCTCGCTCCCTCTGTCACTTTTAGCCTCCATTTCCAGCACATAGCCTCCACCGCAGCTGCCCCTCTTTCACTTTTCTCCTCCATTTCCTTCAGCTTGTCTTCAGTAAACTCAGTCTCAAACTGATAGTAGCGCCCATCGAAATGAAACCAGTCGTTGTTGTTCTCAAACTCCATAAACTCAGCCGTGTCCGTGATGTCTCCTTCATCCTGCAACGAACGGCGTCCTGATCGCGCGTGTGACGTCGCGTCTAATCGCGTTGTTTACGTAATTCTCTCCGTTCATTTCCCTGTGAACACTCGATAATACGTAAGGAAGTCATCCAGGTGTGCCAGGCTCTTCTACCAGAGGCCAAAGATAAACTACCAGACGTCGTTGACACGGTACATCGCCTTGGGCCCAGGAAGCCAACGAACAACCAACCCAGAGGCATCATAATGCAGTTCACCTCTCGCATTTACCGCGATGCCATCTGGCATGCTGCGAAGAAATCATCCTTCCTGAAGAACAACAACCTGAAGCTGGCTGAGGACTTGTCGGCAGAGGACAGACTCAAGAGGAACCAGCTGTGGCCCGCTGTGGAAAAGGCACGCAAAGAAAACAAGCTGGCTTTCTTCGTTGGTGGCCGTGCTTTTGTAAATGGAACTGAAATTTTCCCACCATAGAAATATGACTGGTGAGCCAATGAGATGTTATCAGTAAGGTTTACAATATGACATTTCATTTCTTCTCTCTTTTCGAATAATGCCAGAGCCTGAGGGTTGTATGTTTTTTTTAATATATATATTTTTTTAACAATGGGCATAAAATTTCAATGGCAAGGTAATCCTAGTAAGGAATAAAGTGCCTTCAAGTTAAAAGCTGCTATATTTAGTTTACTTACAAATATTACTATTATTTTTAAGATACATTATAAAAGATGTTTCTAGATACAGTCTAATGCAGCTGTTTTTTTAGTTGTTTACCTGCCTAAAAATGCAACTCTGCTCAAAAGAGAAGAAAAAGAGAGAGGATATTTACTACAGTAAGCATATTTTATTGTCTCCTCAGTTTATTCCTCTACTTGAAACCACACCATAGGTTCGCAACTGTTTAAAAAAGGGTTTGCTCTTCTCATCTCCTGGTTAGTAAGTACACTCTTAAGGACCGTAAATTTCCTTTACTTGGTCTAGCACTTAATTTTTTTTACATTTCTATTTTTCCTTCTTATCCCTTATGTCTTTATCTGTTATTTCACTAAATGCGAGAGGTCTAAGAAACCATATCAAACGTAAAGCTACATTTCTTTATTGTAAACAGTATAACACTGACTTCTGTTTTATACAAGAATCTCACTCAACTGAGCAAGATCTTAATTTTTGGAGGTCACAGTGGGGGGGGGATCTATGGATGTCCCATGGTTCAGAACGCTCAGCTGGTGTTTGCATTTTGAGAAACCGTTTTAATGGGAAAGTTTTATTTTCAGAATGTGACAAAGATGGTCACTTTATTTTCCTTGTTCTTGAGATCGCTAATTTATATTACATCTTAATTAATGTGTATGGGTTTAACTCGCAAGCAGAAAATATCACTTACATTGATACATTAGAAAATCGACTGCTCCACTGGCTTTCAAAATTTCCAAATTCTTCAATACTATTTGGTGGAGATTTCAATATTGCACTGGATAATCAATTGGACAGGTGGCCACCAAGAAACGCTGACTCCTCCAGTTCTCATTTGAAGAGGTTTATTGATAGATTTATTTTAACTGATGTTTGGAGAGATACACATGTATCACAGAAATCTTATACATGGTCCAATAAGTCAATGTCTAGTTTGTCACGTATAGATTACTGGCTGGTCTCTAAAGATCTGAAAAATGCCTTAACAGACATTCTGCCTTCGCCGTTATCTGATCATAAAACTATCAGTATAAATATTCCTTTGTCTTCCCCCTCCCCTGTTAAATCCTCATATTGGAAACTTAATAGCACCATTCTCAAATATAAAGATGTAACTACTGAAATTGAAAGATTGATCAGACACTATTGGAACAAAGCTCTGATTGAAAATGTATATAGCAATAATTGGGAATTAATGAAATATGAGATTGCTAAATATCTCAGGAAATACAGTGGAGACTTGGCAAAAGCGCGAAAAGCAGAAGAAAATGATACAATTCTTAAGATTAGTTCTTTATTATCCAAACCACTAGAGGCTCTTAGTGAGTCAGAAAAGATTGAGCTCACTGAGCAACAACATAGGTTGGATGAAATTTACAAGCGAAAAGCTGAGGGAGCATTTGTTAGATCACGTAGAAAGTGGCTTGAAGAAGGGGAGCAGAACTCTGCCTACTTTTTTAGATTAGAAAAACACCAAGCTAAAAACAATACTATACAGCAATTGAAAATAAATGGTTTAATTACTGAAGATCAACAAAGAATAGCTAATTATTGTGCTGAATTTTACGGTAATCTCTATACCTCCAAGTACTGCCATCAATATAGCTCTGACTTCTTCGATTCTATTCCTAATATTAATCAACTGAGTGAAGCAGATAGTTTTTCTTGCGACCGACCTATTGTTTTGAATGAAATCATCGAAGCTATAAATCATTTAAAGATTAATAAATCACCTGGAATAGATGGTTTTACAGCCGAATTTTATAAGCAGTTCTGTGAAAATTTAGCCCCATTCCTAAAAGAAGTATATGCAGAAAGTATAGACAGAGGTTCACTCCCCCCTACACTATGTCAAGGTCTTATCACCCTCATCCCTAAACCTAAGAAAGATCACCTCGTATTAGATAATTGGCGCCCAATATCATTATTAAATAATGATTACAAAATTTTTGCACTTGTATTAGCTAACAGGCTTAAATCTACACTAGATACCATAATAGATGAGTGTCAATCAGGATTTATGCAAAACAGACATATCTCTAATAATGTAAGGTTAGTTTTAGATGTATTAGATTACTCAGATCTTATTCAAGACGACAGTTATATTCTTTTCCTAGACTTTTATAAAGCTTTTGATTCCTTAGAGCATGATTTTATGATGGTAACTCTAAATAAATTTGGTTTTGGCAATTTATTTTGTAAAGCAGTAAAAACATTATATACAAATGGAAATAGTTCTATTAAATTAAGTCATGGTACCTCTCCAAGATTTCCCTTAAATCGTGGCGTTCGTCAAGGGTGCCCTCTGTCTGTATACCTCTTTCTTCTAGCTGTACAACTACTTAATCTACAGATCAAAGCCTGCCCTCTAAAAGGTATTACTATTGCCAATAGGGAAATAATCATCAATCAGCTGGCAGATGATACAGCTTTATTTCTTAAGGATGCCTCTCAAGTGTCGGTCGCAGTCAAAACTATCCAGTCCTTCTCTAAAGCATCTGGGCTTTATCTTAATCTTAACAAATGTGAACTGTTACCAGTAAATAACGGTACAGTGTCCTCAATTTTTCACATTCCTGTCAGAGACTCTGTTACATATCTTGGTGTTCAAATTGTTAAAGATAGGAAGCTCAGAGGCACTTCAAATTTGGCTCCAATTATTGAAAAAACACAAAAAGTCCTCAACCACTGGCTACAAAGAGACTTATCTCTGAGGGGCAGGGTTCTGCTCACTAAGGCAGAAGGAATTTCACGGCTCACCTATGCTGCTCAATCATTGTATGTGAATAATTCCATATGTAAATCTATTGATAGGATGCTCAGCAACTTCTTATGGAAAAACAAAACACACTACATGCGAAAATCTGTTGTTTTAAATGAATATGACAAAGGTGGACTAAATTTTATAGACTTCAGCTCTCTTAATAATACATTTAAAATAAACTGGATTAAACAATATCTAAAAAATCCAACCTCTATCTGGAACTTTATCTCTCATCATGTCTTTTCCCATTTGGGTGGCCTTAAATTCATTCTGCTTTGTAATTATAATATTCAAAAAATCCCACTTAAACTGTCCAACTTTCATCAGCAGGTACTTTTAGCATGGGCGCTGATTTACAAACATAATTTTTCCCCACATAAATGCTATATTTGGAATAACTGTAATATCTTGTACAAGAATAAGTCACTATTTTATGATAAATGGTTCAACAACGGTATTCTTTTAGTGAGTCAATTGTTTAATTGTAGGGGACTTTTGTACAGTTACTCTGAATTTCTCGCCCGCTATAATTTACCTGTAACTCCAAAAGAATTCGCTGTAATCTTTGATGCAATCCCATCTGGTCTGTGTATATTATTTAAGAATGCTGACCACTCTCCACCCGTTTCGTTGTCACCTTCTGATCCATTAGAAACCCCATTAGGTAAATTTTGCTTTTCTTTTAATAAACGTATGAATTCCAAGGTAAGAGCCCTGTTTCAGGGGGATTTGGTTTCTGCTCCTGCAGCAACATTTTACTGGAGCAATTTTGTTAATAATATTAACTGGAAAAAAGTTTGGTCGTTACCACAAAAGTTTCTTCTAACTAATAAGGTAAAGGAAGTTTCATTTAAACTGATACATAGATTCTATCCAGTCAAACATTTCTTACAAAAATTGAAGAATGATATTGATGTAAAATGCTCCTTCTGTGAAGCTCTTCCTGAAACATGTTCTCATCTTTTTTGGTACTGTGAATTTACTCATGATCTGTGGAATGAGATTAATAGATTTATAGTTGCCTGTATTTTCCCAGACCTTGTCTTATACTATAAACATGTTGTATTTGGTTGTTATGAACACAGCTGTAAAAATGAGGATGCTTTTTTTCTTATTAATTTGATTTTACTGTTAGCTAAATTTCACATTCACAAATGTAAATTCACAAGCAAAAAACCTAACTTCACTGTGTTTATGAAAGAAATGGAACAGTATATTTCAACAATTTCCCCCTCACAGAACAAAAAAGCGATCAAAACTCTGAGTGTATGCTGTACTTTTAAGGTATTTACGTAATCTGATAACTTATTCTCGCACCTCTTTATTGTATTACTATTTATTTACTTTTATTGCTGCTAATATTATTTTTATTTGTCTCTCTCTCTCTCTCCTTTTTTTCTTTTTTTTTTTCCTTCACCTCTCATCTCTTTGTTAATGTTTTGTTCTCTCAGTGTTGTGTTGATGTTCACACCAGCAACAACGTATTGTATGGCATTTACATTTGTATGTGCTGGTCACTTTCAATAAAGTTTTTTGAAAGAAAAAAAAAAAAAAACACTCGATAATAACTTTTATAAACTGATAGGCAAAATACATAGGAACTTTGGCTGCATTGCTGCCCCTCTTTCACTTTACTCCTCCATTTCCTTCAGCTTGTCGAAAACTCGGTCTCAAACTGATAGTAGCGCCCATCGAAACTAAACCAGTTGTTGTTGTTCTCAAACTCCATAAACTCAGCCGTTTATTTTTTTTTATTTTTTTATTAAACATATAGCCTACAAACATACAACAAACAATAAACATACACAGATAAACAAAAAATACATATTGAAAGGGGTATTAATACTATATAGGTTGTTTGTAATAATTTATAATATTCCTAGGTTTTTATAGCTTTTCCATCTTTCATATTTTGTAATAGCTGCATGTAATATCTTATTTCTATTTTAAACCAATAAAAAACTTTTTTTTTTTAGTTTGATCTTGATGCCTGTTAAACATTTAAACATGTCTTCTAGTTCTATCCAAAACAAATGGGTATAACGACATTCAAAAAAAAGATGACAAATATTTTCCTCCAAGTAGATATTAATATCTTTAAATTTGGAGATGGCCTGATTAACAGGGTAAATTGAATGCATAATTTTAAAAGAAACGTCCTTAATTTTGTTCGTGGCACAGTACCCTACTTGAAGTCCATACTGAGTTCCAGTTTATATCCATGTCCACAAATTTTGAGTTCCACAACAGTTTAGCTGCTGGGGTATTCATTTCTTGGGAAAGTTTCCTCAAATGTCTATTGGTGCATTTTTTATCTGTTAAATCTATACCATCTAACATAAAATTTGCTTTAAAATGTACATTTAGCTGTGGTCTATTATCACCTCTCAATAAAGTCAACAGTCCCGCAGGTATAGCGTCAAATAGGCTATTATGGCAAACTCTTTAGGTATAATTGGAAATACATAGCCTACTTTCTTAAGAACTCAGTATAATTATACAAATGTCCATAAATTATACAAATGTCCATAAACTCAGCCGTGTCCGTGATCCTGATCGCGTGTGTGACGTTGTGTCTAATCTTGCGCTTGTTTACGTAAATCTCTCCGTTCATTTCCCTGTGAATACTCGATAATAACTTTTATAAACTGATAGGCAAGATACATAGGAACTTTGACTGCATTATATGGAGTAATACACGTACGCATTCATCCTTGAGCTGCGGGACTCTACTTCACTCGGTAATCGCCTCCACGCCAGCTGACTACCTGTACTGTAACCATGGCTGTAACAAGCAGACATCACAGATAGGATATGGGGGAATCAAGTGGTCAGTCTGGTGGTCACTGCCTGTTGGTGGTCGCTGAAACCAGATGTATGTGCTGCCAGTCGGCCTCAGACGTGTGTTGTCAGTGCCTGGACTCTGTGCTGGACACTGAAAGTTGCTGCATAGCGTATAACTGGAGCAGAGTGGGTGAGTTGTTTTCGTCTCTTTTCAATGCAAAGCTAACAGATGTTTGATGCCTCGTATTATGTGCTGGGACCCTGTTTGTATGACATTTGGTGCTGTTCTGAGCATTATTTGTGGCTGTAAGTGGCTTTTTGATCGGTGGATAGTGGATCCGTATTACTGCGCTGTTTGTTATGGTGCGGTCATTGCTAAAGTTGCTACAACTGGAGAAGCTAGCGGTTAGCAGATTTCATCTCTGGACGGGGGGTCTAACTCGGTGTTACGGTGCGTTGGACCATGGCTTAAATTTACGCCGGAATATCCCTTTAATGCAGCACCTCCTGTCTGTTACTGTATCAGCAGAACCTGGAGCACCTCAACACAGAGCTGCTTTTAGTCAGAGTGCTGGCTCGGTCTACACTGTCTGTGGTGTTCATGTGTTGATATTGTCACCATCTGCTGCGGTCTTACTCTAGTGCTCTACCCTGACATCACTTGTCTGTCAAACAAGGGCCTATGACCTCCCTGCCTTCAGACTCTTTACTGATGAAGTGTGAGTTTCCACTGAATGGTCCTGAGA
This sequence comes from Trachurus trachurus, assembly GCF_905171665.1. Classification (NCBI taxonomy): domain Eukaryota; kingdom Metazoa; phylum Chordata; class Actinopteri; order Carangiformes; family Carangidae; genus Trachurus; species Trachurus trachurus. The sequence continues at coordinate 23,573,347 of NC_139893.1, read as the reverse complement.
AAAAAAAATAAAAAATACAACAGACCCACTTCCTGTGTCCCTGTGCAGTTGTGGTAACAGTCCACTTGCACTTGAGTTCATAGCCTAAACTTTTTTGTAATATTTCATTACACCTTGTTGAGCATTTTATCATTCAACAACAAAGTAGCCTATATAAAAAATATTCAACAAGGAATTACTAAACCCTTGGTTGGACCTAGAGTGAGTGAGTTGTACTGTAGTTACCTTGAGTTCAATTTCAACAGCGTCGTCTTGCACACCTACACATAATTAGCCATTGCATTTATCTTTGATGTATTGCTAAGCTGACAGTCACACAACAGGTGTTGTTTTTCTTGCTTTTTTTCCTTCTCTAGCACTCACCTGTGATTGTGATGATTATTCACACAATATGCAGACACATACTCTGTGAGACACTATACACTACATGTGTACATACAACAGTCTTATATTATTTCCCCTGACATCAATCAAAACATGCTGCGGTGTGTTTAGGCAGGGGTCAGCAGGTTGAAGGAAGCTAAAGGAAAAAAGAAAATGCTCCAATTGATCTGGTATTGTTTTGACACTTCCCCCCCATTTTATTGTGAACGCTCTTTCCTCCCCCTTTTCAACATACATCCATCTATCTTTGGATTTCTCTTTCCCCTTTTTTCTTCAAAAGTGACAATGGTACTCATTTGTCATGCCAGTGACACCATTGTAAATCTAAGCCTGGAGAAGATTAGGAAAAACTTGTCTCAGCTGATTTATGAAACCCTCCTAACTATTGATACAAGTGCAAAATCCAATGTGAAGGGTGGCCTGGTGACATTTGTCTGAGCCAGACTGCGGATACAGTCTGCATGTGGTTTTCCAGTGAAAGAGAAATAGGCCATCTTTGACGTCTGTGAGCATCTCCTTTGAAATAGTTAAGTTACTTCACCAAAGCACAATACTACTTCAGATTTCCAACTGTATTGCTAAAGGCTGACATTTGTTGCATAAAGACAACACAAATAAAGTTAGTCAATATTTAGTATATCTGCTCAACTTTTTCAGACAGGATGGAAGGTGAATGCTGACAGTAGCCTTCCAGCTAAATTCTAATGATACATTTCCTGGATGCCACCCACTCACCCTTCTCCCACTGAATTTTCATATGAAATATAAAAATAACATAAGGATATGTGTACCCACTTGCCTCCCTGAGTATTCAGCTATCATTTCTAATTCCAGAATATTGCAGCCACTTCAGCGGCTGCTGCTCCCCTCTCACAAGTGGCTCTTACGAGGCTTTTTCACAGAAATTCAAGGAGGGTTTTCTGGGATTTTTGGTACCACACAGGTGCAGAGACAAAGAGCAATTATTCCAACTTTTTCACAAAAAGCTATGCTGGGTTGTGGAAACAGGCTGCGTAATTTTATGCCCTCCCAAATAAAGTATGCATATCAAACCATCACCACCTCCAGGCCCTGAGGACTCAAGTGAAGGAACAAGAGATGTTTTATGTCTGGAAACAACGCTCTCCAGTATCCAAATAGTGGGAGCATAGTCAATAAAATATCAAAATATGAGTATTGTCAAAAATTAAATTTTGATTTTTGTATTTATTCAGTATTGCAAATTTGAGATAAAAAGCCACGAAGTTGCAAGTATAAACTTTTGAAGATGACGCTAAGGAGCGGTTGCAGCAAGTCCCCCAATCAAAAATACACTACATGTACGTAGCCTCTAATCTGCCATGAAGACACTGGACAGTTCATAGGACTTATAACCTCTTGTCTAGTAAACAAAATGTAACCCCTTCACCACAGGCTTGTAATTGGAGAAACACCTAATGAAATTAATGAAAATGCATGTAATGCATCCGGCCCTTATACCACCAAAACTTAGAAAAACTATGATCTTGCTTGATTAAACTCCAAATGTCAGGTTAAAAGGTGTAGGAGGGGGCGGTGCGTGGAGCAGTGGGTAAAGCCGCCGCCCCATGTAGAGGCTACAGTACAGTCCTCACTGCAGACGGCCCGGTTCGAATCCCGTGTCGCGCAGCCCTTTCCTGCATGTCATTCCCCCCCCAAAAAAGGTGAGGTCATATAATTACTGCAAACACAGTATCTCAACTTTTGGCGCTGTATTAAACAGTTTCATAATTTTACAGAAACTATAATATAAGAATATAATATAGGAAAATAAAAAGAGAAACAGAGAAAGTTCTTTAACCTTCGTCTTGTGTTAGCTTTCTGGTACCATCTCTTGTGTTAGGGTCAGTTTTGACCCGTGTCATAAATCAGCTGTAAAATACACTAAAAGCATTTTTTTTAGGGCCGGGACTTTAACGCGTTAATTACGATTAATTAATTACACAAAAATTAACGCGTTAAAAAAATTAACGCATTTTAATCACACTTATTAAATTTTTTTTTTTTTTTTCAATTTATTTATTTATTTATTTTTCTCACGTGTGTCTACGTGCGGTGCGCCCGCACGCGAGAGAGGCGGCAGTTTGAGAGGCTGACTGGCAGAGATGAGAGCTGGTGAAACGCTAGCATGGTTATTTACAAAACACCATCTCTGATCTCTGCCTGCACATAGATACACAGACACGGGCGCACGCTAAATGCGCTATATAGCGCTAATTGCTCAGCTGCAGCGCTATATCTATGACCTGTCACTGTCACAGGTGCATCTCATCTCATTATGATAGGACTTCACCCTCAGAGCTGTCTGTCTTCAGACTGTCCTGACCTGTCCCTGAACATCACACAGGGACAACATGGAGCTGCCTGTGTGATTGGTTACTGAGTTTTATTAATGTTTACATCAGACTGCAACAAATCAGTTTATGCTACTGTGATTTAAAGCAGAAGTGAGTGATATATTTGTGTTAATATAAGTCTTAAATAGTTATATCTTCCGACAGCAATCACTTACATAGAGTGTTTGGACTGAAACACGGGTCTCTCAGTCCCTCTGCTCTGCTCTGAGCCGAGGAGAAAACATTTATCGTGTCCTACAGTTTTTATCCAATGAGGAGAGAGAATGGCATGCAGGGCTGTGTGTGCAGCCAAGGAACGCCGTGAATGTGGTGACGTAGCGACGAGGACTGTTATGGTGCGTTCAAGGAAACTCGTATTTTTCCGACCGTGAAGTGGTACCAGTTCGATCTGGTACGAGTTCACCGGTCAGAAGTTACGAGTGGCCGTTATAGTGACTTTCACCGGTAAAACAGGTCGGAAAAACACGAGTGGGTTGCCTGGAACGCTACAAAGTCGTAAGTTTAGACTTGAAGCTGTAATTAACGATTTCAAAATCCTGCCTGGAACGCAGCATTAGCGAAAACGACCGGATCACTCACTTCTGCTTTAAGTAGCCTAGTTAAATACTACAGTAATCATCATAGTGTATTGGAAGGAAAGACCATTTAATCTGTATGTATCAAATATCGATTAATGAATTAATCAATAATTTGCATCCCTAGTCTTTTGGTCTTGGTTAAGTACCACCTTGAATGCTTAAGCTTATGTATTCAGTCATTCAATGGTATACTAAAATCCATGTGAAAAAAAAATGCTTCTCACTGTTCTCAGGTCAAATATTTATATGCGATTAAAATGCGATTAATTAATGACAACGCCTCTAATTAATTCGATGAATTTTTTTAATCGAGTCCCAGCCCTAATTTTTTTTTCATACATTTTGTTTTTCATCTCTTACATTATTTCCTCATCTATGAAAATTTTGGTTTTTCTTATGATTTATGATTTCAGTTTTAACTCTAATTATTGTTATAGGTCAAAACTGACCCTAACAACACAAATGTCTTAATTTTAACCAGAGAATTTTAGAATTTTATGAAAAAAAAGTTTTTGTGTTATTTTGTTTAAATAGAGGTTCCTGACAAAGTCAAAAGGCCTTGATGCAATAAACAAATTTACGTGGTACTTTTATGCATTAAAAACCTAAAAGCGAGTCAGTGGCGACCCTAATACAAGAGGAAGGCTAAGCAAGCATTTAAGCTGGAGCTCAGGGAGAAACAAAGACATTGTTACCTGTTGTTATCTGAAGAAAAAAATGTAGCAGTAGCTCCTCCAGATACAGGCAGCTCTGTGTCCCTGAAAAAGGCCTTGACCGCAACATTTTGGCCCATTGCCATAATCCCCATATTCTTAGGGGTAGGCTCATTAACTTTAATTGTCGGTGAAAGCTGTTTTTAGATCGGCAGGGCAGAGACGCGAGCTGCTCAGCTAACACAATGGAGGCGCAGAGTACTTTCGCCTTTCCCTCATCAAGCTCACAATCCAACAACTCCAAAATACTTCTGTGTGGAGTTTGCATGTTCTCCCCGTGTCTGCGTGGGTTTCCTCCGGGTGCTCCGGTTTCCCCTACCACTAAAAACATGTCGGCTAGGTTAATCCTCCAGTCAGCGCCCCTGACCAAAGGCACTGGCTCATAATCTGGAGTTGGTCCCCGGGCGCCGCACCGTGGCTGCCCACTGCTCCTCAGGGATGGGTTAAATGCAGAGAAAGAATTTCACTGTACTAGCTGTATATGTGACAAATAAAGTACCTTTACCTTTACCTTTAAAACGCTCTCGAGGAGAAGTTGTGACCTGCACATTCACCACGCTATGAAATAATAACGCATAATTATGTAACAATACGACAGAATAAGCAAATTCTAGGAACTACCAGCAAAACGTCACCAAAGTGTGTGCATAACCAAGCACACTCAGCCAAGTGTGGAGAAAGGGGGCAGGACCATAGTCTGACCACAATCTTTTTCGCCAGTCTCTTCCACGTCACTTCTGGTGTGTTCACAGGAGTACACAGAGATCAATAGGGAAATAAAACTCTCCCATTAGTCCTCAAATGTAAACACAGATTAATCCTTATATTTTTATGAATTAAATAAACCACAAAAATACCTTCAAAATGTACATCTGTAAACCAACAAATATATATTAAGTCTGACAAAAGTATTTATATGTTTAACCATAACGTGTTTTTAACCATAATAAAGTTTCTCATTTTAACCTAATTTATTTCTTGCACTTTTTCTATATTTCTGTATTAATGTATTTATTCTCAATGCACATTACTTTGAACCATAAGTGAGTTTAGCCCATATTTGAATAAATACAAAATCAAGGATAACTGATGGAAATAAGCTTATTACGATAATGATGGCTGAAGCTCAATCACGTCAGGCTTCAATGTCCAGTGGCAGAGAAAACTTCACCCCCTTTAATATTCAGCACATTAAGCACGAACTGTACATATTGAAGGATGCATGTCTTTCTCGCAGCTCCTACTGTAAATCAGCAGTTAGCTGAGTGAGCTGTCATTTGTTTTAGGTCTTTGAGGAGGCTATTACTCAAAGGTGCCACTGCAAATTTTGACTTCTTTTGCAAGTCTGTAAAGAGTTAGATGTGACAAATGAGAGTAAACATCCATATGTGAATATACACTATACATAATATACACACAGACATTTTTTTTTTCAAATGCTGTGTCCTCCAGCACAACAGGGTGCATATAAAGCAAGTCTGCAGAGTACCTTGTAGCAGCTCAGAAAGGGTCAAAGATCAATAATTTATGAGACAAACAGCATGATATGTGTCTGTCCAAGTTCAGACACATGCAATGCTTGATTGTTTACTGTACAATCCTATATTACATGCAACTGTCATGCTGCATTACAGTAATGTATGTATTGGGAGAACATACTCTCTACAGCAACAGTGCTGTGCTGTCAGAGCAAACAGTGAAGAACAGCATTCTGTCCCACAGAGGATCTGATGCCTGTTTGCATCCATCAAGTTGTTGTGGAAACAGGCTATTGTCTAGAAGCTGGCTTTGTTGTTCAGTGCTTGAACTTACAAAACTAAACTGATTTCTACGTAGAGATTACATTTCTATGGACAAAGCTGAGTTCAATAGAATTAGAGGACGAAACACAGTTGGACAAAGGGTTATTGTTGAGTTACCTTGCTATCATGGCAGTAATTCACAATGAAACAGCACTTAATGCAACTATAAGTAATTGTTCATGCACCATTTTCATGCCACCTTGGGGCCATGTAACACACATTTCTGGATGGTCTTCAGGATGTTTTGTTTGTAGGTGAGCAGCAGGATCGAGAGCAGGCAGAGCCTCCTATCTATTTAGGAAAATGTCAGTTTTCACAGTATTGCCTCCGTGCACGAATGGTTCAACATCAACCAAAGATTCATGATTGTTCACCTTCCCCATGGCAGTGGAAGCTGTACAAATCCCTACACCAGTGAAACCTCCTACAGGCCATTGAGTTGGCCTGTGGTGACATAAGTGTGGAGTCCTGCCAAAGCTGGATCCGGCATGGCAGAGGGTTTTCCCCCTGTTGCCTGGCTGAGGAGAACACAGACTGTGATGTAGATGAAGTCCTCTGGCCTGACCCAGTACAAAGGCATGCTGCTGAGACTGAATGAATCACTTCTGGAGTTTGATTTTGCAGTTACGTGTTGCAATTGAAGATTGCCGGACCCAACTGCAGAGAAGCACAAAAAAGGGGTTGCCGGAAAAAAGGGAATTTAAGGATGAAAACAGACACACAAAACAGACAAACCGAGGGAAAGACTGTGGGTTACATACTGTATAAGGCCAGGATGATTGAACACAGGTGCAACACAATAGGGCACAGCAAGACAAAGACAGAGACTAACCAACTATGGTATAATGCCGCGCTCCATATGCCTCGGAAGTCAGAATTCAGAGCTGGGAGTTATATCACATGTGTATCACCGGGAAACAGAGTATATCACAGTTTTGAGGTGGTTGGTTAAATTAGCAAGAGGGGTCCGAGGTTTGATAAAAGTAGCTTGACAACTGGCTTTTGTGTTTACAGTTTGGAAAATAGCATGGATATCTTCAAGAAATTAATTGCAAACATCCCAAAGCAAAAACCTTTCAAGGTTCCATTGTCCAAATGTCTATTATCTATTTACCTTGTAGAACTGTAAATAAATATACATTAAGGCCTAAAAACAGAACTTGTTTCACATCTGTACTGTTGATTGACTCTGCATTACACAAAATGAGTCTATTCTCAGAAGATTTGTTGTAAGAAATTACAGTGACACTTGTAGCTCTGCACCATTTTATCAGCTGAAAGAGTAATCTGCATCTGCCTACTGGTTTGAACAACACATTATTCCAGACACCCCCAAATAAAGCTGGGGAAGGTGCTGGGTTGGGGGATGTCTTGCTTTGCAATCAGTCCCCAGCAGCACATGGAGAGCTGCTGTAATTAAGAAGCAGCATCCCCCATGAATCCCATCCGTGAAGCAGGACTTTAATTCCCCACTAATTGAGGCCAACGCAGGGAGGGTGGAGGGAGGGACGAGGTATTTGAGGCTCCTGGCGGGCAGACCGACCACTGTGTTAGATGATTAGCTGAGGTGTAGCAAAGGTAACGAGGAAACTGAACCTCGCCTGCACAGCCAGACACACCTGCCCACCTCTCCCTGCTTCCCTGCTCACACCCCACTGCTCTCTGAGAGAAACCCGACCTAAATGGAGGAAAACTTTCTCATTTGAGCTCTACTTTAGCAGCAGCTGTTTTCTCCGCTGGTGGGTGGTGGGTGGGAGAGGTTGCAGAGGGGGGTCAGGAGCAGCTGATTTGATTGATTTGCTTCATTTGGATTCGGATCTATTGCAGTTGTGAATGCCATCAACAGAAGTTGATATAACTCCAGAGAAAACAAAAAAGATGTGGGGTGCGCAAAGGATCCTCCGCCAGACTCCTACAACTTCCTCGTCTAATAAAGGGAAACATTTGTGAGATGGGAGTTATTTATTGTGTTGATGTTAGAGTTGCATGGATGTCTGTCAGAAACGTTTTTCGGGGGGTTTACGCTTGTCATTTTTTCACAGTTTAAGTTCACTGTAAACAAACTGCTGAGAGAGAGGTGAGGTAAGCCATCAAATCCGCTGACTCCAGCTTCAGGTGACAGTTGTTTTGTATCTGTAATGGTGCCGTTTGCCGATTTGGCTGCATGTGATGCCTCCTTCACTTTCATGTGTGTACATCACCAGAGGCACTGGGTAAAAAGCACTGAGGAAGTGGCTGTAAGGCACATTGTCACTGAAATCTGTCAGACTTCTCTCTCTCTCACTCTGTCTCTTTCTCTCTCTTTCTCTCTGTCAGTATATATATACACAAGTCTTTCCGTTGCAGAGCAGTTTCTGACAGCCACAGACGACTCAGTGGGCCGAGATCTACTTGCAATTGTCACCATTTACTTAGGAAAAGTATTTCTGTGCAACTTTGCCGTGTGCACACACGAGCTTGTGCATGTCTGCACACAGGCTCACACACGGCAATAAAAACTGCTCATGCACACATATGCAGTGTTAAACATAATAAATGGGCTTTGCTTGTGCAGTTGTCACAAGAGATGTCACAAAGCACCTCCATCACTGCTTTTTCTTGCTGATTTAAAGATGCAGGCATTATTGTTGACTGGACAGAACACAGATGGCCATCTCTGTGCCTTTTTATACCAATTATCTGAGGCGTTCCTGTAAATATTCTAGGTTTTGTTGATTTGACACCAGCACTCATGCAGAGCTGGGTTATTTGAGCAATGTGATGCTGAGGTGGGATTAGACAAAGCAGCAATTTAACTTTGTTTATGTCTAAACTTTTGCACGCTACGATGGCTACCATTTGAGTTCAGCATAAAAATTTTAGCAAGGGATTCTGATCCACTAAACCGAGCTGCCAAAGATCAACTTAACACAACAGTGATGGAGAATCATGTCCTTTGAAAACGATTCAGACCATCCAGAAATCCTCTCCACTGAGTTGAAACAGCAATAGAATATCCCTCAATATAACTTGAGAAACCTTTTTGTTGAAGGGTTAACCCTTTTGCTTTTCAAAATGTAATCTCTTCTATCTCATAAAAAGGCCTCAATGAGATTGCAGTCTTGCTCAATGTGAGCCCAATGTGGGAGCTCCTCATCCGCCACGTGTGCCACTCAATGCAACGGAACATGCAGTGGGAGGTCAAGTGACAAGGAGCACTGTTGTGGGAAGTGCGGCCATTATGTATGGCCGATGACGGCAACTAAAGTGTGTCTGAAAAAAATGTATCTGCTGTAATTTGACCACTGCTGTGTCCTTGTTTGAAACACTAGTGTGGCTTTGATTTATTGAGGTGTGTAACCTTGGCCAATTACCTGCAAACACACTCCCTAGCTGTTTTCCACAATGAAGGAGAACACCTCACTCTCCCCCTCTCCCCTCCCCTCTTACACTTTTGTTGCTTGCCTTGCACAAAAAAGTAATAGTTAATTGGTAATAGTTCTGACCTTGTTTCTTTCTGCCTTATGATGTTTCCCCCTGATTATTTGTAATTCAGCTTTGCCCTCAACATGCTGGAGAACACTTCATTTACTTAGGAAATCACTGGTGGTCTAAAAATCAAGCCTGGCTTGTTTTCGCCTATTCATCTTTTTATCCACAAGGGGCAAAAAATGAGGGATCGCCTCAGAGATTCAGCTGGCATTGCGGACCAAAGAGTCTGAAAAATTGATAGGTTTTTGGAATTTACATATCTGTTGTGCAATTGTATTCCCCCGTGGCCCCGCATGAGAACGCAAGTTCATCAATAAAATATGACTGTCTGAGCTACAAATATTGAACTGACGTCTGTCAAAATCAAGTTTGGAAATGTGCAGGCAGTGGTGGTTGTGATAATGTTTAACTAGGCAGCAGAGGTCAGAGAAGTCAGTGCTTTTGTTTGGGGTAAAAGGAACTCAGGAGAAGTCTATTTGCATGCATCTTACATCTTAGGTGTGAGAGAGTATGATTTATGCTGTTTTCTTTCTTTTTCGGCCGTTTTCTTTGTTTATGTTGTTGTTTGTAATTTGCATTTAAAATGTGGAAGAAGACAAACAGTAGAATTGTTGGGTAAGCATTGCCCTCTGGTGGTCAGATGAGGAACTGAGGAGTGCTACTGTATATCTCCCCACATACATTTCAGAAGCAGCCCCCTCAGTGTGTGTGGCAGCTCAGGGCTTTGCTCCACTCAAAAACAGAAGAATGTGGTTTCAAAGGAAGCCTGGGTACATATGCGTATGTGTCCACATGCACTGCACACATCCTACATGGTTCTATATGAATACATACATATTATTATTATTATGTCAAGCCAAGCAATGGATCTCCAGGGACGAGGAGGAGGAAGATGCAGTGAATGTATGAGGTTTCCGCTTTACATTGATTAATTCACATATTTTACAGACACTGAGCAAACAGCTAAAAGAAAAGACAAGACACAAAAAAGCAGGACCCTTTTACAGCTACTTGGATGCTGTTTCCTCAAGGTCGGTAGGGCTAACAGGCAGGTGGGCATGGATACAGCTGGTGCCTACAGGGCCCCCAAGGACCCTAATCAATTTGTACATTTCAGGGGGAAAATGAAGAGAAACCGCCTGCTCAAAGGAGGATAGATGAGAGAGAGTTGCAGCAAACATGGCAATCAATAATATTCATAGCCTCAAGGAGAAAATACGTTAAGTAAAAGCTTTTACCCAATGAATCTGAGCAGGGATGCTCAGAAAAGCTGCTGTAATGTGTACCTTTACGCTTTAGAGAGAGAGAATGAGTATGTATGAGGGGAAAAAAGGAAAGAAATCGTCAACATTGTGAAGGTTCTGAACAATAAGCAATGTGCTGTTGGGGGAAGAGGGAGAAAGAAAATGCTCCGTAAAAGCAGTTAGTATATTTGTGTATCTGTGTTGTCAACAAAGTCTTTAAGAAATGAATAGGTTGGACCATATTTTGTAAAGTGGTGCTCAAAAATAACAGCAGGGAGTTGTGCTGCCTCTGCTGCAGTGTTGAGATGGTACAACATTAGAGAGCAAAGTGTTCCAGTAATCAATAAAAACAGATTCTTAATCAAGCAGGATCAAAGGTTTCTTATCTTTCTTTGCTTCACAAAGACACAGAGGCTCCCAAAAGAGAGAGACTCTTCCTTTAAAACTGAATTTGAAGGCACACATAGTATTCCCAAATGACACCCAGCACAGGGAAAACACACATCTGGTGGGGTTATAAAGTGATTTTGGTGCTTGAAAAGCCAAACATTCAGAACTTTGCGTAGTTTAAGGCATAAAAGAGGCTATTGAGATGAGAGGAGTGAGGGAGAGGTGATGAAGGTGCTGAGAGTTGGAGAAGTCAAGGTGGAGGAGGAAGATGTGGTACTCAGAGAAAAGGTGGAGACAAAAAAAACAAAACAGACACAGATGGATAGAAGAGGTGGCTAATGAGAGGCAGCCTGGGAGTGTGTGATGGGTAAGGATCAGGGCGAGAGTTCAGGAGAGCTGGGGAGGTTTAGTTGGGCGCGAGTGAGATATCCATGAGTCTTTACACAACTCTTAAATCATCCAGCGTGACAGAGACACAAAGGCTTGGCTTGACACAGAGCTGTCAGTCGTCTTTTGAGCTGTTAATCACGGAGATCTGCAAGGGGCAGATCTCTTAACATTGGAGGAGACGCCTGGCAGCAACAAACGAGCCCCACACTGCGACTCCCACACAACTGCACACCTCTAAAGCCCTGCCAATGCTGTGATCCACCTGCAATCACCCTGCAGCAAATACCAGGTGCTCCCCTGTGCAGGCAGCCACATTGTCTGCACATCGTGTGTGTGTGTGTGTGTGTGTGTGTGTGTGTGTGTGTGTGTGTGTGTGTGTGTGTGTGTGTGTGTGTGTGTGTGTGTGTGTGCAGTGTGGCCTCAATTTACTACATTCCTGGGGTCCATATAGCAGAAGTGGGGTTACAGCTTTGTGGGAACCAAAATGCTAAACCCCAGAAGTTTAAATGGCTGTTTAAACTGAAAGAGAGAGAGAGAGAGAGAGAGAGAGAGAGAGAGAGAGAGAGAGAGAGAGAGAGAGAGAGAGAGAGAGTGGGGGGGGGGGGGGGGGGGGGTGAGGGAGGGATGGGTGAGAGGAAGTTAGGGGAAGTGGGAAGAGTGTGTGTTATCTTTTTGTATGTGTGGGCTTGTGCTCAGTGAACCCTGCCTGATACTGAGGTACTGATGGGGGGGTGGGGTGGCAATGAAATATGACAGCTCTCACTTGTTCTGAAGCCTGCCCTCGACGTAAGCCCTGCAAGAAATGGAGAGATCACTCTCACTATTTCTTAGTCCACACGCACACACCCACACCCACACTAAGATAGAACTCTGTTAAGATGTGATTAGGCTGACTGTCAGTTCTGAGGGGTCCTATCAAGGTTCACTGCGCGCCAAGCGCACACAAACGACCGTCTTAGCCGGGCTGTCTGACAGTTGGCTAGTGGAGGAATGTCGAAGCTGGAAATAACAGCCGGCCCTGACTTACAGCTGGACGGACAACAACTGGTGCTCTGCCAGCTGGAAAAAAAGATGGACCCCGAGAGCGTGCTGAAAACAGGAAAGAAATACCTGCATCGATCAGCCTGGCTAGAGAAGGTATTAAGAAAGACAGGCCTATTTTGGAGTTGACAAACCAGGGCATCTACTTTGGCTCAGTGTGCACATTGTGTAGGCTAACCTCTTTGGAAAGAGGCTGAACCTGTGCACTTATTTTGCTTCAGACAAGGTTTCTTGTCTAAAGAGAATTTTTTTTACATGGCTAATAAAATCAGATTTGATCAATCCGGAATCTAAATTGGCTAAAAACCCACAGCCCTGCCAACGTCTACAGGAGTTGACAGCTGTGGCATTCACTAAATGCTAGCATTAGCATGCTAATGTGCTATGACAATATGCAGAGTAGGCCTATAGGCCTAGTTTATAGCAATCCATCAGAGGGTTGTTATGACATTTTACTAAAACCCCCAAATTATTATTTTTTTTATGGTTATCAAACTGTCCACCAGTCAACACACAGAGACACTCACTGCTACACTTTATCAAAATGTCATGCCATGCCAGATCTCAACACTGGTACACCTAATTAGAATTGTTCGTTACCAACACTAATGGCATATTGTCTCTGAGTTAATACGGTTCATGATAACTCACATTGTGGACTGCTTCCAAATTTGTCTTTTCTATTTGGCAAAATTGCATTCCATCGGCAAGTTCAGCAGCAGCTGAGCTAATAAAATCACAATTACCAAAATCACTATTTTAAAAGAGGGAACAACCAAATTAAAACCAAAAGTAAACCAAAATCTGATGCCAAGCCTTTGATGCCAACTTATGGGGCATATTCCAATACTGAAAGCTACAGACACAATTATATTGGTCATAAAAATGTGTTCAGATTCATGACCCATGTGGGTACAGATCCAAAATTCAAGCGAGGATACCAAATAAAAATATCCCTCAGTTTCTGTCTCTTTATTCGAGTCTTGGTCTCTTTATGCCTCTGCTGCAGTAATGCTTAGGGTTGATGTGGCTCCCCATGCTAAAATAATCAAGATATGTTATTATGAACCAATATTGACTGGGGAAATTGAGTCCCATCTGGAACTGAAAGCGGGATGCTGGAGAAATAGAAATTCTCACATCAGCTCAGCAGTAAAATTGCTGTCCCACTGAGAGTTAGACATCATAAGCCGGGTTGTTGGGACATACATATGTAGTGTACAAACACTCCTTCGCCCTCCATTTAAGACACACACACACACACACACACACACACACACACACACACACACACACACACACACACACACACACACACACACACACACACACACACACACACACACACACACAACCAGCGTAAAACATGCATTGCACGCACAATTTGCACAAGCATGCTCTCACCCACACAAATTCAAGCACAGTGAATACACACTTTCACACCTTGCCTGGTGCTCCATGGACACATTATACAGTAGGTGTGTATGCTAGCTGAGTCGATATATTTGTGTGTGTGTGAGTGGGCCTCAGCTTGTGGTGTCTGGCTCCCAGCATGCTGGTAAACAGCATGCAGCCAAGATGATGTGGGGACTCCAGGCTTCATGATTCATGCAGACGGGTTGATTAAAGAGCAATCGCAGCCCCCGCAGTGCCAGAAAGGGTGGCATAATCACCGCAAGAAAAACACTGTTTAGGAGCATAAGTCTTAGCATGCTTCAAGTTCTGAAAGTTTTGAGGGGGCAAGAAGTTCTCAAATGTCTGAAGTTGCCAAAGAGGCCAATGATAGTGCAGGCAGATTCCCACTGAGTGGCCAGACAGATAGTGACCACCGAGTCTCTAATAATCACTGTGTGCATGGCAGAGGGCAAAACAGCAGCACAAAAGAGGGAAACTGCACTATCTGTATTATTATAACAGGAAGAGATCAAAATTAATGTACCAAGATGGTTTCTGTTTTTTGTCTTTAAAAGCCAAAGAGTTAGACATACAGATTTTCAGCTACAGAAGGAGCAAAACAACAACCAATTATACTATACTTAATGGCAGCTTTGTTAACTCATACTGTAGAACAATAAAGATTGTGAAACTGATAGAGACCAAAAAATAGAGCTAAAAGGAGAGAGCATATGAGCAACTGCTCAGCTGTCTGCTTTTTGGTGCTCGACAATTGGCTTTACAGTGGGTTTTATCAGTTTTAATTGTAAGAGAACTGAGAACAGTGATTAGAGCTGTGGGAGTGAGTCAAAATTATAAAGTCATAAGCTGTTGAACCAAAACAACTGAAACTAAAACAGTAACTGAAGGGGCTGCATGTTGAGCTACATGATGTGTAATGTAAGTGTTTCCCCCCCTCATAACCAATATCCAGGAACCACTCTGGATTCTTAACATGGGATTACTAGTGTTTCATAAAATGGTAATTTTAGGATTATAAATACCGTATATCATTAATAAAAGATTCATGTTTTAGTTTTGTATGTTATTTACACAAAGATCTTAATACAGACACTGTTTGGCCACCTCAGGTGGCGTTCATTCATATTTTCATTAACACCTTTAGGTTTTTGCATCCCTTCCATATGGTTATATACAGTATCATGTGCAAAGTAATGGGCTTGCAAATATGTCCTTTTTTGGTGTTTTTAAATCACAGGGACATTTTTTTTCTTTTTTTTTATAAAATTACTTAAATTTATCACACGTGTGGTTACATTTGAACAAAAACATATGAACCAGTGGGGTGCTGAGCAGAGCAGCTGATTGATTTAACTGAACAAGTGTATCCATGCTGTGACTGTACAGATTGTAATAAAGGTGTAAAATATTCCATGGCTCCAGTTGCCAGAACTATTTTGTATAGTAAAAGTAAATTTAACTTCAGCCTAGGAGCCTATCTTGTCATTTCATATAAAAAACATTAATTAATTTCCTTGTACAACTTTGTTTCTTTTATGTGAAACAAACAGAAACCCTTTTACTCTGATGTGACATTTTATCTGGCATCTTTCAGGGAATTTGAGCCATTACAGCTCAACTCAACAAAGCTACACCATTCTTTTTGTCTTTCAATTTCTCAAACAGGGTAAAAAAAAAAAAAGTTAAATAAACTGGCAGAGCCCCTTAGGCATTGCCTTTGTGTGCTTTATTAATAATCAAGATACCAAGATTAAAACTGTATGAAGTTTTAAAAGTGTTGCAAAAACCTATTTTAACCTGTTTTAACAGCATTTCACTGAATACATTTCAACCTAATCTTCAGATTCCAACCAAATTTGCCTTCATTTTGTTTTAGATGTTGTTGACCTACAAAAAACATCGAGACTGTCATGGTTCAAAATGAGTCGTGTTTATGGATGCAGCTACATACATATACATACCATATACTTGGGACACATGTTTGCTTCCGTCCCAATATATGCCCAGTTCAAATGCCCAAATATGGCCCACATGTAGCATGACTGTCACACAGTTGTGGTGCACAAACTAACTATCATTCACTCTCATGGGATAATGACAAATATATTCCCAGTTATAGAGGTACAGTACTGTATGTATGCCAGCAAATGGTGAAGTTTAATTCAAGTGGGACCGTTTTTTTGTTGTTGTTGTTGTTATTGTTTTGGTTTGTTTTCTGTTGTGAATTGATGAGAGAGCATGGAAGGAAAAAGGAGCATTAAGATCATCAAGTTGTATTACCATAACAATACAGGAGATAAAAAAAGACCACATAACAGCGTGACTGGATAAAATGTTTTACGTACACAGAGAGGCATGTGTGTTTACATGACATAGAATGCACAGGAAGAATTTGTTGTTGACTGAGCAGTAGAAAACAAGACAAGCGGAGAAGCAGAAGAAACTCTTAGCACTGGTTACTAATGCCTCATAAAAATCTCATTACATGGATTCAAGGGTGACTGGCACAGTCCTATGGTATATCCAAACACAGAAATAACATGTCACAGATCCACTGTACACCTGACAAAATGTAAATCATATATTAAGAACCATAATAATTTAAACAAAGGTGTGCGAAACCAGACGCCTTTAAATATACAACATACAGTATGAGCAAGCTGCAAACCCTATAGTCCTTTTCTGTTCTCTTGATGGCTTGTAGTTTCAGAGGTTTCGAACAGAAAATGCACCACCAAATGACAACATATATATTACATCAGTCTTTAGATGCTCTGTCTCAACTTTCAATGTGGTCAGTGATGTGATGACACTGCTTTGGCAGATGAGCATTTGAAGCTGCATTTGCCCTCTTTAAGAACAACAAAAAAAAAAGAGTCCCATGGTTCCTCATTTTTTCTTCTCTTCAAAATTCAATACTCAAGTACTCCAGGAAGAAAACACAAATTGTTGAGCACAGTGTTGTGTCTCGCGAGTAATCACTTTCCCCCGAATGGTCTCTATAGTGTGGTTTCCTTCAGAGGCCTGAAGCCACACAGACTGTAATGTGTCCGAGCTCTACGGCCTCTTGCTGGAGCAGGACTTGCAGCACTGCTGTCCATAGAACTTGTGGTTGCAGACGCCGTGCTGTGGGACCAAATGGCACCAGCTGAAATGGTCCACACAGAGTTCATCTTCAGAGAGAGAAAGAGAGAGAGAGAGAGAGAGAGAGAGAGAGAGAGAGAGAGAGAGAGAGAGAGAGAGAGAGAGAGAGAGAGAGAGAGAGAGAGAACAGAAAAATTATTTAGCAGCTACTTACATTGTTTTCACTTAACAAAACATTCATGTCTGGTTCAGTATTTTTTTTTAGTAAATGACACACTGACTAACACACATCTTTTATAGTTCAAGTAAATACCTACTATTAAAATAACCTTCTCTGACCTTCCCTGAATCTCACCCCTAACAAACATTATTATTACGAAAACCAAAAAGGTAAAATTAACACTCAAACAGATAAAAACTAAACTTAAAAAAAAAAAAAATCCAAACTAAATGAAAACAAAAACGAATGAAAACCTATAATAACCTTGCATGAGACATAAACATAAACTTCAACTTCAAATTAATTTATAATCTGTTGATCAGCTGTACATGCCAACCACTGGGCTTGAGTTACTTGTCTTCATAAAGAAAAGCAAAAATCCTGGGAATGCAAACTCCACCCAGCACTGTATTTACAAGTAAATGTAACTACATGAACTTGTCTTGTGTCCTATGAGGAATTTACCTTTCGGTGTCGGTCCAGCAGCTGTGACCCGGCCTGGGCGTTGTGCCGGAGCCGGTGGAGCGGCGGGGCAGAAGTGTGTGTTGCACGCCCTAGAAGTGACAGGCCTCTGGTGGGGCAGGCAGCCAGCTGCAGGACGACCTTGCCGCAAACACTGGATAGACCGAGTCTGAACCCCTCCGCCACAGGATACAGAGCACTGAGACAGAGGCAGGAGAGGAACAGCACAGAGACAAAAAGAAAAGGAAAGGCGGAATGAGACGGAGAGAAATGAGAAGGAGTGCAGGGATATAAATAGGAGACGGAGATCAAACGCTGCAGCGCATGGAAAGAAAAGACTTGTCATAAAAAGAGCAGAGGAGGCAGGGGAACGGATGGAGGAAAAGTCCAAACAGAGACCAAGAACAGATGAAGAAAACAAACATCCCATCCAGCATGTACTTGCCCTCCAGCAAGCTGTCAGTATATATCTTCTCTGGTGGAAACATACTGGGATCACAAGCTCTAGATCAAGGAGAATAAGACTCTGTGCAGTATGAGGTTGCCCTTAAGACTTTTTGCATAATAGATGATATAACACATAAACTACACAACCTGCCCCGAAAGCCTCTGTAACAGAATGGAGCTTTTGAATAACATCTGAGGCCCCCTCCACAGAGCCAGCCACTGTTGGTAAGAACCAGGCGAAGTCTGTGGACTAGCTCCACCTACACTGCACAGTAAAACAGAGCAGCCAATAGTGGTCTTACGTGCTCTATTGATCAGAGCTCTGGCCCAGAAATTGTGCTGCCTTCCTTATTCCTGGACCTCCCAGAGAAGAAGACCCAGTAAACAAAAATCAATGCAGTGAGAGATGGAGGGCAAAAATAAATGTTGTGAACCTGAGAAACTATTTTTGAGAGATTTGTTAGTTTAGCAGCAACTGATCATAAAGTGGGGTGAGGGGTAGTCTAGCTGGTAGCTACTTTTCCCAATACTTTGAAGGTCTTAAGTCTCCATGTCTGCTTTGATTATAAAGCAGGTCTACATTCTGTCTTTATACTGTGAAAGTATCAAAGTTTTCAATACACAGAGAAATGCACACAGCTGGGCTGTCAAGTGGCTCACCTGGTAGAGCAGATCATACCATGTAGGTTTAGTCTCAATTTGAAAGGGTTTGAATCCGATTCATGTACTGTAGTTCCCTATCTCTCTCACTCTATATTTCATTCTCATTACTAAAACTCCAGAAAGAATGCACAAATAAACTTCTCAAAAAAAGTTTGGAAATGTTATTTCAGTCAATAATTTCTAAATTTTAATAATAACAATTGGTGTTGTATTTTACATTGTTGGAAAGCCTGATTAGTCACCTTTACAACAAGGTACAACTTGTTAGGATCTTGCATTCGTAGAATGAGCAACACAGCTCAGCATGTGGGTAGCACCCCCCAAGAAATGTGCTAAAATCCCCAAAACAGAACCTTTCATCATTGAAGGCAATGCAAATGCAGTGCGATATCAGAATGAGATTGTGGAGTCAGTGGTGATCTCATATCTCCAGGATCTGGGACGTAACTCCATCCTCATGGATGACAACGCTTTCCCCCACAGAGCCAGGATCATCACAGAGACAGAGTACCTCAAGAATTTGGGGGTGGAGAGGATGGAGTGAAGGTCCCTAACAGTTTAAAATAAATGTGTATGAAAATCGCCAATTTGTGTTTTTGTTGTTTTTTTTCCTTATTACTGTGGGTGGGTGCAATGATCCAATCCACCAAGCAACTCAACAAGAGTGAATATCAACAGGAGCATATTGCAGGGAATTTTGGCACATTTTGGGGGGGGCGCTACCCACATTTTATGATGTTTTGCTCATTCCAAAGATGCAAGATCCTTACAAGTTGCACCTCATTGTAAAGGTGACTAATCAGGCTCTCCATCAATATAAATAATAAATAATAATTCAACACCAACTGGTATTATTAAAAGGGGGGAAATTATTAAATAAAATAACATTTCCAAACTGTTTTTGAGGCGTTTATATCTTTTTATGGATCAACACTGAACAGTGTAAAATATGGGATCTTAAGTCTCTCTGTCGCTGTAACAGTAAGTGGCAAAATCTAAAGCTTGAGCAGCTGTTTAACTGTGGAAAAATAATAATTGAGACTGCAAATTAAGTTTCATATCAAACTATTATTGATTAGGATTGAATTCTTAAAACAGGCCATAGATGTGCACCATCAGCCACAAGAATAAATACAGTCACCTGTTTTAATGCCATTCCTAACTAGTGTATAATTGGACAGTAACTGTAACTGTGGAGAGGGTTTCGCAAAGTTAAACTTGAATTCAAATATCTAGAACTAGAAAGACAATAAACACCTTGCCAACACCACATCTACTTTTTTGGGGGGGGTTTCAGATCATCTACCTAATCAAGAATGAAATCAGCTTTTCAGCTTCTTGTCCCTCGTCCAGGTAACTGATGTGAGATACAGGGATGCAATGACAAACTCTCTCAGCATCCAGCGAGGCGGTAAAAGGCCCAAGGATCCAATTTTCTACCAAATATCCAAGTACCGTTTTTGGCGGTATAATTTGGACACATCCAGCTTGTCACCATAGTGTGTCACATGTGGGGAAGAAAGCTCCAAACTGGAAGATTTTCAGCTGGAGTAAACGTGTCAGTCTGTCATGTAGACAGTTTTTGGATCAAAGCGGGAGCAAATGTACCTGCTGCCAGGGAGAAGAGTACCAGCCTAAGACCACAGCATTGGAGGTTGTTCTGCCAGCAACGACCCGAGGGAGCTCTGGGCACGGACCTTGGTTGCAGCCCTGCTGGAGATCCACCAACGGTTTGGCCATATTCCTACACCTCCGTATGGGGAACTCCACATACCTGTGCAGGGAGAGGACAGGTTCTCTGCTCAAAATGACTTTTCCTACAGGGATACCAATTTTCAAAAAAGACTGAAATTCAGATTCAGAGGATATAGTACAAAGATGACACAGTGGGGTTTTAAATATGTGTGCAGGCTTTTTCAAGTCTGAAGATGTCTCGGTGTGCAGTTGAAGGAACATACCCTCCGCGTGAGTCTCTCTCCCCGCAGGAAAGCTCTCTCCTTTGGATGCCTGAGCCACACGACCTGGAGCACTGGAAAAGACAGCAGGCAGGTGGGACAATTTTAGAAAATGAACTCGGTGAGAGTATGTGTGTGTGTGTGTTCGTGTGTGTAGCAGCAGACACCATAAAGTTTCTAGAAATGGATTCAAAATACTCTCTATAAGAGCTCTACTGAGTATTTTTCAGTCATTATATTTGATGAGTGTGCAGGGCATTCTGTACGTGTGTAAGAGTGTCAATATGCCTAGCTACATTTCAAAATTCAAATCCCAGTGCATTCTGGGAATTCACTTCCTTGTTTTTTTGTGGGGGATTTTTCTGCTCTTTCTACACTGCAGACCCAATCTTTATCGCACTGACCTTTCTTCATTCAATATTCAGCAACATGAAGTATTTTGTCTTTACTCCCAGCTCAGCATCTCTACTTCTGTACAACAGGCGAAATCAAAGAGGAAACCAAAAACTCACCACTCTTTTTATACTGCACTGGAACGGATACTATAGTGATGTTCTGAGTGAACGGTTAAGGGCATGGTGAATGTGTGTGACACGTCAACCAGTCAAGTTGCAGGAAATATTATCCCCATATCAGCCCCTCTTCTCTTGAAGAGAATCTCTCCATGAACATTAAAATGTTTCTGTGACTTTTACCTTTTGGATAGGGTTAGGATTACACATGTCAACACAAAAATATTTGCTCAGTTGCTGATACAAGATATGTAACTGGCAAGAAGTGTAAAGGCAGAAGATCAACAATTTCGACGATTTTGCTGGATAAACAAATTAAAAGATTATTCAATTGCGAAAAGTATTTTAAAATCAGTTGCTTTAATGTGTTTGGATCAGTCTTCCATGAGTTGCTGAGGTTTGACACTGATATCCATCAGTAAATCATTTAATGTGTGTTATTGAGTTTCCTGGTTTCTTTTTCCTCCACTTGCCTCCTCCACTTCCAGGCCTGTTCCTATGTCACATCTGATATATTTGTAGTGAGTGACATATTATACAAAGCATCACAAATACAAGGTGCATCACCAAAAGCTATTTCTTTTGACACATTTCAAGTGCCTTAGGGTGGATCCTTACTCCAAATGATTAGACTGAAAGCAACACATTTCACTTCTGATCTTGCTGCTACCTGAGCTACATGTGTTTCTGTTCCTACCTCTCCCCAGGGAGTGGGAATCCACTGTAGTCTTTCATTTTTGGGGCAACGCCGCAGGACGCAGGTCTCTTGGGCTTTGGGTCTGTGGTGCTGTCTGCACATACTGTCGGGCACCACCACTGCTTTGGCTCCAGGATCAGTGCTGCTGCAAAACACACTGCGCTTCCTCAGTCCGCGGCCACAGGTTTTAGAGCACTGCGAGTGAGAAGTAAAAGAAGTCAGTGTGGGGGAAAAAGTCAAAGGCACGGACGACCACATCAAGCAAGCAACGGTTTAATGACCGTACACGTACACTAACTTAGCCAGATACATTATCATGATTGTTTTAACCTTCAGCTTGCATCTCGCTTCAGCACTGGGCCATATGAACAGAGGGTAAATCCTTGGCACAGTGAGTGCATTTGTAATTCACCACATAGTGGACAAGCAAGCAGAAGGTCACTGGTTTGATGACAGCACATTACGGCCTAACATTAAATACAGTAAACCAATAAGTCGGACATGAATGTGACCCCAGCCCGTCACTGTCTCCACTGACAGCAGACGCTGCTGCTGTAAACTCCACATGAACTGTAGAGAGATGGACAACGGAGTCAAACTGTTCCACTGGGACTGACGGCCGCAGCCATCAGGCCAGTTTTATGCAACAACATCACATTAATTTATTAGACATAAGACACACACATCTGTGCATATCCATTTACATACACAATCACGCACGTACACATGTCCCAGCTGTCCTTCTGTCACTGAAAGGTCCAATTGATCTTTTTCAGAGAGACTGGCCTTGTCTCTGCATGACCGCAGACTGAACTCGGACCGGTGTTTCAAAACAGGCCAAGAGCACTACATGAGTGTCCTAAAGACTGATGGCTGAATGACAGCTGAATGTCCCGACAGCGCAGGTCACAGCAGCCAATTATTCTGGTAAGTTTGACAAATCATCTGATCTGCTGCCAAGCTCTTAATGCTGTATACAGCACAATGAGCAAATCACAGCCCGCGATGCACAGTGGTTACAGTGGAAAAGGTCAGAACTTTAAAGTCATACTTGGTTAGCAGCCATGGCATTAAGTGGTCTAATCACATTTTTCCATCCATAAAGAAAATAGATTTCATCCTGCACTACATTAACATTTGACAAGCACTAATCATCCAAGAGGAGTTTCTTGCAACCTAGACAATGATCGCTTGTCATCACTTCTCAGTGTCTGTTCTGTGATTCATAAATGCAGGAAAAATTCAATCTGATAAAACTATGCAAATTAAATCTCCAGGATTTTATAGAAGAAGATAATTGAAAAAGAGAAAAAAATACATATCTTTTTGATTGCGATGACAAAAGAAGACTAACTAGCAGTTGTCACGGATGTCATTGTTAAATTTATTTCATTTGTGTTCTCCAGATGTCCTACAGAGGGCAGCAGAGCGTTTGTTTTAGCTTGAGTGAAACTTCTGACAGCTTGCCCTGGAAACTAGTGTGTATGTGTGTGTGCTTGTGTGTGTGTTCTCTCATCCCAGGCACACATACACACAAACTAACTGTGTTTTAAATTAAAGCTCACAGTGCCCCACATAAAAGCTGATTCATTAACTGAAAAATAAAAAAAGACTCACTGATTAAATTAAAACAAAGATGAGACACAGGTAGAATAATATCATGGTTAACAACATTAAGCTATAGACGCAATGGTAATAGTATCTTATTTATTTATTGTATGGGTTATAGGTGAGATTGCATTCAACTATTGGTGATGTTTGAGCTAAATGTTAAAGTCAGCATACTAAGATGACAAGGTTATAATGCTGACAGTTTCAGTTTCAACACTAACATGTACTAATAAGCATAGAAATACAGCCATAGATGTGGTGACAGTTTTGTGTCTGACGAGTGTCAACTAAATCTTGTGCCAATCCATCTAGATTAGAAGATATGAAAATATTTTACAGGAAAATATCTTACCTGGTGAAACGTCAGGGGATCACCAGAGACTTTAGGGTTCATCCTCTGGGGACCACCTGACTGACCAACCATCAAACCATCACTGCCACGCTGCTACTGTGCTTAAGGTTTTCAAATTCTTGCGCAAACCCACCTGTGACCAAGATCCAGTGCTCCACTCCGGGGGACAGACCTGCGTGTGGCAGGGCTGGACTTGGGCCGGAGAAATGACGGGGCAGAGGGAGTTCGCCACCACTTCTTCCCTCTGGTAAGTGACCTTTCTCAGGCAGCGCAGTGTCCTCGTCTGCTGGCCTCCTCCACACGAACGACTGCAAGGCCCCCAGTCACCTGTGGCCCAGCTGGAGATGGATGCAAGAGAGAGGGGGTTGCATCAGTTGTTAGTGAAAACTAGCATTCATTTAAAACAAAAACTGTAGGTGTACATGCAGGCTTTTGAGCATGATGTATGTAGCTGCTGTTGAGAAACCTCTGTCATCTGGATGGCAGCCACACAATTAAAGCTCCTAATCAGGACAGTCAACCACAGGTCCCAACTCTACACAGTTACATTTATTTTGGTCCCAAAAACACAGAAAAAATAAAACAATTTTACCCCAAATTACCAGTGAGCACTATCACAGCAAAGACATTAGAAGATCATGTATCATTAAGTGGTTAAAAGCTTCAAATAGTGAACTAACTTGGCTTTTCTTACTTTCCTTATTATTAATCAAAACCTTGACCTGTGGCTTCTAAAATACTAACAATATTTTTGATCTTTCCCATTGTGCAAATTGGTAGTTAAGGATGTACAAAATATACATAACCCGAAATATACATCCATGTCCATCCATCTCTCTCTACCATTTGTATTTGAAACTAAATATGGAAACCATATTGTGTATACAACCCTCCGTAAGAGCTTTCCCAGGTCTGCAGAGCCAACCGCAATACACAACATACATACAAGGCCACAAACAGATGTGGTCCACAGTCCTTGAATTCTCTCTCTTCATGTACTCTTGTCATTTCCATTGCTCCTTCTTTGTTTTCACTCATTTTATTTCCAATGCCCTTTCTCTCACTCCGCTCTGACTCTCCTCTCCCATCTTCTCCCCTCCTTTAGTGTCTTTGAAATTTGCTTCACCACTGATGAAAGCCTACTGCTGTTTCAAAAATAGCTTCTGTCTTGGCATCGGTGCTAAAGGGGGAGATTACAGCAAATGAGTGGTCTGACGACCACAGGCTTAGAAGAGGGACACGGAGAGATGGGCAGATGGCTCAGTCCAGTTCTGAGACGACACGCCACCGCAAAGACCATTCATCCACGCCACCAACCTGCACCAGGGGAAGAAAAATGCTTTCATTCTCTTTCAAATGCCGCAGACAAATGAAGCGGCAGGACTAAACTCTAATTTGGAAATGGGAAAGATGTGAACCATTGGAACCTGACAGCACTGGTTTTGGATATTTGGGTTGAGGATTGTTTGCTTTTTTCCCTCTGTTCTCCCTGGCTTATAAATAACAATATATCATTGGGGTGAAGTAGCTGAAGTGCCACTCTGCTTCGCTGCAAACCACCACTGACCTAGCTGTAATTTGTATTTCTGAAATGTTTCAATAACTGGCATATTCTGAGTTTGGAGAGCGCATTACTGCAGTGGAACAGTGTGGCAGACCAGCTACTGCCAGTGTCTTAACATGTATTCTTATCCTGATACTCAGTTTTCTGCACAAGTATACACCACAATGACCACATAACAGGTTGCTGTACTCATATTAACCAGGACTCTTGGACTTTACATTTTTCTTCCTGACTGAAGAAACCTTGCATGTAAAAACAGCCCCTCTCTCTCTCCTTGTATTTCTTCCTTCATCAGTCAGTGCTCCTAAACCAGGACAGGTATATTTACAATTTGCTAAAAGTCACTGTATACTTGAAAATAAAAAAACAATTCATATTTACTCCTACTACCAAACATAAAAACAAAAGCTATGTCTTTTGACATTTAAATGTAACAGAGACACAGCAGTCTCCTGAGGTTAAATTCCAAAAGGTTGCAGCACATAAACAGGGCTGAGTGAGTACACACCTTCTGAGACATAATATACAGCAAAATGTCACCCAAACAACACGTGCAATTTAGATTCATTTTTAAACATGCCGTTTAAACCAAGGACATATTTGCTGAAATGCACAAAGGTTTTCGTGACTTTGTACAAAGAATAAAGAAAATGAGTTTTGATTTACAACCAGTATTTGTGTATCTTCATTTCTTGCTGTTGTTGGTGTGGTGCCTAATTCTTTATCTACCCTTCTCCAGATTGGTTATCTTTTTGTTTTCGACTTACCAAACATCTCTTTTTTTATCATTATTTATGCATCAGTATATTCCAAAGAAATTAATTGTTAATTTCAGATGTTAATTATTGCTGTGTTTACCATGTCTTCCTGCTCTGAGCACACATGTGATCACTCATGTGGTCATTTAGGAGCAGCTTTTGATAAATGTTAATTTATTCTTCACTTTCACCTAAGAACATATTTAACTTGACTACTTAGAGCATCATTCAGTTAAATCCTATAGGTTTGCTAAATCCAAGCTCTGGTCATCACTTTTCCCTCTATTTTTCCACACATTCTTCTCTGGCACAGGTACAATGTGCCTTTCTTTGATTCTACATATGGTGCTGCTGCATGATACACACGGAGGAATCCCCAACCTGTGCTAAGTGAGTCTACAGATGGTCTCTGCCAAGAGAAAGAGTAAAATAACTTCAAACAACGGAGATGGAGCTCCAGAGGAAGAGAAGATGGAGACGTAGTGCAAGCCGGGGCTGAGGGCTGGGAGAGCAAACAAAGCAAGGCAGGACACAAACTTGTATGAGATATGCGTGCATCTCTTCCTGACTGCAACTTATCTTGTCTTAAAAACAACCTCATGCATCCCCATTTGATTTTCAGAATTACAGTCTAGGATTCTTGTTTTCTTCATCAATCCAACCCCCACATAAGGAGTGCAGGTTTAAAAATGGGTCTAAAGTGAAGGGGGGTAGATGGGAGTGAAGGGATGAAGGTGTGGAGGGGGGAGTTTCACTGCCTCTGCATGGCTAGACTGGCGGTGCCCCGTGGGAATCCAGCCGTCTCTGCACAATAAAACATGGATAGGCCTGTCAGCACCCGAGATACACACCACAGAGATAAGCAGGCACTTTTACATTCCTTTTCCTGTCAGGCACACTTACACTCAAACACAGAGCACACATGCATTCCACCTCATTGTCATTTTTTTTTCCTTTTCTCTGCTGGGCTCTTGAATGTGTGCCCGTACATCATGGAGGTACTGATGTAGTCATTAAAGCTTTCACGCTGCTCACTCAACTCAACTGTCTTCCTGTGCAGCACCCATAAATTGGCTTGTACAAACAACCAGCTGAGAAATGGCATCAGCTACTGTATAATAAGATCCATGACAAACTCTGTGTCAAACCCAGCTTTATTTTCCTGGATGGACAACCTGCACTGATGCTATTCATCTGGGTTATACCACTTTTCTTCAAACAAACAAAGGGGGGAGGTCAAGACATGCAACAAGGCTGTTTAATACCTTTCGCCAAGATAAGAGAAATGGTATGCCCAAGATTAGGCACAGGAAATGCCCTCTCGGGTGGTGGGAAACTTGGTGAAAAACAGAGGCTAAATGTTGGAGGTGTAACCGATAGTTGTCTGGCTTGTTCAACCCACTGACACAGGAGAAAGTTCAGTCTGGACTAGTTGCAGCGTGGCTGATGGTGGAGAAAACGACAACATCATTAAGACCAGACATTAGCAGTATGTATTTCTATTTTTTATCTAATGGTTTGGATCCACAAAGCATTATATTTGCATCATGCGTTTGGAAAGTGTCTGCATGTGTCCTGTATGTGCTTATGCATGTGCGTATTTGTGTGTATACACTCTCACTGAACCCAAGTCATGGTTCCCTGCCCGTTCCTTGGAGCAGCACAGTAAATCACACTAGCTCCAGTTACCTCCACCAAAGGCCCACATAGGACAGAGGCCATTTATTTGGTGCTGTTGCAACGTCTTACTCTGCTGCACTTAAGCCTGGTTTCCTCCTATATGCTTGCTACTCTTGTCCTTCTTTAAAAAATGCATGCCATTAAGCACAATGTCTAGAGATAAAACATGAGCATAATTTTTTCTACTTAGAAAGTCAGGAAGCTTTGGGCTGAGAATATACGAGGAATACATGCAATGCACAGAAATGAGCAACGCCTTTGATGTCTGCCTGGTTCCTTACAGCCATGTCTCCATTTCTCTCTCTCTCTCTCTCCCTCTCTCTTATTCTCCAGTGTTCACTAAAGAAAATTCCACTGCAGAGTTGGAAACATCATCCTGTATTTACTTCATGACAAAAACAGTCAACCAGTTGGTAGAAGTGCATGTCTGGGGATAAGACTGAAATAAGATGTTTCTGACAAGGCTACAGCCAGGGATTTTAGAAAAACAGAGGTCAAAACTACAAATTCCACAACACAACCCCACCCACCTGAGAAATGTCTGACCAACCGCTGACCGAACTCTGTAAACTTCCCAGAACATTTAGCAAGACCGGGAGTCTACAGGGCTCAATGCTCGTATAGCTCAGTGTGGCCGTATATAGTCACTGCAGTGAAGTACATGCTAACATTAACATGCTGCTGCGTTGTCTTTAGGACATCCTCTGAACAGAGCTAAACCTTTGGGGAAGCTACAGTGAGTCCTGATGGGAAGTTCATGAAATTGGCGAGCTGGTTAGCATGAGAACTTCAGTGGAACAAAAGACATCACAGAGGCAAGAACTAATTAATTAACATTAGTGTTGCCTTCAAGACAATTCACAACATTTCTTCTAGAATGGTTGGTAAACAGCTGTTGCTGATGATGACTATGTAGCGTTAGCAAAACATATAGCTACTCTTCAGTTTGGTTTCCATAAACTTGTTTCCCACATCACAGTCTAATAGTCTAACAAACAGCAAATATTCTTTAAGGATTTTGAGAATTGGTTAAAAAAATATCCCAGACTCTCTAATTTCACATCCAACATACAGTGTGTATAATCACAAAAGATTTGTTAACAAACCAGACTCCATGAAATTACAAGAGGTGGTCATGACATCAGCTACTATTTGAATCCAGAGCTGAGGACACAAGATTTCATTTCCTTTAAACAAGGTAAGTGTCATTCAAACAAAATGTAATGGTATTCTTGATTTGTATGTGAAACCATTACGCCAATGTTCATCTAAGACTGGTATAAGACTTTTCAGTCTGAGAGAGTTAGGATCAAACTAAAAGCTGGCTTGCCACCCACATGGAGTCTCCTCACCAAGTGGTAGGACATGGACATCACAAACAGGAAATCAAACACTGCATGATAATGTCACCACAGTGGAACTAAAATCCACTTGCTCTGCAAATGAACATGCAGAGAAAACATAAGTTCAGATTCAACAGTACAGGGAACTGGGAGAGGTTTCTTGTGTTTTCTCAAAAAGGGAGATGGAAAGAAAAAACAAAAATTAGAGAGTGAGCAGAGAAGAGAGGAGCATGGAGAACAGAGTGGTGGCTGGCCACAGCAAATGGACCACAGTCAACCTCCACACTGCTCAACCACAGCGTGTGTGTCTGTAATAACACAGCACCAAAGGTTCCTGAGAATTTGGCAACATAAGCACACATGCCACCTGACCCACACACAGGCAGCAGCACTTACTATGCAGGGCAGGGCTGCGTGTTGCAAAGATGGGAGCCCAGCGTCGGTCTGGTGAGGGGATTGCACATGGTGGAGTTGACCTGAACTTTCTGATCCTGCAGACAGATAGCCTTGGTGGAGATACGACCTGATGGAAAAATGGAAAATAAAAAGATTAAACAGAGAGAAAGAGAGAGAGAGAGAGAGAGAGAGAGAGAGAGAGAGAGAGAAAGAGTGAGAGAGAGACTTGATGTGGTTCTTGCTTGTAATTTGAATACTTCGGTTCAATGTTAACGTAGATCAAGATCTCTGGGTTTTTAAGTCAGTGTGTCTGCATGTCTGCTGACTGCTGCTGCCTCTGGAGACAGCTAGAGTGGCACTACAATGACACACACACACACACACACACACACTGACAAGTGAGCATGGGTTTGCTGAGAGTCTTTTTTGGACCGACAGAATCTGAACTTCTCATGTGACAAAGGTGCTTTTCATTAGCCTTAACACACTTCCTGGACCACATGAGAGGGAATTGTACAAAATACAAAAACACATGAACACACAGGCATTAGGGACAACTACAAAAAAATATAAAATAATAATGATGAAATCACATATTGGGGACACAGTACACACTGAGGATGCACATGTTCCTTTTATTGTAACCATAATATGATAACTTTAATTTGTAAATAGTTAATGATAGCCATAATTATAAATGTAGTTGTGGAGCAATTCCATGCCATGACATAGTTGAAAGTACCTCCCTGTCTGACTTGTTAATGTTTCTAGCTGACTTGTTTTAAAACAAGAATCTTGTAAAAGGGATGTTAAATATGCATGATCATGCTTAAAAGACTGAGGTTAAGAGCTGGTTAATGCTCCATCAGAACAACACGTTGTCTAGCCACGTTGGATGTCTAGTATTATTTAAAAATGGGAATAATGCTGCATGTTTTCAGACAGTCTCTCCAGGAAAATGTCATGTAAATGCAAAGTGAATGTTCTGTTGTGAAACTGTTTGATTGGCAGATGTGTTTGGCAAATGTAACCTCAAGTGGAATAACACTGGCTGGGTTTGTCTGAGTGTAGATGTCCTAGGAATTAGCAGGACGGGGCTGCTAACATTTTTACTGTTGGTACTAAAGCTAGTTAGGCGTGGCTCATGAATGCAGTTGACATTAGAGGGGGATAAACACACCATTTACCTTCTTCATACTTTAATTCTTGTGTTTTCCTCTTGCAAAGCTGAACTTTAAGGAAACAAGGGATTGCTCTTACTAGAGCTTCATGCCTCACGCATACAGCGTCAACATGTGGAGAAATACAATGCTTTACAGGCCTGCTGTGTCTACTCATAGGTTGTGGGATGTTTACTTCTGGAGTTATAAAGGAAAATAACAATATAATACAGGTGAAAATAGGTAAATTCCTGTTTGGATGGGTTTTGGACACTAAATATCCATCCCCATTTGTTACATTTTCAAATGGCATTTTACTTATGTAACTGGTGCTCCTAAAAGCCATCAAGTATGTGATTGGCCCCAATAGGTTATCTGTTGGGAAAAAAAAAATCTCACTAAAATCTTGCAGTGTGCATTTTGGCCAAATTGGACAATTTTGGACAGGTTTTGCACACTGGACATCGCCAAGGGACACTCTTTGGAAAAACTCTATAGTGCCTCAGTAGTTTTACATATCAACCTAAAATTTGGTACAAATGTGGACAGGGAGTGTGTGAACCATATATGTAAAATTCAACCTGTTTTATAATTAGGATTTTGAAATATCACCTTTTCACCAAAAATTTCAAACTCGTTTTTTTTTTTTTTTTTCAAAAAAAATTTGTATTTTCAGAAGCCCAATTTTTTATGGAATGACTCAATTCAATATTTTATAGATATAGATGTAAAAGGACAAAGGTTTTCTTTCATTTAAGCCATAAACCATAGTTGTGGGATTAGTACTTCTGTAAATATAAAGCTTTAATTGCAGTGATACAAAAACAGGTGGAAATTGCCAAAAATGGCCTCTGCATGAAGAGGTTAACAGAAGTTCAATTAAATGTACACAACACATGCGCATACACAGATGTGTTTTTGATTCATCTCTCAAACAAACATGTATTGGCCTACATTCAAACACACACAGCCTCACCTCCTGCACAGGGAGCGGAGCAGTCAGAGCGAACCACACCCCAGCTGTAGTCAGGTTTCCTCTCAGTGCGAGGCATAGTATACTCCCACACCACACCCGGGTTCTTTCCCTGCAGGAGGATCTGTCAGGCAAGAACACAGCCAGTCAGAGAGGTATCATGAGTGAATGGGTGTATGCAGTACAGATGCTGGATAGATAAAGTGTACAGTTCTTTTATATAGAAGCATTTTATGGAGCTAATTTAATCCCTCATTCTTGGAAAGATGAACTGGTGTGGGTGGAGTTGTGTTTTGTTGTGTTTTCCCTTAATTTAGCCAGGGAAAGCATCACATTGGTCTTCAAAATGTTCACATTACATTGGGAGTCATCCGCTGCAACCACTTTTTCCTGGCTGCTCTGGGGAGGTAAACCAGCAATCTCCCGACCACCAGTGTATCCTGTAAAGCACCCGCACGGCCACAGGTGTGCCCAAATGAGCCTCTGCCATCTAAATCTAAGGCTGGCACACCCAGCTTAATCATATGAAAAGTAGGGGTTAGTGGAATGAATACAAAAATAATTGGGAACAAAAAAAAAAGACTAATGGACAGAGGCCTCCTGTCACTCTAATAAATTTAAAATGAGCATGGGGCAGCGTTGGCTCAAGCACTGCCTTTATGCTATATAATTGGCAAGCTAGCATTAGGCCAGGAGATTTGAATCAAAATGCAATGATGTCAAAACAATGCCTCCTGGAGAAGTGTTTTAAGAGGCCAGGCACGGAGAAAAAAGCTTTGATGCTAAGGCCAAGAGATGCTCCTCTACCCTCCTGCTTCTCGAAGCTAAAACCAACCAACCCAAGTGGCACCTGAATGTCAGCCTAAATCACGCTGACTGAACAGGTAAGAGTAGATGTTTCTCATCCAAAAGGTTTCTGCAACTATGCTTGGCTGGAATGTAGCATCAAATAGGAAGCTGTATTTTGTCAGCTATGACAGTTTGTTTTTGCTGTGTAAATTGTGCAAATAGCTTACAGACTATAGCCTTAAAACAACTTTGTCTGGGTTCTGCTATTACAAAATCTGATGTGATGTAGTTACATGTTCAGTGCTGCAGAGTGCAGACATTCAGTGACTGGACAAGACTGCTGCAGTCACCACAACTCCTGTTTTGACATTGCTTTGATGTCGAGATTATTGGGGAAATCTGTGGCGCTAAATGAAGAAGTTCTCATGCAGCTGTCAACACAATTTATAAACTGCTTGTACACACATTTAAAAAAAAAATAATCTATGGTTTTATTTGTAGAACATAACAAATTCCTTGCACACTTTTCTAGAGGGCGCCTTCATATTCTGACCACACATGAAATTTAAAATTATAAAAAAAAAAACCAAAACAGCACATTTCCACATTTGAGCAAATGTTTGGCATTTAATGCCTGAACATTTCACCTCCATATCAACATATTTTCTAATTATGGATTCTAAAGTTTTTCCACACAGTAATATAAAGAATGAGCCGAACTGTAGTGGTATGCTATATCGTCCCCTAGGAATTATAAGGTTCTAGCTGACATTTTTGTCAAAATTGAGTTATTCACATATTCCAGTTCTGGTACTACTTATTAACATAAAGGGAGGTGTTTTTTCAAGTTTTATGCATTTCTGGCCATTTAATCCCATTTAATCTGGAAAACAAAAAGGTTCTATCTACAAACTCAAACTATATCTTGGTCTTATAAGGTTCTAAACCTCTATATCTCAAATCTGGTCAGAATGCAGATAGAACCTTATAATTACAAGGGGACAATATGGTATGCCTTTAACACCAGGTTCACTGCCTGTGTGGACAAAAGGTAAGACCACTGACAACGTGGCAGTTTAATTCAACTGTTCAGTTCCCACTAAGCTGTCAGATCTACTAGCCACTAACCAGAAGGCTGTAGAAACATTAAGGAGTGCTTTGTTCCCTCTCTAGTCCAAACTGGCTGACCACACTATTATAAGGTCATTTTATTTGGACAGTACAATGCACAAACGAGGGACAATTTCCATTTTCCTTTTGAAGAGTTTGCTTCTTTTCACCACATCCTTTATACTGGCTGGTGATTCTATGTTACCTTTTCTGCTCAGCAGATTTATTTGGACAAATGGATGAATGACAGCAGACATACCCATTACATGAGAAGCATCAGGCTATCATTACAAAACTCTGTGAGGATTCACTGCAATTGTGAAGGATTTTGGTTGAGGCACATTCACACAGCGTCAGTTTAAACCATTTCAAAACACTGCACTGGATTGTCTTCAGTATCGCTATGTCTCATTCACAGCCCACCTCACTTTAGTTCAGGTTGGGTGGTTATAAATCCTCAATCCATTTGGCAAATCGTATTAAGTCCAACTGTCAACATCCATTCCAATGTCTGACAAACATACCAGTCTATCAGTGTCTGCAATAATGAGCTTTGACAAGTGTATTTTCTTTGGGGTATATCCTAAAGTACAAAAGGAATCTACCATAAAGCATCCAACTTAGAAAGCCAAGCACCTCCTGGGTTCGGTCCACATTCAACAGTCCTGGGGTGCCTCCATAGACTGGACCAATCCCCTTGTGTTGCTTGTTAACTGTTCCATGTGCACGGTCGGCACAGTGCCAGACAGGAGGCAAAAAGAAAGATGTTTATCTGGAGAGGAGCAATGAGCTGTCTAATGTCAGAAACACATCTGCATATAGGTGCAGGAGCATTAGCTAACAGACAGCAGAATGGACAAATCAGTGTGACACAGTGAAGACTATGAGGATACTGTGACAGACTCAGGAACTGTCATTTTCCTGCCATATAGAATTAAAACCAAGCCTTCAAACTGTAAGCTCCACAGCCCTGAAAACTAAAAGTTAAATATAATAATTTGGTCTCCTCACCAATAGTTGGTGAATGGAGCAATTAAGCAGAAGGCATTACGTTAGCCTTCACATTTACTTGCTGCTCTTTGTCTCACATATAACACTCTTTATCAGAGTCACTGATTTAGTACGACTTAAACTGCCCGATATTGTAACCTCTTGCAAATCATAGGGACAAGGCGCTCCTTATAACTCCAGAACTTGCCTGTACAACCATCAGTACACTGCAAACAAGCATAGCTGCTTGCTAATTCTGCATACTGTAAACACAACTATAATATAAACAAAAAGTGGTTTTAGGGCCTTCTATGTTAGATTTTTAAAATCCCTTCACTAAAAGAAGTGTGTTTGCCTTTGTTATTTGTTACCTGTGGGGCTGTCATTCAAAAATCAGCACAAGCTTAAAGGTAACTGAATGAGGCTCGCATGCTCAAACCTGCTGTGCATATTATTCTGCACCGACATCTATGTACATAAGAAGCCAACCACAGAAAAAGATTTTCTCATGATGTTGTTTTAACTAATAAGCACTGATAAGCCAAAGAAATATTTTAGTGTAATTTATTTCATATAGAAAAAGCTGAGGACGCCCTGATTGACCTGCAGATTTTCACTACAAACACATTATCAATGGATTGGAGTTAATGGTTCTGATCCTTAAACCTTGCTAATACTGTAGGTCTGGTGTCTGTGGCAGAAACAAACACTATGTGCTGTGTAGAGTAGTCGGCCTCCCACCTTCTTCACTATATTACACACAACAGGCTCCCAAAAATGATAAGTATTTGTGTTAATCAGCTGATTTCACTTACAGATGACACAAAAACAGGATTTCGTGAGTTTAGAATTATAAGGTTCTATCTCCATTTTTTTTTCCATTGAGTTTTTTTGCATAATATCATCCATTAGTGGTCTGTTAATGCCTGTGTGATGTTATTTTAAAATGTTCAACATTTTTTGATTAGTTATTCATAAAATACAAAGGTTCTATCAACCAAAACACAAGCTGAGTTGGAACTTTGATGCTCAATATCTCGGAACTACCCTAAACGGAGATAGAACCTTATAATTCTAAACTCACGATTTCCCAATCCCTGTAAAAACACATGCTAAAGGTCTAAAACATATTTCCTTGTTTATGACATGTTTGCAAGAGTGAGTTTTAAATACACCAAATTATTAAGGTTGCATTTTGCTGATTCTTTTTTTTTTCAGCTTTACTGTCATGTTGGGAGTGATGTTAACTACCCTACCCAGAGGATGCATGGATAAAAAGATTGCATTTTTACAAGTCAAAAAGTTTACAGTGTACCTTTAAACTACAGGTTTATGTCTAAAATGCCTGAGCATCAAATGCAGACATCCACAAAGTCAATTAAAGCCCTTATTTCTTCACTCCAATTGTTTTACTAACATGTTCATAGCCAAAGGCCACAAGTTCTTTATTTGATGTTCTCACTCCATGTTTCAGACAATGCCCCCTTTAAACTTGAAGACGTCTAGTCCTGAGTGATGCAACTGTGGTCACTAACAAACAGCAACATCCAACCACACTTTAACACCCACTCTCCCTTTGTTGATGTTACCAACCCCAACCAAGCCCAAACCCACTGCCATGACACAGCTGCCTCTTATAACCACACCGGGACTTCACTTTTATCCAAGCAAACCAACTCTTACCAGTATTCATTTGCCAAATAACCTCCCATGGTGTGAACAACATTCAACAGTTCCTCTATTAGAGAACCTACACATCTTTCTAAATAACTGATCTCTTCTTCCTGAGTTTTCCACAGTGTTGAATAAACCCAGCTAACCGCAGAGTTGACATTGTCTGCCAGGACTGACACTAACTTTCAAACAATTATTTCAGACATGTCCAACCCTGTCTCTTCTCCACTTCCTCAGTGAGGGACAATCACAGCCAATAACAAACACATCCTTACTATCCATACTGCAAACTAAAATCCCACAACTTACAGAAATAATTCACAATATATCACTGTTTTGACCTCATGTCACAAATATTGTCAATAATGAAAATGTGTGCACTGGGTCTGTTTGTGCCTGTTTAAAAAGGAAGCAGATTGTTTCTGTGACTGGTTAGTTGGACAAAATGTTTCGTACAACAAGTAGAAAATGCTGAATTTTACTTCACAAAAGCTGAAAGCATAGGCAACAAGGTCATTAATACTTCACCAGTGGTTAGTGTGACTGATAAGACCCTTTCCACAGGTCTGCCTGTCCACAAGTTTTCAAACTAAAATGGGCATTTCCAAAAGTCTCTATTTTAGGGGCTTTTCACAGTAATGTGGTTGGAGCCTTAGTCAGAGAAATGGCCAATAAAATAAATTATCACATATTAAGCCTAGTTCTTCTTCAGACTCAAAGAAAATTCACATTTATTGAAAGAAGCAAATATTTCCTGAAAAGAAGCTAAGCATGTGAAGCCTTTCAAGTTAAAGCTGTGTGAATATTCGCGCACTCCAAGATCCTGACCACAGAGCGTCTTGATTTTCACACCCCAGCCACCTCACCACTCATCAAGTCAGATGAGACGATGATGAATTACAATGTGGCAGACACAGACGTCATTCTCACTTGTAGACCCCTTGGATGCTTTGCCCTGCACTGGCAGGACTTCGCCTCTCCGTACCACAAGAACATCAATGCAGGCGGAATAATCCTCATTGGTATCCACTGAGACCTCCAGAAGCAGCCATATGTTATATCTGTTCCTCCTGCTCTTGTTAACTACTCCCATTCCTCCTTCCCTCCTCCTCCTCCTCCTCCTCCTCTTCCTCTCTACCAGCAGAGCAGCTGTACAGATGTGAACACCTTGTCACAGTTTACGCTCACACTTCTCAACATTTGTTTTTTTTTGGAGTGTTTCAAGCTGAGTAAGGGTCTGGGAGTGATCGGTGCACACGCCCTCCCCCGCTGCACTCTCTCAGTTTCTCTGCGACTGAGCCAGTTTAGTAGAATGTGTGAAACAGATGAAGATCAGCAGTGAAGAAAAACTACTCATTTGCCTTCATTTGGCTCTTTTCATTTGCAGTTTAAGTCCCAGTGCCCTGACCTTAACTTCTCACATCCAAAGAGTTCAATTGCAGAACTCTTAATCTTTTAATCTCACTCTCCCTCCCCTCTCTCTCTCTTTCTATCCTTCACTTTCTATCAACCTCCTTCTCCTTTTTGTAATTACAGGACATACTTATAGAGATTATGGTCGTGTCATCTGCAGATCAGCAGCATGCTACAGCTGACTTCTCGGCTGGACAGATGTATGACTGAGACAGACAGGCAGCAGGGACACTGTGGGACTTATTCCGTCCTTTAAGGATAATTTATCCCCATTACAACTGGGGTATATGTGTGTAGTTCAGGGAATTGTTTCTATGATATTGCTACAAGAATCAGTAGTCAGACAATCAGACAGAGACAATGATCCTCACCCTTCTAAATGAGGCAAACTTCAACTGAGACAGTAAGAGCTGCTTGTGTTTTTGTGTTCCTTGATCTTGAATTTGATGAAAGTATGCAAATCATCGTTTTTTTTCAGACATGGTGATGTTTGTCACTCGACAAGAGCTTTGGCAATTGTTGCATGAACTTAGGCTACGATATTTCCTTTGAACAGTGCTATGGAGACGGATAGGGGCTAGCTGGTTAGCACGCTAACTTCAGTAAAAGAAAAGATGTGATGGATACAAGAGTAGCGTTGCTTTCCACCTCTAGCTGTTGGGGAGTAAAAGAATGTGTTTGATGCTGAACTTACAACATTTCCTCTGGTATGTAAACAGCTGTTAATGATTGTTTTAGCATGCAAAGATTCATTTGCACCAAACACTAAGTGCAGGTGAGCTTGACTGGAATGTCACTAATTTTGCCGAAATTTAGTCAACAACTACCAGTATTACGACTTTGTCTGGAGACCATGATTATGCTGAGGTATTTTTTCATAGAAATGAAAAAATTTGACCTGCTGGTGAGACTTCAGGAAAAGTCTGGGGATAATCAGAACCAATAAACATCATCCCCTGGGCATCATGAATGTCTGTCCTAAATTTCATGGTAATCCATGAAATATTGTTTCATGAATTGCTCGGTGAGGTTTTTCAGTCTGGACCAAAATGGTGGAGTGACTGACCAAAACAATTACAAAAGTTGCTGAGAAATAAAAATTCAATCTTGCACAAGGAGACGAGAGCGAGCTTCCCAGATGCCAAAAACAACAGCAAATCCACTAAACTGTCCACAAACACAAGTCTCTCTTCTAAAATAGCTCTAAAAAACACTCAGCCATTTCCTGACGGTCAAAAGAGTGACCAGACAAGCACTTTGGAAATATCACACTGGTATTGCTGCTGGATTTACAGCCCAATCATCCCTGCTTCAACCACACCATTTCAGGGGACAAGGGACTGAGGAGAGACCAGCTTTTTACACAACTATCACTACAAGCATGAGGGAGAAGGGCGAAAAAACGAATGTCTCCTCTTCACCTGGTTTTCACTTCTGTTTCCACAGCCAGGGTTCAGAGTTCAGGAGAAAATAAATGCTTTCGCTGACAAAGTTATGTAGGAAAAACATCACGCACATCCCCCCACCACTCACTTAAAACCTACATAAGGAGTCATAAGGAGAACGACTCGGCCACTTGTCAAATATTAGTTTTGCTGTCAGGAGGATACGCCTGTACAGCATCACGTTCTGCTGCTGCCTCCAGGACGGGTAAGGACTCGCCCTACCCTCGAAGCTTTGGTTTCTGACACACCACTGATTACAAACACGGGGCAAAAAAAAAAGGTACCATCAGCTCGTAAATCACCCCCTGTACTATGCAGAACATCTCACTCTAGGCAACCATCTGATTTTGTACTTTTCATCCCTGCCTCTAAAGGGCAGTTGACTTAGGGATTGTATTCGCTCCATTAGCTTCAAATCACATGGCTGGAACAAAGCACTTTTGAGGTCAGTGGCCGAGAGGGTAAGGGAGGGAGTGGGGGTGGTGGTGGTGGAGCGGGGGGAGGCTTGGAGGTATCGCCGCCTGTGGCTTTGAATATGTGTACATGGATAAACACGTGATTGTGTTTACACTGGAACCGACAGCACCAAGAAGCTATAGCTCATAAACAAAGGGAAAGACTCTGCCATGTGAGACCGATCTGAAAAGTGAAAGTGGCCCAAAGGCTGGTCTAGAAAAATTGTGCCACATCTTCCTCTCCCTCTCTCTGATGTATGATTATTCCCCATTGTCATTCTAATGATGCTTTAAGGCTGGGCCACAGCAAACTACAGAAAACATATTTTTATCACTTACCCTTAGGCTACTTATCCTAACAATCCTGGCATCCACTCATGCACATTATTTATTTGTGTGATACAGACAGGTGGCAAATTAAAGGAGAAACCTGAATGAATGAGGCAGAAATGAAATGCAGGTACTTCCACACTGTTGAGCAGTTAACAGCCAGTCATGCTTAGCTGATTCTGATTTATAACAAGATGGCAAGTGGAAAGATCTAAGTGACTGTGAAATCACAATTGTTGAATCACAAAGATACTCAGTTGGTGTCTCAATAAGAGCAGTGATTACAGTGTCATCTGCATTTAGATCTATGGGAAAGGCGTGAAAGATGTTCGAAACTAGTCTTAGAAAACTACTGACAGTGTGTCCTGGGTGAACAACTGTTTAACTGTTGGACTTTATTTTGATATGATATTATGTGGATTTCTCTTTCACCTTGTATTCTCTGTTTTTTTCATCTCTCAGGGCTCAGACAAGCTGAACTGCTGGTCAGCAGAGTGCAATGCCTGGAAAAAAAAAGAGTGGCTGTTTGAACCCCTGAAAGCTCTTGTTCCTTTCTAATGCCTTCCACACCACCCAACCATCTGCACATCATGCCTGACGTAACCAATCACCCAACACAATTAATCCCCCTCAGAAGCACTGCAGACAGCTACAGCCACCCCTCTTCTCCCTGCCACCGTAACTTTTTTTTTTCATCTAAGCTTCGTCATAATCAGACATTTAAAAAAAAAAGGGGGCCCTGTCACTGTCAATTGCCACAAACGGACGTCAACCGGCAGCGGCGGCTTACTTCAAACACCAGCGTCTCATTAGTAGGTCCAGCAGCATACAGGCTCTCCGGCTTGTTGAAAGAGCGCTGGTAGTCGAACACGGTTCCACCAAAGTGGAACTTGCCAGGCCAGTCCACGGTCCAGTCTCCGGTCAGGTAGTACTTCCTCTTCAGGGAGCGGACAGCCAAGTAGCTGGTGGAGACCTCCACTTCCTGAACGCGAATGCTTCGTGCCCCTGTTGGGACCGTTACCATGGAGTAATACTCTGGAGGAAAGAAAAGAAGTAAACAAAGTCGAGGGTTATTGTTGTTTTCCTTGAAAGTTCTTCCGGTTTTCATGGCCTGTTTCATTACCCATGCACACATACCGTATCTTACCTCACCTTGTGTATTATGGCAAATGCATGCATGACTTTACTTATTATCCTTGTTTACCCACTTCAAATCTGCCTTTGTCTTGAAGAGAAAAAAATTGAGCATGCCCTTTAATGTGCAGACACGCTACAAACAAAGAAAAAGACAAGATTACCATTCGCCCTGTGCTGAAGGGTGTATTGGCCCTTGAAAAACTTGCAAGTGGAGTTGTTTCCCTTACAGACTCCGCAGGCGTCCAAAGAGACCTTGGAACCAAGAATCTTGTCACAGCCCACCGCCTACACACACACACACACACACACACACACACACACACACACACACAAAAAAAAAAAAAGATGCAATAAGCATGATGTAAATACAAATAAACTATATGATCAGACCCTTTCTTTAAAGTACACATCAATGGAATAAATTGATATATTGTGCCAATAAAGAAGTAATTATAATTCCATCTGTGCTGGTGCTTCACATAACAACTGCTCCTTGAATCTGGATTACAGGAACAATAAAAGCATGGTAGGGAGATGTAGCATGAAAAGTTTGCAATAAAAGGGAGAAAACTGTAACTGAAGTATTCTCCATCTCTCATTACACTTTTTAATACCTGTACCTGCAGCACATTGCAGTAGATTCACACCAAGGCACACATACATGCTCTTTTCTCTTACCTTGGCTGACTCTCACCACTCTACACCTAACACCAGATTGTTCACTCTCATATGTGATGAATAGGCTGTCGGCCACTCTATAATAGACCAGTGTCAGTTGTTTCTATTTGCTTGTCCCTGAAGCTGTACTTAAGCTTTTTACCTCCTTTTCCAGGATCCCACCGCCAGCTTCTTCAGTTCACACCATCATCATGTTAGTCTGTACTGCCCTCCCTTCTACTGATGTCATTTATCCCTGCTTCATCCATCCCTCAGTCAGCTGTCAGCCCTCTCCAGACTCAGCTTCACCTGGTTTAACTCTTGACAGTAAATCACACACCTTCACCCCCATCCAGTCTGTGCCTGAATTCGAGCCCAAAATACTATATTAGCACAACCCTCACAATAACCCTCTTAACTCTTCTTCAGAAGTCTGACTGTATGTTCAAACACCAAAAATATTTTGCACAGCTGAAAAATAAGTGGACAAGAATGGGTTTTTGCACTTTGTCATTTGCTTTTGTTTTCTATTGCAAAAAACCTTTATGTAAAAGACACAATAGTTGCTGTGTTGCCATGAAGAACACTATATTATGTCTCTGTGACTGTCAATGTTGTCTCTCATCCCATTTGAGGAGGAGTATAGAAGTCAGAAAATTGTTTTGTCTCAGCATTTACATTGCTTCAGAATCTTTTCAGACCACATCGCTTTTTGCACTTTTTATTACACTGTGTATGTTTAACGTCCAAAAAAAATCTAAACATTGCTGTATCATTAGAAATTCTTGCAAATTTGTTAAAACCAAAATTGAAATCTCTCTCATTTACGGACATATTTGGACCCAACAATTCCTTTGGCAGCACTTACAGCTACAAGTCTCTACAAACTTTGCACATCTAAATTTGGCCACTTTATTCCAGTCTTCCTGGCAGATCCTTTGAAGCTTCATCAGAGTTTGGGCTTTGGCTGAACCACTCAAGGACAGTCAGAGACTTGTCAGACACTCCAGCGATTTCTTGGCTCTGTGCTTTGGGTCATTGTCATGCTGAAAGGTGAACCATTGCCCCAGTCTCAGGTTGTTTGCACTGGGGAGCAGCTTTTCTTCATGGACCTCTCTGTATTTAGCTGCATTCATCCTTCTTTCAATTTTTGGTCAGTCTCCCTGTCCCTGCCACTGAGAAGCCCCCCCATAGTATGATGCTTTTTCTTTTTTCTTTTTCTAAATCATACGTGAGAATCTTCTCCTAGCTCTCTATGAGCCCTTTAAATGTCATTTGCCCAAGCAGACTGTTATGTAAAAGTGTGCTCCAAGTTGTGTTGCCTGCACAAGAAAATATGTGTTTTAGACACTTTTAAAAATGGCCACTGAAACAATTGAAAATCTGTGTCAACATGGGTTTCATTCAGAGGTTTATGTTCTTGTGGAAAGGTGAGCTGAGCCAATGAGAAAGTGAAAACCCAAACTACTCCCATCAATGAGTACAGACTGATGGAAAGACATGACTATTGAATGTGAAATAGTAACGAGGTCTGAATACTTTTTGTATCTCACACTGAGAAAAAAAGTCAATACTATATGTTTGGATACACACACACATGTACAAATAACAACCTGTTTACCTCACACACTCCATCAATGCAGACATCTCCCTTGTGATCTGAGCAGGAGGTGCCGTCTTTAACCTTGCTGGACATGGCGAAGAAGAAGTCAAAGTCCTCTGCAATGCAGTACAGCTTACAGATGTCTTCATCTGCCCAGAGAACATGCAGATGTGTACAACATTAATGGTGAAGACGGAAGCAACAGAAATTAGCAATTTGTAGGAGAAAAATCTCACGCTCCACAATGACCTGTTACGTGTGAAGATTCAGTAGCTACTGTTGTGCAACCCGTTGCATATACAGAACGCACATCAGCTGCTGGGGATGAATTGTAAAAGACAGGAACTGAACTATAAATTCACCCAGGGGTATTCATGTGGGGCAACAGGTTTATTCTTTAGTTCAGATCAGTTATCACAGACAAGTCTCTGCAGCCATCTTTGATTAAAATAAATGACGGTGAAGGTGACTTGGCCCAAGCTCCCAGAAGGCAGTTCAGAATCTGTTCCTCTCTACATCACCTCCCATTCATCAACAGCTTAAACAGGTCTGGGACGACAGCCAAACACACTGCTCTCCTTCATTTCACTCTCCCTCTCCCTCGCTCAATGTAACAAAGCTGGCCCGCAGGCTTCCTTTTTAAATCCATCCCCACTGTGTCAGAGGGTGCAGGTGGCTACATGTCTCTCATGTACATTACACAGAATGATAGTTTCCTCCAGCTTTTTGGCCTTAATCACTGCAGCAGTAAATAGTGGTTGGCATTACAGAAACACTTTATAAAAGAGATCTGGACAAGCAGAATATAGCAGTGTGCAGAATATAAAAGCTCTTCACAATTAAGACAAGAAAAAGCTTGTCCCGGACAATCTGCACTTCTGTGTTTGTATAGTAGCACTGTGTGCTCTTGAACAATGACATTTCTCTTTGTGCGCTTTATGTGCCAATAATGAAGCGAAGCCTGCGAGCTAGTTCAGGCAGCCAAATCGGGCTGCGCTGCTTCACTCACATGATATGCCTCACTCAGTCATACACACCCTCCCGTTTTGGCGCTCAATTCAAGCTGTGAAATGTAACCATCGTCCTCTTTGCCTGTCAATGACACTGCTGCCTTGCCAACAGCGTACTGCATCATTTCTGCCCCCCCACCACCCCAGCATCCACCTGCAGGCTTTGGGGGGTTAAGATATTCGCTCATCATTCCCATATACTTTTAATGAGATCCTATTCCTATGAGGTCGGAGTCTTGACACCACACTCTAAATGCATACTGAAGCTGCAACAGACATTTTAATCGTGAGTTGTCGAACTGAAATACAGTAAATCATGGGGTGGATTTATAATCCTGGAGAATTACTGAATTAAATGAATGAATAAATTAACCATTTATAATTAGAAGTCGCTAACGTGGTCTGTCTGTTCTTAGTTGCCGAGCAGGGAATAAAAAAAATATTATTATAGCAGCTTTAAAATGGCTTTTTTCCTCTGAGACCAAAATGTGGTCTTGTTCTAGGAACGGGAGGTGGAGATTGTTATTGTTACTTTGACCATCACTGCGT
Organism: Trachurus trachurus; assembly: GCF_905171665.1. Taxonomy (NCBI): domain Eukaryota; kingdom Metazoa; phylum Chordata; class Actinopteri; order Carangiformes; family Carangidae; genus Trachurus; species Trachurus trachurus. The sequence continues at coordinate 23,528,504 of NC_139893.1, read as the reverse complement.
TTACAAGACAAGAGGCTATAACACGCCCTCTGAGCAGTGTTATGTCTTGAGGGCGGACTGTGGCTACAGTAAGGCGCTATTAAAAAGTGACAAGATGGGCCAGCGACTAGTTGGTTGGTGTGCAAACTTCAACAGAGGCACAAAAAAAAAAAGAATTGGAGGCTTCAGTGAGCTGCTGTTAGATGAGATGGGCAGCAGCTACATAGCTGGTGTGCATGGCATGGTGGCAGGCTAACTTCAGTCGAAGAAAAGACGTCATAGAGAGAAGAGTAAACACTGGTGTTGTTTTCCACCACTGCAGGTGTTGGTGATAAACTCACAGTGTTTCTGCAAGACTGGTAAATAAACAGCTCGTTATGTTAATGCCGTCGCACATGCAAAACTTTCAAATAGCTTCTTTAGAGCACAAAATAATATGTAAATATTCTTTCTCTCTCTCAAGGACGGATGCAGGAAAAATGCATCCATAGAATCCTTGGAGCAAATCATACATTAAATATGAGTGTGCCACAGGAGTGAACAGACTCTGCTCACTCTTGGTCTAATCAGCTTACCATCCACTTGTGTGTAGGGCTTCCACTTGTAGTACCAGCCCCTGAAGGGCTTGCTGTTGTACTCAGCACACTGTTGGGCCCTGAAGTCCACGGCATTGAGGGGGCACGGCCGAGTGTTGCACAGCTGGTTGAGCCGACTGGAGCCTGAGCAAAATTTACCGTTGTTCTGTGGCCTGAGAGACAAGACAAGACGAGACGAGACGAGGGGGAGGTTTACAGATCTGAAATATTCAGTTTGTTTCATTACCACAGTTCTGAAATCAACATGTCAATGAGCAAATGAATATTATCACACCCCTGATGTTTACTTCACAGTAGCTGATAAGGGGAACAATAACTAAAAATGAAATTCAATAAAGCATACTTTATTTTACTACACTGTTTTGAAATCCACATGTATCCATACAGTCGAGATATACTAGCTACTCATGTCTCACAAAGCCTGAACGCCATGTCAGGTGTTACTATACTCCATGCTACAGCAACACTTCTTCAACCACAGCAATATGTGAAGATAGAGAAGATAAACAGATAATGGAGATTTAATATAATTTCTTCTTGTTTTTTTCCTGTTTTTTTGTTGCTTTTTTTCTATTCCTTTTTTGATGGGTAGCTTAATTTATGATTCTATGTAGGATAGTTAAGCTTCGCGTTGGGCCGAACAACGCCCCTTAGCCGTGGTATAATGAGCATATACCACGGCCTGTCGTGATATATTGCTTAAATATGCTTTAGCCTATACCTTTTTGGTCATTATCATCATGTATTTATTGGCTTTTTTCCATTGTTATTGTGAAGATCGATGTAGCCTATGTTTCTGTGGTGTGTGTGATGATGACTTACTGAATAAATATCACTATACCATCAAAATGACGAAAGACATCACTGCTTGTGCGAAAGAGGAAAAAAAACACAGAGTCTTGATATTTAGTCAACAATGGGATGCCATGACAGACTTCCCAGGCTTTCTAAACTCATACCAGGCATTCCAACACAGCCACCAACAGAGAAAATTGAGTTTAGTCATTTACCAAAGTGGCCAGCACAGACACATAGACACACACACACAGAGCCTGTGGAACCATGCTGATCAAACATGTCTAATAAAAACAATTCACCAAGTTTTACAGTTTAATGAAACGCTTTGGAAAAGGAACTGAAAAGAGCTTAATAAGAACAGTAAACACAAGGAGGGGAAAGCAACCAGAGGCATAGTTCCTCTGAGTTTCCTGTAACAGTGTCTGCATGAAATGGATGTTAGCAACAATCATAATCAAAAATGCATGTTGCTTCACTGCATAACTCCAACTGTTCATCCCCTCCATTCAGACCTGGACTCAATCACTGAGTGACCTAGCTGCCAGGAATGATGGAGCTTCAGTGAAGGTGTGTATGTGTGTATGTGTGTAAATCTGCTCTGTGCTGATCTTGCTTCCCCTAGTGAGTGGGGGGTGGGTGTGTGGTGGGGGGGGGGGGTTGGCCCAGGTTTTCATAGTCCTGATCCTATTAAGACTTAGCGGCAGACAAACGCAGCCCATATGGTAATGTGCTTACGGCAGGCCATTGGGGGAACTACTCCATATACTGCATCAGTCAAGGCCTTCTGATCAGAGGAGCTCAGAACATGGGCAGTTTACTTGAGAAGGGGGTTGAATGCTATTCATGGATTATGGACATCTGGCCCCATGTTTCACAATACCTCTCATTTATCTTCTACATACACCCTTTGGTCTCCTCTCCCTAGATCATCTCATTGCAACTGTAAATCTACTTTCAAGAACAAGACAGAAACCAGATATGACAAGTTTTCGGTTTGTGTTTCAGCCATTCATCTTCTGTCTCAACGCCCAGTCCCGACGTAGCCCTCAGGACCCTTAAGGACTCTTAAAGGTCCCGCGAGCTCAGTAAATCTGTCCAACGGCAGAAGCTGAGACTGAACTCCTGTGGGTCAGAGGTCACCATGTCTAGTCTTGTCTTCTTCTTGAGTAACCTGCTCTCTCCATGCCCCTCTCGTGACTTTCCATTCCGCTGCTGTGTGCTGCCTAACCCCTGTTAAACACCTTCACAAGTCTACGAGGAGGCTTCCGCCAAACAGGAGTCCGTCTAAGCACCGTCGCCCCCTCATCACACACAACCCACTCCCTTTAAATTGAGTGTGTGACAAAATGCGCTCCCTGCAAAACCAGGTCAAGATCGTGAACCTAATCTCCCAGGCTTGTTGGTGAGGATTAGCTTGACTGTGTTTGATCTGGCAGGTGGTCTACAGCGAACGGAGGAGCGAGAAGGGAGATGGAGGGAGAGAGGGAGGAGGAGACAATACACTTTCTGTCTTAGAGCAACTCCTTGAAGGGGAAGGTTTAACTGGCAGGTCCCAAAGAACTCTTCCACAAGATTTGAGAAGAAGATACACGTTTGCCTCATGAAATGGTTGAGTTTGTGCTGAATCAATTGAACAATCTTTAAAGCAGCTGCTGCTGAGGGAAAACGTAGCAGAGTAGGGGTGAAAATGTTTCTATAACTTTACTAAAACAACTCAGGATTTCACAAGTTCATGAAACACGGTAGACTGCAAGTTTGACAGGAATCTAGATGTTTCAATGTGTCAAGCACAATTGATCTTTCCAGAGATTTACTGGTGACGCCCCAGAGTGTCCAGACAGTACAGTTTTGGGGGTGAAGATGACATTAGAGACAAGCTGTCAGATTTAGGCTAATCCTTCTTGTTCTGCTCAGATTAAGAACAGAGGGGCCTTGCCAAAATAATCGCAAAGATTACTGGGGACAAACGCACTCTGAATGTCATGAGTCAGAGACTAAAACGTGACTCAGGGGTACATGGTGCAGCTGGGAAAAGTGTGTTTGGGTGGGTGAATTCCTGTGGTGTGTGTCAGAGCGGTGGTGGGATCCAGACTGGTGATGGAAGTGAAGTGAGGAGATGTCCTATTAAGACATGTCCCATCTTATTTTACATGACAACTAGTCGGCCCATTGTATGTAATGAGATAATCATATCATGTCTTGGCATTATTGGATTTCATATTTTCACCCTAACCATCTTTACATACCCTCTCTGTCTCTATGACCCCATAACTCACCGTTTAGCAGCATCAACCCATTTTCAGCAGCAGCTGCTACAAAGCGCTCTTTAGCGCCACAAGAATGATAAATGAACTTGACAGGTAACCTGGTTTAAAGGGCTCAGTGGCCCTTTTTGGTCTGCCAGTCATGGTGCATAATGTGTATCATATGAGGGCCGGTCCGCCCCTGAAAAAAACGTCTTTGATCCCTCACAGGGATTAGGAGACAAGTCGGCTGTGACGGACAGAGCAGCCACATCAGTATCTGTCCGGCTGTTAAGTAAGCGGTGATGAAGCCAGTGGAGTAAAGAGGGCGGTGTTATAGAGGTCTGCGAATATCTGAATGGACTCGATAATGGAGTAAGGAGAAAAGATTAAACTAGAAGCAATTTCTCAAGAAAATATAAAGTATATGTGCAGCAGAAAAGTCAAAACACATTTACTGCAAAAAGGTAAATTGTCTGATGTAAGCAATGATTTAAACTGAAGCATAGACTTAAACATGAGCCGTGTTTTTAAGTTGAAAAGAGCTGAAAATGCAGGTGATGTGGGAGTGAAAGAAATTAATGCAAGTTTAAGCGTATAAAGTGAAAGACAAAAGCCAAAAGTGTCCGCTAAACAGTTGAGATTTTGAACAATTGAACAACTGAGAAAGTTTGAGGACCTGACACTTGAAAGGGTTTGAAGTATCACTTTGAGCAGTTGAGTGACATGTTCAAGTGTTACCACTGAACGTAAAAGAACTCGGATGAAGAATATGAATGAAAGCAGTGGAAGTGTCCGTTAATGTAAGAGTGTTGACAACACACAGTATGAACACTGTAACCAGTTAAAATATCACTTAGATCGCAAGCACTGATTGTTTTCATTCAAGTCTAATTTCTTGAGGCCATCTATTAAACTTATATTGTTTAAAAGCTCTAGGTATCTAGTTACTGTCGGCTGCTCAACGACTACGTGAGATGAAAGATGATGATATGAAGTCATTTTGTTCTTTTACTCGGCTGAAAGACGGCACCCACGGGCAGCAGTAATTTCGAAAGCAACTGTGTCCTTTGTATCATCTCACCTGCACCTACACACGCAGAGACACACAAGTCCGTATTCATACATGTAGAATTGAATGTGACGTGCCAATATGATCTAACCTGCCCTGACTAATTCCCCAGTGATGGCAATCATTACCAGCACAAACCAATCAGCAGGTTCTTTGTGATGGTGCAGCAGGCTTGGATATCCGCCATTAGCCATGATCCTACAGGAAACTTATTGTGGTATGAGAGTCTACTTTTACTGTATGTGTGGGTGTGTGCGTGTGCTTACGCATGAACCTAAGTTCTATGTGGCAGCGCTGTTTCCTGTAATTGCCCTAGCAGTTGGTTTCTAAACTAAAAATCAGATGAAATTAAAATCCACTTGAAGACTGGCTAGAAACAAGGAAAAACACCACAGATGCTGTCTAGGAATTTATGCAAACTTTTCAGTCTTGTCAGTTGCTCCTACAAGCAAGAATCAAAACACTGTTAATTGCTTCCACCATCCCCATCATGAGTGTCCCTGTGTTACAGCATGGAGGAAATTACTTGTATAAACACTCCTCAGGGAGATGATATTAAACGCTTCACTTGTTCTCATTCAGACACTGTGTATATTTTGCACCATAATGTCATTGTTTATTAACATCTATGTAAGTGTGGCCTTCGTCTATGGATTGCATGCAGTACTACATAGTAAAGGCAGAACAAAAATTGCAGAAATGGTAAGGAAGTGAATCAACTCTCTAAATATCCTATTACAGGCAGCCCACTTGTCCTGTATGAAGTTTAAAGGGCCTGTGTTAGCAGAGTAACTGCAGAGTGAGGCCATTTCATTACTTGATTGCATTGTAATGAGAGAGAAAAGCAATAAACCTAGTCTATATTGTAGAGAAAAATAAAGTCTTACATTTCCTGGATGTTGTGGGGGAAACCAACAAGGACCTGCACTGTTTTGTCTGTTATGAAACACAACATTAAAACTGGGAATCGTTCACGTGAGTGTAATGGCACGCACAGAGCCCTTTTACTAACAAAGAGATATGCACTGTGGGATCTGGGTCTGCAGAATTATGTAGAATTATGTTTGTGTGAGTGAGCAGCAATGGGGGACGTTTGCCGACCGTCTTGGCAGCTTCCAGAGAAAAGAGCATGCTATTAGGAGGTTTTCCTCGTCTGGAGCACTGGGAGAGATAGTCTGTCTGTCTGGACTGTCAGCCTGACTGATGAGAGCCGTTATCAGGTGCATGCGTGTGTGTGTGCATGGACAGTACGTGTGTGCATGTCATTGCTGACAAGTACCTGGCAGACAGCGCGTTCAGGTGTTCAGAGAGAAAGAATTTTGGGACGCCGGGCCTTCAAGAATTACTTTCTGGCCCAAACCGCAACTCAGATTTTCACTGTATTAGAAGCCACATGACAACATGGATCACTTTGTCATCTGCACGGCTACTTAAGCTATCAATACAAATTAAAAATGAGGTGATGAATCAGATTAGAAGTAAATGCAAGCATGCACAAGAGCGTATACCTTGGGCTGGTGCAGGAACGCTCCCTGTACATGACCCCTCCTCCACAGGTTCTGGAGCAGTCAGACCACTGGGACCAGGCTGACCACTGCCCATGGACCGCCCTGGGACCATGTTCCCCATATTTAACACACTGACCCCGCCGACACCACTGCAGAAAAAAGAAAGAAGGAAGTGAAAGAGGAGAAGAGACTGGGACACACAGAAATGGCTTTCTTATCAGAACTTGAGTGTTGGCTCGGGCACCTGGTTTGCTGAGTTTCCTGGTTTGGACAAATGCCCAGCACCACACCTGGACACCCAGACTCTCTAGCTGCAGCCAAAAGACACACGCACAGATATACCGTCCACCACACCCGAGCCAATCCAAGCCAAACTCTGCACTCACACACATCATCACCTTCTCTCTGTCTAAATATCAGCTTTCGATATGTGAAGGAGTGCAGTTGTTCTGTGTCCAGCTGAGAGAACTGTAAAAATACCTCTGCAGGTACAAACAAGTATGAGAAGCAGCGATGCATACTTAGTGGAGTATTTGTTGTTATTAGTCATCCTCTTTGAACTGATTAAGTGTCCAAATAAACTAATCTAGGTTAAGCTGCTTCCCCTGCTTCTTTTAAATTGCAAAATTTGCTTTCGCTACGGAGAGTGATGATGCAGGCCAATTGCAGTTTATTACCACTTGTTTCTTGAATTCATATCCATTATTTCTATCAGCTATAAAAACATTTTACTTACAGAATGAATTAATATGACCTGGAAACACGCTGACATCACCATAACAAAGGCAGCTGGGGCAAGAAATGAGGAGTCAGATGTTCTGCTCGACAGGCTGTAAACATGTCAACACCTCAGACAGATTGTCTAAACCATCCGTCATCACACAGGGAAACTGTGTACATTAGGTATTTACACTAGATCAAAGATGAACCAGGAAGTGGCTCTGTAAACCATGATGGATATTTACAATAGACCATTTGGGTAATAATTTTGAGGTTTCCCCTCATTTAGTCTGACCAAATAAGGATTTGTGTGAGGAACGGTTTCTTGGTGAGCTACATGGAAAGATCAATTCCACTGTCTTGCCTGTGCAGTAAGAAGCTGCCATCAGCAAGAAACTAACTAACTAATCTGGCAGTAACTTCACAATAAAGTATATATGTGAGAGTTTTATCAATCTCTCTGCAAGAGCATGACTAAGTGTATTTTTCAAAAGGTCAACTAGTCCTTTAAAATCATCTGTCTCCTGACGTTCCTTCTGTTTGCACCAACTCTCAGCAGTGAGCTTGGTGAGTAAAATGTCATTTTTACCGGTACGATGCACCAGAACAGAAATTGTAATCAATCCTGGATATAAAGCAATATTTTCACCCAATTTTCATTCTTTTCACCCAATTATCAGCATCTCAGTGTTTCTTTTCCTGTCAAATGTGTTATCTGTGCTTGCCCGTACAGAGAATGTAACATTGCACAAAATGAGATTTATCAATAATTTGAGGAGGTTGTGTTTTCATCTGTGTCTGTGTATTTACTGGTTTGTTTGTTTGTTTGCAGGATAACACAAGAAGCACTAAACCGATTTGGAGCTTGGTAGAGGGATGGGACATGGACCAGGGATGAACTTCTTACATTTTGGGTGAGATTAGGATCATTCGCCGTGAACTAGATTTTTTGTCCTCCCCAGTCTGGTGTTTGCTCTTTGACAGAAGTCATGGCAGGGGACAATTTTCTTAGTGCCACATCTTCTTTTCTTTCTGTATTGTCTAACGCTATAACACTTTCAATTATTATTGTTATTATTATTATATTATTATGTTAGGTGTCTAATTAGTGAGTGAAATGATCAGTATGATTCACCCTTCCTTACCATGTCTGGACCGCAGCTGGTTCCTTCTGCAGCCGGCATGAACTTGGTCTCACACCGGTGTCCTGTGCGATGACACCACAGCGACTTGCAGATGTCCTGTCGAACAAGCCATACACAAACACACAGGAGGTTTTCTACTAGCATCTGTTTTGGCACCTTTTGGCATCATGTTCCTCCCCCTCTTTCCTCTTCCTCCCTGACCTGACAGCACCTGCTTCTTGCCAGGACCACCATCATGCTGGTAGATAAGCCCCCACCGCCTCGATAACCGAGAATAAGCTTCTCTACAAAGCGTTGGTGTCAAATCTAATCACTGTACCTCTTTAATGAAACGGGCTATAATTGTATGTGTCATCTGACCCAACAATAGAGAGACAGAGCGAGCGAGTGAGCACAGAGGGAGAGCCGAGGTCGAGAGACAGGCGGCAGAGTCTGGCAACCCGCCCAACTGCAACTGGCAACGGGAGAGAAACCAGAAAGGAGGGAGGGTAAGAGCAGGAGAGACAGCTCTGGTGTGTGTGTTGAGTCTTTGTCCTCACTTCTCTGACACGGAGCAGGTGGTTGACAGCCACATCAACCATACTGAAAATCATTCTACATGAGCCCATTACGACCAAAAAAAGAAAAAAGAAAACACGATGAAAAAGTGTGAAAAGCAGTCCCAAATCCATGGTCAATCAGTGTGTAGATTAATTGACCACCCACTGACTAACACAGAGTTCTAAGAAATGCATTTGTGGTATGTGATCTTCTTTTAGGGAAACATAGCAGGGATTTGGGGTTTTGAATAAGCACTGAATAGCCATGGCCATGTAATGTGTGCTAATCTGTCATATATACGATTTCCCAGCATTTACGGCCCTGTAAAGGGAAAACCGGTGGTATTTTAAACGGCATTTACATGTGAATCAATGTCACTGAATGCACTGAATATAAAGGCCATTGCCAAGAGCACAAGGATTCAGGGGGGAAGGCCTACATGGAGGGAGGGTGGTGGTTGCTCCTATTCAAAAGATGGAATGCATTTTAATAGAGGGGTCAAACTTAGGGGGTTTAAAGTTGTTGTGCAAAGATCATGCTAATTAATAAAATGCCAATTTACTGGCGCTCTAAAGCAAACAAGTGAACCCCCTTTATGATCCGAGTGCCACATCTCATTAGTGGAGACTCTTCCAGTGCATTGAAGACACATGAATGAGAATTGATTTACATTGTTGGGGTCCATGTAAAACCAGGACTATGCAACTTTAGTGTAACTGCACAAGACATGGTTAGTTCAAGGATCTATTATAGGAACGATACTTCCTCCATCCTTTTTGATTCTTTCCTTGGTCTATTTGTCTCCATCTGTTGAATGTCAGTCCAGACTCTCCTTTTCTCTCTGTTTTGCTCTCCACCAGTGGGGAATGTCTTACTCTTTAGCTATTAATTGTTCTACTTTCTTCATTGGCATGTCACAAACTTGAAATGCCTGTTTGCTGCTGGCCACATATAAACAAATATTACCAAAGCAGTGTTTTACTTTAAAGGGGCTATAATATGTTTTCTACCACCAAATGTAAGGGTAACGGTTAGGGTTAACCCTTGCCAGGCTCAGGTGATGGTGATGAGCTTAAGCCAGTGTGAAGTGGGAAGTACAGTGACATGCTTGTCGGACGAGGCTGGCAAGGAAAGCTAGCTGGTTAGCATGGCCACTTCCAAACAGCTCATAGCAAGTAAAGGGAAGAAAGTTGATGCTGAAGTTGCAATATTTCCCTGTAAACAGCTTTTAATGCTAATCCTGGCTAAACTAGCCAACAACTAGCCACTAGCAAAAGCAAAACTTACAGATAGCAGCTTTAAATAAAACAACAATTAATCAAAACTGTGTTCAAAACTCAGACTTATCTCACCTTGACAAAATCAAGGTTGCAGAGTTTGGCCTTTGAGCCAAACTGCCACTTGCACTGTGTGTCTGCGTCGTACAGCTGCCCAGGAAGTTGTTCAGGATACTTGTACTGACCGATCTGCCTGGGCTCATCCACCAGACAGGATGCCTGGGCTGTTCTGGTGAACGCAGCACACCACTCATGTCAGTCAGAAAGAAGGCAACAAAAACTGACCAACAGATTTTACATGGTGCATATGTTTGAGTCGGGCCTAACCCAAGGAAGCGGCTGAGGTACTGTCGACTGCAGGTGGACCAGGAGAAGACCCCGTTGTTTCCAGCCAGAGTTGGAGACATAATGTTGCCCTCTGTCTTGCGGCAAGGGTTGCCTTCACCATCATGGATCATCCCAAAACTGCAGGAAAATCAAGAGAAATGGGTGACTTAGAGACTTAAACTTATGTTGATGACAATATAGAGTAATAGAGATATGAGTTATTTAAAGATAAGATCTTATAAATAGAAACGGTAACAGTAAGTTTGCGATGATTACGTTGACAGTTATTGATACTGACAGCTTCCCTTGTGATGATCAAGCTGATGTCATTGTTAACCCACCATTTACATGTTGCATTATGTCATGCAGCTAAAACATATTTGGGTGAACTAAGTCATTACAACGCGGTGTCATGTGTTTACTTATTTGTTAATTTGTCAATTTTAGGTCTTGAGTCAACATGTTTCTGGATCACGTCCCGTTTAGCTGACTTAATTCATTAGTATACCTCACCTTATAGAGCCAGGCTTATTATTACCTCAGTGGATTATTTAAAAAATCATCTGCACCCCGTTTCTGTTGTGAGCATGCCACACAAACAGAAATCTGCAAATATCAAAAATAAAACTCTATCTCAATGGAGACGTGAAAACAGAAACAAAGAGTTGTGGCGCCTTAGGCAGTTTCCATTATTCTCTCATAAAGTGTCATGGAGTGGATGAAGTAGTGCTCTAACGTAATGCTTTTATTCCACAGTGTATTTGTTTCTTTAAATCAGAGCATGTTCATTTCATTTAATATAGATTCATTACATCAATGTGCAGCACAGAGCAATGTTACAACCATTTGACATCGCTTCATCTGTTTAAGGTCACTGCTACAGTTTCTGTCAGCATTGTTAGAGAAAGGCTTTATAACTATAGCAGCCAGACGCTGAGTGCAGAATTCATTTGATGCCTCAATAATACAGTTTTTGTCAAACATACTTGTGTCCAGACTCATGTGCAATGGTGAAAGCCAAGCCCAGTCCTGTGTCCTCATTGATGGTACAGCTCCTGTACTTACTGCACATGCCACTGATGGGGGCAAAACCTGCACAGACAGAAAGAGATATGTAGTCTGAGATTTTTGGTCATCAACTTTCAACATACCAGCTTCACAAAATGCCAAAGGTTAACAAAATTCAACCTCGCATCTGTAACACAAAATCCTCTTGTTTCTTTCTCTGTTGTAACCGAGCATGTTCTTTTGTGTTGAAACCTCAAACAGATTTGGCAGCCAGCAACATGTTCACGTACTTGAAAAGTCGGAAGGGGAATTTCACACCAGATGCAAAGTGCTACCTCACAAGCCTGCCTAATTATAAGACTTTGATAGCTGATGAGTTTAGATGACTACTGCTGATAGTGGCCCCGACAGCATTATGATTTCAGTGACCAATTTTCAGGATTTACAGTCACTTTCCTGACCCCAAAATAAAAGCATGTAGGAACAGTGATACGTCGCTAATAAATGTGCCCATAAGTTAAAAGAGCCATGCGCTAAACTTTAACAACCATGGCAGAACATGTTGTCTCTCAGTATGTTTTGTTTTGGTCTTTATCAAAAAGCCATTTTCTTTCAGACACTACACAAGTTACGTACAGTTAACACATACTTCTACTGATAAGTCACTTTTCTTCTTATTAACTGCCAGCAGTTAATGAGATAATGAGATAAAGTGCTGCCTAGAGATTAGGGGTATTTAGTAGTGTGAATGCAATATGATTGGGATATAAGCCAGGATGAGTTGGCTGCCTTGTTGTTGTTCCAGCTGCTTCTTGTTCCTACAAGCTTCAAGATTTACATGTGGACTGAATCTAAGCTCATCCCTAAGTAAACTGGTCACTTCAAACATGTTGTTGGCAGTTATCTTGCTTGGCCAGATTGTGTTTTTTCATTTGGATTTGACAGACAACCATGGCAGGATACTTTTTAATGAGCTCTTTTCCTCCAGAGTGTCAGCTGATCAAGGTGATGTTTGCATTTCTGACTGGGGAATTCCACTGCAGGCCATAACCTCCTCTCTCTCCATGTTTTCTTGCCTGCATCTACACTGTTACCATGCAAGAAAGGCAAAATGCCCAAAAACAAACAAACAAGCACATTTAGGTTACTGTGTCATAAGGATAGTCATCTCCTCTATTTGCAATTGTCAAATCGCCATCATTAATCACAACATCCACAGTGCAGTTCAACTCCTGAAACCATTTCACACTCAAATGAATGGGGGAAAGGGCTTTCTGAGCTGTAACCAATGCAGACAAAACTGAGCATTCCCACTAAGCACAACCTTACCCAGGGTGTCACAGGGCTCGTTCTTCCAGGAACAGATGTCAAGTCCAGTGAGCAGAACAGCATGATCATGACGTTTGCCGCCTTTCCCCACCAGACCCGACTGCCACTGACAGAAACTGTTGAGAGACTGGTCGGCGTGGTGATTTATGGTTAAGCCCAGCTGGAAATGAAATGAGAGGAACAGAGACACAGATATTGAGTAAAATCATCAGTCATCAGTGTCCAAGAACAAAACAGCACATTTTCTTCAGACTTGTTATGTGATTCCACTCACTGGGTCTTGTTCCAGCAGTAACAAGCTAACCACCACAATGTTGATGTCGGTACCAATGGTGCCATCTTTGAAAAGACTGGAAACCTGCAAAAGAGCAGGAAGTAGATTGTTAATTTCCCACATAGAGCTTCTAACATCAAGTAATGTTTAGTCTTAGCTAGGTTGTAGGCTAATGCCCATCTCCATTTACTTGCCTATGCAGATTTCTTGCACTCAAAACTGAAGAGGTTAATGGTCAAAATCTTGATACCATTAAAACATTTCTGACAACACAAGAAAGTAAGGGCCACATGACCAACAAAGAACTAGCACAGAAGAAAACTAACAAACATATTAAAACATATTAATGTAAAGGTAGTAAATTATGCAAGAAATACTAATAATCAGACTTTTGGAAACCACATAACCAACAGCTGGGTTAACAGAGGAAGCAAATTTTGTCTCAGCAGTGTCAGTACTGGTCATGCTAGAAAAAAGGAACACGGCAGCAGGAAAACTCTTGAGTGTAAGTTTACATTTTATTGCATTTCCTTTAAAGAGTTTATTCAACATAAATTACTTTACAGTACTCTACCCTAATCTAATGGCGCTTTTCCACTAGCGCGGCACGGCACGGCACGGCACGCTTTTTTTGCTTTTCCACTAGCCCTAGTACCTGGCACCAGGTACTATTTTAGTATCGCCTCAGCCCTGGTTCCAAGCGAGCCGAAGCGATACTAAAACGTGACGTCAGCCGACTGCCTTCCACTGATGGGGCAGAGCGTCGTCGTGAGCACAACGTCCGACATGAGAATCAAACCCGGAAACTTAAAAAACACAGCGGCAAACAGCGTCCACTGATCTGTACCGAGACTGTTGTTATTCTTTCACCTGAGTTAAATGACTGCTGTGTGGTCTGTGATCGAGGAACAGACGAGTGAGTTTGGAGCTGACGAGAGGATCGAAAAAAGAGAGAGAGACAATGTGGCCCCGCGACGACCCCGCCCCCGCTGAGGAGGAACTAGAAGAACTCAGTTGTAATGGAAAAGCACCTTTACCGAGCCGAGCCGTGACTTGTGTAGTGGAAAAGCGCCATAATATCCCACTTCTAAACGAGCTGCTGAAGAGATGTTAAGCATGTCTGGTTGGATATATAATGTATGTTTGCCTATACGCTTGGTGCTAGCTCAACTACAGTCAAGCACACGGCCCTCGCTTTGAAACTTCTCAGGAGTGTCCAATCTTAGATGGCAGAAGAACTACAACCAGGCTTGAAGTGAACAGAGCGATACAACAGATGTCCATGTATCTTCTATCATGTATTGTCAATTATGTTACATGCCACCACCTCATTTCCTTCTCCTCCCTCTTCTCCTCCCACTTCTCACCATGTTCATGACTGTGAGGACGTAGGTTGTGACGTTGTCCCTGCCGTGTTTTTCCAGCATCTTCCTGTCTGCCACCACCAGGGTCTCCACATTCAGACCACCCACCCTGTTGGAGTTGATGGGCGATCTCTTTGCCCTTCCTGGTCCTTCCACCTCAGGTATCGCAAACTCATCAGGCATGACGAAACGGTCCCCAGCGGGAGGCTTGGGAGCGTCTGCGAGGGCGAAAAGGGAAGGCCGGAAGGGAGGAGAGACAGAGGGAGAATGAAGTACAAAGAAACAGTGAGGACTTGGCACTGAGGGTCAAATGAATGAACTGCCTTTTTCCTGGCTCGTGCCAGGTGATAAGAGCAGGGTAGGTGTTGAAAGGACAGGAAATTCACTCCCCATGCTGCTTCCTACCTCTCACCACTAGAAGGAAAGATAAAACTGTAACCTGGGCAGAGGTTTGAGTATATGGTGTAGCCTCAAATACATTTGTCATAATTATGCACTCAAAGTGGCATGGTGAAGTGGTGATAACACTAAAATAATGTCATGTCAATGTATTTTGTTACATACTTGTATTACAAATAAACTGGTGTTTTGCATCTCATGTTAACATATCTGTATAGACCTGTCCTGCAAGGAGAAAATCAAGTTGCATCCAACAATCCTGCGTATGTCAAATATGAGCTGAAAGTACTTCACATTGGCCTAAAGACATAAACCAAATACACCAAACCAACAAACACTTAAGATTATGAAATATTATTATTATTATGTATTTGTATTTTTCAATTTAATGGCAAAATGATGTATTACATTGATTCAGCACATTCCATATGTATGCATGTCTAAGCCAGTGATGTACATTGATTCATGTGCTCAGGGAAGAATCTTTTCAGATCTGCACTGACCAAAATAAATTTAGAGTGTTTTCTTGAAGTACACGATTAAACAAATAAATGTAAAGGCTTACAGCCAAATCAGTGACATGTGGTGTGTTTGGTATGTGAAATGGGATTAATCTAAAATTATCAGATAGCGAAGGAGGGCTTTAAGGGTGATATAAGGAATATAAGGTTCCCTTACATACATTGCTTGCGGCGTCCGCAGAAGTGATGCCTTTGTAGTTTCCCATGCTGGTAGTCATGGGGATGATGCTGATGATGATGATGGTGGAGGTAAGGATCGTCAGGTCTGGATGAACTGGTGCTAGATGAGTCGGTAGATCTTCTGTGGACAACATGTTCTGCTGAGCGTTTGTAGACAACATGTGGGTGGTGACCGCTGGGGACACTGTAGTTGTGCTGTTTGGCCAGATGTTGGGGTAGAGGGGCGATCAGATACTCCTCCTGAGACACACGGATCAAACCTGACTGAAAAAAACACAAACAAAACCATGGATAATGAGTAAAAAACCACAAATCTCTCACACAGAAATCCTTTCAGATCCAACAGTAGGTACTATTAAATATTTAGTATCTAATATGGAACAGCACAGTCTGGCCTTGACAGAGATATACAGTGTAGCTGAAGCAGCCTTTGGTTTAACCAGCAGTCTAACACATACTTCACCTCTGAATCTGCCCAGATCAGTCCCACCTAAACTGACAACTTAAACTCCATCTTAATATTAGGCAGATGTGCACAGTGCATCCAGCTGTTTTAGGGGAGGATATGTCAAATTTAGCTGGATGACAAAAAAGCATAAAATTACTGTTTTTATGCAGAACTGGGTTTTGTTTTTAATTGATTACAACAAAATGTGCACATCTTGTTCAGTCCAGTTTAGGGCTTTACTTCAAAACATAATTCACTCCAAGCTGAAAATTCTGCAGTGCTTGTTGTTGACATAGTCATAATGACAACATTGTGTCCCTGGTTTTGTTTTCAAAATAAAATCTGACAATTGTACAGTGCACTTTTAAAATTGTTTAAATTTAATACACTGCTTTATTCAATTTCCTGACCGTGACTAATCGTATTTAAAGGTTTAACAGTCAACTTCATTTAATGTGTCATCTAAACTGGAAAACAACATGTACATATGGCAGCACTGTAGCATCCATTTTGACCTCCCTTCTTCTGAAGAGTCTAAACCTGAGGAGATTCAATTTATGTTTGTAGTTTTTGTCCCTGGACATGTTACAAAGCAAATCAACTTGTCCGGCCTGGCCCTTTAATTTCAAAGTAACAGGTCACGTCAGTTTTGATCATGTGGCCTTAGCTGCTCTTTGAACTGAGAGACTGAGCTACTGAACCTTAAACATGACCACAGGTTTCAATCTAATTCACTCCACATCCCACCACATGTTCACAAAATAGCTGTGCAATCAATCAGGCACACACATACACAGCCATAAACACACACTAAGAACACATTTGCGCACACCCACTGACCCAGTGACCCCTGAGTGTGTGTGTATGGGTACATGTGTGTGTGTGTATGTGAGAGAGAGAGAATGTATGTGTGTGTGTGTGTGTGAGAGACAGAGAGAGCGAGAGAGAGAGAGAGAGAGAGAGAGAGAGAGAGAGAGAGAGAGAGAGAGAGAGAGAGGACCCTGCTCCTGTTGAACTGACCCCATTCCCCCCAGACTAGCAGGTGGCAAAATAAACAGAGACAGGACAAAAGGGAGGCCATGGCAAAGCTCTTGTTGTCAAAACATTGCCTGGATACATGGCAGGCAGCCATCATCAGCCCCATCCATCCCTCTAACCATCCATCCATCCATCCATCTGACCATCCATCCCTTCATCCAACCATCCACCCATCTCTCCAAATCTTCAGCCGCCAACACATCTTTCGTCTGTCTATAAATCATCTCCCGCTTCCATCAATCTTCCACGGAGCGATGGGAAGTTTTACAGCAAGTTCTTCATTTTGCCAACATAAAAAAAAACTCCACGTGCTCCAATGGTTTCCGAGTTTCACTGTGCGGTGTCAATGGCTTTAACCCCAGCACATCGATACCTGCCAAAACAGCCTTCAAAAAGCTTCACAGCTCCCTGCTCCAGCGGCATCACTCTGAAAGGCTCCACCTGTGAGCACAAGGTGGAAAGAAAGCTTTCCTCAGGGCTATGAATAAAATATATCAAATCAAAGATCTGAATTAAGAGACTGAAGGTCTTTGGCAAAAAGAGTACAGCTTCCCAAAATAGACTGGAATTCAAAACAGAGCTAGTGGAGGTCAAAGGAGGTGTCTCCCATCAGCACACACTGCTGTCATCTCTCGTTTGCCCATCTTTTCATCTGTCTTTCATTCTTACATTTACAACAAACCTGCTCTGTGAAAACATACACTTCATCACATATTCCCTTTTAAGATGGAACACTTTTATTATTTTTTGTCCCGACAGCACACTCTGTCAAGTGGTATCAGTCTACTCATTGCACAACAGCAGTAGATAATTTCATAATTTTTCTTCCTCTCAACCTACCAACACCCTTGGACCATCACACTGGCTTTAATGAGACAACAAGAAAATCAGCCTCATACAGACATTATACAGATTCGGCTTGAGATTTTGCAGAGCATATCATATAATTTGCCATCAGAAAAGGCAGATGTTATTAATGACTATTCATGACCCAACCTGGCAACCACCACAATCCTTGCATGCCTTACATCTCTCTCTCACTCTCTCGCTGTCTCTCTCGCTCTCTCACTGCGTCACCACATCTGCCAGCTCTCCACTTTCTTTTCCAGCAGTTAGCAGATGATAATGACAGGAAATTAATTCCATCTGCAGGCACGGTAATAATGGTGGTGTGTGTGTGTGTGTGTGTGTGTGTGTGTGTGTGTGTGTGTGTGTGTGTGTGTGTGTGTGTGTGTGTGTGTGTGTGTGTGTGTGTGTGTGTGTGTGTGTGTGTGTGTGTGAGGTGAGGTGAGGTGATATTCTTTCTTCTGTCATTATGCTGCTATCAAGGAGAGAGCAACTAATACAACTTGGAGAGCTACCTGCCTTTCAAAATAAAAGTTCACCTGCTGCAGCATCAATAGACCAACACCACATTAGAATTAGTCAGGCTAATACACATACATTAGTTGCAGTAGTTGCACTATAACCTATACTTGAGCTGCTGTTGTCTGCCCAAAAATATACACTGCAAACCTTCTGCCTGTCTCCATCACAGTGAATGAAAAGGCTTGAATAAAAATATAAAGAAGACTTGCAAGTATATGAAAGAATGTGAAGATAGTTTACTATTAAATAGTTAAATAAAACAATATGACAGGACTTGGCCTGATTACATGCAATAATAACATATGGTATGTTGCAGTGGTGCTATGAAGAGATTAATTCTGATGGCAAACTATGAATCCAAGGTATTTATGGTGTAACATCCATTAACCCCTTAACCCCAAGTATAAATCCAGCTTAATTCTTTACATTTTCACACATCCCTCACTTTCTGACCGTCTTTCAGCACTGTCATGTGACTAGTTGTATGTTTTGTGTGTCATTCAGATCTCATTTCATTACAAACCTATCATCTTCGAGTTACAGTGCATGGCCCTATGCAGCAAAGATCTACCTCATCTTTTGTGGTCACAATTTATTCTCCTTTATAAACAGGAGAATGAACTGAACAGTACAGTAATGGAATATTTGTCTAAGTAGGGGGGGGGGGGGGGCATCACAATCCTTTACTTATACTGGATGGTAATGCATAACTTAAAGGCTCATTCCAGCTATTTTACACATCAAGGTCGATTTATTCATCATGGGACAGACGACTCAGCCTTTGGAAACAGCTGTATAATGTCTTTTGAGGTTCTGAAGGGAGACTGACCTGATGACATCATCGGGGATATTTTTTTTCAGTCTCAGCACAGGATCAGAGTCATCACATTTTTTACCCAAAATCCATTCAGGGAACTGATGTGAGCATTTACCCTGCAAAGAGCAACTAACCAATCATGCTATGGAAATGTGGGATGTATAATACAATCATTCAACAACCAGGGACTTTAGGATGAATTGGCGTCTGCTGCTTCGACCACCTTTGTGGGGGCAGCATATTAATTTGTTGGATTGCATATTTAATTCCATCTAAGTGGGTTAGATATGATATCTGCACAATGGTGATAAATTGGTGTAAGTCAAACAGGAACAGTAAAAGATTCACTGGGGATCTCTGGCAGGTAGAGTGAATCCATCAAAGCAATGAAAGATTGGCCTGAAAGGTTTAGATTTTTGCGAAAATATTACGCATTTTGCAGATAATATATACAAATGACTGCCTATATCTACAGTAGCTCTGTTTGTAATTGAGGTGTGCAGGAAAAAAGGTAGGTGTATAGAGTTTCACAGGACTGTACAGGGCGACACAGCGTCTATAGTAGACAACAGAGAGGCTAGTAAGCAATGGTACCGCAGACCTATTATCTTTTACACATTAACACTTGTAAGACTAGGACAGATTAAAGGGCAGAGCACTCTCTGCTAAACACCACTTTACTTTCCACCCATGTTTACATGCAGACCTGCACCTTTCTCTGACTCTCGCACACTCAGATCATCACAGATCACAGGCTGAACCAAGTCGCCTCCAGTAAGAAATTGTTCTTTTTTCAACGTGGAGAAAATTTGGGTTAAAATAACTCCGGCTGGACCTCTTCTTTCCTTGGATAAAGTCAATGAAAGCCACTCCAACAAGGAGCTCTTTCTCTTTGGCAAACATAATGTCAGGGGAGACGGCATCTTTAGCTTGTCTCTGTATAAACTCAAACTTCTTTTAAGGTTTCCCACCATGATATTATAAGGCAAATGAGTAAGTGCTTACATGCTGTTAAAGACTAGGGCCGAGCAGTGAGAAGCCCCAAGCCGGTGATTACTGAGCTCTAAAGCACATCTGCACTCCAGCTCAGCAGAGAATCATGTGAACACAGTGTGTGGTGAGGGGGAAAAATCATTCAGGAGCAGAGGAGGCCCCTCCGGTATCTAACTTATTCAATGGGATCATAATCTGAGTAATTACAGTTTACTCAAGAGAAATTATGTGTAATTTGGTGAAAAAAAGGTAGTGGTGGTAATTTTGGATCTTGGATTAGAAGAAGACAAGAGCCAAACAGCAATGACAGGGAATAACACTGGTTGGGTTTCTCCTCATTTAGCTTTGAAAGACTGTATTTCACAGTCATTCAAGTCATTTACAGCTACTCAGTTGGTGATAACATGTCCAGATAACCCTCTTCATGTATGACTGATTAGGATCACAAAGTGTCAGTAGCCCAGGGATCTTTCAGTCCTTGTTTGGCCTCGCTAATTGTCTTTGAACAACCTACTGACACCCTCCAAGCATGTCTGGGGAAGGCAGCAGAAACGGATGGTGTTGGATGAGTCTTTTGTCATTTGCAGCCTTTGGGATGGTCCTACTCGTTATTCCGTGTAGTCACAGCATGAAACAGTAAGGCTACTCCCACACCAGTTCATACAAATGGAAATGTCCTCCTTCAAAGTGATGTTAATTGCTCTCTAACTGGATTACAGTGCAGCTCTAACACTTTTACTAACCTAAAGATGAAGTGATGCTATGATGCAAACGACGTGACTGTTTAATTCCAATAAACTTCAGAGTTCTTTCTTCTCTAGTGAAGCGTACATACAGTAAAAGTACCAGAGATGTATGTGATAACTTTAACTTTTGAATTTTCCAACAAAGGTCAACCAACCCTCAGTAATAGCACCTAGGACTGGAAAGGTGGATATGACACTAGGGAAGTTACACCCCAACACCCAGAGGAGCTGTCTATTTGTAAAAATGGACAGAGCTTCAATACTAACATATGTTTTAAAGCAGTACTTATTAGCTTTCAATTTTGGTTGAGTTTGGCGGTGCTAGTGGCCCAAAGCGGTAGTGTTTTGCCTGAAGGAAGACTGCATTTCCCATGAGCACCAGCGTGTAGCGCCTTAAACATCCTGATCTCCCGGTGCATAGAAATTAACAGAAGACGTCCAAACTAAGTTTCTGTTACCAGCGGATCATTTCACAATAAACACACATACACAATCCGACGGAAAGGTGCCACATTGCCTGCTCCCTCCTCGTCGTGACCCGCGAAAGTGAAAGTGAAACTTAAGTGAGAGCCGGTGTCCTACCATGCTCCTCAAAGCTGCTTAGTGCCAGTGAAGGCGATACAGACCCCCTCAGGCCATGACAGAGGTGTCATTCAACCTGTTGTAAGCCCATGTACCATCACAAAAGTTATGAAAATATTATATGAAGGTTGAAAAGTTCCTTAGTGTTGGTTTAATATGTCAATAACCACTCGGTTCCTACTGTTAATATTCAATACTGAGTTCACCTCAGTGTTGGCACCGGCGGAGGCAGTGAGCCTGAGAGGACTCAGAGCAAACTACATCTTTGTCAACTTTAAAACAGCTGCAAATCAAACTCTATGAATGAAACTATAACCACCATGAGATATTTTTATGGTCTCTGCCAACTGGTACTGTTATCATTATCACCCAGATTATGTTGATGACGCTGTTAAACCTAAAAAAAAAAAAGCTAGTAGACTGGAGAATGAGATGGCCGTAGCAGTGAGACATTGTCGAACGGCACATTTCAGAAAGGCACCTAACTTATAAATAATCGTACCTGTACGTACAAATTTTATCGTACCTGTAGTAACAAGGTGTAGGAAATACATGGTATGTGGTCACAGTACAACTCGACTAAAGAACATCCAGCAACTCCTAATCAAATTCTCCATGGCTGCCAGAGAAAAACATCTTCACCTTGACAACACTCTGACACAAGTTGTGAAAGGAAAAAAAAAAGAAAAAGCAGGTCAAAATTAGATAAGACCCCTCTCACCATTAATCCCAGATTTTGCTTTCCCAGAGACCAGAATGAAGACCATGTGTCCTGTACTGTGAGGTTACACTAGGGGCAAACAGGCCTTAAACATGAAACAGCACTACATTGTATTTCACACACAAGCTTCTGCCAGCAGATTGAAAAATGACAGCTGTAACACTTTAAGAAGTCACCACTCTTTATCACCAATCAACGCTCCTTATCAACCAGGCCATACCAGCTTTACTGTGAGCCTGGACTGTTTTACCACAGCACCAGTCAGTGTAATGCAGTGGGGACAATAGTAGGTCAGATGTGATGTATGGGCTATGTTTGTAGAAGTTGTAGCATCTACTTGAAGACTTCAACACCAGCCATTAGTCTTGTGTGAGAAAAGACCTTGCACACACTAGAAAGGATGTACAAGCCCACATACACATAGCTTTTCTGTTTTTTTCTCTTCCATTCACACACACACACACACACACACAAAGCAACCCTCACCCATGCTGAGAGTCGTACCCCCACCCCCACCCTCCCTCTCCCACTGGCATCTAACGGTGGGCACTACATCACTGTCAGCATCCAGACCACCAGGGAACGGCTCCGGGCCACTCTCCTCTTGTAGTGCCAAGCTCTGAGCTCCTCTGTGGCCCAGCCCAGTGGCTGAGTTATGGCCAAGCCAGAGAGGCACATTGTAGTGGGGAGACGTTCCAATTTGTTGGCCTCTACTGAAAATGGACAGGTACAAATGGCCCGAGTGCTGTCTGGAAATCGGTCATTCAAGTGTCATTTTAACTCGGCAAAAGCCTAAGGGATTTGGAAACACACACACACACACACATCATATGTTGTCTCTGTTCCCAGCCCTGCGGATGAGTAATCGTATACTGTCTCAGCTCAAGGAGTCTAATGGGATTTAAACATCTACATATGTTAAATATTCAAACAGTGCAAGCAAGTGTTTAAATGTATGCCTTTTGGCCAAATACTTTTTTTTCCCCCAGATATAGTTTACAGATTTTTTTTTTTAGAATTTGTATTGTCACTGCAACATTCCATATAGCATATAGATTTGGAGCAGGACATTTAAATCATCAATTATTTCCAAAATGCATATTTAACCTTAAAGATCAACAAAAGAACAGGATGTCACATTTTCCAAACAAATAATGCACCTCAGCCTCTCATTTATTGTCATCACATTGTGTCGTGTACTACAACCACCACACAACTGTGGAGGCTACACAGCAGTGACAAGTCCCGGGAAAACAGCAAACATCTTTTTCACACCACAGGGAGCCCAGTGCCTGAGGGGATGCAGCCAGAGGTCATAGGTTGAGCTGCCATCATACTACACTACAGTGACTGGTGGCTGCCACAACATGCGGCACCGTGTCAACAACGGCAACCAGACAACCAGACAGCAGGTTTGATCCGAGGTGCCGGAGAAGATGAAGAGAGCTGAAGGAGAAAATGAAAGGAGGTGTGTGTTGACACTTCCTTAAGTGTTTTTCCTCTCACACGTAGCTGTGCTAACACGTTTGAGCTATAAATCGTGACACCTGGGGGTTGCTGGGATTTTAGGGCCAATTTCCACCACACGTCTTCTGGGCTTGATCAAAACCATGGTAACATTTTATCTCTTCTGCTTTTTCTTGCGACGATGCACTAAAAAGTCAGTGAATGGCTTGGTTTAGCAATTTAAGGACTCAGAAGAGGAAAACTGATCCTCTAAATTGCACCCATTGGTCAGTCTGAACCTCAGAGCTCAGTTTCCAAAGAGCCCAGCCCATCTCTGGCCTGGCCCCCAGGGGCTTGGGAAGGGTCATAATAAAGGTCATGGTCAGCTCTGCCACATCCTGACAAAGGGAGTATCTGACTCTCCGATGCTGCAGTGAAGACTGCCAAGTCATGAGCAATGACTTTGAACAACCACAATAGACAAGAATGTTGTAGCAATGTTTCTGAAATACTTGTCGCATGTTAATTATAAACATGAGAAAATAATTATAAAAATTATACACCGTCATCAAGTAATTGCAGTATTCACCACTCCAACATTGACGGCATCTATGAGTTGTCGACGTGGCTGCATAGGTAACGGTCAACAAAATAAAAATCCCCAAATATAGCCGCTGACTTATACAGGCAAAGGAATTTCAGACAACACATCAGCAAGAGAATTTAGTGCTCTGCAACTTTCCCACAAGGCTTTGCATCTTAAGCCACTCGCCATATGTTTAAAAGGGAGTAATAAAGATGGCCTAGACCCTAATATAGCATATCAAGGGTCAAAAGCAAGAGCAAAATTATAGAAAATGAATCCCCAAATATTTTGATAAGCACTGAAAATTAGTTTGTCAGATGCCGATGTCAAACACATGTTGGTCCCACATTCTCTCATCTGAGCATCTGCATCTTTTGTCTAATTTATACATGGTATAAAATTGAACTTTTTCTGTGTTTAGGACTGTTGGTCGTGTTTAAATTGTTCACTCTTTTGTCTCTCTGCTGTGCTATGCATTTCATCCAGCCCCGAGTGTGTAAAATTTCTGTTCACATTCTGAGGATAATATAGTGCGTCTATATTTTCTCACAGGGACCAGCACGGTGTCTGTGCAGGACTCAGATCTGCCCTCATCACCCCAGAGAAGAATCCTATCCTGGGAAGGGCCTGGGAGGACAGAGGTGAGCAGTAAATCACCTGTCCTCTCTGCATTCACACGAGCACTGAGCAGCTCTGAACTTGCACTATAGTAAGAACCTGTAAGAGGCCAGGTTGAAACCCCTCCACTCTACACCCTTCACCCAACCACCCTCCCTCTAGCTCACTCATCTCCATACACCCAAGAAGAGAGGATTGGGGTCAACCAGCAAAGCAACCTCAGATGAGAAACCCTCAAAAGAAGAAAGAAAGAAGACCCGCAGCCCCCTCCCCTTTCCACTCTTCAAATCAGAGAGCATTACATCTGCAACGGCATCCTTTCATCTCTCATGCAAAAGTGAAGCAGACAACTTCATTTCACTCAAAAGCGTGAGTGTGGTGCTCTGTGAGGACACAGAGAGAGTAATTAAGGGACAGCAAATAACACCATGTTCAATTATTAGGGATTTACAGTAGAAAATCCCTCTATGCCAGTCATCCATCCAGCCGGCTCTGCTCTTAATACCAACTCGCCCTTGTCTTCATTTAAATAGTTGAATCCCGCTTCCATCTGTTTGGCCCGGGCCGGGGTGAATGTTTTTAAAAAAAGGGCTTGGTCTTGGTTTGGCCCGGTAGCTGGTGCTGACACTTCTGTGCTATTAACAAGCCGGGTCAAGTCCAAAAAACCCTATTTCAGACACTTTCTTTTCCCTATTCTCCTGTCTCCTCATCTCTGGTGAAAGAAGACAATGAAATGAAAAATGAGAGAGCAATTTTTCTTTCTTGCTCTCACTCAATTTCTTCTCCAAGTCCATCTCTCCAACTCTCTATAAAGAGACCATCCAACCTCCCTGGGAGCTTCCACCCTAGACAATGAACTCACATTATTCTTGCAAAGCACTCTCTCTCTCTTTCTCTCTCTGTCTCCGGTGCTGCGCTCCCAGCCCAGCTCACTTCTCATTCATGATTTCATTCATTCATTCACCCTCTTTGCTTTGCCCTCTCTATTTTTCCCAGATTTTCTTGTCTTCCTTTTTCCCGACTTCTGGCGTTGTTTTTAATCCCACCTTAATCTCTTCCTTGAGCTCATCACTACATCAAGCAGGCTTGAATGGATCATTCCTCGTTTGTACTTAATCCAAATATTCTGGGCAGAGGGCTGGGTGAAAAGCAAGGGTTAACTACTTTTGTTGTTGTTGTAAGCCTTGCAGCAGTTTGACAATGCACAGACTGATGCACCAAAAGAAAGAGACAGAAAAGGGGGGAGAAGGACAGAATTCACTTTCCATGCACTTGCCATTTCATCTCATTTTATTCATTCACCGTTCATTTTTATCAGCCAGAGATATAAAGACATGAGTCCATTTAACTGGCTGAGTGAACAGCCAGTCAGCGATGGCCCACTTGGGGGACAAAGAGGGGGGCAAAAAAACTAAGCACAGGCTCAGGAGGAGTAAAAAATAGATCAAAGCGCTCATCGAGGCCCATTCAAATGCAATCACGACCCAATCACATTGTGTCCCCGCAGCACTTTTAAGAGAACGGGTCAGTGGTGTTTTATTGTGGGTGGGAGCCTAGCCTAATGAAAGGGACAATGTGAAGATTAGCAGTGCCAGCCAGGGAGCTCAAACTTCACCCTGGCTTTAATTGCTGAGAACAAGAGGAGATGTAGCAAACAGGGGACAATAGAGCAGGGCAAGCAGAGAAGGAGGTGGTAAGAGGAGGTATTACAATGGATGACAAATGGATGGTATGGCTTTTATGGAGTGCAGTGTTTCCAAGTGGCCCAGGCTGGTGTGGGATGTCGAATGTGAGCGTGGTGGAGCATAGAATCGCCTCATGAACCGCAAATGAAATCGGATAACGTCATAATTACAAAAAACAAATCAATCAAAGTTCATATGTAAAGCCCAAACACAGCATCATCTCACATTCTGCCACATGATTTTGTTGAACCAGAGTGAAATTAGTGCAAGAAGCTAATTAAGCTAACAGAGGTGAGCATAAAGACTGACAGCTAGGTAACATGGCTAAGTAATTATGTTAAGTGACATGTTGGTGTTATTCTTGACAAACAGTGGGTTATCAGTGTACTAAAGTCTGGCTATCAATAGCATGCTTAGCTACTTTCTTGTAGGTGTTTTTTGTTGTTGTTGTTAGTTTGTTTGGCTTTTCAACGTTTTCCCTTCGCTTCCTCTTTTTTTTGATTATACAACAGCAAGTTTTATCTTCAAAGGTATCTGCACGACCCGACATGCGTCCTTTAAAATGTTTTCTTGAGGCAAATACCCTAGCTACTGTATTTGCAGCCAGCGAAGGGCTCAACGTGGGATCCACAGATCAAGAAGAGCGAGGTAGAGCAACAGTCTGTGGGAACATGGGTTTGGTTTGGCCAACTTTGTACATTGGGTTTTAAGACCATCTTATAACAGCATCATGAAGATGAGCATTTGAGTCACCACTCAGACTAAGGCCCCGTCCACACAAACATTTTTTTCGAATCCTGATAAATACTTTATCGGATCGGCGTTGCGTCCACATGGATACGGCGTTTTTGGGGGGTGAAAGCGGTATTTTTTGAAAACGCGTTCCAGAGTGGGAAAATTTGAAAACGCCACTCCAGCGTATCCGTCTGGATGGCCTAAACTGATTTTTTCTGAAACGATGATGTCATACCCCCCACCGCTCTACCTGTAACCTGAGACACACCGCTACAGCAGCTACACACTGACAGTCTATGGACGTAACAACAACAACGGCCTATTACCGTCGGGTCGCTCAGACGCTGCGGCTGAATCGCACCTGTTTAATCATCACTGATCGTCATATTTACTCTGACACGACTCCCTGTCAACATTTCAATCCCATGTTTGAGTTTGAATACAGCGGGGGACTTCTTCTTCTATTGAATTTCAACAGGGACTTTCCGTCTTCTTCTCTGTCTTAAGTGGTTGTGTGTGGCAACGCTACAGCGCCACACACACTCCACACAGGCCTGGAGTATGTATGTACTACCGCGTTTTGGGTCATTTTCAGTTGATCCATGTGGACGCAGATATTTCTGGAAACGGTGCCGTGTTTACAGAGATTCTTTTCAAAACGATTAAGAAGAAGATTGGATTCGGTGAAGCCGCGTATTTGTGTGGACGGGGCCTAAAGCTAGGCTAAATTAGTGCTAACTTAATCCTCTGTACTCAGTCTTGGACGGAAAGCCACAGGGATACTGTACCTCCCAAATGTTGAGCTATGTCTTCTAATATTCATTCGCACCAGTGGGTGTGGTGGCTGAGGAAAAATTGAAATAGCAGTGACCAAAACTTTGTATAGTTGTGTAAACAAAGGCATTGACATGGAAAATGTGATGAAGACACATTTCCACAAGGCAACACAACCAGTCCTGCACGTGTAGACACTTGTTTCACTGCTGCAGGGGTGAACAACTTGGGGAATGGGAAAAAAAAAATTCTGTGCTTTCCATGACAACTTGCAATTGCCCTTTAGTGAGTAAATTGGTTGGGCGTTTTTGTCAATGAACAGTTAAACTGAACTACTGTCCTTCCTCATGCACTGTAATGCCAGCAGTGTAACATCTCTCTCCTTCTCAGCTCTCTTCCTTTTATCCTTTCTTTTCCCACCCCACCCAATGCTCAAATAAAAGCAGGACAAAGCTCTTGCAGAAAATTATGCTTACACTCATGGGTAATGATGTCATGTCAGAGTTCACCCATGATATTACCAAGGTCTGAATTGATGCATCAAAACAATTGGGTCATTATTAGAGGAGTGACAGCTTTTCAGACATTGAGACACAGAGCGTGAGGTAGGGGTGGAGCACAAAATGTGTTGCTTGAAAGCTTTTTATTACCAATACTTCCTCCAAACTTTTCAGAAACTTTAAACAAAGCATTTCAGAGATTCTGAGGTCTCATCGACCCAAGGGATGATACATTTTCTCAAACTATGTTGAGACCATGTAATCAGTTTAAATAAATTACAAAATCACTGCTGAGTTTTCACATCGCATGATCATACAATGTTTCAAGAGCCAAGAAGTGGCAGACACTTACCAGTCCTGAGCAGGTCGATATGGCAGCAGAGGATGCTGAGAGGTTATGGACGAATCCCTGATACAGGCAGTTGTGAAACCCTGCATCATCCATCACCGTGGCGATGCCATCAGAGTTGAGTGCCTGCACGGTGAACCCCGGGCCAACCACAGAGGATGGATGCAGGTCCAGTTGCATGTCCTTCCCAAAGGCAGAGAGCCGGTAGTGCAGAGAAGAGGACAGGGACCTCCTGCTGCGGTGGCTTCTCCTGGTCACATCATGGGTCAGGTATCCTCCCTCGGAGTTCACCTCCACCGGGGTTACAAACACATAGTCTGTGGAATAGAGTGGTGGAAAGGAAGTCACATCAGAAGCTGCTAACGTCAAATACTATGATACTCCAGGAGTTCTTTTGTGGCTGGTGTTGTCTTTGGCCAAGGATGCGTGTGATGATTTGGATTTAGCTACTACTGTTAGAGGACAGAGTGACACTAACACCAAAAATTAAAGCATGAAAGCAAAGAAGTGAGTTGCAACATGTATCCAAAACAAAACATCTTTTTGCTTTGCATTCTGGTTTTCTTATTGTTGGTGGAGATAGTTTTGCTATTTAACGCATATTAAAATAAAATGTTAACATTTGCTGCATACAATTTCCCATTGATATCAAACTGCATCTTAAAATAGCTCAAAAAGGGTCTGGTTATACCAGGAAATTTACACAGAAACACAAGATACACGACGAATATCCAAAGAGGGTACTTTCAACTGTCATTAGCAAACAAAGCCTGTTTCTCAAATGAAAAACTTCTGTTCAAGTGAGAGGTTCAGTGTGCAGCAAGTCATATGGATGACAGATGGATTTTAACAGAAGCCCTGACGCCAACATCATACTTCCATGCATGTCAGATACGGTTGAGTACTTCAAAATCAGAGGTTGTTAATCTAAAATGTTCCAATTTCATGCAGTTGCCATGGTCTTCCAGTCAAATGAAATGTTAAAATGACTGCATAGATACAAAATATAGGACAGTAATTAGAAACACCGGAAAAAAAGTAGGAGCAGGAAATTTTCTAGTCCAATTTTTTTTTTTCCTGTCCCAGTCAGCTTTGTCATATAACAAAAGCTATGACTTTCTATAGGTTCAGAAAACAACCCCTCAGTGCAGTGCTGGGAGAATAAAGATGCTTTTCTCACAACCTCAGAAAAAAAAGTCAATCTCCCCTTTTCCCCTCAGTAAATTAAAGTATGTAAATCACCTCAGCTTGTTTCCTTGGTTTCTACAGTAGCCTACAAAGCAGTGAAGAGGGAATCCCTGTGTGTGCACTGCCCTCATTGGTCCTGTCTCAATAGCCACTGCTGCAGTGTCAGCTTATTAGAAACCCCAATCCTAACAAGGGTCCCCAACATAGTTTTACCAGAGACGCTGTGGGCATGTCACCCAATTTAATTTATGAAATCGTAACATAACTAATTGTTTATGTCAAGAATATGGCCAATTTCATTGTATTAACAATCTCGTGGGATTCTCCCAGCTGGAGGAAACATTCACTGATGCCAAAAAACAAGCACTCACCATGATTTAATCCGTGGCTGTAGCTGGAAGAATAACTGGCTGAAGCGCTGTGGGAGGTGTGTGAGCAGCAAATGTGCAGCGTCTGCAAAATGAAAAGAAATAGATATATATGAATGGACAGGTAGCAACAGGTTGCGAGCAATGGAAGTGGTGGAAGTCAAAAAGTGATAAGTGGAGTTCCCCTGTGGGAATATGAGTCTAATTTAGGATGACAATCATTTGTCTTAGTTTTCAAGCACTGGCCTGCTGTTGACATAAATCACGCCGAGAAGCGACAAATACTTGCAGATTGTTGCACGTGTTGAATTTAAGTGTGTGTATTAGATGCCACATGCCTTGATGATATTCCAGGACAAGAAGGTGGAGAGTAGCTTGACTGAGGTGCAGCTGACCAGCGGGATAGGTAAAGTCCATATCAGAAGAAAAAGGCAATCCATGATGATGGCATGCAAGCTCACACCTCTCCCGTTACCTCCTAAAACAGCGCAAAAGTAGTAATAACCTGCGGTAGCGCATAATGCAGTGTGCACGCATTGTTTAGTGATTCGGTTCCCCCCGCGTTGTTGGTTCAGGTAAAGTCGACAGGTTGCAGCAGCCGGTGGTGCGCACAGACAGGAAGCGCACTCATGAATGAGTGTGTGTATGCATAAGTGTGTGTGTGAGTGTGAGGAGGAGAGGCAGGTAGCGGTGTCGAGGATCACCGGGGGGAGCGCTGACTGAGCACTGAGCCCGTGAGTGAGAGACGGCCTGCAGGATGTAGCACAAGTCAGCGGGCAGCAGCCAATCAGCGCGCAGCATCATTTACCACGCGGAGATAAAAGAGAAGAAAAAGATTCTCCTTTTAACAGCGGCGGGACTACTGCTGCCTTCAAGTGCTGCTCGTAAATTTCTGCTTTGAAAGTTCAGTGAGCAGACTCGCACCTCAGGCTGATAGATTTTTGTATCAAGAGGATGAAAAACAGAAGATAGCCTACACACATGACTATTTCATTTATTCAATACAAAAGTTTGTGGGCCTAATAAGTAGGCTAGGCTAAGACAAAAGATAAACACAGCACAACCTATAGACAACTTTCACTTTCATCTGCTATTGCAGCTATTAAACTAGCAAAAGTGGTGAAAGGTGACTCATCACAATTATATTTAAAGTAGCTTTTCTGCATTTTACATTTCCATCCATGTTGCTTTATTAGGATATTAGACATAATTACATTTAAAAGGTGAATGTTTACTCCACTACATAACAGCTTAGTTATTGTGGAAATTGGGCTGACTATTTCACATTTAAAGGAGCTATAGTTTGGTAGGCTATTGATAAGAAGGCTATTTACAGCAGTTTACAGACTAAACAATGTGAGTTTAGCGTCAAACTTTGCTTAAAGACGTCTCCAGAGCATGGAAAGAAACACCAATTTTAGTCGTAAGCCAGGAACACACCGCCACAACGCTTCCCGACGCGTCCCGACGCCGACGGCTTTGGCCGACGAGTCTGTCGCCTCTCGTCAAGAGAAAGGAAAAAGTGAAACACACTGCCCCGACTGCCGACCAGAGCGATTAAGTGGCGAGGACTCCCCCATAGAAATACTCTAAGTCATAAAGTGGTAGTAATAATCTTTGCCATGTACCATGTTGACTGAACAAAATAAAATGTATTAGACTGATCGGTTCATTGTAAAACATTTATTTATTTACGTAAATGTGGTGATTTCAGTAGGCTATGTAGCCCAGAGGCAGTCCTGACTTCAAACTAATGCCACTGCCACAGTTAATTTCATCAATGAGACCAACATTAATCTCCCAAAAACAATTTAACCAGCCACGTGTTAAAGCAACATTGCGGAGTTTCAGCGCAGTGCTTCCACCATCTGGTTGAGAAGCGCTATCGTCTGGGGGGGGAAAACGAAAACGAAACTTAACAGCAAGCGCATCCAGCGTTTATTCCCATTAATAAACGACAGTATTTCCCACATGTTTTCAAGGAGACTGTGTGGCAGGTGGTCGGGGGAGGGGGGGAGGGGTTGTGTGGGGTGGGGGGGCGGCGGCGACAACGGCGACGACGACCGGAGGAGAACCGTAGTTTCGCTTTTACCCACCACGTCTCTCCCTCGACGCAGAGGGGAGGGGGGGAGGAGGGGGGGCAGTGTTTCGTACCCGTGCAGGGAAGTTACATAGTGCAGTTTCAGCCGACGCAACCCCGCTCAGGCTGCGGCGGCAGCACCATTCATCCTATTAACCATTTTTCTACCATTGCAATGAGTCTGGAAACATTATTTTAAGGCCGAAAAACTCCGCAATGTTACTTTAACAGCGCTAAAGCCAAAATTAAAACAGTTTTTCGCAGCTTACTGCTGTGGCTCGGTTGCCGCGAATTGGCGATAGCCGATGCTAATTTCTGTTAGCCCGTCTATGGTGTTTTACATTACACGTTAGCATTAAGCTAGCGGGCTTTATATGCTTAGTTGTGAGCTGTGTGTGTTTTGAACGTTGTTTCAAACTATGTGGGTTTGATTGAACATCATTGATGTTTAAATATATATATATTGCCACTTAATATATTGCTTTACTCCTCTTTGTATTTTGTATAGGCTACCATTTTTACTGTAGGACAGGCTAGGACACGTTTGTTTACTGTGGTCACTTCCGTCCCTCCCACACACCGCGCTGATTCGCTTAGGGCACCGCCAATCAGAATCGCCATAGCTAGCACACAGCCAATCAGAGTACCCGACGAGTCTACTCTCCCGACGGCCGACGAGTCCCGATTGAGCATGTTCAATCGGCCCCGACGAGACCCGACAAGACCCGACGCTCCCCGACGGAGAGGAACACGACAAACAGACGAGCTCCCGACGCCGTCCGACGAGGCCCGATACCCGAGGGTCGGGCCGGTGTGTCCCTGGCTTAAGTCTTTAGTCTTTTCTTCCACTCAAGCCAACATGCTAACCAGCTAGACATGTCCAGTGTTGTTGATTTCCGATAGTGACTCACTGTAGCCTCACACCTGTTTTAAGCAAGTGTAACAGCAGCTACAGCGATAAAGATGAATAGATTCCCAACCATAGGCTACTTTTGTCTCCATTATTTATTTATTTTTTCATTCAGTAGGCTAGGCTACATTTGTATACTGTCACTTTAAAGGGGAGGGTTTAATTATTAAACTCTGCAAAATTCTGGTTGATATATGTCATCAACTAAACAATCGGGTTTCCAATTCTCCCTCCATTTCAGTCAGCAAAACACATTTATCATTACGCCAGTGGTGGTGCAATAAAATTATTTTGTTAGTTTGTTTTTTTGGCCCAGAAATCCAGTGACACAAGCTCTTTAATCTAAAACTGCAATACATTCTTTAACACTATTTAACACAAACACAATGCATGCTGTTTTCTCACTCTCAAGCTGAGGATGAAATTGAAATCATGATGTGTGTACTGTAAGTTAACAAATCCTGAGAAGAAGAAATGAAGACACTGCAAAGCCAAAAATAGGTGATGCCTTTTACTGGATCTTGGCTTGGAACCAGCGGATTTGTACAACAAAACAAGTTGTCATCATGGTGTCACACACACACTTTTGTTCACTCTACGTGCAATGACAACAGGATGTTTAATTCCCTTCATCTTCTTTGTGATGTAGTTTAGCTCATTGTGGCTGTGCAGCTTGTAAACAACTATGATGCACAAAGAAGCCAGAATTCAGATTTCCTGGATGCTGCTGAAAGCTCAATATTTTACTGTGCTGCTAAAACATGATCACTCACAGAAGTTTGTCAGATCATGTTAACCAGTGTTTCATCTGCACCGGTGGAACTGTCAGTGAAACATTTTATTATCAAGCAGTACCAAACATCCTAACAAATTATTGCATGCCTTTGGAGCAATTGTGTATGATGTGTTAACATTTAATGTAATATAATATTTTGTGTATATCTGAAGTTAACCCCAGGTAACCCGTTTTAAAAATCAAATCGACTGACAGCAGAGTTACCCAAATCTTCCCATTGAAAGCAGCATTAACAATCAGTCAACTGAACTAGCGAAAATGGCACGCTGTGGTTTTAAGAGTCATATAATTAAATCTGTTGTGTTACAGTGACAAGATGTGCGCAGTTCACTGGCTCATATTGTTAAAGCATGTGTGTAATCCTAATTGTCGTGAACAGGTGGTCCTGCAGTAGCCTTCTCCATCCCAGTGGCTTGCAAAACACCTGGATGGGTTTCTGGAATGCACTGACAGACACACAGCTGAAGTGTACAGCCAGCTCACTACACCGATATTCACACTCCGCCGAGCATAATAAGGCTTTTCACAGCTCATGCCAGCTTTTCTGGCAGAGCACAAAGCACGGTCTGAATAAAACATCACCTTCATAACCCCGCAATATTCTCATGGGGCTTATGAATGTCTGTGCTACTTAATCGCGCATTTAGAGTATACTGACCAAATCACCGGTCATGGATTTTTTTTTCCATCATCTATCTATGAGACTAATAACATGAAGATGAGGACAGGGACACTGCTGGGATAGCTTTCCTAACAGTATCATATCAAGTGTAAAGTCTCCATTCTGATAATGAATTTTAGAATGGAAATCTAATTAAACATAGATGCAATAATTAATCAACATGGTTAGTGATGTAAAAACACAGATCTGCATTGTGTACATGTAGTGTTGATCTTGAATGGTTACATTGGACCTTTCATCCTTTTTTAAAGAATATTTTTTGTGCTTTTTCGCCTTTTTATTTGATAGCACAGTAGAGATAGACAGGAAAGGGGAAGGCAGAGAGAGGGGGAATGACATGCAGGAAAGGTCTGCCCGACGCGGGACTCGAACCGGGGACGCCTGCGTTGAGGACTGTAGCCCCCACATGGGGCGGCCGCTCTAACCACTGCACCACGCACGGCCCCATTTTTACACAATTCTTTTACATAGTCTCAGACATATTGTAAGTATATCTTGTGATAGCTTTTTGGTAACATCGCTGATTTGCTTTCTTTTCTTATTTGTTTTGATTTCATTCATTGCCCTCTTGATCTGTTTTCCTTACTTCTAAGCATGCAACGTGAATTTAATAAACATTCTATCTTATCCTATTTTATCTGATGCTATCTGTATAGTCTGGCATCCTAAACACCCACTTGATATTGGCTCTCCTCTCCCTTGCTATATAAAGTGCACATCATTGGCACTGACATTGTCAGTAAATCATGAGGTGTAGTTTCTGTCCAATATGGCCAGAAATCCAAGGAATACTGGGCTCATACAAACACAGCTGGGGACACCGACATTCCCACATAGTGCAGCTTTCAGTCTCCTCAACACACTGGATCATCAGCTGGTCCAAAGTCTGATTGAACCAGACAACCAACCCAGGAATCAGTCGCACCCATATCGGTAGGAGGTATCCGCAAATGTCTTATAGATTGAAGCAAATGGAAAAACCAAAGTGGAGACCAACAACAACAAGCACATACAGCACCTAGAGAATCCAGATCTGCCAGTTTTTTGAGCATATGAAAGCAAATGTGCCGCTGGTCTGTGTTGAATGTATTGGCTGTGCATCCATTCACAGTAACGAGTAACGGACAAACTGCTGCTGTAAGCATCCCAAACAGGTCTTGCATTCCTCATAGCATGCCAAAGCATGCAGGAGATGTACTCATAGCATCCTGAACGTTTTGGCTGCAGTGCTGGGGAAGCTGCAAATCAATTCTTCATTATTTACTTAACCTTAAAACCCACTGCCCTGTATGTCGTATCAATGCATTCTGGGTTTGAAGAGGTTGAGAATTAGATGCACTGCTGACCAAGCAATAGGTGATATTGTTTTAATACAAATGTACATATGATTTAGGTTCACTTTAAA
This sequence comes from Trachurus trachurus, assembly GCF_905171665.1. Classification (NCBI taxonomy): domain Eukaryota; kingdom Metazoa; phylum Chordata; class Actinopteri; order Carangiformes; family Carangidae; genus Trachurus; species Trachurus trachurus. The sequence goes on along the minus strand of NC_139893.1, from coordinate 23,492,389 downwards.
TAACCTTTACATTTTCTTGGCTTCCACATGTATTTGCATTTTTGTAAACCAAACTTTGGCACAATGCATTCTACTCGCAGGTGGATGTTGAACGTACTGTATACTGTATCTAATGAAAAGGGTGCGAAAGTCACTTCAATCACAGGTTATGGTCCTGTTGCTGTGTCGTCTTTATCACTGTAATAAACTTAAAGTTGGGGTTTGAGCCTGTAAAAATGATACGTTCTCTTTAGTTTACTCTGAAGCATGTGCAATAGAAGTAAAGCATTCTGGGAAAATTGAAATATATTATACACTGCAGCTGGTGAGTAAAAACTTACCATCCTTACAATGTACAGTATATACCCATTTTTTTAATATTGTGCTTTCAATATCACATTATGGAAGAAAACTCCTCTGGAGAATAGAGGCCTTGATGATGATATTTTACCTCCTTAGCTCATTACAGCATCTGCTTGTCATTAAGATATAAGAGGCAATTTTGGTGGCCCTGTACTTGGCTTAAGTGTTAGTGTAAGTGTCAGTGATTTGAGGATTGCTGGGAAATTTCCTGTACCGTACTTTGGAGGGTAGTTGCACTGTCATCCACACAGTTTGATGTACAGTTAGCGAAGAAACACAACCACAGTGTTTCCGCAGATCACTGTGAACGTCCCAGAGTAGTTGTATAAGTGTGCTTGTGTTTGACACTGCGGCCGACTACCTGATTACTCTGCTTCAGACCACCTTTTTGTTTCCATGTCCAGAGCCACAGCAAAACATATAACATTAAGATTGGGGGGTTGAAACATGTGTGGGTTGAAAGGCATTCTCTAATGTGGGATATGTGATTGTCATTCTCAGCTGTTTCTCCTGCTCTGTTGATTGGCTTCCTGCAGCATGTCTCTTCTGCTCCTCTGAAAATGTAACTTGTAGCAGCGGCTATGATTTTTAATCTGAGCAGGCTTATACTGCAGCACACCACAGCTCCTTGCACCGTGCCACTGTGTTGACAGACGATGTGCTTATTTATGGCATGCTAAATCAACTGTCTAGAGCCCTCAGCAGTCTCTCCCCCTTTTCGAAATGTCTCTCTCCCCCCAGTTGGGCTGTTGAATTACCATGGCCTGTCAGGCCGGCCTGTTGTTTGTTTCCCAAAAGCAATACAACATATCTAGTTGCAGCTGGAAATATAAGCAGTTGGGTTTTCTGGTGAGGGATGGAAATAGATTGTAAGTTTTAGAGACCAAACTGAGAAAAGATCTATCCCTGTGCCTCTGTCCTGGGAAAGCCATATGAGAGGAACCAGAGGAAAGGGACCCTGATGTTATCTCAGAACTAGTGGACTGTATTTATATACACACTCAGACAGGGAAAAAACATATGGAAGGCTTGACAAAACTCATGCAAGGTGGCTCTCAATGTGGCCCAGGTTCTGGATTCAGAGTTGTATCACTATGTTACATAAAGGGTAAAAAGTGTTATTTACAAAACAAAACAAAAAACAAACATAATGACCTACGTCAGCATCTTGTTCAGCAAAATTCTTCCTCTATCACTCAGTGTTTGTAACCAACTTAAATTTGGTGCAGACGTCCTTGTTGCCCAGAGGATGGCTCCCAATAACTTTGATGTTCCCCTCATTTGCATCTTAGGCCACCTTCATGTTTTCACTTATCCTGTGAAAGATCTCAACATCTCCCACATGGAGTGACACAAAATTTTCTACAGATGTTCATGATCCCCAGATGATTAGTCCTAATGACGCTGACTTTTCTTCTAGAGCCAAAGTGAGCTTTAATGTCAATATCTTCTTATAGTGTCATATTTGAATGTCAACAGAGTGATGTTCAAAGTACAGTAAGGGGCTTATTTGTCTTTGACATTTGTCTCTCAAGTTCTGTGCAGGAATACCATTAATATTGAGCCAAATATCTGCCCACCACTGGATCCCAACCTGGAGGAACACAATGGAAAATGTGGACAAAATATGACGAATGGATGGATTTCTAATTTCTCATATATTCATCAGGAGACCTCCTTGGTGCCTTCCGTGAGAGGTGGGCCCACTGGAAAGACTACAGCGGTGTCCATAATAAAATGTTTTCATTTTAAAACAGAATCCAAACAACTTTAAGATTCCATCTATACAATAACACATTTACACACTTGACTACTCCTACACCAGTGGTGTGCACTTTTTGCCCCTGCCCTTCAAAAAGTCTGTGCACGCCACTGTCCCACACATTGGACATGCACAAGTTGGAAGCAGTTGGTTAGCTGTAGAAAATATAAAAAGTGAATACCAAAGGCAGTTGTAGCATCAAAACACAGAATCTTGCAGCAGAAGTGTCCGTTTCAGGGGCTTGAAAACTAAGGAACGGTGCAGTGCAGAAAGATTGATGTGGAAAAATGTGGATGTAGCCTATATATCTCATTTGGCCTGGGGGCTCCCTGTGGTCCCCCAGGAAGAGCTGCTGGCAAGAGGGATGCCTGGACTACCCTACCTAACCCCTTGACTACCTCAAGTGCTGCACGTTTTACCCAGACTCCACCCTCCCAGTCAGTTCATGGATTAGGATCTAGGCTCGGCTGCACTGGCGTCACTCATCACTACTAATACATTTCTTAAAACACTGTGCCACAAAGTTACCCATGGGGAGACCCTTCTTCTTCAAGGTTGGGTGTAGCACTGGATGAGAAAGTAGCCGCATTCTGTTTCTAATCAGATGCTGGGCCTATTTACTGAACAGTCAAACACTTCAGTGAAGGCTTAAAAGGAGCAAGCTGTTACCTCAGGAATATGTCAGCTTCCCCCTCTTCCCTTATTTCTCCCCCTTTCACTTTGCCTTTGTTTGTTTGTTTTTCCTGTCATGTGGCACTGCTTTTTCCAACATGGGCTCCAGCATGTAAAGCTCCAGAGCCACACACTGCTCTTCTCCCCGCTCTTGTCCTTTCCTCTCTGCCTGTATCTGCTCCTCATTTTTGGACCATATAATTTCCCTGCTGCCTGTATCTGTGGGACTTTTTGGGATGATTTTCTTCTTTCAGGATTATTTTTGGCTGTGTCAGCGGTTGCCACAGTGGCAAGCATCTGTTTGCCTGTCACTCATGTCTTGTCCTTTGTGGCCCTGTGTGATTACTTCTTCCATGTGGACAGATATAGACTGAAGTGTGGGCAAACCACATACAGTACATGTGTGTTTGTATGAGTGTGATAACCTTGAAATTACAATAAAGGATCATATCAAAATTGGCCACAGGACTGTTTGAAAATGTGTGCACAGAACAAGTTTGGAATTTATTTGACTTTTAGAGTTTATTATTTTAGATAATCAGCATTGTAAACGTGACATTTTGGCAGATGGCATCTGCCAGTGTTGCCAAGCCAAGCTCATGCTGAATGTGTATGTGTGTAAAAGTGCAGGCGGCCCCGGTTCGAATCCCGCATCGGACGGCCCTTTCCTGCATGTCATTCCCCCTCTCTCTGCCTCCCCATTTCCTGTCTCTCTCGGCTGTATTATCAAATAAAGGCATGAAAAAGCCCCAAAAATATACTTAAAAAAAAAAGCTGTGTCTGTGAGTCTCTGTGAGTGTGTCGTTTGTAGCTCATCTTTTTCTGAACAGCTCCTCTGCCGTCAGGCCTCCTGGCATCTTTGTCTCCACCCCCCACCAGAATCAAAGACATGAAACGCTATAGTTCAGCTCACAGATGGTCCATTAAGAATTCTGAGGCAGCATCTGTAATATCAGTCAGCTACTGAGTTGGAGTGAACAGTACAGTTTAGATTATATGGCTCTACTGTGACTCTGACCTCAGATTACATGCGTATGAAAAGGATCTTGGACGTATTTGTCTCATGTCAAAAGCAGGCGACAATTCTCCTACAATGTCTTGAGTCACCCGTGAATCATTGATCATTTGCTAAAGCCCACCGCAGATAGACAGTGTTGGTTGGTTTGGTGTCTGAAGCTTTCTGAATTCAGTGACCTGACATTCAAACCCACTTTATGCTGTGATTAGTCTGCCGTGTGGAGGTCAGAAAGGAGTCAAGGAGTAGATCTTCTCTTCCAAGCTCGGTTTTCTTTTTGTATACAACTATTTGTAGCACGAAACCTGCACCACTGTTCCTATTTAAAAAATAAATAAAATAATAATGTAGGTGCATTTCCATTAACCTGCTTAATGCACAATTTAAAGGGGAACTATACAAGTCTGGTCACTCTTCCGCTGTTTTGCTAACCCTCCTCCTGGACATGTGCATTTGTTTTCAACGAAGCCGGCAAGAAAGCAATCCATGGAGCAGTGGATAACGTTATATGTGTTACAATGCGTATATTTGTCTAGTCTCAGTGACGTGCAGTCAGGGGAGGCTGTCAGGGATTGGGAAAATTAAATTATTTAGTTAATCCAAAGTCAATTTTTTTATTTTTTTTATTTCCGATAACTTTACCACAGGTTTAAATGTGTCAGCATTTGGTGATTTTCATAGTCTATATAAACGCAATTCAACAGAGCGAGCCTCTGGCCACTCGCCGTCTCGAGGCACAAAGCTCCTCTGCCTCCTCTGCCAGTATGGTGTGTATGTGTATGTGGCTGTTTGCGCATGCGCAGTTTGTTCCCCCATAGACTCTACATGTACGCCATGCAGCAGAGCGCTATGCTGCCTCTTAACGTAACTCTACTAAGTGTGAGCGGTACTTACGTTCACGTTGCTTTCGTGAATTGTAAACAAGACGTGCCCCCTCGCTTTTTGCGTCCACTTGACTTGTGTATTTTCAAAATGTGGCCTGCTAGAACCATTTTTCCAGGATCTCCAACCATACCTTTGAGGTAAAAATGTAGCATAGTTCCTCTTTAAAAATGCCATTCATTCTTCCTCTGAGGGAGTCTCCATCAGGTATAAACACTCAATTTTCAACATGGTTGGACATACATTGTACAAACCACTTCCTTTAGAATAACACAGTGTTCAATATCAGTCTTTCAGCACAGCAGCTTGTTTTAACAATGAGTCAGTCTGGGCATGTTTTCAACAAGCTTGTGGTTAACTTAATTAACCAGCTTAACAGCTCGAGCTGATGTTGCTATTTCAGAAGGGAAAATTGGTGGTTGCAGGTGAGAAATGCTTTTTTTCTTTTTACCTCTGTCTGAAATCAAGGAGCCATTGTTGAAAGCAAGTAAAGGTAAATCTTCCTCAGTAAACTGCATGGGTTCTTTGCAAAAGTGGAAATTTAGGAGCAACATTATCCAAGAGGAATGGAGCTTAGGCAATTACCTAAAACAAATTAGTAGTCTATATGTGCTTTTTCTGAAGACCATAAAATCGCTAATTTTTGTCAGCAAAGGAAAATGTATTCAGTCACATTAGTTTTCAGTCTGTTCATTCATCCACTTGTACCCTGTGTTGTTAAAATCTCGGGTTTCAAATAATGTGATTATAATGGCATAAACTCAGAAGTCTTGAAACACTGTATTTGAGATTTGAACATCTAAGGAATATTTACAAAAAGGAAATTACAGCTATAATCATCTCACACCTTTCCCTTTGTGTGTGTGTGGGGGGGATTCCCAGACTTTCACTTTGAAGTCAAGGGAGATCATTACATGAAAAGGGAGATGTCATCAGTTGTCAGCCTGGTGCCAGGAGTTAGAAAAGAGCCAGAGAGACTATTTCCTATCCCATCAGCACCTGGGATTTCTGTCTTTGATGACGTCAAGTGGGCCCGTACGAGTGGAAGTGTTAACTGCCCGGTGTGAGTGTGTGTGTGTGTGGGTGTGTGTGCACGTTTCATGTGTCTCTGTCACCAGGCAGAATAAAAGCTGCTCCTGTGGCACCAGTGTTATTTTAAGTTTCACTTCTGTGCTTTAAAGTCACTGTGAAAAGTGTATAAAGTACCTGCCATACACACTCCAACTCAGACACACGATGTGACATGCCTAGATTCACAGATCCTCTTTACCTTATCAACTGAATGTGGAATAGATTTTTTTTTTCTTCAGTTTTGTGAAGCAGTTATCCCTGAATGAAAATGGATGCAGGTGCAGTTTTTATTTACAATACTTTAACATGAGTGACTCTCCTGTTTCAAACAGATTTAACTACATCCAGTTGAACTTTGAGGTCTTTTCCAGAAAATGTCAGCTTTAACACAGTAAAAGATGCATTTTATGGTTGTGGTTTTTTGGAATAAGCATAAGAGAAACAGAGTTGTACAAAGAAAAGAAAGGAAAAGAACAGAAAAAAGTAGTAAAAAAAAGAAAAGGAGCCTAGTAGACACAGTTGTATAGACACAGTTGTAGTAGAAAAGAAAGTAATAAAGAAGAGGAAAAAAACGACTAAACCCGCCAGAAACTCAGAGCTAATCTACACAGAATCCAGTTAATAGGTCTTTGTTTGATTGACAGCTCTCTGAGAATGAAAATGTGGAAACATTGCTAAAGATTGGGTTAGGGTTGTTGTTGTTTTTTATGGCTGTATTGATCTAGCCAGTTTCAAATACCAAAGCCAAGACGAGTGTTGATGGATGTTTCTCAAACTCCCACCTGCTCAAGTTTGTCTCATAAAGCACTTTGTAACTCAGTTTTGACAAGTGCTCAATAATTTAAGGTGGGTGTAATAAAAGCAAGTAAATCAATAGCAAAGGATTTGTTGTACAGGTTAAAGGTAGGGTTGGAGATCCTGGAAAAACGGTTCGAGCAGGCCACATTTGGAAAATACACAAGTCAAAAGTTCAAGCCCCTTACCTCAGATTGAAGCCACGCCTCCAGAGCGCAGGAACACACAAAACTTCTTCAGCCTTGGGTTCACATCAAGGTGAAGCCTCACTACACGCGCAGCTCACATTAGGATTACCGTTGGTCATATACCACAGGGTATCGCCCTTGCGGCGCAACACTGCGCAGCATCGCAAAATTTCCTCCAGCTTTTTCTCATGGCTCATTCATGTGAAAGAAAACACCTGACATAATAATAATAATAATAATAATAATAATAATAATAATAATAATAATAATAATAATTTTATTTATAGAGCTTTTTCCATCGAAGTGCTGTACAGTTACAAAGCATTTAAAAACATACACAGCAATGAAATACATATAATTCAAACAAGAATGAAAGAAAAGGCAAAACACCTAGGAGTCATACATAAGCGGGTCTGAAGCTTGGCTTTAAAGACCTCACCTGAGAATGACTGCCTGATGTCCAGTGGAAGAATGTTCCACAGAGTGGGTGCACGGAAGGAAAAAGCCTGCTCACTGACAGTCTTTTTATTTACCTTTGGGACACTCAGACAACCGTTCCACTGGGAGTGCAAAGGCCGTACAGGTACAAAGGGGTTAACAAGGTCTGACAAATAGATTGGAGCAAGACCATTTAAAATTCATCATAATAAACCACCCAGCAATTCTAACCAGATTAGTGCAGGAAGAGCGGTACGCACAGGGGAGGGAGAGAGACAGAGACGGCAGCTTGATGTATCACGATCCAATCATCGAGAATGTCACGTTCAACATGATTGGATGGTGTTTTTCCAGGCTTGTTCGTTCCACAGGTGACTGACTTTTTTCATTTTTGTGAAAAAGCATTAAATTACTTGGTTGCAATCGGGGTGTGGAGAGGATTTCAAGCAATTCAGTGAAAAAACCCTACCTTTACCTGTTAAACCAGGATCCAAGCATTCGTGCGGTGTATTTTCATCTCTAAAGTGGCAGGAGTTATAATAAATGGCTTGTGTAGAAAACTGTGCTGCAGTTGAATGTCAATTCACGTCAGGCTCACATCACTGAGCCTTCAAAGGCGGTGCAGGGAGACAGAGAGTTAATTCAGTCAAAACACCCAGTGAGATGGACTTTTATTACTCCCCTGTGCTTAAACCTAGTGAATTATCCACATAACTGCACTACACCTGAGATCATTTTGACACCTTTAACTATGTGCTACAAGACTGAACACTTCCAGACACAAATACTCAGAAGGAGCAACTAGAATTTTATATTGTTTTGCTCATGTACTTTGAAATTTCTTCTTTTAAGTATTTCCACATACCACCAGTGTTGTATCAGCATTAACTGTTTGAAGTTTATATTCCTGCATACATGGATGAGATCTACAGCTTAAGTTTGTCCAGCTGCCAAGTATAGGAAGTTTCCAACTGTTGTAACGGTGCCGGGCAGAGAGATGATTGGGCGACGTTTTAATACGCTGTTTAATTCCCATTAGATACGGTCTGCTGGTGCCCTGGGGTCTCACTGTATGTGGCAGGCTTCCCACACAGACACACAGACACACACACACACACACAGACACACAGACACACAGACACACACACACACACACACACACACACACACACACACACACACACACACACACACACACACACACACACACACACACACACACACACACACACACACACACACATACACATACACTCTCTACAATGTCCATTACCTCATTTAAAGAGCTGATGTTATTGTGAAGGTTTTCCCTGATCTGTATCAAAGAACTTCCTTTTTTAAGAGTTGTTGTGAAGAGGCAGTAATCTAATAAACCAGCCCGCAGCAAACTCACCACCACAAAGATAAGAAAGTTGTTTCATTTATACTGATGAAAAGCCTTATTGCCATCACACTCTCAAATGTGGCCACTCAAAACAGAAATGAACACCTCAAAATGCTCAGATAACATGTTGTGTTACTGTAAGTCAGTTTCAATCACTCTGAGGCTCATACTCAGCACTACTATGCTTTAGTTTTTACACTCATCACGTTTGCTACATTTACACCAAATTAGGTTTACAGTTAAATTCAGTGATATTCAAAAATGTTGCTCGACCCAATTGCTAATGGGTAATGAATTATATACCCAGCTTATGTTACAGTAATGGTGATATTTGTTTTCAGATGTGACAGTAGACAGTAAACAGGAGATTGTGTCTGATAGAGAGCTAGTAGAGTTGTCTGAACAGGTAGGGTGGACATAGAAAGTTGGATTGGCTAGAAATCCCCGAAAGCTTTTATTGGAATGTCATGCTGTCAATCCCTCCCTATGTGCATGGGAGGCAGATTGTGTTTGTTTGTTTTTCATCAACTTTCAAATAAATAAAATAAAATAGAAATTAAATTAAATTAAATTGAAAAAAGATCACTGTCCCTGTCATTGTTGTGAACTGATTCAGTGTCAGATATACCCAGTCAGTGCAGAAGTATAGGCACATGTATTCATAGCATCATTTCAGGACTGCACCAAATGTTTAAGTCTTTGAAAGGCTTGAGTTTTCCTGCTAAACACTTAGAGGCCCACCCATGCAGGATTAGTACTGATGTTGTAGAAATACCTTCTCACAAACCATGTTTTTAATCCATTCTCCAGTTGCAGCCTGATGTTATTAATATATCATGCAGCGCATCAAGTATAGATCAAATTTAAAAGGTTTGTGAGATTCTGCTCAGCCACAAAACCACTGTCTGACTCACTGTTTTCCTTCAGACGGAAAAGCATCTCAGAAATCATGTTTATAAAATAATCTGATGTGTACTGTATTTGATATTTAACATTTGGCCGTGCTTGATCTACAGCACCAACACAGACACAGTTTATGGTTTTCAGTTGACATAAAGAGGAAACGAGAAAAATAAATTCCCATTCGTAAACAGTGTATTCTCAAAAATCCTGCAATAAATCCACTGCTTTACAGATACCAACTCATGTTTACTTTTGCCTCACACACACACACACATACAGAGAGAGAGAGAGAGAGAGAGAGAGAGAGAGATACTGTATCTACACAAACAGCAAATTTGGCATCTGCAGAAACTCAGTGCTGTATTTGGACAAGTGTGCAGTGTCAGTGATGAAAAAGATGACAGTGAGGCTGAAAGGTATAAACTACACCAATGAAAGAAAATCCAAGCAGCTGTCAGCCCCTCCCCTCATTCGCTCTCCAGTGAAAATAGGAAGCCTTTAATAAACCCTTATTGGACCAAAATATTTACAAGGTTGAATATAGAGATAATCCTTTGATACCTTAATGCATCTCGAGAGGAGGGCAAGCCTGAGCTGGCGGTAAGAGGTGTAAGATCTAGCAGCTGCAAACTCACTGAGAAGCGTTTGGCCTGGAGAGGAAAAGTTGATAAGGAATGGTCGACTCACAAGAAAAGCCCATGACCCTCTGCGTATGTGTTTCCATTTACATGAAGAAACCTCCAAACCAGCATATGTGTGTATCTGTGTGAAACAGAGAAAGAGAGCATTTATCTGTGTGTGCAGTGCACATAGTATCATGTAATGAGGAGCAGCATTACCTCATTCCATTTCCCCCAGGAACTGCAGGTAAAGAATGACAGGGGGCGTTTGTTTTGTGCCACATGGCGCCTTGGCGGCCTCAGATACCTGCGTAATGGCTGTGCTCAGACAAAGAGTTGCAGGCGTCAGGTGACAGGAGATAAAAAGAGCTAATGTTCAGCAAAATCTCCTCGTCAGCATTCCCCTATTCATATCTAAGCCCATTCAGTGCGTCTGAAGAAGACTGCTTTCCCTCTGGTACCAGGTGAGGCACAGGGGACACCTGACAGTGAAGGCCTTCAGTAGCCTACAGCGCAGTGTGAGCATCACCTGTGGCAACTTATGCTCATGAAGTAAACATTGTGCACATAGAAATGGACTTCCACTAGGAAGTGAAGAAAAGCTTGTTGCTCCGAATTTTAGTATGGTGCTAGTCTGTCAGTCATGAAAATCTTTGCCCCAACTCTCATCTCTCATCTTGATGAGGTGTCTTAAAAAATGTAGCATCATCTAATACTGAGATACTCTCACGTCAAATTATCTCTCAGAAGGCAATTGTGTTACACATTGTACATGTTTGATAAGTTGTGTTAATGAGTTTTATGGGCATTTTTACAAGTGTGTATAAACGTAGCTTGTGGTACAGCAGTGTATACTTACCTGCTAACTTGTTTTGGCCTGCTGTGCTAATACCTGTTGAGTTAATGTTAATATTAAAAGGGATAGTTCAACATTTTTGGCAAACTGGCCCATTGTCATAATCCCTATAGTTTTAGGAGCAGGTTTGTTACCTTTAATTGTCAGTGCAAGCTATTTATAGAACAGCAGAGCAGAGCGGCAAACTGCTCCGACGTTCTAAAAATAGCTTACACTGACAATTAAAGGTAACGAACCTGCTCCTAAATTTATAGGGATTATGGCAATCACTTCCTGGCTCTTGAAAAAGGAGTTTGGTTGACTGTTTATCTATGTTGACGCTTACAGAGTAAAACACATAGAGAGAACAGTACCATGACAGATCATATGAGAGGGCGTGTCCTGAACCACAGTTGCTTGCTGTGGCGGGGCCCACAAGGTCTTCCTAGGAACCATCAAGCCACCTGCCAAGTGCATAATGCTGGAAAGCGATGCACGCGATTGACTGTTGGAGAGAATCTCACACCCAGCAGGCTACAGAGACTACAGATATTCTTCTCGTGAGTTGGGTAAATCCAGGGTTTAAATGTCAGCAAATATTGTACTGACATTGGATAGTTGCGTGGAGACCTCCAAAGGCACGGCTATATTACTCTCTCTCTGTTGGGCAACTTTTCTGCTCCCTCTGTGTAAAACAGGCAACAACTCACAGGGTTGGAGGCATTTTATAATACAGGTCATTAATATTTATTATTGTGAACTGAAATGTGAGATAAAGCTGGTTTAACTAACATGAGATATGTCAGTGGTGATTATTATTACAAAGAAAGACAGGGGCGGTGAAAAGTTACTGGAATCAAAAGTTAGGTTTCTTCTGCATTATCTCTCATTGTGTTTTCTAGAAAGCTTTACTTATATAAGGTGTATTTTGTCTGAATAGCAAAGGCCATTAGTGGAAATTCTGATCTTTAAAATACGAAACAGAAGAAGTCCAACCTTTTGACCTGTCCAGATGTCCAGAGAGATGATGTCAGAACACTGCTTTTAAACCAAACAGTGTGAACTCATTCTGTCCTCCTCTAAAGTCAAGGCCACACAGTGAGGTATTTAATTTCAAGCAAGAGACGTGATAGCATTTAATAAGTGTAATTATATGCATTACAAGCCAGCTATTCTACTGACTTTCTACTTTCTTTGCCATTGTCATCTGTCTTTAGTTTATTGTATCTTTAACCCTAAGAAGTTGGAGCCTACATGGGTTTAAAAGAGCAATTACTAAGTTTTGCTACTGCTACATAGCTAACCCTAGCATTAGCAGCTGTTTTGTTTACAATGCTAGGAGAAACATTACAAGCAGTCCTGACTCTCACCCACCAGCAGCACCAAAGTTTACATTTGTTTTGTTTTTCTTTCTATCACTTCTTTTCTTTGACCAGGGGCGGCATGGGGATGAAATTCAGCCTGGGAGCTTGGTTTGGAGAGGCCTTTTATCCAATCGCATGAAGGACGCAAGTGGAACCGTAATTTTAACACGAATACTAAAACAATCTAATGATATTAAACACAGCACACATGGATTAGTCAGTCGGTAGAGTGTTTTGAAGTACATTATGCTTGCATAGACCTATTGCCAACCCAGTCCTGCACACTGCACCTGTACTTGGCACTGTTTTTTTTTTTTTTTTTTTTGGTGGTTCCTGCTCCACTTTCCTCCATCTTTCATCCCCCTCTTCTCCTCCTGCTCCTCTTCCATCTCCTCCTCCTTCTCTTCCTCCCCCTCACACCTATGACTGTCCTGTTCCTCTGCATCTACTCCATGACTGACACTGGCCTTATAATACTGTAATAATAACAATAACAGCAACAATGATAAACTTTATAGCGCTTTTGCATATAATTCACAGTTTTAGAAGAAAAGTACAATATAAAAAACAACATAAGAAAAGCGCCGCACATACACAATAAATGAATTGCTTTAACATATTATTATTGAGCTGGTAAAATGGCTATATTAATGTAGAAAGAGAAGAGGAAAACAGGATGTACCTATTAGCCTACAGTGCCTGACAAAAGTCTTGTCACTCATCCATCTTGCAGAAACAACAGCTTATAACCTGACTTTTAATTCATCCATTGGTTTTAGAAATGGCTCATATGAAAGCTAAAACCCTTCCAAATTATGTTTAATATACTAAAATAAATTTCCTTCACTGAAGAAAGATTGATCATTTAATGAACACAGAAAGGTCAGATTTTGGCAAGACAAAAGTGTTGTCGCCTACATAGAGTAATGTAAAAATTGAACAAATAATTGACTTCAAATACAAAAATATGTTGCACAACATCAGTGAATTAAGTAGTGGTGCTGTGAGATCCATATTTAATATCTTGTATGACTTCCATGAGCCTGAAGAACTGCATCCATGCGGTTCGGCAACGATTCATACAATTTGTTGATGAAGTCATCAGGAATAGCAAAGAACGCAGTCTTACATGCATCCCAGAGTTCATCAAGATTCTTTGGTTTCGTCTTCCATGCTTCCTCTTTCATTCTACCCCAGACATGCTCAATGATGTTCATGTCTGGTGACTGGGCTGGCCAGTCCTGGGGCACCTTGATGTTCTTCGCCTTGAGGAACTTTGCTGTAGAGATCGAAGTATGCGATGGAGCACCATCCTGCTGCAAAATTGGACCCCTTTTATGGTTGGGAATGTAAGAGGTAGCTAATACTTCTTGATATTTTAGGCTATTGATATTGCCTTCCACCCTGCATATCTCTCGCACACCTCCATACTGGATGTAACCCCAGACCATGATTTTTCCACCACCAAACTTAACTGTTTTCTGGGTGAATCTCGGATCCATGCGGACTCCAGTAGGTCTCCTGCAATGTTTGCGGCGGCTGTGAAATGTTGAAATGAGCCATTTCTTGTAAAAAAAAAAAAAATTGATTGCACATATACTTGAGGGGCACTTAAGGTCAACTTGTACCCAAGCGATGGTGGTGGAAAAATCATGGTCTGGGGTTACATCCAGTATGGAGGTGTGCAAGAGATATGCAGGGTGGAAGGCAATATCAATAGCCTAAAATATCAAGAAGTATTAGCTACCTCTTACATTCCCAACCATAAAAGGGGTCAAATTTTGCAGCAGGATGGTGCTCCATCGCATACTTCGATCTCTACAGCAAAGTTCCTCAAGGCGAAGAACATCAAGGTGCCCCAGGACTGGCCAGCCCAGTCACCAGACATGAACATCATTGAGCATGTCTGGGGTAGAATGAAAGAGGAAGCATGGAAGACGAAACCAAAGAATCTTGATGAACTCTGGGAGGCATGTAAGACTGCGTTCTTTGCTATTCCTGATGACTTCATCAACAAATTGTATGAATCGTTGCCGAACCGCATGGATGCAGTTCTTCAGGCTCATGGAAGTCATACAAGATATTAAATATGGATCTCACAGCACCACTACTTAATTCACTGATGTTGTGCAACATATTTTTGTATTTGAAGTCAATTATTTGTTCAATTTTTACATTACTCTATGTAGGCGACAAAACTTTTGTCTTGCCAAAATCTGACCTTTCTGTGTTCATTAAATGATCAATCTTTCTTCAGTGAAGGAAATTTATTTTAGTATATTAAACATAATTTGGAAGGGTTTTAGCTTTCATATGAGCCATTTCTAAAACCAATGGATGAATTAAAAGTCAGGTTATAAGCTGTTGTTTCTGCAAGATGGATGAGTGACAAGACTTTTGTCAGGCACTGTGTATATTTAAATATTATCTTTTTAACTTTGAACACAAACTCTCCCCTGGCTGACTGAAGCCATGCTGACCTTAGCCCCTTCACCACGGAAAAGCTCTGTCAATTTGGCGCATTTGGCCGCATCCTACACTAACCTTTTTTTTTTCTTTTTTGCCGTTAGTTTTTCACCTCCACTCATATCTTTTTCCAGCTTCCTTCTTTTTTGACATGCTTGGTAATTTATCCCGCTCCTCTTTTTTTTTCTTTTTTAACAGGAAAACAACTGACTAAGCGGCTGTGGCAATCACATTTCAGTAGAAACAAGGATCAGTTCAAATTGGGAGGAGGCCCTATAACCCTGCTTATATACCAAATATTAGATGGACTCAGTCTGACGTTCCACTCTGTACATGCGGCTGCGAGGGCAGGCTGCCACGGTCAACCGCAGCTGTGTTTTATGGGTTAAAAAACGTTTCGACCATACCACCACCGGCCGTTCAGGAATCCTCCCTATGGCCCGCCTGCCCACCCCTGTCTTTGACCAAAGTTAGCAAGTTAGCCTTTAACATCACTCTCTGATAGCAACAGTGTGTGTGCCCTTGACTGACTAGCCATATACGGTAGTCATTTACCCAGACTTTCATTATTAACCTATTCTACCAGAGCAGATTCACATATCGCTAGTTGAGGATAGGGGAGAGCGCGGTAAGTAGTGCCAATTTTTACTTAAATTGCCTTTAAAGCAAGGGGATTGTAATAATGCCCCCAACTAATATATGTACATATAGTTTAGGATGTTGTGCATCCCTGGGAACAATCACTTTGAATCTTAAATAAACTGTTTCAGAAATATAGCTTTAGAAAAAAAAGTGGTTTTGTGGCACAACTTGCCCCCGGTGCGGGGTAAGTTGTGCCATTAGAGAGAATACACTGGGGTAAATTGTGCCATTGATAATTGAAGTAAAACAGATCATTTTAATCTCACAAATGATAATGCTATATAAAAGCAAGACATTCAATACAAAATTAAAGCCAGAAGCGGCGATGATCGGGCCCTCGCTTGTCCCCATGCAGTCGCGGAGGCCTGAGGCACGCTGGGGGCTGTGGCGCAAAGAAACGCAATGTTTTGTTCATCCACCACGAGCACAACCAGACTGGGCAGGTGTGTTCAGGGGCGGTCCCTCATCACACATGTTAAGTTTCAAGCAAATCAGTGCCCACTGCCATGTTTCTCCTATACACAGACAGCACTGCCACTGGCACAACTTAACCCAGGCCCTTTGGCACAAATTACCCCAAGCCCAGTATTTTGAGAAAAAAGGATTCCCCAGCTGTTTTGAGCTGGCATCATGCTAACTGTATAGACTCATGGTGTAGCTTAATAAAGCAATAAAACATGTGTGAACTGTTTTCAAAGTTATCTATAATTGTTCAAACACGGCAATCAAAAAACCTTGATCATAGAAATTTTACTTTGGAGGGCAAAAACTTGTTTTTTGAACATAAATGTGCTTTCCTCTCAAGCCATGTGTCTCCCTTCTTGATGGGATGAGTGAAATGGATGTCCCTTCAAAAATATGTGGTCACATGACCAACTTCTTCTATGGTTTTCTAGATAACAGGGGTGGAACTACTTGCCCCATGGCACAAATTACCCCACTCTCTCCTACCTATTACAAACCTGGGAGTGACAAAATGAGAAGAGGTTCTGCTGCAGCTGTAGTGGGCCTTGCCTCTTAAATCATGGATACCTGGAAAAATGTTGTATTTTCCAGTTTGGTACAGAGGTGTTAAGTTCCTGCACAGGTGTTGTTACTGAGCACATAGCTCAGCAGATTCCCCTGTGTTCCCAATGCTTCCCTGTCTGTCTGTCTGTCTGTCTGTCTGTCTGTCTGTCTGTCTGTTGGCGTGTTTTCTCCTCTTCACACGCCTGGCTCCCTGATCACCTGCACAGCTGCATCCCATCAGCCCATCCACCTGCAGTTTATCAACGCAAACAACGAAGCTCTTGATCCATTCTTTGCCAAATCGTTGCTTCACCTCAGATGTTTCCAGTCCGATTTGTTGTTAGTTGTACACTGCATCCACTAACATGTCTCTCTCATGTCTCAGGATCATCTCCCTCCTGCCTGCCAGCTGCTCCCTAGTTTCCAGGCTTATCCCTGCCAGCCACACTTCTCCATTACCCTCTCTCACCCCTGCTACCGCCAGATCGCATTCCCTGTCACCAGACCCCAAAAGCAGTAAACTCTTATACAATAAACCTTTTCTCTTACCAACACTACTCTGTCCTGTGTTTGGATTTCCCCCTAGATTCTCAACAACAGGCATTAAGAGTGGCAGAGCAGCTCAAGGATGCGGTGGAGGAAGAAAGTGAGACCACAAACGTATAAATATTGATGAGGCATGTCCTAGGAGAACTTAAGTTAAAGAAAGACTTTGTCTTCACTGAACTAGTCTTATTTTCTTGTAGCACAGGCAGGTTATTTAAATATCCTCACAAAATATTGTAATTACTTATAAAGTGCCCTTTGCAATGTAAACACTGTTTTTGAAAAAAAAAAAGTAATGTTTTACAAACTAGGAATTCCAGCATTTTAGATTAATCATTAGCACAGATACAGTACAACGTATGCTTCAAACCCATTGTAAACATAAAAGTCATAGTCAGACATAAAATGACAGATATATTAAAGCAGAAGTAAGCGGAATATTTGTGTTAATATAAGTCTTAAATAGTTATATCTTCCGACGGCAATCACTATAGAGTGTTTGGTCTGAAACACGGGTCTGTCAGTCACTCTGCTCTGCTGTAAGCCGAGGAGAAAACTTTCCTTGTATCCTACAACCTTAATCCAATGAGGAGAGAGAACGGCATAAAGGGGCGGTCCTCTCTGTGTGTGCAGCCAAGGGATGCACGTGAATGTGGTGCAGTAGGGACGAGGACCAATAGATCCATGACGAGGGCGGAGACTGCTAACTCCATCGGCTGACAAGAAGTTAGCCAAAACGACCGGATCGCTTAAAGCAGAAGTAAGCGGAATTTTTGTGGTAATATAAGTCTTAAATAGTTATATCTTCCGACAGCAATCACTTACATAGAGTGTTTGGTCTGAAACACGGGTCTGTCAGTCACTCTGCTCTGCTGTAAGCCGAGGAGAAAACTTCTTGTATACTTCCTTGTATCCTACAACCTTTATCCAATGAGGAGGGAGAGCGGCATGAAAGGCTGTGTGTGTAGCCAAGGGATGCGCGTGAATGTGGTGACGTAGGGACGAGGACCAATAGATCCATGACGAGGTCGGGGACTGCTAACTTCATCGGCTGACAAGAAGTTAGCCAAAACGACCGGATCGCTTACTTCTGCTTTAAGTATTGTAGCATAGCATCGGGCCTGCTAAAATGCCCATCTTTAATAATCTGCTCCAACACCAGATTTATCATGCAGTGCTGCCTGGAAGCGAAACATAAAAAGAGTGGAGAGCTTATTCCTGTAGCCTTAACCCAAAATATGTTAGCACATCTTGCTGTTGTAGCAAACAATTAGAACTAACACTTTGGGACAATACGGAAATATCTGCTGTTCTAGTTACAGTAATGCAGACTTTTTCTAAAAAATTGTTACCTCCCTTAAATTCTTGTTTCGTGAGTGAGAGAAACCGAAAAATTAGCTTGAATGGATAAATATGAGTCAGACATTGGCTTACTGAGGGGATAACATCAGGCTGTTAACAGAGTTTGTTTTCTGCTCATTGTAACTGGACATGCTCCAGCCCAGTTTAATTTAACATCTGTCAGTTGTTTGGTGGTTTACAGCAAAAGTGTTTCCTTTTACCTTAAGAAGCATTACATTACAAAAATTACACACAAGAAAATTGATCGTAGCAGACAAGTTTTCATACACAGGTAATTGCTGAAAAAAGCTCCACCATTAAAGTATTTGTATTATTTTGTGTAGGTAATTTAAGTTAAGTGTTAAACAGAAAAAGCTAAATTATTCAAGCACACAGATGCTGAATATTCTATAAAGGGAAGAGGGGGATGAAGATGCAGAAGCTAACACAGAGAGTCTGTGAGTCACTTAAGAGCCCGATGGGATAATGAGGTCCGGCCAGGAGCCTCAGACTTGTGGTTCTGTGTTTTCCACCGTGCTACAAACACAACGTGACAACTGGCAGCGCTCATCTCTCTCCATCTGGGCTGTCGCGCCTGCCAACGTCCCTCCTGTCTGCCCTCCCACTCCCCAACACATTCACCCCAAACCCATCTCAGGCAACACATGGCCCACTGTCTGTTTGCTTGCCATCAGTGCAGGATCACTGGCTTGGTCCTGCGTCCTGGGGTTTCCCATAGTTAACCCTGGTGTCCCCCTAAGCATCCCCCCAAATTGCCCACCCCTTACCCCCTAACCCCACCCTCATCCTTCAGGCCAAGTCAGACCCAGTCACTTCCTGGGGGGACGTGACAGAGTGCAGGTCTGCTGCAGTGCTGTTATGGGGTGGATAAATGGGCTAATTGTTGCCCACCATGCTGTGTTTTTTACATACGCACTAATTGATATGATTTCTGCAGAGACCATGGCCCAGAGAAGACCTGATTTGAACTCTGGGATTTTATGAGCATGAACAAAAAAAAAATTCATGATCCAATAAATAAAGAGCCTGCAGGCTCTGGTACCAACTCTGTGGATATAGTTGTTTTTACATTATGTGAATAAACAAAGGCAACATCTGTCACTGAAATCTGTTTTTGCATGTTCAGTGTAATCTGTCACAGGGGCTCTAATTAATATCTGACTTGGTTAAACAATGAATGTGAAAGTTCTGTGAAGTAAAATGTCTCTAATCATTCAGAGTGCTGATAGGTCTTTGAACTGCTTGCAGACACAGGGAAAACATATCAGTTCCATACAGTAGGGCCTACATCCAAATGCCAACCAACGGCTTGCACACAGTTCTGCAGTATCTTAGCCCTATGACATGTACTATCCAGGGTGTGCGCTCTGCTTCATGCCCAGTCCATGCTTTGATATTCTCCAGCCCCTCACAAAAGGATAAGTGGTTTAGAAAATGAATTGACGGATGAACTGATGGTTTACTACCAATTAGCTCAGAATTGTTGTGCTCTTGTGAGAAATCTAGGTCACTTTTCAGCTCATTCAGAGTGAGAACAATTCAGTATGTTTTTCCCCCCCTTTCCTTTTTAAAATCAGAAAACAAAAAGCATACTTCCGTGCACAACAACAAAATGGTGGCACCACAAAGCTGCTGGCTCAAAAAAGGGTATAGGGGGAATCAAAATGGACCGACTGGGGACATACACTGGAAAATAGCATCTTTAGGAAGAATCTTCTCAGCTTTGGGGAAAGACACAAAGTGACTTTGCCAGTCAGTAATGCACATATATTATTTCTGAACATAACTGTACTGCCCCCCAAAAAGATCAATACATCCAGAAAGTAAGTATGAAAAAGTGCTGGTTTGTGTTGTAAGGCTGCTCTGTCAGCTGTAATCACTTTACTTATCAATAGAGCACATTGTGCAGTACTTAAAAAGTTGTGTGAAAGAAGGACACTGCAGATGACTCATGTGCCATGTGTCACAGGGAAGTAGGCAAACTGTGTGCTTTTGGACTGAATTTCATATTTCCAGAATTCATTTGTGCATTCAAAGCACAAATTCATCAATAACATCCAGCCGTTCTTCTGTATTCAATAGCAAGCAATCAGAGGCTGTGTCCCAACCCCCTTTAGAGGTGAACGCATGTTGCACCAGCGTTACTGTATCAAACCAGAGGAGAAGCTGTGTGGGCAGCTCAGCCTCAGTCGTGGTCAGCAGCCACAACCTTCTTTCCTCCCCCAGAGAGCAACAGACAGACACAGAGACGGATGGATGACCCAAAATTACAGCTCAACCAGCTTTTTGAGGGTAAACATCTCTTGTAATAATACACCAAGTGTCCAGGAGCAGAAAAACCAGCAGGTTCACCAGGGCGCAACGGGGGGAAGGCATGTCAGCCTGCTGTATTTAGAATGTGTCTTTCCAGGGATAATCTCATCCTCAGACTTCTCCACAAGGATCTCAATTTGTGGTTCCTCTGACGGACAGAGGGTGGAAGGGCCGGACTTTGATGTATTTATAAGTATGTATTGCTTGTTTGTAAAATGCACCACAAAGTAGAAGGGAAGCAGAGAGCATAAGAGAACTTTGAACCACAGGGAGGTCATTTATTTTATGTTAAATAGTGTCTTGTTGGCAAGATGATCATAGCTTGAGGATTGAAACCTAAACTTTCTTATTAGTTAAAAAAAATAGAAATAAACTTCTTTGCAAAGAATTGATTCAAGTGGATATCTTGGGGTAGTGATCTTTAATCCATGTTTGATAGAACTTTTTTGATCAATCAAGCCTCTATGCTTCACCTGAGACAACTTCAGATTGAAATTCATTAAAAAGTTTCCTGACAGCCGAAACCCAAAGTCAAACAAGTTGAGGTGTGAAGTCCAATGACCCCTTTGACCCCCTCTATCTGAACTAAGGCCCTTGTTATACTTTGTCAGTCCTGGCCCCCTCCAAGGGGCCCATTGTCTGGGGGCAGAAGCTGGAAACCCTCCCCTGTCTCTGGCCTCCACGGCTGGACAATGGGCAAAGACAAACCCCTGACACCCCGTCCTCCAAGGGGACAGTGCTGGATTATTGCTGGCGATGTTGACTTTTCTATCTCCTCTCTTCTCACTACTGTGTGTGTATATGTGTGTGTGCATGTGGGTAAGCCAATTTGCTTTTTCAATGAAAAGAAAAACACAGAAGGAAATACAACGAGAGAGGGGAGAGGACAAAAGATGGAGGGCCTCAATAATGAAGTGACCTGAAGAGAGGTGAGATCATTTCAAATGGGATTACAGTCACGCACACACACACCAGCTTCATTGTCTCTGACCGTACTCAACCTACACAATACAGAGCAGGATATTGCTGCACCATGCAGTCTTTTCACTATGTGGTCTCAAGCCTGCTGAGTTAACAAAAGCTAAAGCTCAAGGATTTTTAGGGTTGGCAAGTGCAGAAAATTATCTTAACCCAAAGTGAATCAACACCACAGAATGGAGATTCAATTCTATACATTTCACATATAGAATGAGGTGAAATAAAATTTTCATATGACATAGTTTATGATGTTATTTGGACTCAGAAAAGAATGAAAAATGCAACACATGCAACCTTCTTCATCTTCTCTATGTAGCCTCAGGGCTGGCATAATGAACCAAGCAACAGATCGAGGTAGAAAAGGCACCAGGCAACAAGTGTTCCTCGTCTTTACCTCCCTGGTGGAAAGAAACTTTCTCCTTCTCTACCTCCTTTTATGGTCAGGTTTGTTTTATGAGCAGTGTCAATAAAACATGTGATGTTGTGTTGCGGTACATCAGTGAAACAATATCAAGAAACCGCCACGCCAGTAAGTCCATTTTCTTCCTAGAGAAGCTGCACACCAGATTATTTTATGCTTCAAAATAAATACTTTTTAGCTCATGCATTTTCAAAGCAAACACATGATTACTGTAATACAGATGCAAAATGTACTGTGTAGCATCTTCTGACATTAATGGGCAGATGTAGTGACACTTGAAGCCTGTGGTAGGACAGTATGCTGATCAAGCTTGGCAGTGACAGTGAGAAAGACTTCAAAACATCAACAGTACAGTGCTGACTTGTGCAGGACGGACGTGCAGTTCGCAAATTATCGACCTCAAACGAAAGCTTGGGCGGCAAGAAAACAAAGCGGCGATTGTTAGCCTGCTAACTGCATGGTAAACAATGTAGACGGGTATATTTTCCATTTGACGCCGCATGGTTGAATCCAAAGGAAAAACCACTGTGCTGACTTTGCTCTGAGGACGTTGTGAGGGCATGAAGACACTTTGTTGCCTAAAATTTATACTTGCATATAACATTTACCACACCTTCATTCAGTTCTCAACAGACCGTTCCCACAACAAATGTCAGCTGGTTGAGATGCACCACCTGTTTCCCTGCTTGCTGATAGACAACATGCTGCATGCCAGCAAGACCAAAGTGAGTGCTCAGAAAACACCTACCACAGTACTGTCAGAGCAAGCCTGTGCAAAGTTGCTCAAGATAAAGTCTTTGTCTAAAATTATTAGAGCACAACTTGATTAAATGATTACACGATTTTGAAAACAGTACAAAATTAATATCAGATTTTGGTAGCAAAAAGTATCGTGTTCAACAGGAAGCTCTCTTTGAAAAGTCCTCCATTCAATGCACTTAAGACATGATGCCACGTGAAATAACAACGTATGTTACATTTTGCTGACCAAAAAATTATTTGATCACGGGACCCTGATTGTATACATTGGGTATGTCAAAAGGAGTCGGCCCTGTATTACAAGAGAGTGGTAGTTTACATTTACTGTAAATGTTTATGAGCCTATAGTGGCTTGCATGTACAGAGGGCACAATAAATAAAACAAAATAAAAATTGAACTTACAACATATTTCAAGGATTTGGCGATCAAATAAACATAACCTCAAGCTTCTGGCAGCACATTCAGTGACATCAAAATCAGTTTACAATAATTGTTCTTTTAAATCAACCTGACAACTTTCCATAATTGTGGTGCAACTTAGTGTCCCGCTGACCATGCATTCAGAAAAATGACAAGACTTGTAACCACCATTGTCTAATGTCATTTAAACCATGATGTAGTGCTGTGTCATCTAAGAAACACTCAAACCAATGGATCTGTTACTTTAGAAAGGACTTTGTGGGTTGATTTTCATTGTTTTACTCTATGCAGGCCACTTCCCTCTTATACTCTTTGAACTCACTTCACAGTCTAAATAGGGCTGAACTCATGGCAACATTACCACTCATTTTATTTTTCTTTCAGTAGAGCCACTGTCTGTCAAAGGGGTCTGGCAACCAAACACACACTTGTGCAATACAACAGTTATATCTGGCACAAATATCACAACAAAACAGAAGGATTAAGCAATGCTCTGTGTTGGCCAATTAGATAGAAGTGCAGATACCCACAGTGATAAAGTTTCCAAATCTTAGTCATCCCGCTCATATAAACCGCTGAGAGCAAACAGTGAGGCCTTTTGATGCAAAGTCTTGGACCTGCTCGTCACCAGATTTTCCACAAAAAGTGGAAGATGGTCAAACAAAGCAAGGATGAGGATCCCACTAAAAACTTGAACCTTGTTTGCATGCATCACACAGATTTAAGATACTACTGTCTGCTTGTGTCTCTGTTGAAGCACCTCTGAAAGTCATGTTAAGAAGCAAGAGAAATAACACTTTCTCACCTTTAAATCACTGTAATGCTTTGAGCCAGGACAGCTATAAAAGACGACTTGACATATTAGTTCACAATAAATTTCCACAGCCAATTCACTCGGTTTAGCATCGAATAGTAAGATACTGTGTTGCAAAAAATCACGTTGACCATTTTTCATCTTGTCATTACTTCAGTCGGTGTGAAATATGTGACAGATTTAATAATTAATTCAGATGTGAGGGGAATTCAGAGGATGTTCAGTGAGTTATTGTTGAAGAGAAACACTGAGGACTTAGGGGTTTGCTACTTCGTGGGAGGTTTAATCTCTGCAGTGGTCTGGGCTGAAAGTGATTTAATATCAGTATGAGGCTCATTCATACGCACTACAGCCAAGTCAGCTGAGGGAAAACAGAGGTCTTCTCGTAATAATCTTTCATAGGGCTGTTAGCAAGGACAATATAGCCATCAATGTGACAATGCCACATTATAGCCATCAATGTGACAATGCCACATTATTCTGGCCGCTCTAAGAGGCCTGTGATCAGAGACAGAGAATATACAGTAAGCAGCTTAATTTGCTATCAATAAAGGTATACTATGTGTTCCAGGAGCCCCTCTTCTGATTGGCTGACTTTTCTGAGTGACGCACAGCCAAGCCATACACATGTTGGATAATAGCCTTCTACTGAAACTAGGTGTAAATTACTGGTAAATGTGACTGTGTGACAACAATAATTAACAAAAACAGCAAAAGGACCGTCTGGACCAGGGGTGTCACCAGACCCCATTTTACTGGGGGCTAGAGCCGAAGTATAAATGATCTGTGCCCCAGTATAAATGTCATATAGACAGTACACAAGAAAAAGGAAAGTCAGTTCAGACTGAGTTGTGCTTAGCAGAGCTTAATGGCTGGCAAAGCCCCTGGTCTGGGTGGTTTATGCTGGGGGCATCAATGACAACCATAGATAAACAGTTATAAACAAGTCATAACACGGTTTCCATTTGTTGATGCAGGCTGACTGCTACTGATTTGGCAAGATCACGTTAATGCATGTTACTCAATAATCCTACAGCTGACTATCATTTAAAGCAGAAGTAAGTGATATATTTGTGTTAATATAAGTCTTAAATAGTTATATCTTCCGACAGCAATCACTTACATAGAGTGTTTGGTCTGAATCACGGGTCTGTCAGTCCCTCTGCTCTGCTCTGAGTCGAGGAGAAAACATTTATCGTATCCTACAGTTTTTATCCAATGAGGAGAGAGAACGGCATGCAGGGCTGTGTGTGCAGCCAAGGGACGCCGTGAATGTGGCGACGTAGGGACGAGGACTGTTATGGTGCGTTCAAGGAAACTCGTTTTTTTCCGACCTGTGACGTCGTACCAGTTCGATCTGGTACATAGACTGTACAAAAAGACGTACTGGTACGATTTCACGGGTCGGAAGTTACGAGTGGCCGTTATAGTGACTTTCACCGGTAAAACAGGTCGGAAAAACACGAGTGGGTTGCCTGGAACGCTACAAAGTCGTAAGTTGTGACTTGAAGCAGTAATTTATGATTTCAAAAGCCTGCCTGGAACGCAGCATTAGCGAAAACGACCGGATCACTCACTTCTGCTTTAATCTTATCACATGGAACCTACAAATTTACAAAAAGGCTATATTTGGATAAATTGACCACATTTTGGGGGTCAAAATGGTTACTTCCATGCATACCGCTAATTGATGACGTAATGATGCAATTACGCAGTGACGAATCTCGACCAGTCAGTGGTCTGATGTGTTTTCATGTCACCTTTTCGTACCTCTTTACCCGGTTTGCAACCTTGGGTGAGGTGGTACCAGAAAGGTAGTACCAGGTACTAGACTCTAAGTACTTTTACCTAATGGAATAAGGGCGAGTAGAGTCGAGTTGAGTCGAGCTGGTACCATGTAGTGGAAACACGGCATTAGGGACAATGTAAATGGTTAAATGTTAGCATAGGTGGCTGGTTAACACAGTGAACACACACAGAGGGTCATTAGCATTCATTTAGAGTCATGCATGTGTGCCTGCTATTTGGAGCTGAGCAGGTACTGTGCGGTTTTGGTTACAGGTCATTATGTTGTATATCTGGATTAGAAAAACATTAAATCTGTTTGGTTTGTGTAAAGTTAAGTTAGTTTTTCATTTTATGGCACTAAAAGACAGACAGACTTGCTCTAACAAACAGTGTGCTCAACATGACAACATTAGTCAAGGCAACAGTATGAAGCTTTTAACAATAGAAGCCACTGACTTCTAAAAGATGAGGCAAACTTGACAGTAATGGTCTCTGACTGTGACACATACAGCAGCGGCTTCATAGACTTTTAATGGTTTCTGATCTGTGCACATTCTGTCCACAAAGAGGCTGCATGACAGCAGCAACCAAGAGCCAGCAACAGTAAATAATGACAACAAGAGCAACAGCCAGGCACATGAGCTCATCCTTTGACAAGCCCCACCCATCCCACAGCGGAGTTGCAGGGAGCTTCAGAGTGGTGACACGGCTTCTAGTCATCTGTTACAATGGAGGCCTAACTCGTTTCGTCTGATCTCGCCGACCACTTTCAACTGTTGCCAGGGCCACAGGAAGCCAGTCATCATCAGTGTGCGAGTGTGCTTGTGTTGGAGGGGGTATTGTGTGTGTGTGTGTGTGTGTGTGTGTGTGTGTGTGTGTGTGTGTGTGTGTGTGTGTGTGTGTGTGTGTGTGTGTGTGTGTGTGTGTGTGTGTGTGTGTGTGTGTGTGTGTGTGTGTGTGTGTGTGTGTGTTGGGGTGGAAGTCCACCAGGGAAGGGGTTTCTTGTCTCTCAATTTTCCGCCCTGATTGGACTGAATGACAGGTCATTCTGTTGCTCAGCTGAATCTCTGCATCTCTCTTCTTTGAATTCGCAGCGTGGAAGCTAAATAACACACTCTTACAGCGTGACACATTACATCATCTTCGGCCTAGTGCTTGTTTACATGCCAGTGACGCACACAACTGAAAGAAATCTTTAATATTTTGTACATTTATACATGTGAAACTGTGTAGAAGTAAAAAATAAACAGGAAACGCATACTTCTGTTTTTCTGCCCGATCAGTTTTAATGAATTGTTAACACCAGTAGGTCCTTTTCAGTCATTATGTTGCCAAGAAAATTAATGATGACGAAAACAGAAAGATGTTAAGTGCACAGGTTCACAGATGTCTGCCAAGGCAGTTCTTACATCTATTTTAAGATATCTGATTTGGGGCATTCAAATGTGTTGTTAGCTGTTTCATTAGCAACGCAGTTACAAAAATGGACAAATGCAGAGGTGTAGAAACTGAAAATAATGATATACATCTGTTTTTATGTGCATTTCTTCATGACATCCATGAGGATCTTGACAGAAACTTTTCATACCAGTGCTGCTATAAATAATAATAATAACAATAATAATAATAATATAAAAGAATAAAGTGTGGCAGATGAAAACACTGGTGTTAACTGTGTGATAAAATAAACATCAGCCATATTTCTATCATGTGTTCCACATTAGTTTTGTGCATTCAAGGTCTGACTGTAATCATTTTAATTACAATATTTTGTCACACTCTCTACTCATGTGATGGTTTAATGGCACCCAACTGTTTATCTTTATGTGCTCAGCTCCAAATATCCACACAACAGGAGTGGATGGAAACACATATTAATTCCAGTTGTGGT
This sequence comes from Trachurus trachurus, assembly GCF_905171665.1. Classification (NCBI taxonomy): domain Eukaryota; kingdom Metazoa; phylum Chordata; class Actinopteri; order Carangiformes; family Carangidae; genus Trachurus; species Trachurus trachurus. Next base: position 23,464,709 of record NC_139893.1, on the reverse strand, counting down.
TTGGTTATTTTATGGAAAGCCATTTAAAATTTGCATTTAAATTAAATCTGGATGGAAAGCTGGCTTAACAGCCCTTTCAATATAGATTTTAAACTAATAAACAGCATCATTGAATTAGCAGGAAGTGAGGATGATGGCAACAAAGTCGCTGTTGCCTGCAAAACAATAAACCCGCTGCTCTTGAGCTGTCCTCCACCCATCCATGCATATAGCAATACACTCACATGCATTTACACTTCTTGTTACTTCGATCAGGAAGTACAGCATTTTGGAAAAAGAATCACACATTCTGTTATAGGCTATACTGAAAGTTTTTCCATTATTACAGCGGAGATCAATCAGGAAAAACACAAAAACTATACAAAAGAAGTTATTATACCTCAGCTGTGCACTCAACAGGTGATTGTCTTTCAGTCAGAGGTTTACAAAAACCTGAAAGCTGAAGGGTCACTTTTTGGTTCTGCAGCCCTTCATGCATCAGCAGTGATGTGAGCAGCCTGATCTGTTCACTCCCCAGTCTTAAATGTGAATAAGTGAAGAAGCTGAGTTCAGCCTGAAACTCCCTCATAAAGCGGCCTGTGTTTGTGTAACTTATAAGCTCAAGTTTCAAGTTGAACATGTATCTCGCAACGCTCACTAATACATTACATCTAACACAACAAGGAATTTTCTTCCAAATCAGCGCTCTTCCTTTCAACTAAGCTGCCGCCTGCAGCAACCCTTATTAAATTACTGTATACATGAAGGCATGCTGGGTCCTGATGGGGAACCCTTTTTAGTGTGTGTGTGTGTGTGTGTGTGTGTGTGTGTGTGTGTGTGTGTGTGTGTGTGTGTGTGTGTGTGTGTGTGTGTGTGTGTGTGTGTGTGTGTGTGTGTGTGTGTGTGTGTGTGTGTGTGTGTGTGTGTGTGTGTGCAACACTGAGTTTTCAAATTTTTACAGATTTGTTTTCACTGTAACCAGGGATTGAGTTTAAATATGCCAGACTTCCACCTAATATCTCCTCAAATCCCTGTGAAAATTATGACTCAATCATCGCTCGAGGTAATGACTGTTTACACTCTGTTTTACAGCAGTTTTTTTTAACGATCAGTTTGTTCAGTGGGAGTGTTAACGCCCAGACTCGTATCCTTTGCTCCGGGTCTTCTGCTAATTTTCTTTAGCAGAGAGCAGATACAATAATGAGCTTTTGCAAAGTCCTTGGCCTCGGAAACGTGGAATAGATATTCTGTGTAAAAGTTCTGCTGAAGGTGGAGAGCCAGCAGTGAGAGGTTACATGGATTGAGGGTGCTCTGGCAAGCATGACCGCTTACATCCTCCCACACACCAACACACCAAGCATCAAACCATGCAATTTTCATCATCTCAGACACATAAACACACGCACACACAAATGCAAGCATTTGCAGTCTCCATCATTTAACCCACCGCACCTCACAGGCCGATATGTGCTGCACATATTTAGCATATACACACAAGGAAACATTCCCAGTATACATATATATATATATATATATACCGTATCTATTTTTATAGACATCTGAGCAAAAACAGTAGTAACTTATTTGTAAGGAAACCTATCTTGATAAGTTCAAAATGTATCTTCAAAATATTTTTTGTCATGTGATGTACTGTGTTTTCCATATTTCCCTGTGTTTTCCCAGGCAGTATCTGCCATGGTGTCATCTGAAGGCTTCACTCTTTCATGAATAAGAAACATGATCTGAGAAACCATCCAATTTAAGTGTGAAGTTCTGTGGTTGTCCACATCCCCTTTGGATAAGAGAAATCCCCTCTTCTGCCCCAAGTGTCTAGATAGAAAGGTTTCCCACACATGCACGCGCACATCACCAGCCTACACAGGGTTGTCCGAGTTCACAATTTAGAAGCTCGAGCACAAAGTTCAGTTCACACACAACAAAATAAGTTGTTTTCATTCTTAGGTCGCAAATTTGAATTTAAACAGTCCACAGTGCAAAAAATGAACTTCTTCACATTTATTTCTTGTTTTAGTTTCCATTAACCATCCCTAGCCAGAAGTCATTGCCACTTCAAAAACTAAGAGGATTTCTGTTTACTACAGTAGAGTCACAGACAGAGGTTACTTTGTATGTGTACATGTATATGCAGTGAGTTTGGCTCAGCAGCTGTTGGCTCATAGTCTGCCCCTCTGAAAGAGTTCTTATGCTCCTCATTCACTTGTAGACACTTAAAAAGACGATCAAAAGCTTCAAATCAGTGTGTAAGGGTTAGTGCATCACCAGCACCCGTCCATTCAATGGCACACACAAAACCATCACCTGTTGTTATCTACGATGTGAAGCACTCTGTGTATTCGTACTGAGAAGGGTGCTATACAAATAAAGTACACAGAGAAAAATAGAAATACGGAAATGTACTCAAAAGGGTACAAACCCTTGTCGCTCCAGGCGTACCTTTTTTAGAGACAATTTTGTACCCATTGGTGCCGGTACATTTTTGTACCTTTTCAAAATGTACCAGTTTAAGTACAACTGTACAGTAGTATGGTGTACAATTGTACTTGTACAATATTTACTTGTACTTGTACATATATACCCTGGGTATATATGTAACCGGTGTGTGTGTTTGCTCTGCGACCTGCCCTGAGCGAGGATCGATCCCATGACCTCCTGCACCGGAGGCGACGATGCTAACCGCTTCGCCAAGACCTTCTCCTTGCTGGTACCTCGTGACTGGGGCACAGGTGCAGACCTCCATTACATATATTTACAAAATAATGTTTAATTATTATCCCTACTTTCCTACTTAAGCTACTATTTTTTTCTAACACACTGTCTCTGATAATGTACCTTTAGGGGGTAAATACGTGTACCTTAGGAGTACATATATGTACCTTTTGCCATTCTGGAACATTTATGTGCCTTTTCTACCCCCAAAAGGTACACATAGGTACTCTAGAGTACAATAATTGGCCCTATAGGCTACAGTAGGACAGAACTGTACCTTTAAGTACAGAAATGTCCCCCTTCTGTACCCCTATTTTTCTCTGTGTACTTACTACTTACTTACTTGTTAGACTGATGAGCAACCAACCGTCGTGGATTACAAATAAGAGATGGTGCAAGAACCTAAACACATCAAGACACAATATCACTGACAAAGAAACATTAGTGGAACACATATACAGTGTTGTTCAACACAAACATAAATAATGAAAGACTGAACTGCCAAGAGTGTTGCTCCACCTTTAGTCTAATCATCTGATTTGATCTTTATCATGCCAGTTTATAAAGTCCACCTGGAGCTCATTTGAGGATACATTTAGATTCCTGCCAGCAGATTCGGTTTATTCTCAGCAGGTTGCTCTCCTTACATTGGCCACCATTCATTCACCTGTGTATGGGTCAGTATTTTTTCCAAGCCCCCAGCAGGAGTGCTGGATTGTGTGGGGAATGAAGATGCCGTGGCTATACAGACAAAACGGTGGGTTATGTCATGTAGTCTGCAGTGGCCAGAAAGAATATTTACACATTCATATTTACACGCAAGCACAATCTTTCATATTCCACAATCTGCATCATTGAGTCAGGACTCTCAAACACAGTCACTCCCGTGTTTCTGAACATCTGTCAAGGCTCAGCATCACATATCACATGTCAGCTGCCTCTGCCTGCATAAGGCACTCATCTCTGCCTGTTACAACAATTACAATAGCATTATTACCCCACTACAAGGAGGGATCTTGGCTAACATTTCATTGGTGTATGTATGAGCCTGAAACCATTCCTCTCTGCACTGCTGACACAAAACAACAGGTCACAGTGCAGAAAAGGCAGCATCTTCAAGTAGAAACCTCAAGCTTTTGAAAAAGAAACAGAAATATTTCTAATTAGTTTTTCACTCAGTGGTATTGTTTCATTAAAAGACTGCACAGTGTTGGCAGTGTACAGGCAGCTGTACAACCCAAGTGTAAACACGGCCCTTTAATCAGTTATTCATCGCATTCCCGTTGCCTCAAGGCCACCCTTGTTGGCAAACAGTGCTTTGTAAGCCAACAAAAGTGCACTGCAAAGAACCAGTGTATAATGAAGCTGTTATTAGAGCACACATACAGCAGCTACGCTTTTGATACACACTAAAGAACCAATTAGCAGCAGACAATTCTCAGGGTGCACAGGACCAGGAAATTAAAATACTTAAAACGTTCAGGCAGAAATAGATGCAAATGTGGTATATTTTGTTATTCCCTTGTCTTCTCTGTGGAGGAAAGCAAATGTTAGTCCTCCCCCCATTCATTCCATTGCAGAAAAGACTTAATCTATCATCAGCTTCTCTGATGAGACACCTAATCAGTTTGCCAAGGCACAGTTTTCTACTTGAATAGGAATACAGAATCATGTAACAAGTGTTGTATACAAGTGTTGTATACAAGCTACAAGCTGTGATCATTCACTCAGCTAGCTTCAGTCCCCTATTTAGTGTTTACTGTTGACTGGATGTGAATCCCTACCTAAAAGGCTGTGGGCCCATCTTTTGATAATAGTTCAGTTAGCAGAGTAAGATAGGGTTCAGTGAAATTTACAGTAATACATCCATTTGTTTGACCATGCTCAACAAACTGCATTCTCCATGGTTTATTATCACCTCTGTTTTTCAGTGTTATTGGTGCAGTGGGAAAACAGAGAACCCCTTTTTTTCAAGGCACTCCTGGGGGATCCGGAGACGCTCCATGGCCAGATGAAAACATTGGGTCTTCCCATGGGGTCTCCTGCCAGTCAGACATGCCTGGTAAACTTTGAATTGAAGGCATACAGGAGGCATCCTGATGAGATACCTAAACCAACACAACTGGTTCATTGATGCAAAGGAGCAGTGACACTCTCTCTAAGTCTGAATGCAGCCACCTCATTTCAGCCACTCATTATGATCTCACTCTTCCAGTCATTACCAAAGCTCAGGACCGCAGGTGTAGATTGAATGGTAAATCAAAGGTTTTGCCCTACAGCTCAGTTCCTGCTCCATCTCAAGTATCAAGTACAATATCTACATTTCTGCTGACAGTGCACCAAGCTGCCTGTTGATCTCACACTCCATTTTACCTTCACACAAGACCCAGAGATACTCAAATTCCCTCACTTGAAGCAGCGGTTTACTCCCAGCGCAAACGGAGCAATACAATATTTCCAAGTAGAGAAGCTGGTTTGAATTCTCCATGTGCTGTGAAGTGTCTGCTATTGTGCTACTGATATACATTTCATACATAAGGCATAAGGCATCAATTCCCTCCTCACAGACTTGTCCAAGGTAATCCATACAACCACTGAGTGCTCCAGTATGCTGAAGACGGAAGAACCACATCGTCTGCAAAAAAGAGAGAGTCGATTCTGAGGTCCAAACTGGATACCCTCCTCACCTCCTCTTGCCTTGATATTCCAACACATGCACTCGATATCAAGAGAGGACTGAAGGACAAATAAAAGTGTTATCTGGGTGAAAAAATAAAAATTTAGGGTATGCATCAGCAGCATCTGATTTGCTATTCATTATTTATTGATGCAGTTGAGTTCAGATCCTCTGTGCTGGCTCACAGTCAGGTCATGTTTGCACTTGTACGCCTGTCCAAATGTTCATTGCTGTTTCTGCATTAATTTGTCAACCACAGTCTGGATACAGCAGTTCATGCTGCAGCAAAAGAACATTAATTAATTACGAGCTGATCTTAGAAATCAAAATGGAGGAAAAAGTTGTTCTACATTGGTATGACAAGCCGGACAAGCTGTCTCTGTCTTTCTTGATGTTTGTTTGTGTTTGTTTCTTTGTTTTTGATCAACCAATAAATTGTTGTCCTTAGTTCAACTGACAACAGGGGGAGGGAAGGTTGAGCAAAACAAATGACAATGGTTTCTTCTCCAAAATGTAACACTAACATATTATGCAGTGATATTTTGTGTGTCATACATGAGGTTCTTAGACAAAAACATTTACAGGTGATTCTGCAGAGTCTATAAGCGAGGGATTGTGGATTGATATGATAATCAATTTGTATTCACAGGTGAGGTCATTACTGAGAAAAGCTTTGATACATAAACCCATTATTCAGTGATTCATCTCATTCATATGACTCTTTTAATCTATATATTGTCTATCTTGATGTATCTTTTGCTCATGTGTATAATCTTAACTGTTTGTTTTATCATGTGACTGTCGGAGACTGCATCCATATGAAACAGTAATGGGCAATCTGCATTTGTCAATTTGTTGGTGTCTATCTCCATCTTGTGGCCTACTTTTGTACTGCTAAGAACCAAACCATGAGTCTGTATACAAGCAGAGGATGCTGTTTTTAATGGGATGGATTCACAATCTCTGTTTTTTCCTGTCCTCAATGGACACCGGTCAGCTGCAGAATAGACAAATAACATGAGAGATTCAATTATATATTAGATCCCAGGTATTTGGGTGGTGGTCCCATCTAGCAGGATTTATCATGAGGGCACGAGGAGAAATATGAACTGAGCCTGAGACTTTAATGGATACCTAAATAAGATACCAGCATAAACAATATCTTAAATCAAAAACATCAAGTGGGTAGGCTACTGGATTGGAGGGTGTTCATTGTATCTGGCTTTTTGTTCTATTTTTTCACTTCGGATCCCTCTTTTCTTCTTCCCCCTACAGTTACTGTTTGCCACAGTGATCAGTAAAATGTCCTCGTATCTCATCTCAAACACGAACACGGCCAGGCGGCAGGTATAGGAGCCAGACAACGTAGCATTGAGATGGGCAGTCAGTCAGATCCTGACAAATGGATGTACTAACAGGCAGAGGTAAAGGTGACATGAGGAAGAGGAGAAGTGAAGGTAAAAGAGTTATAATCAGCTGTGTTGGTCAAGCATCAACATGACACCAGCAGATGTGGCGCTGTTTGAAGCAGCTCGTCACCCTCCTGGTGGGCATTGTGGAAGACAGATAGCTCGGCAGACGGCCCATCCTGCCCCAGGGCGAGACTGATTTATAGGGCAGCCTTACTCCACAGTTAGGGCGGGGGGGGGGGCGGGGGGGTGGGGGATGCAGGGTCCCTCATTTCAGAACCACTCCCACTGTGAGCACACTGGACTGGACTCTGCCTGCAGGGCATTACACATTCAACACCTCGTTTAATCTTGTATGTAATTATTATCTTTCTTGTTGTTTTTATGCTCCAGGTACTTTTTTAGGTGTAAAATTCTGAGCAATTATATATATACAGTACTGTGCAAAAGTTTTAGGCAGGCATGAAAAAATGCTGCTAAGTCAGAATGCTTATCCATCATGCAATACCATCAGTGATGTATTCACAACAACCCCAAACATTCAGCCAGTGTCATAGAACTATCATCAGTTTAAAGAACAACAACAAGTCCCGGAAGTCCTGGAAGTGATGGTGTGGCCACTTCCATCTTTGAAAGCATTCAGCATTCATTTTTTCCACACCTGCCTAAAAGCTAAAACATAATCAATTAACAAAATGCAGAGAATAAATAGATGAGAATCCTAAATCCAATCAATATTTGGTGTGACAACCCTTTGCCTTCAAAACAGCATCAATTCTTCTAGGTAGGTACACCTGCACACAGTTTTTGAAGGACCTGGGCCAGTGTTTTTTCTCCAAATATCATCAGATGAGAGAGAGAGAGGGAGAGAGAGGAATTGAAAAAATATATATATATATAGTAGGCCTATATATACATAGTATTATTTCTATTCTATACAATATTCCAAATAAAGAACTCATAACACTGCATAAAAAAAGACTTGGACTTTGACCCATGTTGCCATATATACTGTCTTCTCCATCTATTCCTCTACAGGCATACTTATAACACTGTGTCTGACCACATGGGTCAGAGGGTAAGCTCAGCTATTTTACCTCTGGAAAAGGTGACACTTCAGTTGCCCTTTTTCAGATGTTCACCGCAGCAAGTAAAGCAGCTGCTCTGGGAGGTTTTCAGTAGCATAGCCTGCATTTACATAGAAGGAGGTGAGGTTTACTAAAATAAGAGGAGAAGGGCAAAGGTCCCCGTGTACAGCTACAGTAGCCTATGTGTTGCAGTGTGTGTGCTTTAAAATGCATACAGCGTAGACAGTATATTTGTACGATTTATTTTACATTCTTTTTTACCTTTTCTAGCCATTTACAGACACAATAATGACACATTATCACATTATAAAGTTGATACAGCGAATATATTAAGAAACTATTACCCTATTTGTGAAGTGAGAAGAAACACACCAGCATTAACATTCAGATGAGGATGTGACGTGGTTTTTGCCACCTGGTACAGTAGATGTTAATTCCATTGTTCATTTTCTGTTCGTTATGTTTTTGTCTGTATAATTCCCGAGGGATATATCTGGTTCTTTAGCTGCTAAATGCTCCACTGCTTTGACCAGCTTCTCTCTAGCTCTGTCTGATGTTTGACAGAGTCACAACTCCTTTTTTTTCTCTTTTAGCTGAAGACAGCTGCTTGCCGTGGCTGGAAAAGAAACTGTGAAACTGCTGAGACTGAATCACAACATAGGTTTGTGTGACTTGCAGGGGAACTGCAGTTGAGTGACAATTTTCAACAGTAACAGCTTTAACATTTCACACATGCATCCATCCAGTAGTTACACTCCTTATCCATCATGGGGTTGAGGGGGGGGGGCAGCTGGCAGAAGGTGAGGGTGGGGTCCACACTGAACAGGTCGCCTGTCTGTTTTAGAGTTGACACATAGAGACAAACAACCTCACACAATCACATTCACACCTACAGGCAATTTAGAGTTGCCAATAAACCCAATGTGAATGTTTTTGGACTGTGGGGGGAAGCTGGAGAACCAAGAGGGAAGCCATGCAGACACAGGGAGAAGATGCAAACTCCACACAGAAAGGCCTCACACACCTGGGTATTGAATTCAGAACCTTTTTACCAGGACACGTCATTGCTGACCACTGAACCACTGTCCATGTTAATACAAAATACTCTCCCGAAGAGATAAGCTATGTTGAAGAGTAATTTTTATAAATGTTTCAAAGACACTTATCTTGATACTGAGACTGACACCATGGTCAGACCCAGCATGTCTATTTGAAAAGATAAATGGAAGAAATAACTCTCAGACAACTGTTAAGCTGAGCTAATTCTATTCATACACTGACATGAAAAAACGAATTCAATCTGATTCGGCTTCGGGGGTTTTCTCTGATAAATCCCATAAAATATATCAAGTGAAATATGGAAACTCTTGTAAAGCAGCACATTTGAACAGAAACATAGACTGTTGTGAAGATGACTAGTCTTGGTGCCAACCATCACTGCCAAAAGGCCCTTTGGCAAAACACTGAACCCTGAACTCCTCCCGGGGCACAGCTCTTCCAGAAGATCTGAGATGAACATGGGCTTTGTGCCTATCTAAAGGAATACAGATGGAGTTGGTCACTGACGTATCATTCAAACAAAATGCTATAAAATTAGATTCCTCCTTAACATTTCGGGCACCTTAGTCTTCACTTCTCTTCATCGTATGATTTACAATAGCGCTCCGTTGTGTTGAGCACATCATCCCCGACTCAGAGACGGGCAGGCTGGGTTTCTCTCCAGGCTTCTGTCTGACTTGAATTCTCTCTTCTCCTCCTCTCCTTTTCCCTCTCCGTCAACCTCCTGCTGTGAGGGGCTTCTCTCTGACAGGGTCAGGGGCTGTGGTACTTCCCCCATTCTCCTTGCAGATTTCCCATCGTCTTATGTCTGGACCCACTGCTGCTCCCCAGATACAGACACCACAGGAGGTTGGACATAAATGTCCTTCACATCCTCCTCCTCTTTATTTTTTTAATTTCCTCCTACTTCTCTTTCAATAGTCCCGTCACCCTGCATCATCCCTCTGTCACACCACACATCTGCCACCTTCTACTAGATTTCCTACTCCTTCGACTACATCTCTTCGTCCATGTCCTCCTCTCCATTTCTCTCCACCTTCCTTCCTCACCTCCTCCTGTCCTCCTCTGTCAATGTGCAGAAAGCATTAACCCCGTCTTGGGTCAGATTTCACCCAGGAAGGGTAACACTTGTCTGGGAAATGTCCAGACTGAAAGGTGGTGCTGGTATGTTCATATTAATCTCACCTACAGTACAGTTGCCTCCTTCAAGACCCAGACAGGGAGTCAGGGAGTATGTGAAGGGAAGGATCTGCTCTCCCTGTCATTAATCTCACACACTCCCTTTTGAATTCAACCACCATTAAAACACAAACACACTGCAAACAGGATTCAATCTGACATGGTAAATTTGTTTAATAGTGCTTTTAGTCTAATTCTGTGTCTAAAAGTGAAACATGGTTTCACATAATCATTAGTAACAATCCAAATTATATGTCTAAAGGTAACCTTTCTCACAATACAGAGACAAGTTATGTTTAAGTCGCTGATATAGTCTTCATATAAACATGCAGGATTTGTTTCAACGTCCTATGTCCAAATTAAATGCTTTGATCACTGTAAGCATCATTGTTGTCATTATCATACCCATTCTTTGTTTATTCAGAAATGTATTGTTGTACATTACCCATACAGTATTTCTTCTTGCACGTTTTGCTCTCATACAAATCATTGCAGAATAATCAACCCAGCACCAAACTATTCAAGCCAAGCCTCAGTTTTGATTCTGATCATTTGAGTTGAATTCAAAGTATTAAATTCCTCCTTAACGGGTAGCATTTGGAGACAAACCATTTAGCAAACATGACAACACACACACAGTCCATTCACACACATGCAAATAATACAAAATTTGACTTTTTAAAAATTAAAAGAAGGTTGAAAAGAGAAAGTAAAATGAAAGAAATACAGAGAATGGTCAGAGGTCGTTCTGAAGACAACACACCGTCCAACACCATAGAGGTACATTATGTCAAAAATGTGCACTTATTAAGATAACTGGCCATTTTTCCTCATCTGTTGAAAGTCTTGCAGCTCCTGGAGTAAAACCAAACTCTTTGTATTTATTCTATAAACAAACCAACACATCTAAGAAGCTTTTTCCCACATTTTCAGTCCATTTATCTGTCAGCGTTATACCTCTATCGTACCTCTTATTTCACTGCTTTGCTGGCTGAGCAGACTTAGTTTTCAGGGAGGTAACACATGTCATCCTCACTTTACTCACACTTCTGTACATGTGTAAGACCTGCAGTGCATTCAGAACACACTGGGAATATAAAATGGGGGCCAAATGTCTGAGACTGTTTTCCCATTCACTTGAATGTGCGTAAGCATCTTTTCACATAGTGTCTGTTCTCTGCATTTATCAAAGGACTTGAGTGTGAGTGTTCATCATGATGTTAATCATTTTCATAATCATCATAACCATGGTGCATGTGTTATATGCACAAAATACCTATAATAGCCTGGTGTTTTTAAGTGAACTGCTTGTAGTGGCAGTCAGGCTTGAAATCACTGTGGAGAGAATCAATGGGAGCTGATTGAACTTCTTTATGGGATAAAATAAAATGTGTGTTTTTATCTGTGTGACATAATTGTAACTTGTGTGTCAGGATTATTAACAATTGTGAAAGAGCAATAGATATACATGTCTTTGATGCTTTATTTTTGGTCAGGCTCTTTGCAGAAAATGGCTGAAAGTGACACTGAGCTTGTTTCCCAGAAATTAGGCAATGGATTTGTACTCAAATGTGCAGTCAAGCTTGTTTGTTAAGGAATCTCAAAACACAAGAGTGTTTTCTAAATGTGCTGCCTCCTACAAAGCCATTTCGGTCATTTTGGTGTAACAATTTGCAAAATTAAATTGAACCTAGTAATGATGAGGGTAAGGCTGGTAAAACAGCCACAAGACACGATTGGTTGGAGTGAAGGCTGGAGTCAGGTTAGGAGATGTATCAATAGGGAACACTGTTTTCATCACATAACCACCTTCATATTTATCCAATGATGAAAACTACAGGGCCCAGTAAAACATCAGCTCCACACTGTAATAAATGTTTCCAGTTAATTTAATGTACTAACGTTGAAATCAATATTTTTGGCCAAGTCTCGCTCCACAATGTGAATTACTTTTTTTTGTGTCACATAGTAACTTCGTTTAAAGAAAATACAGCTTCCCATCCAAAGTGTGTGTGTGTGTATGTGTGTTTAATATGCATATGCCTGGGCTTGTTGCCATTTCTAATATGAGATGTTGACAGATGTGTGTCACCTTGGATCTCCTCCTGACAGACATTAAGTTATGGGGCCACACCAGCAGCAGCAGCAGCAGTGTGTCGTAATGCAGCAAACTGTTTGGGTGGACCACAATCCACTGCTGTCGTGCTGTCCTCCAGAAGACAACCAGCTCTCTAAATTATACAAATGAACGCAATGTCAATATGTCATCATCACAGCAATGCCAGCTGCTGTGCTGATTGTGTTCGTGTCAACAATCAAGTCACTTTGAATTGCTGCAACAAAAGTGTTTCATATTAAAAGCAGTGGCGAACCATGGCCCCAGATTCTGGCCCAGAACAATGGGACCCAACACACGTGGCAGAAAACAATCAAACAAAGGAATAAAAACAATAGTCAGAGTCTTATGTCACATGGAAGTTAAGCATAGTGGTTTAGTATGACAGATGTGCCTTAACACCGCAATGTCTCACATAAATAAAAAAAATAGGAAAAAAATTAAGATGCAAAAATTGAACAACCTAAAAGTCAACCTACTATCATTCACAATGCTCAGAATGAGACCAGCACACTTATAGTATCAGCCAGCAACTTGCCCATGAAGCAGTCAACAAAGATTCTGCTTTCTTATGGCAGGTGAACCAAAGATGTAGAGTTTATATTCATCTATTTTAAGAAACATCTTCAAACAGTGGTTGTGTTTAACAATGATGTTCACACACTAACCTTAACCATTTATAACAATTTTAAAAAGCCGTACAAACTTACAACAAACATGTAATAAGCAGTGAGCCACTGGTATGAAAGGTCTGAATATTACTCCTATAAGCTTTTGTGTATTGTTCTTTATGCAACTATTTTTGCCTTTTTTGTGTTGACAACACTTGACTGTTATTAACATGCATCATTGTCCTCCTCTTTAAAGTAATTATCACATCCGCCCCCTCTCAATGACACCTCCTTTTCCATCCTGTCGCTCAAATATCAAAATAACTATAAACACTTAAGTCTTAATGTGGTTGATCAATATTTTCACAGAGCCAAAAATAGTGTGTGCTGATGCTCACTGTCACTGTCAACTCAACATCTCACAAAAGAATTGTTAATGTCTGCCCAACTTTGAACTGGACATCAATTGTGATGAATGGAAACATACAATAGCAACAAAGTCAAACAAGAGGGAGTTCAAAGACAAAGGCAAGGCAAGGCAAGACAAGGCAATTTTATTTGTATAGCCCGTTTTTACAAACAGTTTGTCTCAAGGGCTTTACATGGCATCGTAACAACATCCTCTGTCCTTAGACCCTCACATCGACTGAGGAAAAACTCCATGGAAACCCTTTTAACAGGGAAAAACAGGAGAAACCTCAGGGTGAGCAACAGAGGAGGGATCCCTCACCCAGGACGGACAGACGTGCAATAGATGTTGTTACAGACAAGAAAACAGTTTACAGTTTGTCACAGAATGTGCGGAATATGCACATATACAAAAAAGGGACAAAATTCACAATCGACCCAGAAAGCCTGATGGTCAAAATAGTTTTGTGACAGCCAAAAGTTCAGGTAAAAGTTGGCGTATTTTTGGCACAGATGGAATCCCGTCATGGTCATGTGTCACACCAAAGTCACGAGAATTCATGCTCTGGGTCAGGGTTTGCTAAAATGTTTTCTGTTGACTGATACTTATAGATATGGACAACTAGCACCTGTGGATCAGCTGTATAAACTCCCCTTCAGTACACTGCAGACTAAACTCATTAAAATGTTGTTTACAGTAATCTACAGTCTGGCCGTCACATCTCAAACCATGTTAAGACCAGGGAGACTGTGGACATCCTGCTGCTGTTTTGTGGTAGGAGATGTAATATCGATGCAGATGTGGGAAGGCTGATGCTGATGCTGATGCTGCGCGTTGCCATGGGAGAGGAATCTTTAGTGTTCAGCAGTCAGTCAGAGCATAACGTGTAAGTGTGTCATCTGTTATGATGCTGTTTAACAGTTATCTCCATGTTGACAACACGCTGACAGAGAGATGTATGGTCGCGGCTGCAATGTGACGTGTGTACATATACAATGTGTGTGTGTGTGTGCGTGCGTCAAAGAATTGAAAAGAACATATGGAAGGGAAAGATAAGCACATATGAGAAATGTGTTCCTATATTTTCAGTTAATTTAGCTATCAGCATAATACCTCAGTTGTACCGCTTATTTTACAGGTTGGCTGACTGAACACGCTGTGCTGCGCTGTCAGCCTGTCTTGTCTAATCTAATCTAACAGTTTTGATTTTCCTGTCCACAGTCTTGTCATAGAGTAGAAATGTCCACAAGGCCTGTGATATTTGCTCTGTTTAGCGCTCAGTGTTAATATATTGCCTTGTTTCCCTCCTTTCTGCCAAACAGCTACTCCCACACGTTTGTTGGACCTCGTGTGCCCTTTGGCGAGAGAGCAACTAAGCGATACAAAGCTGAGCTGAGATGACCTTTGTTTGTGAGGTAGGCTACTGTGTGTTGACTGTGAGCAGCACAGTGTAACTCTGATTGTTTTTAATTATACTTGCAAGGACTTATCTATTGATCAGTATCTGTGTGAGATAACTCCTGCTTTTCCCCGCTCAACACTCTTGTCATCTTTTCTTATCCATTTTCAAACCACATATCTGATTGCATTACTGATTTTAATGCATAATAGCAAATTGTGAAGAAATAAGAAATAGAAAACAATTTACTGAGTCCTCCATAATGGATTATGGTTATATACAGTAGAAACAGATCATGGATTTGAATCAATGTCTTTTGTGATTTATCTTGTGTAATTACAGTGATTTATATATTGAAAATGGAATATCTCAGAACCCAGCGACTCTATCATTAGCCATTTCTTGAACTCTGCTGCATTCTAGTGGACTAAAAAAGTATAGACTCTGAAAAAGTCAGGATGCATGTACATGTAAACATTACATCAAGGAAAATATCACCTCTTAATATTTCCCACATGTGAATACTTTTTAAAATGTGATGGAGTATAATCAGTGGTTATATGGGTAATAGTAAAAAGTATAATTTAGAATTAATTTTTTAATGAGTTTTTTTTTTTTTTTTTTTTTTTTTACACATTTTCTAGCAATTCTCGGTTTGAAGTAGATTATAAAAAGGACTGTCACAATCTGAACAGCAGGGGCCATGATGTCCAGACATTTGTTTGTCTGGCTGTGCATTTAGGGCCAAATAGAGCAAATACAAGAAATATTTAATTCCCTTTGTCATACAGGAATTGGACACAAAATTTATATTTATAAATTGTGCTCTCTGGTATTTATACTATAATCTGCTGCTATGTGTATTTTTGCAATATTTTTTGTTGAATGTTTTGAATGTGAATGTTATGTAGCCTCTATGTACTTTATACTTATTTTGAGATAAGCCAGTGACAAATGTCCATGGAGTTAGACAATAAAGATATTTAATCAGTCAATCAATTAATCAATCAGTGGCTCATGCTAAAAAAAATTCACACTTCCCAAGAAATGACCAAAAGTGTTTTTTGATATATCAGTCAAGTATATAATATAACTTTTATGTGTAAAATCAGTGCTATATCCCTTTAAGAGCAGAAATCTCTAAACTAACAAGAAGACATGATCCAAAGATACAAAGTAAAATAAAACATAAAAAACAACTTAAAGCCTTTTTCAGTTCCCCTGCTGAATAATGAGAGAAACAAATTTCTTTAGGATTCGTCTTGGTGAAGAAGAGATTTATTCAACAAGACAGGCAAGAACTCCTTTCACCAGCGTGCAGGTTGATTTGAATATATTGAGTGCGAGGCAGAGCTCATTTATCTTCTCCTCTGGCTCTCGCCCACCTCTCTGCCAGTCAGTTAGTCAGCGTTGCAGACAGCACACGCAGGCTCGGTGGTGAGATGCAGATTGATAAGGGGTTCAGGCAACATAAGTGGGTGTAACTGGTAGGATCCGATACAAATGCCAAACACACCCCACAGGGCTGTGGCAGTCACGCTCCATTTCTGCTGCAGTTTTAGCCAAGTAGAGATTTTTTTCTTGCTTGATGTGAAGTAATTATATGTCTGTATTTACATTAAGAAAAGCATTTTCCAAAGCTGATAGTAAAGTAATGTGACACATGGCTGTAGTTTCCATAATAACTTTATTTTCTGAAGCTAAAGTTTTGAGTTTAGAATTCTTCTTGTCACACACACACAGCAGCAAGGTGAGGAAGATTGATCACAGTGACGGTATTCAGAGAGGCACGCTTTAAAATAAGTCAGAGTGAGTCTTTCATCATTTCTACCTAAGAATACAGCAGTCTTTTCTTTTACCCACATTTAACAACACGGAGTCAGCGCTCACAAGACTTCAGATAGAGCGGCATTCATTGTCATGCAGAGCCCTGTTGTGCAAAACAGACCTCTGACAAACTCTATTTTGTCACCTAAAACATTCAGAGAAACCCTCACGATGGTTACTGGGAACAGTACATATTGTCATGCAGCAGACTGCACATGCAAAGAGGACATAGTGTTCCTATAAGAAAAAGTCAACACAGTACAACAAACACCCAACTCTGACATGTATGTATTCTGAGCAGAATAATAACGCACTAAAAAAATCTAAATTTTATATTTATCTTGATATTTATAATATCTTTTTTATTGCGGCAGTTCTCAAACCAACATAAATGTGAGTAAACTGAGTTCTCATGAAGACCTACACATTTATTTTTAGAAATCATATGAAATAATGCCAGAATTAATCATTTCCTGTCTCAGGTAATAAGCAACACATGCTTCAGGCCCATGGGAGCCAAGTGCTAACATCTCTCATGATACAATATGACCTGGTTCTGACTGATTTACTCTTGCACATTAAATTGCTTTGTCGGTTATTTGCTGGTGAGGTATGAACGATTACGTCTGAGTCTGGTTTATTTACCACAGAGCTCATGCTGGCGTTATTTCGAAATAACTGACAGCCAGAAAACAGCACATAAAAAATGAAATGGATGGCTGAGCAATGCCTAACAATGGCAAAAATACGTGCCGATTCATGTTATGATGTCGAGATTGATACCAGTCAGCTGTCTGCTAAATTCAGCACACTTCCCTTTTTACTGTTGCACAGAGCCAAATGAGCTGTTCCCTCCCTGTTTGCACTTTTTATGTGAAGATAAACTAAAAGAGTTAGGATAAACTAAAACTATTTATTTCAATTAGTCTTTACTGTGATGGTTTACACTTTAACAGTTTAAGATAACAGTGGATAACCGGCTAAGTGATAGTCTGGTTATTAAAAAACTTGCAGAGGAAAATGATGAGTAGAGGTAAAGTTTGGTTCTAGGTACCACTGCGATGCTGCTACTGAGTTTATTAACCCTGGAACAAAGTGCAGACAAGTTAATCGATAGTATCCAGACAAAGGGTGGGAGGTCAGCATGTCAATATTACCAAGTTATGTGACATTTAATCAAAACATAATGCTATTAGAATATTTACTTACAGTAAATATGAAACACTGCTGGGACTCAAAAGTCTGACAAAACAAAGATGTGTATAAATTTAACAAATTAGACTGTGATCACACAGTGAGTTTGTTTCCCCCAACCCCCATGATTCATTTTTGTTTTGTTTTAATTTTGTTTTTCATCATCATGACTAGTGACTAGATGTATTTCAATGCCTGGAGCAGAGAACAGACATATTCATGTACGACAGCTGAATCCTCTGTTTACAGCTTCTGCTGTTGTTGAGGCAAAAATTCAAGGCAAAAATGCAGCTTGCAGGAGTGATGAAGGAGGACAGGAGAGGTGAGAGTTTATCTGAATACATGTGACGGACACTCAGCGGTCAATGCCGTATCATTTGATGACTACACTGCAGAGGGCGGGGATTAGGGGTCAAAACATTGTAAATCTAACTAACGGAGCACGGGTCGTCCTTGCAGGGCTTGACGTCCCCTTGCAGCAGCTGGATCATGACGGCCTTGGTCAAATAGCTGGAGGTGCCTCTCTTTCCCACTGCTGGTGTGTTGTAGAAAGCCTCCATATTATCCTGGGATAAAGAAAACAGAGGCACAGAAGAGGAAATATGTTAGATGGATTGTGTGGCGAAGAATTTTAAAAAGTGCTGTTTAGTATTAAATGATTCATTTTGCAGGTGTGAATCCACTCTGAGAATTTGACTATAAATCCAGGAAGGATTAAATATCACAAATCTAACAAGGCTCTACTGAATTGGAAAATGGCAATCCTAGCCCTTTTAACACATTTTAATTAAACCAACCTCTTAGCTAAATTATCGGTGTGTAGCTGGAACGGAAGCTGGGTTCAGTTTGGTAGCACATCAATTTAGAAAGGTGATGAGATAATTTTGTGGTTGACAGGTTGTGTTCTAAGGAGAAAATGTTATAATATCAGTTAACCTGACAACTTGGGAGGAAAAACCTCTCACCTGTTTCTCTATGCCGTCAAAAGTGCTGCGATCTCTCTGGAAATCATTGAAGGCTTCCTTCACCAGGTTGTCCAAATCCACTTTTTCTCCAAACTCCAGCTCTGGGTTTCTCTCCAGCAAAATGGACACCACCATTAACAGCTAGTCAAACAGTGGAGATAAAACAAGGTCATTAGGTACTATGGACAAAACAACAACAATGTCAGAAATAGAGTTTTTAAAAGAGTAACCAGGATTTTTTAGTGAAAAGCTTTAATTTCACTGAATACAGACGGCCATAGAGACCTGCTACTGACTGACTAGATGAGTGATCCTGGACAAGCTACACTGCATAAACAGATATAAGTGATGCTGACCCAAAATACCTAGATAAATCAGTATTATATTGTTTAGAAAAGCATACACATCTGTTTTCATTCTCTTCCTTTGGTGATGTTGGACCTTCTTACCTCCACGATGATTTGCCTGTACTCCGGCAGGACGATGTTCTTCAGCATGTCCTCCACCAGCAGAGAGAAGTTCATCTCATACATGGTCATGTCTGACAGAGTGGGTTGCTATAAAAATAGAAATCAGGTTCATGTGAGAGTAAAAGAAACATGTCAGCTGCAGAAATGTCACTATAAATTGTCTTTCTTTGTCCTCTTGCATGTTTTATGAGAAACAGATATTAGAATCAAAGTGACTCCAGTTCCAAGTATTTGGAAAATCATGCTCACTAATAAATCAAATAAAGCTGCAGTGAGTGTGTGTAATTGTGTTGCTTAGTAGGTCCGAGATCCAGCAATTGTTGCATAAACTGTACCTTTAAATTGGTGTCACAGTTCTTTTTGTCAGTGTGTATGAAAAAAATATTATCATGCTAGTTAACCTCATCAAGCCCTTCATCAGGGACATTTTGACTATACACCTGTTCATGCAATTTTCCAATAAGCCAATCAGATGGCAGCAGTGCATGTCTGTCTGCACTGTTGGATTTCGGACAGTGGGTTTGAGTATTTCGGAAACTGCTGATGTGAAAATCAAATGTTGATGAAAACAAAAGAGTCTCAAGAGTTTTTACTCAGCGTGATGTTAAGGAGATAAAACACATCAAGCGAGGAGCAGCTCTGCAGGCACAAACAACTTATTGATAAGAGAGGTCTGAGGGGAAGGATTGGACTGGTTGGAGCTGACAGAAAGGTTGCCGTGACTAAGACAACCAGTCTTCACAACTGAGCAGAGTCAACAGCACATTGAACCATGAGACAGATTGGCTGCCACAGCAGAAATCCACGTCAGGTTCAACTCGTGTCACCAAGAACAGAAACATGAGGCTGCAGTGGACTTAGACTCAGAAACACTGGATATGTAAAGACTGGAAAAACATAGTCTGGTCTGAAATGAATTTTTGAGAGGTAGCTAAAAAAGTCTAAATCTATACATGTCACCAAGTGTAGATGGTTCTAAACAAACAATCCTCACATCAACTACGTTTGTTGCTGAGGATGCAGGATCAACACCAGTCCATGAAAAATACCAACTAAACCTATGGGCAAACAAAAGTAGCAATAAAACCAACCAAGAGGAGCTCAGAGTAAATATTCTGACTGGTGGGAGGAAGTTGTTAAAGGTCTTAACTAATAACATTAACAATGTATGAGTGAGATTTATAAGTGTCGGGAACTGGGTGTCTCAATAGAGACATGAATTACTGACAGCTCCAATAAGCCACAATGACACAATACAAATGGTGAAACAGCATTTAGCTGTTATGCTGCACACAACTGGAACAAACTACCAGCAGAACTGAAATCAGCCCCAACTGTGAAACATTTCTCTTTTCATGTGCTTATAGCTGAGCGCTTTTTAATAACTTTAAACTTGATCTATTTTCTTTTCTTTTACTTTTTTTATTCTTTTTTGCTCCTGTTTTTAACTCTGTGTTTTTATGCTGTTTTATGCTGTTCTGTCTTTATGTAAAGCACATTGAGTTGCCTTGGTATGCGCTATATAAATAAAGATGCCTTGCCTTACAAATACCTTCACATTACAATTAAATGTTCAACCATCATTTATTTTAGTGTTTAAACCTAAGTCTTTCCTACTGTGATATGTAATATCTAACAAATAAGACCAAATATCAGCAAAAACACCAAACAGATTATCTAGATCACTGAGAACTGAGTCTAATTGTTCATAATAATTATGTTGATTAAAAAAACAAATCATCATATAAAGGCAATTTTGGAGGCCCGCACTCACTAGTGGTCATGCAGGCGACAGTACTTAGAGACCAAATACTGTACCACTCAAAGACAAAAATATTTTGACAGGTTGATTGTGCAACGGTGCCTGTCCACATTTGTAGGAGAAGTAGAGCTAGTTCTTGAACCAACACTTTCAGCAACACTCTTTAGTTTCTAAGAGACAGGTTTCCGTACAGTAACACACAGTACACAGTGTCACCTTCAACCAGTGCTGGTCAGACTATCTATCCTGCGTCAGTGTAGGGGGAAGCCGGTACCTGCGGGAGGTGAGTCCCAGCCACCACGAGGCCGTTGGGGGTTCTCTCCAGGATCTGCCACACGCGATCATAAAATCCCAGAGGGGTTCTGTTCAGAGAGCCATCGATCTGACGCCGGTTCAGCCAAGACCTGAGGCACAACCAGGGTGAAAGCAATTCTTAGAAACAGGGGCAATACAATGTTGATAGCCAGTGTGCCACAGGAAATTGTGAATTAGATTAGATGAGATAAGATAGAACTTTAATAATTCCTGTGAGGAAATTGGGTTTTGGCAGCAGCAGATAATAAGATATGGATGTAGACAACACAGCGCAAAAGATAAAACAATTAAAAATAAAAAGATTATGCATCAAGTAAAAGTATTAAGATAAAGCCATGGTGCCTTCAAAGACAGGTTTGTGAGATGAAAGGGATGAGAGAGCACGGATTAATAGTCTTGGTAACTGAGTAATAGTGTGTTTGAAGAATACCTGCCAGTGTGCTGAGGCTGCAGGACGTCCAGCAGGAGCTGCTTGATGTCGCCAGGAGAGATTTGGTAGATGTCCTGGGGGGGCATGTCTCCTGCTCGGATTTTCAGCTCATGTTTCATGGCCTGGACGATCCATCTGGAGGTTTTTTTTTTTAATTATGCACAAAGATACACACTTGCTTTGATTTCCATTTACCTGTGATTTTAAGGTGATCACACAGATCACAAGGATACTGTCACCAGCATTCCTCCACAGTGTTATTATTATTCAGGGAGCATCTGACTACAATAAAGCCAAGAACAGAAGGCGCAGATGTGGCTGATGAAGCTAATTTTCTTGATTTAGAAATGAGTAGTTCATAGTTTACACTGTAAATAAGCTCAAAACATTCCTTCCAACATGGTGTTTTGATTTCCCTGACAGTGTTCTCAGACTCATGTCAAAAGAGATCCAATCAAATTCTGAAAAGTCTCAGTCGTGCAGCTGCACTGCGCATTTAGAGTGAGAACTGCAGCAATCATTGGTATAGACAGATATTTGACAGCTACAAGTTCTCACTGTTTAGGTTGGGTAAGAGAAGAAAATAGGCTGAGAGAAAACTGCAGTCAGGGCTGATGCTCATATGGAGGTTGCATGTGCAGGTAAATGTCTTGAACACCAGTGAAGAGGAACTTTAGCAATGCGCGTATGTGCTTGTCACCACTGCAGCAAGACTTTGTCCTACCCGACTCTGATCTTGATCATGCCGCTGAACAGCTCTGGGTTGTTGGAGATTATCCACCCGATGTGGATGACCAGCTCCTGCTGAAGAACAGCCTCCCGCTCTCCACCCTGAGGGGCGCACTTGCGGTAAATGATTCCCTGAATCACCCCAGGAGACAGCGGGTTGGAGATCACCTCCTCTTCTTGCCCGAACAGACCGATGGTCACCTGTCAGACACAGGCGCGCACACATGCACACACCAGAAAGTCATCAGCAGCACATCACACTTGTTCTATCTGTGCAGTGCAGGTGCACAGACACGTGTACATGTGCAGACTCGCATGTGTACACGGTACTTCCTGCGAGGTGCAATCTCTACAAGTATCTTTGTTCCAAAACTCTGAAATTGGCCTCCTCTCCCAGAGTCACATAAAAGTGAGTGGGAAAAAATGACTGATTCTGAGATTACTCTTTTGTATTTTCCCCCTCTGAAAGCCATCTCATGAAAATTACACCTCAGCAATCTTACTGATGAGAGGACACACTTTTATCTCTGCCTTCAGCTGATGAAATCCAGCATCAAACCTGAATCAGAATTGACTTAAATGGGGTGGTGCCTCTTATTCCTTCCAACCGAGCTGTTATTGTAGCAGGGGGAGACAGCCGTCTCAAATTTTAAATCAGCTTTTCCAATCATGTTGAGGGGAACATTCCCTCCGGTAGGCAATCTATATGCAGATTCACACCTTGAGCTACTTTGGCATAATGAAATGCCTAAAACTGTTCAGAAGGGTAAAAATGAGGCGAGATAACTGACACTCTTGAGAGGAGGCTAATCTCTGAATAACACTTGACAGGAAATGATGCGCTGAAACTCATCCAGTGATAAGTTGGATGAGGGACTGGCATCAGACAAAAGTCCCAGGTCACAATACATCAATGGGCTTGTGGAGTGTGTCTAGACACGTGGACACGGCGCATAAAGGGACTCTAGTGGTCATGCAGGTCACGCTCGCAGTAGCCTCACTACAACTACAGCTGAGGTACACACACAATGGAGGTAAGCTCTGATGAGAGGGACAAGCATGCAGCTCAACATAGGATGACAGCACGAGGAGCTAATAATCACACATTTCTTATTTCATTTTTCTAATCAGTGAACATTAAAATAATTTCCTGACATGTCGTTTTTCATAAACATAACCTAGCAATCCTCTTAAAGAAGGGCTAGGTTCTACCCAGGCCCTGCTGACTGTGGGTCCACTTACCTGCTTGCCATGCACTAAAACACTAGTAATACTGGGGGCAAGGCTGTCCACTAGCTTAGTTAAGAGACTGGCGGCAAGACGGACAACGGACCTAGTGGGCGAAAAGACACAAGAACATTCTTGACATTGTCACAGATTACAACTAACAATTTTCTTTAATTTGTAAAGGCTGTGGAGGCAATTCCTCCAATTTACTGCAGCCTGTGTTGTAAGCTACTCACTGTATGAGTCAACATTGTACGAAATTTACTCTCAATTTAAGATGATTGCCAAATTTCAAATACTTGATTTAACATTTTTTTTTAAACTTTAAAAATCATTAACATGATAAAAAGGCAATTTGTTTTTCAGAGGAAACAGCTAGATAAGCTAGTTGCTTCCCTTATCTCACTTTAGCAATTCAATTAACACAGTATCCAAACATCAGAGTGAAAGTGAAAACAAAACCCAATGAATTCCTTTTGAAAATCAAACATCAATTTTATATTAAATATTTTTCTTAATTATCCATTCATTAATTTCTTGTAGTAATCTGAACCCTGAAATTAAAAGATGCTGGCTTTAACCAAAACATTTTAATGTTCACTAATTTCAGAATTTGTTATATTCTACAAGAGTCACTGCAGCCTTCAAGCTACCTCCTCTCGTCTGCAGGGATCCTATGAGGAAAAAGCAGCGCACATTAACTATGGTTATCTTCACATGAGAGCTCACAGCCGGGGTTGCTATATAGACACACACACACACACACACAGTCAGAGAAGCAGTGAAGGAATGAAGTAATTCAGTTATTTCACTAATGGGGGTCATGAATATCATCATCTGAAGTACAGACTCCATTATTATATGCTGAAGACAACTCTTGTTGTGTATATGTGTGTGAGAGAGAGAGTGTGTATGCATGTGGCGTTATTCAGTGCTTAAACCTGTGAAATACAAAGGCACATCCTGAGCACAATGAGCAAAAAGACAACAAAGCTTTAATGTTTAGAAGGCATGATGTGGTGTCAATCCACCGATGCTTTGTTGGGGAACCTATTTCAAGCTTCACTTCCTGGCTCATGTTAGGTAAATGAGAAAGTAAATTGAACTGCGTATTGACGCTCTTTCGCACCAAGTTGAAAATTAGCCTCCAGGATTTTTTTTCTTCTCCTCCTCTACTACCATATAATCAAATTTCTCTGTACAAAAAACCCTTTGAATTAATAACAGCGTACAATAAAAGTTGTCATGTCAGTCAAGTTGACACAAATCACACATGGCGCAGAAAACACTGACCACTACAGAGGGAAAACAAAACGCTCACATGAAACATTGGAATAACCACTGACACCATTAGATCAATTATATGTGAGTGGGGCCGGCAGTATACCACAAATAAAAACTGTAATTTGGCAACTTTGCAATCGAAGTGGAGGACCCCAGCTTGCCAAACATTTCATTTAACATTATTTGCATATAAGATCCTACTCAAAGTATTTTTTAAATTAAAATCACAGCTTCATTCATGCCCTTGCTGCATATTCAAACTGAAGTAATCCATATAAACTAGAAAACCTGCTTTGAGCCCTTTGTGTCTACTGTTTTCATATCTACTGCCACAAAGTTAAACTTTGTTTAATACTTTCTATTTACTTTTGTGATAATGCATTTGTGAGATGTTCTGCTTCCACAACAGCTACCAACTCTGCCATCTGAGCACAGACAAGACAGGAATGGAATAACAGTGAGTTGTTTACAGCATCAAATGTACGAGCCAAATATTATTTCATTTGAAGTATACAGCCGGCCTCAGAGCAGTGAGGGATGCTGCAGAGGAACAAAACAGAAGAGGAGAGGGTCCAGCGTCTGCAATGGTTAATAGAGAGAAAGCAAACACTGATGACAAGCTCCAGTACACATTGGTGTCGAGGCGACTACTAGCTTGGCCTAGTTGGCTATCATTTTAGCAAGATGCTAAGGTACTAGCCTTCTACTGCAATACACTACCTCACCCAGGGTGTCTACTGGTCAGTTAATTATCACAAGGAGAAGTTAAATCTAAGTTTTCTTCTTTTCTTTTGAGCCTGGTTCATTTAAACCAAATAATTAAACTACTTTTGAAATAGCTAGGCACAAAATCAATCCTTTGGAAGTTTGATGGATTATTTCATCTGACTTTTGTTTCTGTTGACACCCTGGTTATGAGGGAACTAGCAGCTGAACCCCACACAGCTCTCAAGGTAGCTAGCTAGCCAGCTAACTGGAGGAAAACATGCAGCGTCTTCAGTCCATCTCTGCCTGGACATTACCTGTTTCCCATGCACCAGAATTGTGGTGATGTGAGGAGCTATAGAGCTGGCAAACTTCTTGGTAATTGTAGCACTTTGGCGCACTGCCAGCCTGCAATGCGGTCAGATTGAATAACAGCCATTTGAAAGATAGTGTTATGTGAGGATGAAAGATGGGGAAAGAACAGTTATTGAAAAAACTTATTAGGTTTAAGGGACCCCAACAAAAATCTCAAACAGAATTCTAACATCTCATGAAGTTTTCTAATATGAACTCCAAACACCATACTAAACCATTAATTGATAACTAATGACTGACAAGATCATTGGTCAACAAAATATAGATGTGGGTACGTCCAATTATCCTCTATATCTGTACACACACACACACGCACACATTGATGAATGAAGTAAATGTGTGCATTATAAGTGTTTGTGTGAGAGGGTATCAGACCAAAGCTTCCTGCTGCCTGCTCTTCTGTAGATCCTCTCCAGTTCTTCCATCATGGTCTCTGGAATCACAAATAGATTTTTCTGTGTTGAGGCGTTAGAAAACACCACAAAGACATACAGTACACAGTCGTGTCCAAATGTAAACCTTGACTGCAAACATAATGGTCAATAGCCTACGCATTCAATCTGCATTGATTAAAAAGAACTAAGTGAATGCAGCAAAACATTAGGTGGAGATACTGCGAGATGTTAATATTGATTTTAGTGGACCTGCTAAGTAGTGATGCATCTGATATGACAAGATTTCCCTTGCAGTTGTATCTCTTGGTCAGTTTCAACACACTGCTTACCATCTTTGGCAAGGAAGTCTGGTCCTTCTCTCCGAAGGAGGATTACTGCAAGCTGAGCCTGACTGGCCAAACAGTTGGAGTCCTGGACAACAACACACATACAGACACAGGCAAAGATGAGCTTAGTCGTGCATACAGCAGTTATGCATAATGGTAAATAGGTTTTTACAGCATTGCCTCAGTTAAATTTGACAGCAGTCTTGATGTATGTGAAATGAAAAGAAAGGATTTTAATGCTGTCAGGGGAAGTCTGGGCTAAATGGTTTGGTTATGATACTTTTAAATGTGAATGCATTTTAGCAATCTGTGACTTCAGAACACTTCACTACAAAACTTACATGACAAAAATACACGGTGAAGAGAGTGTGAGAAAGTGTATTTGCAAATCGGATGGCAACCTAAAAAAAGATTCTAATCTGTTTTACTGCATTACTATGGAGAATTGACTAGTAGAGTTCAGCTCTTTATGTTGCAACAAAATAAAGTTATGTATTTAACTTTGTTTTGGTTTTGCTCCTCTACTTAACTTGTGTTTTCTAATTAGTTGAAAAATGAATTTAAAACTAATTTTGACAGCAGCTATTAATCTCTATATGTGTTTGTGGCCCCTTCAACTCACATGGAACTTCTGGATGATCTCTTGGGTGGGCTTGTTCAGCCACTCCTCCACACTGATCTCCGGCTGCTGCTCCAGGTCTGAGGCGTTGGGCGTACTCGTCTGTCTCTTCACCTTGGAGTGTTTGGGCAACTCCAGCTCCTCAAAGCTCTTAAACTCTGAGATCCTAACATACACATACATTTTACTGCTTGTTTTTCCCATTTGCAACAATGCACATTTGAGGTGAAAAACTGAATAATGGCAACAATGTTCCTTTAACCTTTTGGCATTTCATGCTAAACTGATCTATCGATCCTGAAAAACTGTCAAAGCAAATGTCCATGTCAGTTGCACTGAAGTTTAGCAATTATGACAGGAGTCAATGTGCTGACCTCTGACAAATCAAACTAAAAGACTAGAAAAAGTTCTTACTCTGCCTCATTAACACGCAGGAAGTCCAACTGCTCCACCACTGCTCCAGATATCAGGGTCTAAAAGAGGTTGATGAGAAAAACAAATGTTTAATGATTTATTCTGTCAATAAGGCTGCAACATGCAGAGGCAACAGTGAGAAAACAGTGAAAAATTACAATTCTAAGACAGTGCTGTATAAAACACTAAGAGGTTTGTCGCACGATTCAGTCGACAAAACAACAGTTTGAATAATGCAGTTCATAACAAATAACTCGCACAGTAGTAAAGTGTGAACTCGGTTCAATGTTTCAAATGTTACAAATGTTTACGGCTGTGGTAACAAGTGAGTGTGTCACTCAGTTATGCGATGATAAAAGTTTGCATATTTAAAAGCACAGCTGTGTGGGAGTAAAGAGCCCAGATCAACAGGACTTGCTGCTGTGGTCTAAATGTGATATTAGCCATTCCAACTGAAGTCAAAACAAAAATAAGAGGTATATAGGAGAGCAGCAATCCTGCTCCACATAACAATGAGATGATGAAGAGGGGGATTGTTTCAAAGCTGTAGGAGTTGGTTGTGAAGTGAATAACAAACACGCGAACGGAAGGAGGAAGTTTAAAGCAAAAAAAAAAAAGAAATGGGGGGGGGGGGGGGGGGGCATAGATATGAAGAAGTCTCTGCTGAACACCGCAAACACTCTGGCAGAGAAGCCTGGAAAATCTGTCATGAGTTTGACAAAGCAGTTGGTTAAGGTTGTGAGAATAATTCTAGTTTTACCTTTCGGTTAATTTTCCTTTTCTTTCCTGATCCTGCTACTTTTCTGTCTTTCACAGCTGGGCAGCTCTCTGCAGCTCTCTGCAGCTCTCTGCACCTGATCACTTCACCTTAATGACTTCATGGCCCTTCCACCAGCTTCAAGAGCATCTGTCCTGATGAAGCTACAATGAAGTAAAGCTGAACAGAATTAAGAGTCAATGCCTTTAGTTTGCAATCCTGTACGTTTACCTTTCCTCCCCGCAGGCATTGCAGGTCCACTAAACCCCATGACTGCTACTCTGCAGCACTGTGGCTTTCACTTTATCTGTTACTCTTAAAATCCTTGTTTAATTCAAGCCTCATGACACAATTAGAGTTCCACTAATTTGCACTGATTCATTAAGCTGTGTTGTGACCAATTCAGATTTCTCAGAAGGTACAGTATGGACTTCTAAACTATTCAGTAATGGTAACTTAAAGTTACATTCAAGTTGTCCCAGTGTAGTTTTTTCTTTTTTCTTTTTAGAAATCACAAAAAGCTTCACCCTGATGATTTTTGTCTCTTTTTTAAAAGCAGTCCAGGCTCCGGCCGGCTCCAAATTTCCAAGGCAAACAAAAATAGACCGCCTTAAAAATAGAATCTGACAGACCAAGGTCAACACAAAGATAAACACTGATGTTGCTATTGAAATGAGGAGGGACTTCAGATTAAGGGCTGAGGGAATTTTTGCTTGTTACCAATTGTTGAGCCAATGTTTATTTCACAGACAGCGGTAATGCCCAATAAAGAGAGCAGATGGCATATTCTCCTCTGACAGGCATCTTTATGGAAACAATCAAAACAGAGGAAGTAACAATGGAATAATTCAGTGATTTGACTGTATAGATCTATTGATGCAACACCATCAGTCTGCTCAGTAAAATGTTTATTGTTCATTAAAGAGGCAGAAAATGGTTTATGATATAATTTATACCTGTCAGGGTGTAATTGTAATGGACAAAATATAGTGACATTACAGTACAGTAAAATGTATATTGAGCAAAATAGTAGTGATTCATCTGCTACAGTGTAGGCAAAATGTCAAATAAAAATTTGTATTCATTAAAGTCAACTATACTGGAGGAAGTATCACATTTATGGATATGTGTGCACACATAACGTTGGTGCTTAAGTATACATGTGTCCTTGAGACATTTTTTCCTGCAGTTTTACACCTTGCTAAAATGCTTGTGATCTTACATAAAACCAGGAAGACTCAAGTATGTTGTGACAACACTGGTGTTGAGCGCTTCACACCTTTTTGTCCATACAAAGAAAATGGGTCACATGGGACATGAACGTTCAACGTTGTGTAGCATTTTTTGTTGTGTTTAATATTTTGAACCGTTTTTTGAACAGTGACAGTTTGGCTTCTGAACAAGCCCTTGTTTTGTATAAGAATTTAAATTTAAATTGTGTTTATTTATTAGTGAAAATCGAATTGATTTAGCTTTTTTGCTGTTGTTACAGAAATCACACTTGAGTCATTTTGTAACAACACACCAGTCACTCATTGGCAACATGTTGAACGAACCATCGAGAACATTTCTATAAATATGCATTCTTGATATAGTGTGATTTACAGAATAAAAGACTAATTGCATTATTATAGAAAATATTTTTCAGATTCACCAACCTGAAGTCTGTCAACGTGAACTTTGACTCCTCCAATGTTGCCCTTCTTGAAAGATGCCAGCATGTCTAAGACTGGGTTGAAGCGACTCCCCCTGGTGGCACAGAAATTAAAATGTTTCGTATAAAGGTTTTTTCTTTTAGTTTGATCATTTCTCTGAACTATTATCTTCCACACATTGTATCAGTGTTAACAGCACAGGTATGAAATCATTACAGCTAAAACTTATAAATCGGCCCACTTCAACCAAACCCTCACTGCTTTATTCGGCCTGTTGCTGCCATCCATACAGGTCACCATCCCGATCAATAGCAAACTAATGACTATTGAGTCGTCTCTGTGAGAACCCACTGGCTCATTCCAGATACTGCAGTGTGGCTGTTTAAGAATTTGTAGCACATTTAACATATGGCTCCTTGGATAATGGTCAATATTGCTGTAATCAGCCCACCAGCCAAGCTGTAGTGATACAAATGAGAAACATTATCGCCCAATCAACAAGCACATGCAGTAGCACCCTCCTGCTATAAAGATAAATAGGACATGTAGAAGGAAAGACAGGTACAGAGGGAGAGAGAAAAATATTGCATTAAAAAAATGAACCAAATTGCAGTGTGACTGTCGAGACATTTTGTTGTGTGCTTAAGACGGACCGAAAAAGATAAAGGGTGATGTATGGAGAGATAGGAGAGGGGAGAGTGCTGTGAGGAAACTATCAGCGGATAAGAAAGACAGAAAAAAGATTAAAAAAGCTATTATGGAGTGTATATATTACTTGATGTTATCCTCACGGATGAGAACCAGGAAGAGAGGACGTCCCCGCATCTTCCAGCACTGTTTGATGAACTGCAGGGCGTTCTGTAGACAGATACACACACACACACACACACACACACCATTTCATCATGGGCATGGACATACTGTAGGTTCAAAGATTTCACTGTCCACTGTTTCACCACTGAGTCAACCAAACTCACTCATTTATTCACCTTGCAAACAGATTTTTAATTTGTTTTGGATCAACATTCATAAAACTGTCAAAATAAATAACTGATTGGTTTTGTGGAAAGATTCAAAATACACAGCTTCACTAATATTTGAATCTATTTCTGAAATATTTTATTTCTGTTTAACAATATTAGACTTTATACTTAGTGTCTGAATGAAAGGTGGCCAGGGCCCTGTACAGTTATAGCATTGGCTTATTTATTATAACTTACATACAGTATATAATTCTGTTCAAACATGACTTTGAAATATGTTACAATATATAGTACACATGTTTTGGGAATTTCTGCCCCTGCGTGTATACATATGTCCTCTCTCCCTTGACCTGACTCTGAGGACAAACAGAGAAAGAAAGAGGGGCTGACACACAGCATGAACTGCTCTGGGGATGTCGCTGTAGTGTGCACAGGTGATCTCGGCCCTACGGCAACCCTGAAGCTGGAGATTAGTGTCTGCAAAGAGATGCTTTCATAACTGTTTAGAGAAAAACTGTCAATAACTGGCTGGAAGCTGATCCGCTATTGTATGGTATCAGTCATGGTTTGACATTTTGGAAAATACTTTAGTTTTTTTTTTTTTTTTTTGCCTGTCGTTGCAGAGGACAATAATGTCTGTTCTTTTTTTACATTATGATTTCGGTGCAGATCTAACAACCAGTAGTGAGTTTTAGAGATGCTTCTGGGCAGTAAGCTGTTTCCCCATCCCTGCACAGTCTGTTTTATAGGTCAGGCTAGGCTAACTGTTTTCTGACACAAGTACTTATGAGAGTGGAATCAGTGTTTTTTCATCTAATCTCATCAAGAGAGCATATTAGTACATTTCCCCAAATGTCACACTATCCCTATTATTAAAGCTGCAAGAAAAATAATTCAAATGAGAGAGGACTAAGCTGTGGTTTGATCATGTTTGCCTGCCAACACAATCATCAGCATATTGTTCAACCAATCAAGTAAAGTGCAGAAGATGGGTTGTTTGGAAAAAACATACAATCAAACAAAAGCAGCATTTTCACAAACGCCTATGAGGACTTCCTCTGTGGAGCTGTGGCTCAGCTGAAAGTGTGACCCTGACTTACCTTAATGTCATCAATCAGCAGCATTACATCCTGGGACAAGTAAAAGTCACTTAGATCAAACACTATTGGGTAGCACACCACTGTCTTGCCCAGGATACGATAAATCTGGAGGGACACACAAGCACACACACCATTGCATTAGAAGACGGATGGCTCACAAGTAGCCACGTATACATTATTGTGGGCAGCGTAGAAAACAAGCCATCAATCCTAAGATAGAAGGGACACACCACAGCTACACAATACAACCACTCCTGATAACACACAGTGCATACACACAACTGGTTCAGCTAGCGCCTCCACACATACAGATTGTGACTGGAGTCCATACACATGTGCAATCACACACCCGTACAGACACACTGATGATGATAATGTCCTCTGGCAGTCTGCCATCTTCCCCATAAATGTTCCATTATAATATTGTCTTAGCAATGCGTTGGGAGCCATGATTCATTTGTTTGGCGATGTCTTTGTTTGAGAAAGCTGCTATCGCTCAACTTATTTGGTCGTGCTGTGACCTTCATTTGGGGGAAACTACAAAAAAAAAAAAAAACAAGGAAGATATATTAGCATGCACACACTGACTACACAGACATACACTCCCAAGACCACATACAGGCAGCAGCTTAGCATATGATAATGCAGCTCGTCCTCAGAAACACCTAAATCTCTTCAGCATTCACTGATGCGTACTTTATGTGTGAAAAAGAGAAACTATTTTTTGTTCTGGCTCTGTGTTGAGTTTCTGAGCCGCAGTTGACTCCTCTGAGCGCCGGGAAAAAATATGCAGATCAATTACGTGGGAGTTGTGTTAGTGGTGGTCACCCATGACCTGAGCAGCAGGGCAACATGGTGTATGAACTCACTTACACTATGTGTGTACATGTAAGTATGCACATGTGTGTATGTGTATATGTGTTTGTGTGTGTGTAAGGGTGAAATCATTTACCTTGCAGGTCCCGATGCAGCCCACTGGTCTCTCTGGACGCCCACTCACGCCCAACTTCTTATTGATGCCAAGGAAGCGGTATGCCTACAGTAAGACACACGCACACACACATTTACATTATGTTAACATATAGATAGAAGCAACTATTGTGTCAGTCAACATACATTACAGTAACATTCACATTGCAGATGTAACTGCTGGCCTTTCTGATATGAAGGAAAACTAAAATGCTTATCTGGACAATTCCCTGCGATCACATCAGCATCGCTTTGAGATTAAAAAATATCAAATTTGATTTAAAATGTCATGCAGCTTATCATAATAAAAGTGTGAGTCCCTCATTCGTCTGTCCCACTGAGATATTTCTGTCGTTCAGCCTTCATAAGCTGAAGAGACCGCCATGTGCCAGCCTCACCTCATGGTATTAACTCTATGTAATGTTATGAAATGTGGTGGTAATGAAAGGTCCCTACGCTGCCATAAGTAGCACGCTTAGTGGACCCAAGTACACCCATGGGCACTGGAGCTGATAACAGTGATACACTGAGATGGAGAGGACCAT
Source organism: Trachurus trachurus (assembly GCF_905171665.1). NCBI lineage: Eukaryota > Metazoa > Chordata > Actinopteri > Carangiformes > Carangidae > Trachurus > Trachurus trachurus. The sequence goes on along the minus strand of NC_139893.1, from coordinate 23,431,010 downwards.
ACAAGGAAACACTGAGACCTGGTTGAGTCCTGATACTTTCCATGAATCCCTTTGTAAAAGTAAATAAATTCAGAGCAATGTTCAAACAATGGATGTTCAGTTTTACACAGATGTCAACAAAAGATGGATCTTTTTCAGCTCATAAGCAGACTGCCACATGGAGAAAAGCCTGTATAGTGGCACATATTGATTATAAACATGCATAGAGGAGAAAATAAAAGCTGGAAAAGCAACAAAGACATGAGAGAAACATGCAAAAGAAGTGCTTTAATTTATGCCAACATGCAAGTTAACAAACTTGAGTGAAGTACAATGCTGCGATAAGTCACTGGATGCCTCTTTAACATGTTAAAATATCTACCAGCAGGGATATTCTTTTGCTGAAACTATGGTACATGATCTTATTTTTGGAGAAACATTAATTTGAAACTGTGAAATTACTTAATGAATCATCTAAAAGATATTTTAAATGTGATATTAAATTGATGTTTTTGAGAACACTGAACACTTTCCACTTATTTTTAGCAGTAGGTGGGTTCAACTTGGTTGACATACAATCTTTTTACACACTGTTATTTCATCCTTTGTAGATTAATTAAGTTAGTCATGTCTGTTCTGAGCCAGATCCCACAATCTGAAAGTGAAAACATGGAGTCAAGTCAAATATAAAGAGAATTTATGAGCTAAAAACCATTAACATCAGCAGTGTAGGATGTCCAGCACAAAAAGGTCGGGAGAGATCTTGACATTAACGCTCATCTCCAACAGGGTTTTGGCTGAATACAATGAGCTCAGGATAGCTGGGGTTAAGTTTCACACCTAATTGGTGGAATGAAATCCTGTGGTATCTGTCAGAAAAAGTATGACCCATACACCACAGGGTCTATTTAGTTTTCTAGAGATGGTTCGGCTCAAACTTTAAAAACAGAAGCTCCCATTAACAGCACCATTATACACCAAAGTATTTTGCATTATTTGAGACAGTTGCAAGATAGTGTAATAATATACTGTATATCTGGGCTGACTTAGTGTGTGAAGCAGATCAATAGAAATCCTTTTCACATGTGCTGCAATAATTACTTAAAGTGCTTCCTGGTACATCAAAACATAACAGAGAAAAAAGGTCATGGCCTTCTTGCCCAGCCTTCTCTGAAATGCATTCATATAGCAGCAAGAAGGATACAGAGGCTCAGTTGCATTTCTTTCAGTTCTTCAGATAAAAGCTTCTTACTGCTGCGTTGCCTGCTGACAAAACACACTGATTCAAAGATAAAAAGAGATAGAAGATGGACATTGATTTCTCTGCTCTGCTTGTTTCGAGCGCAGTGGTGCGACACACTCGCCACAAGTTATCATTTATGTGTGTTTTGTGCATTACTCTTGTGTTTTCTGATGTCCCTGGCTGAATGTGGGTACTTGTTCCCTCCCAATCTGTCTTATCATGAAACAGCATCAGTTCACCCACACACTCAAGTGGCACAGCAGGAAATCTGCCCATCAAGTTCTCCGTGCCGCAGTCTACCATCTCAAACTGCAATACATGGTGTCAGCCAAAAGGTGGTGCTCTACTACTCCTATGCACATGCTGAAAGCTGCGAAAAGCTTGTACTGACCACAGCAGGGAAGGCTAAGGTTGGACCAATTAAATAAATTACAAAAAAAAGAGGGAGAGGTAGGCCTACTGTCTTTATGTTTAAAAAAAGAATGTAAATGTTAATTGAGGATTAAGCGGCACTGCAAATTACAGCCATAAAAGACAAGGAGGAGACCTGGAGGAGAAACGCATGGGAGGAACCTCTGCACCCAACACTTCCTGTGTGCAGAATACCAATGAAGAACGACAACACACAGGCAGCCTATCAAAGCATCCTTTCATTCCCTCACATTTCTACCGACCGCAGCACAAACAGCGAGTCTAGCAGGCAGGAGAGATAATAAAAAGCCATATTCAAAAGCTGTATTTTACACTTCTGCAGTGGCCACAAGGTGTGACAAAGTGCAAAACTTTTAATTCACCATGGAGACGTTCCTCAGGTGGATTTGAGCTCAAACATGAGTTCTACGCATTCTGGATTGGTGTCAAAATGGTGTTAATGTAAGTGTTGGATGTCACAGAATGAATGTAAAAGATTTACCTTGACAGCTGATACTGCCATCCAGACAGACTTACAGTAAGTAAAAAGCTCAAATGACACTGTACATACCTTTTGAATCTGGGATTAAACCTCCTGCTCCTGTGGCAGTTTTTTTCCCACTGGTTTCCCCCTGAAGTTTTTCTTAATTGTCCTACATCTTACATATTTCTTATGTGTAATTTAAAGTGTCATTTTTCCTCATGAAGATAAAGTACATGTATGGTCAGAAGGATATTTCATATGAGTTCTACGCATTTTATCAAATCAAGTGGGATTTTCCACATTTTTCTGTATAATATTATCTTGGATAACATTTGCTTGTTGTTCTACAATGGAGAAAAGGGATTTTCTACAACAGCTGCACTCAACATTTCTATGGGATTACTTTCTCTTTTTATGTTTTGTAAAAACAAGTGTTTGAGTTGAATTTAAAACTGTAGTTGGCACATGCTGCCTCAAGCAATGTCTCATGTATTTCCATAATCTCTGCTACAAAGGTCTTGAGCAAAAAGTTATCATGACCAACAGTCATTAGTGGCAAAAATATGACAATTAAACAGTTACAAATATTGGAATTTTTCTTGAAAGTCTTTTAAGATATCGTTTGGATGATTTGAAATGTTACTTGCAACATGTGAAGAAACTGAGAACACCAACAAAGAAAATGTCATCCTCAGTGACACCCACATTGACAATCTGGAATAAAACAGGGAAAGAAACAGCTAAAAGGGAGGTTATTTTGGGGGAAAGCAGTTATTTGCAAGGGGACAAGCTTTAGGGTGCGCGGGTGGGAGTAACACATTGTGAAATGTAATTGCCACTCTCCCATCGTCAGGCAGCTGTTGTCAACACAATCAAACGGCTGCGAGGGACGAGGTGAGGTGAGCATACGCAGCCTGCTGCACTGGAAATGATGGTGGCTCCAAGATAAACAGATTCTGTCAAGGAAGAAAAACTGACTGGGCTTTGGATTTAATATTCAGCACACTGCACTGCTCTGACTCACAATTGTATATCCATGTAAGAGGAAGAGCACCAGAAAAAAAGGCAGAGAAGGAGTCAGGAGGAAAAGGTAACAGATATGACAGTTCAAAGGCGGATGATAGCCCTGCAGGGGAGAAATCTTTGGTGTAATAAACATAATGGTGGTGGGGCAGGATGTAGGCCTACCTAAAGGGTAGAATAGGGTTAGAGAAGCTGCTGTGGTGGATAGGATATAGCAAGAGAAGGTCTGAAGGTAAAGAGGCCTGGATAAGAGAGGAAAACCCACTGAAATAACATGACAGGAGAAATTGTTTGTTTAAAGAGCATGGTGTGGAAAATAAGTCACACACCAGACATGACAGAAGAGGAATAGAGGCTCGAGAGAAGACCAGAGTGTGAGTGATGGATGTGACAGGAGACACAGAGGACAAGCAAATGGTAGACTTCAACCAGCTCACATGCAGATGAGGGACAGTATCGAGAGAAGACACTGGGGTTTGAGTGACAGACTCAATGGGAGTGAAACTGACATTGGATGTGGGGAAGTGGTTGTTGTCAGATATGGCAGCACCAGTGGTGTAATCTATGACGGATGAAAGAGGCCGAATGGACAGCTGTTGCTGAACTTGTTACCTGAGAGCAATCCCAGGTGTGCTGCCGACACTGATCCTGTATTATTTACATTTCATATATTCCTCATTGTGTGTCACATAGTGTTGGCCTTCAATAAATGGCTCCATTCTGAATCCAGTACCAGGTTCATTTATCTGCTGTTCTACCACATCTCAAAGGTTTTCTACTGGACTTTTCCTTAACATAAAGGACATAAAGAAATTCCAAGATGGGGCGTAAAAAGTAGTTGACTGTAGTGAACTGAGGCCATAAAGTGATGCAAATGTACAGTGACAGCACTCAGGTTTGGTATCAATATAATGGTGCCAAGTATGCCAAGAAAACTTTCCTCACACCATTATAACAACTGCAGCACTCCAGACTGTTGACACAAGGCAGGTTGGGTCCATGGATTCATGTTGTTGATACTAAATTTTGACCCTACCCTGTCTGTCACAGTAGAAATCAAGATTCAACAGACTAGACTATGTATTTCAATTGTGTATTTTGATAAGCTGCCTCAGGTTCCTGTTCATGGCTGACAGAAAGATGGACCGGATGTGAGCTTGTTTTATTTTTGATCCACCTCAAGGTTGAATATGTTGTGAGTTTGGATATGTTTTCCTGCTCAGCTGTAAAGACTGGTTAGCTGAGTCACTGTGTAGCCTTTCTGTCAGCTCCAACCAGCCTGGTCGCTCTGACCTTCCTCATCAACCAGGCGTTTCTGTCTGTGGAGCTGTTGCTCACTGGGTGTTTCTTGTTTTTGGCTCTATTATCAGTGAAAATCCCAGGAGATCAACACTTTCAGAAGTACAACCAGCCTTCAGACCGGTCTCTTTTTTCCTTATCCTGACGTTTAAATATAAACTGAAGCTCCAGCCCTGAATCTGCAGGATTTAATGCAGGTTATGCACACCACTGCCATGATTGGCTGATTAGAAAATGAATGAGTAGGTCGGTATAAAAGTGTTCCTAATAAAGGGTTAAATTAATGTACTGACAAACAAAACAAGCACTGCTCTTTTTGTATTCACACAATTTTCCTTTTTACTTTAAGTCTAATGACACTGTATCTGTCCTTAATTAAATCTATTTGTTTCATGTTTGTTAAGATACCCCTGCTCTTGGCCTTAGAGGGTCTAATTTCAAACAAGTTCCTTGTAATTGCCTTTTTATTTGCAGTTATTAAGCTCTTAAAGAGATATCCGGGAGTGTTTGTCTGAGTGAAACTGTCACAGAACAATTGAATTGTTGCACATGACTAAAACATCAGTGTGTCATTTGCATTCACTACTGTTTTATATGAGATGTGGTGAAAAAGTGAATACGATTTTTAAGACCAAATTCTTAAACTTTTTAGTAATACACATGGGATGTCAGTCAGGATTTGCCTGTGACACCCGGGAAGGCCACATTTACAGTTTTCTGTTGCCTTCTGATTTGAAATTCTTGACAACCTTATTCCATATCTTTAGAGATTCTGTTAAAATTGTATTATGTTCATTTTGATCGTCATCATGTTTTCCCTCTAGCTTTGCCTGAGGTTGCAGGTTGCCTAGATTCAACTCAATATGTTTCCATTTTGCTTGATACTCTGGGGAACACACATGACATAAACAATAAATATCATTTGAGCAGCATGGTAATATTGTTTGACATTTGGCAGGGCTCAGAGGGCTTAGACCTCCTTGGCTTTTATCAATCTCAAGTGTTGCAAATTTTACCCTCTGCCTACACCTACACAAACAAGCCTGGATATCTGTTTGTCCCGTGTTGTAAACTGAGAATTAGGGATTGAAGCAGGAGGACAAATCACTATCTGCACAGCCGGTTCATCTCTACCATCTCTATTCTTGAACTGAAGACCAGTTTTTTTTTTTTTTTTTTTATCTCAAACGAGCATAAAAACAATTTCATTGTTGATGGCCTTCTCATTAATCTCATACATTTTGTTTCAATCCTGGATGATAAGCATACCAAGGTATTCTATAGAATTTATCTCCAAATTTGAATTTACTCCGATCCTACAGATGGGTGTGCATCTTAAGCAAAGAACCTTTATTTTTGTGATGTTCAATTCATAACCTAACATCTGTCCAAAATTTTCCCAAATTCATGAAATATTGAGTTTGGGTGTCGAAGTTAGGCGGCAACGTCGTCTGTATGTTCCTAGAGTGATCCCATCCAGTCCATTGTTTTTCCTGATATCGCAAGCTAATGGTTCAGGGAGAGGGAGGGGCAAAGTCAGTAGCTCTGGTGGCGGCATCTATAGAGGTCAAAGCAGTCTGTCAAATCCCCACTGATCTAAATCGCAACAGTTACATCGCTATATAGAGGTCGATACACCTGTATAGAGAAAAGGCCAACTGGCTCTATCAAATGCCTTTTCCACATCAACGTTGACCAACCGGGCTGGACTGTAATGTGTAGAGTTTGTCGACCTTTTATGAATCCTGTCTGGTCTTTGTTAATTAGGTCAGGAAAGAAGCGTTCCAGTCTTTTGGAAATTATGGATGTGAATAATTTATAGTCTACATTCAATATGGAGATCAGCTGGTGAGATTAACATAACTCCTTATTTTTGCCTCCTTTTGAAATCACTGATATCACTGCTTTGTTAAATCAGCGAGGTATTTTACCATTTCTAAGGTTCTGTACCACAATATTGGAAAACCATCACCCTCTGGACATTTATTGTCAGAGAAAACAAAGATTTTTTAATGTTACCTTCATCCACTTTTTCTGTCTTAGAAAAGCTTAGATATTTTGTTAGTCATGACATTTGTTGCTTGAGGTTAAACCTGAACGTATTTGTTAAAGGATTAAAAAAAATGAATAAATGAAAATTTGATGAGCTGCTCAATTTGGATTTGATGAAATGGTATTAAATTCCAACTCTTTTGTTGAGAACAATAATGGACAAAACACCGGGCCTGTATTCACAAAGAGTCTGGGGCTGTATTCCTAAAGATTCTTAGTGCAAAGAGTTGCTCCTAGTGGCCAAATTCTAAGAAAATTCTTAGAATCATGATGTTTTCTTAGAATTTCTCCTAAAAGTTAAGAGTAGATCCTAGTAAAGATAAAAGCCTATTCCTAAAGAATCCTAGCTCTTAAGAGTGCTCCTAAGGTGGGATCTGTTAAGAGTGGGGAAGAGGACTTTTAAGTGGCCTAGGAGTTCCCTAAGCAAAGGACAGAATGGTGGACAGAAGAGGCAGGAGAGATATTCTCCAAACACTGGATGACAGTGAATTAATGAAACGCTACAGATTGTTCCTGTTCCTCTGTCCAGTTGGGTTTCCTTGTTCTTTTCTTCTCCATAGCTGTTCACTGGTTTGTGGTAGATTTCAAAGCCAACCAACACTGCTTCTTATAGGCCGGTCAGCAATCACAGACACTGATTAAAGCTGAGCCATTTTACCCTTGTTAATACCAAATTGAGTTGGAAAGTTGAAAGTGCAAAAATTACCAGCATGGTAATTAATATAAGCAAGTTTCACTATGTGAATACTGTGCAAGTTTTCACACATTTTGTAGGATAATTTTAAAGTATAGCTTACTATTCATTTAAAGCAGAAGTGAGTGATATATTTGTGTTAATATAAGTCTTAAATAGTTATATCTTCCGACAGCAATCACTTACATAGAGTGTTTGGACTGAAACACGGGTCTGTCAGTCCCTCTGCTCTGCTCTGAGCCGAAGAGAAAACATTTATCGTATCCTACAGTTTTTATCCAATGAGGAGAGAGAACGGCATGCAGGGCTGTGTGTGCAGCCAAGGAACGCCGTGAATGTGGTGACGTAGCGACGAGGACTGTTATGGTGCGTTCAAGGAAACTCGTATTTTTCCGACTGTGAAGTGGTACCAGTTCGATCTGGTACGAGTTCACCGGTCGGAAGTTACGAGTGGCCGTTATAGTGACTTTCACCGGTAAAACAGGTCGGAAAAACACGAGTGGGTTGCCTGGAACGCTACAAAGTCGTAAGTTGTGACTTGAAGCTGTAATTTACGATTTCAAAAGCCTGCCTGGAACGCAGCATTAGCGAAAACGACCGGATCACTCACTTCTGCTTTAACAGATATTTTGTTTTATGTGAAATATTTTTTACAATTACACAGTCTTCATAAGATTGGATTCTATGGTTAAATTGATCAATTTGAGGGTCCATCCTTTGCCGATTATCACCAAAATTATATTTTTTATCTATCTTTTTTTAAAGTATATTTTTGGGGCTTTTTGGCCTTTAATTGACAGAACAGTTGAGAGAGAGAGACAGGAAGCAGAAAGAGGGGGAATGACATGCAGGATAGGACTGCTCTACCAACTGAGCTAAACACCGCCCCTTTATCTAACTTTATGGATCAACCAATCACAGCGTTTGAAATGATGACTCATACCTAGCAACGGGGGTCAGCCACACCTCCTCACTAAGATAGGAGTTTCTGTCCACTCCTTGCTCAGAGTTCTCTGAGAGTGTTGTGGAATCACTCCTAAGCTAAGACTCCTTGCTAGGAATTTTTAGGTTAAGTTAGGAGCTCTCCGAGAGAATTCTCAGAATCTTTAGGAATATGGGCCCAGAGTTCTCTCAGAGAACTTAGCCTAGAAATAAAGGTATTCAATTCAATTCAATTCAATTCAAGGAGGGGACAAAAACCTTTAACTTAGTGAGGAGGTGTGGTTGACCCCGTTGCTAGGGATGACTCATTCTTTTTAAAGGTCAGGGGCCGTATTCACAAAGCCTTTTATCTTACCGCTAGGAGTGCTCCTAACTCGCACTAAAAGTTTTTACGTAGGAGTTTTTTCTTAAAAGCTATTCACAAAGCCGCTGAGACCTACTCTTACTAAGGATAAATCACTAAGAGCAAACTAAGAGTGACGCCCTGGTGACGCCCCGTTGCTATGGATTACGTCAATTCTCGTGCACGAATTCGAGGCGCTCAACACGGTGATTGGTTGTTGAGTGCCGGCGGCGCACCCCCGCCCCCTCCCCTCCCTCCTCCTCGCCGCCGCCGCCCGCTCCGCTCCACTTTTTTTTTTTTTTTTTTTTGCCGTCAGGTCCGACGGGGCTTTTTAGATGGCTTCGAGTCCAAACCACTCTCTCTGCTGCCAAGTTGGGCTCTGAACTTTCTGTCTTTCTCTCTGCCATCTGCATCTTTCTGCTACAGTTTTTGTCGCGTCTCACTTTCACTTTCAGCAGTGAGTGACGCTGTGCAACTGCAACTCCTATGAGGGTCAGTGCGCACACTCGCAAAGTGGCCGCTGGTTTTTTTTTCTTCCCACATTTGAATATTAATTTTCACATTCGTTGACAGTCCTAATATTATATCCATCCATCCATCCATCCATCCATTTTCATCCGCTTATCCGGAGTCGGGTCGCGGGGGCAGCAGTCGGAGCAGGGATCCCCAGACTTCCCTCTCCCCGGACACTTCCTCCAGCTCTTCCGGGGGGACCCCAAGGCGTTCCCAGGCCAGCCGAGTGACATAGTCACTCCAGCGTGTCCTGGGTCTTCCTCGGGGCCTCCTCCCGGTGGGACATGCCCGGAACACCTCACGAGGGAGGCGTCCAGGGGGCATCCTATACAGGTGCCCGAGCCACCTCAGCTGGCTCCTCTCGATGTGGAGGAGCAGCGGCTCTACTCCGAGCTCCTCCCGGGTGACGGAGCTCCTCACCCTATCTCTAAGGGAGCGCCCCGCCACCCTGCCGAGGAAACTCATTTCGGCCGCTTGTATCCGGGATCCCGTTCTTTCGGTCATGACCCAGAGTTCATGACCATAGGTGAGGGTGGGAACGTAGATCGACCGGTAAATCGAGAGCTTTGCCTTTCGGCTCAGCTCCTTCTTCACCACGACGGACCGATACAATGACCGCATTACTGCGGCCCGCCGCACCGATCCGCCTGTCGATCTCGCGCTCCATTCTCCCCTCACTCGTGAACAAGACCCCAAGTTACTTAAACTCCTCCACCTGAGGCAGGAACTCTCCCCCGACCTGGAGGGTGCAAGCCACCTTTTTCCGGTCGAGAACCATGGCCTCGGACTTAGAGGTGCTGATTCTCATCCCAGCTGCTTCACACTCGGCTGCAAACCGCCCCAGTGCATGCTGAAGGTCCTGGCTCGAGGGAGCCAACAAGACCACATCATCTGCAAAAAGCAGAGATGAAATCAAGTGGCTCCCGAACCGTACCCCCTCCGGCCCTTGGCTGCACCTAGAAATTCTGTCCATAAAAATAATGAACAGAACCGGTGACAAAGGGCAGCCCTGCCGGAGTCCAACACGCACCGGGAACAGGTCTGACTTACTGCCGGCAATACGAACCAAGCTCCTGCTCCGGTCATACAGGGACCGTACAGCCCTCAGCAGAGGGCCTCCGACCCCATACTCTCGGAGCACCTCCCACAGGATGCCACGTGGGACACGGTCAAAAGCCTTCTCCAAGTCCACAAAACACATGTGGACTGGTTGGGCAAACTCCCATGCACCCTCGAGCACCCTGCGGAGGGTGTAGAGCTGGTCCAGTGTTCCACGGCCAGGACGAAAACCGCATTGTTCCTCCTGAATCCGAGGTTCGACTATCGGCTGAATTCTCCTCTCCAGCACCCTGGAATAGACTTTCCCCGGGAGGCTGAGGAGTGTGATCCCCCGGTAGTTGGAACACACCCTCCGGTCCCCCTTTTTGAAGAGAGGGACCACCACCCCGGTCTGCCAGTCCAGAGGCACTGTCCCCGACTGCCACGCGATGCTGCAGAGGCGTGTCAGCCACGACAGCCCTGCAACATCCAGAGACTTGAGGTACTCAGGGCGGATCTCATCCACCCCCGGTGCCTTGCCACTGAGGAGCTTCCGGACTACTTCAGTGACTTCAGCTTGGGTGATGAATGAATCAACCTCTGAATCCTCAGCCTCTGCGTCCTCGACGGAAGGTGTGCCAGTGGGATTGAGGAGATCCTTGAAGTATTCCTTCCACCGTCCAACGATATCCTCAGTCGAGGTCAACAGCTCCCCTCCTCCACTGTAAACAGTGTTGGCGGAGCACTGCTTCCCCCTCCTGAGGCGTCGGATGGTTTGCCAGAATTTCCTCGAGGCCGACCGGTAGTCCTCCTCCATGGCCTCCCCGAACTTTTCCCAGACCCGAGTTTTTGCTTCCGTGACCGCCCGGGCTGCCGTCCGCTTGGCCTGCCGGTACCCGTCAGCTGCCTCGGGAGTCCCCCGAGCTAGCCAGGCTCGGTAGGACTCCTTCTTCAGCTTGACAGCATCCCTTACTTCTGGTGTCCACCACCGGGTTCGGGGATTACCGCCGCGACAAGCGCCGGAGACCTTACGGCCACAGCTCCGGACGGCCGCGTCAACAATGGAAGTGGAGAACATGGTCCATTCAGACTCAATGTCTCCGGCTTCCCTCGGAATCCGGTCAAAGCTCTCCCGGAGGTGGGAGTTGAAGACCTCCCTGACAGGGGATTCTGCCAGACGTTCCCAGCAGACCCTCACGATACGCTTGGGTCTGCCAAGTCTGACCAGCTTCCTCCCCTGCCAGCGGATCCAACTCACCACCAGGTGGTGATCAGTTGACAGCTCAGCCCCTCCCTTTACCCGAGTGTCCAAGACATACGGCCGGAGATCAGATGACACGACTACAAAGTCGATCATTGACCTCCGGCCTAGGGTGTCCTGGTGCCACGTGCACTGATGGACACCCTTATGCCTGAACATGGTGTTCGTTATGGACAAACTGTGGCTAGCACAGAAGTCCAATAACAAAACACCGCTCGGGTTCAGATCGGGGAGGCCGTTCCTCCCAATCACACCTCTCCAGGTAACACTGTCGCTGCCCACGTGGGCCCCAACCCCAGGCCTGGCTCCAGGGTGGGGCCCCGGTGACGCCGATCCGGGCGACGTGCACGTCCTTGATATTTTTTTCACTCATGAGGGGTTTTGGAACCGCTCTTAGTCTGACCCGTCACCTAGGACCTGTTTGCCTTGGGAGACCCTACCAGGGGCATTAAGCCCCGGACAACATAGCTCCCAGGATCATTCGGGTGCTCAAACCCCTCCACCACGGTATGGTGGCGGTTCAAGGAGGGGCCTAATATTATATGGTGATCATAATAATGATGAGAAAAGAAAATGCATTACCCACATTTGCGCCCTATAGCAGGATTCGAATCCAGACTGACAACAAGTTTAGTTTACTGAAGGAGCTGCCCTATCACGTGAGCTATTACTACTAACAGATACTGTATATGTGTCTAGCGCACCCAGCAACTTTAAAAAAATATTTTTGGCTCACATCAGCATGACTGCATCGCAGCGGTCGCAGTTACCTCGGTCCGACCGTTGTGACGCCCATATTGGACAATCCGTCACCGTCACTACTCCCGTTTTATAGCGAAAATGTTGTAGATGACAAAAAAAGAAAAAAAGAAAACACAGACAAAAAGGCACTTTGGGCATCAAAGGGCAAAGGGGCAGGTGCTCCAGCACCCCCCTCTGCAGCAATTCGCAGTCCTCCATACATTTGCCTGGCTGCAGACATTTCCGATTCTTTGTGAATAGGTCTTACTGAGTTAGGAGTCCTCACGAGGACTTTTAAGCTCTCCCAGACTTAGGAGCTACTTTTAGGCCTAAAATACTTTGTGAATTACTCTTATTTTAAAAAACTAGGAGTCCTAAATTTAAGACTGACACGCCCACTTTTTTTAGGAGTTGCTCCTAAATTTGGCCCTTAGGAGCTACTTTTAACCTTAAAATTCTTTGTGAATACGGCCCCTGATTGGTTGCACTCCTAGTGAACAGTGAAATTCACCTATCACAGACCTTATTAAGACATGGTGCAATCGTGAAAATTATTTTATGTCATGAACAATTTTCAACAAGTTCAACAAATTGTTAGTCAGATTTAAAGGGTTATGTTTAATCGCCATGCTGGTCATTTCGCATATGATTTCACTATAACAATTTTGTCCATGATTGTCCATTTGTGAGCCTGCAACGTGTGACATCCAGCGGAAAATGAACAAACAGCACTACAATACGAAGCTGTGAAAAGCCCTGTAATTGATAACTGTGCTGACAGAGCATGTTTTCAGTTAAACATTATAATGGTGCGATTACCTTCATTTCTGCTGTCATTGCGATATTTCACGGGGGGGCGGTCGACTATCGCTGCACAGTCTAATATGTAGCATTTAATTAAATCGCTGTCATTCAGTGTTTGGAGAATATTTGTCTGATCTCTCCATCTTTCTGCCATTTCCCTCTCTGCTTAAGAAACTCTTAGGCCTCTTGCAGAATGTTGTAGAAAGGCTGTCACTTAACACTTGTGAAAGCCATGAAAGGGTGGTTTACATGAAAAAGGCCACCAAGGTGAGCTGGAGAAAAGGCAACAGCTTAAGTGACAGATATGAAGTAAAATGTCGATTATTGGTTTTGAAAATGGGAAAACCTGAAAAGAATAATAACATTGGCATTGATCTCATTTAATTTTGTACCTATAATTATAAAGGCTGTACCATAATACATAGCAAAATTTATTCAATACCTTTTTAAATAACACCGTAGATCAAAGTGTTTCCATGAACTTTTAAGAGCTTTTAAAGTTAAAGAGAGTCCATCCAACTACAGCTCTTTTATATTTTCTTCAAAAAATCCTAAGATCACCAACTGATCTGCTCATTTTGACCCTCAAGTATCTAAATAGAGAAGTGTTCAGTGAACAGTTGTTCAGGTGACAATGGAGGTGAGCCCAAACAAACCTTCCCGATCTCAGCATTTGAGATATTTTCTGTCTTGTCTTGACATCTCCTTGTGAGAACAAATTTAAAAACCACTCAGCCCCATGCATCTCCAATTTGCCAGAGTGAAACAGTAACAGCTCCACCATTATGCCGATCAATCAAAATGAACAATCACTGTTTGACGAATCAATCACTTCGACCAATCCGCAGCCTTGTTGTGATTGATGGGACAATCAGGAGGAAAATCTTAAGAGCAGGAAATCTTGGACTGACAAGCAGATGGACTGATTGAGCCAAGTTCTGCAGGGATATTGATAGCTAACTGCTGAAATGTAATCTGGTTGACTGTAAGATTGATTTGTGTCATTGTGATGATGGTGGTGGTGGTGGAGGTGAGGCACCATCAATAGTCTGTCACAGTTTCCTTTCCTCAAATTTCCTTCCACACATTCACAATGAACGATACGGAATCTCCCTTTTTACAGTTAAATACATCAATATTAAACCAAGCAACAAAGATGATGGAAACCTCTGAATAACCAACGAAGGTTGATGAGAGATGCGGGAGCGCTGAGCTGGGAGGGAAGGACATGCGAAATTACGAAGGACGAGGGTGATATAAAAGGGAAGGAGGAGCAGAGATAGACAGAAACAGCGGCAAACAGCAAAGATTTCTGATTTCAGCAATCAGAGAGGTTTCAGTTGAGCCTTTGCAAAATCCCTTGCTCCAAGAGTGATAGTTTGAATGCAGATTAAGTTTAACCAGACACAGCAGGTCTGTCAAACCTCGGATTCCTCCATTCAGTTGCTCAATGGGACAATACCAAGAATATTACAGATGTAAAGTGTCTGGAGAGTTGAGTTTTCATTAACCTTCCAAAACCAACAAGACAATAGCAGAAGACAAAGGACTGGATTTAACTGGATTTAGGCTCTGAAAATCAGTATGCCTGACTGACACAGGTACAATACTAGAGAAATTGAGCTTACATAGTAGGTTTACAAGTAAAATGTTATGTTTGAAAAAAGAAAAATGTAAGCATACTGTAAATCTAATCTGTGTACAGTGAAGGTTATTTGTGTATGTCTAAAGCCTAGCATAGCTCATTGACGTTCTGTAGTTTAAAATTGAACAGCATCATGTTCAAATGAAGTAACCTTTTTTTTTTTACAGTATTTCTTTTCTGCAACACAAGAGCATTACCTCTCCACTATTTCCATAATGTAGTGACCAAGTGACAGATATAACATGGCAGATACAGTAATAATATGCTCAACGTTAAGGTTGAAAAATAGAACAAAGGATAAAAAGTAATGTAAACTGTCTGTGCAAGATTTTTGCTTTTTGGTGTTTTTCACCAAAAACAGTGTAAAGAAATGAAATTCCTGCCTACAATACAGTATGTACAGTAGATTAGTTTCTGAAGTTGAGGACCCATTGTTTCAAATATATTCATGGACCATATCAATGAAAATGTGTCTTTCAGTGCTACCTTGACCAGTTCCTTCTGAGGCCAGATCTGGATGGGCTCCACCTGCTGCGGTGTCTGGGTCTGAATGCCGTAAGTGTTGAGAAACACCTGCAACCTGCAGATGCAAAAAGAGAAAAACAAGAGCAGGTCATGACCTAGTTTATGGCTGAACTGTGTACGGTCAGTAATTCACATCACATCAGATCTGCATTATCTTAAGTCTCAGACAGTGTTTGTGGGACTTTTAGGCCTTTGTTTGCCCTCCCTTCCCATGAACCAGTCTGCCATCCACTACTCCCATTAAGCTGGCCTGCTCTCCCTGCCTTTCCTCCCACCAGAAGCTGCCTTCATCAGTTTCCCACATTCTGTGTTATAAACTGTTTTCTTGTCTGTATACAACATCGACGTCTGCCCGTCCTGGCTGAGGGATCCCTCCTCTGTTGCTCACCCTGAGGTTTCTCCGATTTTTCCCTGTTAAAAGGGTTTTCTATGGAGTTTTTCCTCAGTCGATGTGAGGGTCTAAGGACAGAGGATGTTGTTACGATGCCATGTAAAGCCCTTTTAGACAAACTGTTTGTAAAAACGGGCTATACAAATAAAATTGCCTTGCCTTGCCTTGCCTTGTTTGATAGGACATCTAAAGAGAGACAGGAAATTGGGAGACAGAGAGAGGGGGAATGAAATGCAGCAAAAGGCCGCCAGTGAAATGGAACCAGGCCTCCACATATGGGGCGGAGTGTGTTGTGTTTGTCAAACAGCATATCATAGAGAACACTGTAAACCGTTCAACTGTCTTTCATTTTAGTGAGCTATGAAACTGTGGTCAAGCTCTGAATGATTCCAGTTATTCAGGACACCAAATGTACCTGCTGTGCTCATTGCTCCATGCAGTACAGCTGTAATTGAATAACAGTATAGAATAAGTGTTCAGCAGTGAGGGAAGCTGCTGCAGGACTTGGCAGCAGCAGTAATTGAAGCTACAGGTTAACAAGATTCACAGAGTCGTTTGACCCTGTTTAACATGCACACACACCCACACATCCACTCTCTTACATATGTACCCAAGCACATACACACACACACACACACACACACACGCACACGCACACACACAAACAATAAGGAGAGTGACAGATGATGGCAGAGGTCAGGCTGAGCACCAGCTTTATGAGCTCGGCACAATTACAGCACTGAGGGGGCTGAACAGGAGAGAGGAGTGAAAAATAACCTCCCATTACAGAGTGTAACACATGAACACACACACACACACACACACACACACACACACACACACACACACACACACACACACACACACACACACACACACACACACACACACACACACACACACACACACACACACACACACACACACACACACACACACACACACACAATACTCTACCTTTGGCTCTCTGCTATCAGGGACACATGGATCACAACATCATTCTCTATGGGACCCTGTAATGACAGACAGAACAGAGATCAACATGTGAACAACCCTGCCACATGTTGCAGATTGCAGAGAATCCATGTCCTTTGGAATTGCAGTTCTAACCAGGAAAACCAACTAGGATTTGAAATTTTACCAAAATTAACCAAGTTATGGTTGTGTTTTAGTGGTTGAGAAAATCCAGACCTGTCCTTCATAAAAAAAACAATATCCTGTATTATTGGAAACTCAACTATAAAACACTTAAAATGACAGTAAAACAGAGCAGGGCTGATGGCTTTAAATTGCCTGTAAGTCTGAACTGTTAGTGTGAATCGTTGTCTGTCAGCCTTGTGATAGACTGGCAGCACATCCAGGGCGCACGCTGTCTCTCGCCCAATGTCAGCTGGGATCGGCTGCAGCCCGCCTCCCGCCCCCGCCCCTGTTAATGAAGAGATGGATGGAAACCTCTGAATAACCAACGAAGGTTGATGAGAGATGCGGGAGCGCTGAGCTGGGAGGGAAGGACATGCGACATTACGAAGGACGAGGGTGATATAAAAAGGAAGGAGGAGCAGAGATAGACAGAAACAGCGGGCGGTTACACTGATGTTTTTTTCTCTTTGGTGCCAGATGAACTGAAACTGCATTAAAGTGGGATATAGACCAAGAGAACCATCATCATTTCGATATAGGGTTTTTCCATATCTCTAATAACAGAACATTTATAGACCAGAAAATAAATTAATCAAATAATATTCCATAACAATTCTAAGCCTTTTATTCAGTAAAAAACCCATTGCATTTTGCCAATTGCAGCCTCTCTAATACAAGGATTTTATGCTTTTCTCATTTTCATATCAACACCTTATACAGTACCTTTGGGAAGCAAATGAATAATGGCTTGACAGTCCAAAATATGGATAAACTTAATGATATTAACGAAATAATTAGATGAAGAATTATGTGATTCAGCTGCTTTGGATTTGACATAGTGGTCACACATCATTTTAGGGGAAGCTCTGTCCACATTGCTGCACTGGGTGACATGTTTCCTTGTCGTGCAGCCACAGATACTGTCTAGCACATAATTATCTGCAGCTGAAAATAGTTCCCAACAAACTATTCGCTCCAACTTCAGTATTTGTACCTATTTTTTAGAAAAAATGCACCAGGATGAAATTCACACCAATAGACCAAATAAACGCACAATGAAACCATAGTATTTTATCTCAAGGAAATTTCAATCGAAAGCAACTGGACTTGGTTATTCATCTTAGAATAACCAAGAATAACCAAGTCCAGTTGCTTTCGATTGAAATTTCCTTGAGATACTGTAACTATGACCTGGATGAATGAGAATATTCACAGGCCAGTAGTACTTTAGTATTAGTATTTTACAGGACTGTACAATAATATTGTTGACAAAAACAAAATATGTACTCAGATACTACATAATTAATGTTTTTCTGGCAAGCTATGTCTCCTTAAAATGAGGCAACACCTGACAAAACTGAGGCAAGACAAACATTGTTTTTTGTTGCTTTCACAGAAGAAAGAAAACCCATCAATGCAACACCTCACAGCTCTTAAGCAGCACAGAGACAATAACAATTGACCAAAATGGAGCAACAGGCCACTTGTGTTGCCTGCAACATGAAAGAGGGAGAGAAAAGAGAAAGAGAAAGGGAAAGGAGGGGGAGCAGTCATTTCAGAGGTCTCCTCTGCAGTAATCACAAACCTTCCGGGCTGGTGGACAATCAGAAAAAAACAAAAACAAAAAAAACATCACAGTTGTTTGTCTTGTAGCTGAGCACCTGAACACAGAAGAAATCACATGCACATGAAACTAAAGATGTTGAAAGAGACAACTTCAGTATTTTGAAACTTTACAACTGCATCTGTGTGTTTTTGGTACGGGAATAGAGAATAAGAAGACGAACACTATCTGTACCCAATCAGTGTCATCTTCAATGAACAGCACTTTGATTTGTTTTTACATCATGTTTTTAGTTTGTGCCCTGTCGCACGTACAAGCCTGAAAACTAGACTTTTAAAAAATTCTTATTATTCATTGGTTTGCATGTTGTGTGTTTTCTCTTCTGTGTTTTTCTTGCGAGTTGTGGGTATTGTCACATTGATGCACATGTAAATGTCTCCCTGAATATGTCCTTCAGTGCCTTTCATCCGCTCATTCTTTATCTGTACAGTAGAAGTAAGCAAGGGCGAGCACCTTCAATGCACTGAGTTATGGCTATTCATGGACGTTAAGGACTCGGGCAGCATTGAGTCACAAGACCAGCAGCCTTTCATCGCTTTCAGACACACACATTAATGTATACCACTGCTACATGTGTCCACAGACTGCACAGCAACAGTCTTGTACATGAAGTGAGCATTGATACCGACATGAACAGATGCTCTGATTCATCTAGTGACAGAATTGTCAGCCAGGGAACAACGCACACAAGTAAGCATGCTCATGACAGACACACAAAGCTGGGAGCCATTTTGTTTGGTCGATTTTAGCTGGTTGTAGCCAACAGCCTCGTTATCATCAATCAGAGAGCAGGGTAGAGGGAGCGGGGAAGAGAAAAGGGGGTGGCCAGGGAGAAAAAGAAAAAAAAAAAACTAAACGGCTGAACACAAATCCTCCTGATGAATAGGGGAGCAATGGCTCCTAAAATGCTGCAATGCAACTCTCTCATTAGCGCTGGTCTCTGAGCAGACAAAGGACTCATTTGGCAAAGCAGAAGATATGGAAATATATAATGGAGACATGGGAGAAATGCGCTCCCTCCCACTCTCGCTCTGCACACAACAGCAGCCGAGCCTCTCTGACAGACAACTGTGCGAACCACAGGGAAGAAAATGAGATGAGTCTTCAAATGTTTCTTTAAACAACCTTTTCAAAAGGAATCCCTAAAAGCATCAGCGTAGTGTGACCGAAGTCGTGTCAAGTCTCTGAGGGGGGTGGAAGAGAAGAGATGTGTCGTTTCTCCACGGGGACGGTGCAATAGACTGCTGAGGGGTAGTCAACAAATCATATTGGACCCTGGATGGAGGCAATGGTCTGATGTCAGCACAGCTCAGGCCAAATGTAACCGTTTAAAGACTGATGCAGCACTCTCTGGAATTGGGTTTCAGAGTAATTAATGAAAAGAGAAAAAAAATACTGGTAGAACAAATGTTTTATAATTGAACAAACACAATCAACGTCCTGAACACATCGCAGAAAGGAAAAGGACTGATTAGAGACTGATTTGAGAAATTGTGTCTTACTATTTTGACCCTCTCTTGCACTGCTCTTACAGTGGACATGGATGTGAAATTGATTTTTTTGTTGACAGGAAAACCATGCTCTTACTCTCACCAAGCTGTATCCACCTACACGTCAAACCCACACGCCAACCTTTGAACGATACCGCTTCAGTCTGTTTCTGTTGGGGAATTCTGCAGTAGTAGAAAACAAGGTGGGCTCAGGGAGGTTGAGTAAGCCACAAATATGAATTGCATCACCACAACATGAAATAACTCCTGGAATGCACTTAACATCACAGATGGATGATATCTAACAGTGTACAGTATGTACAGGGAGCTCTGCCGCAGGGAGCGCAGTGAGGATTCAGCATATTACTTATTGTATCTACCTTTAGGTTTACTGTGACGTGGGCAACGATGTATTACACACACAGACACACACACACAGTACAGTGAACATCACTACTGGTGCCTTTCACATTGGAATGAAGGAAAAGTGCTCCAGGGTAGAGTTTCAGTGTTTTTGCATTATATACTGTACCCTACCTAATAAAGCACCTTTAATAAAACTTACCAAATCACAGAATTGAAAGAATACAACTTAAAACAAAGTTTTTAATGAATCATTCAATAATTTGGTTAATATGCTTATTTGCTTTCGTGCCCAGACTCATATATCCATGTCATTTTGATAAGGCTACAGCCGGCAGTTATCTTGCATAAAGACTGTGACAGAAAATAGGAGGCAATAGTAGCGACTAGCCAAGAGACATTTTGGTATATTAACGTTATGTTGATACAAATGCTGATTGTTGTTTTTGTAACATGTTTGTTCATTTTAAACTAATGAGATACAACTTGTTCATTAGCGAGATATGACATTAATGAATGAGCTTTAGAGGTGCTGGTGGGCACTTTTTTTTTTTACCTTTGGAAAGAGACTGTTTCCCTCTGCTTCCAGTCTTTATGCTAAACTGACTTCATCAGCCCACAGCCACAGTTTTTTTTAAGTTCTTACCACTCTCATTAGCATGGATTTGAGATGCAGTGGGGGTTTTTTTTAACCATGAGGTCCAAATAACCAATAAAAATGAGACTTTAGCTGGTGGACATAGTCATGCGTTTAACAGCTGAGGAGCCAGATATTTCCCCTCAGGGGTTGGTGGAGACAAAAACAGAAGCAAAAAGGCTACATAATAAGACAAATATGAACCAGAATTAATTCTAACTATATGTGCTGTGATGTTGAAACAAGAAACTTTTTGTTAATGGTTTTGCCAACTTTAAAGTTGATGATGATCTTGTGTTTACAGATTTAATCGCAAAAGTAGGCAGAAAATGTGTTAATGCAGGCCTACGCATATAAATAACTGAATTTGAAATTTTAATACACTGACCTTTGAATTTCTATGACTTTGTAATGACTTTTATGGATCTGCAGGACCTAGAGATCCTTCCTGGGTCACAATATAATGTTTTAGCTGCCAATTTTGGCTTCTTCTTACGATATTTAACTATTCTTGCAAATACACAGAATATAATATTAAAGATTTGCGTGCCTTTGGGGAATTCAGATCCTATCACTTAATGCCTAAAAACAGAGACTAACACACAAGGACTTAGACAAAGGGCAGAGGCCTCAGAGTCACCACCAAGCAGAACTCATGCTCTGTTGGCCAGAGGTGTAGAGGTGAAGTGGTATCATCATCCTTCTACCAATCAGAATGGATTTGATGTGAAAAAATATTCACTTATTCATGAATTAACATAGCTAAAAATAAAAAATAAAAATGCAAAGAAGTATTTAATATCAACTTGAGACCTCTTGTAGGAGGAGTTCTTGAAAAAACAGACACACTTTAAGCCTCCAGTGAAGGATGTGGTTGTAGCAGAAGTTAGCAGGTGATGAAAACAGTGTAGTTTGATAATTACACACACCAAAATCGGGCTAAGAGCTTTAAATATGGAAATATAAACAAGACAAAGTCAGTCAGTACGTTTACATGACACTTGAAAAAAACGAATTATTGCCTTAATCCGACTATAACTGGACAACTGAAGTGCATGTAAACACCTTAGTCCGACTGAAATCGGAGTTGAGAACTCCGATTAAGACACCCAGATAATGCGTTTGGAATTCGATTTTCTCCGTCATGTATACACCTTAGTCGGAGTATAACTGGACAATGCATGTGCGCATGCTCCACAACAGTAGAGACGGCACCAAGTGGAGCAGAGAAGCCGCCCAAACCCGGCAAAGTAAAGAAAAAAACCCAACATCAGCGCCGAGTCAATGCATTTCACACAGCGCGACCAGCAAGAGTGTTTTTTTAAAAAAAGAAAGAGAGAGAGAGAGAGAGAGAGAGAGAGAGAGAGAGAGAGAGAGAGAGAGAGAAGAAAAAAGGAAGCCCGTATCCTATTCTCAGCGCGCATCCAGCCCAGACTGACGCGTCTGGTCGGGAACTGCAGTTGAGAATTTATTATTAAGCTACTAAATTGTTTATATTCAGTTTTTTAGGAGGTGACAGAAAAGTCAACAGGACGGGGGGGCGTATTAACCCGCTGAAACAACGGCTGACGCCACATGAGGGGGCGGACCCCGTCAGTTATTCGGTTTTCTCAGTTGCATGTATATTGAGACAAGGACAGAAGTCCGACTTGACGCCGAAGTCGAATTTTGAGCATAGCTCGATTAAGCTCTGCATGTAAACGTACTGAGTAAGACAAAAGGATCACTGGCTCCTTCTGGTTCCATCCACTAGCAGAGACTAGTCCGATTGGACAAAGTCAGGCTTTTATCAAATGGCTTTTTTGTAAAAAGGGACTCAGTCGACAGTCAGCAACAAAACTAAATGATACACTGTGGCACTTAACTAAGAAAAAGGAATTAAGTGTAATCTGTGCCAGAGGCCTTTAAGGAAATCTTTCTGCAGCCAACAGAGAGGACCGCAGCAGTTGAAGGATTTGTCTACACCTTAAAAACAACAGCTCAGCAGTCCCACTGTCACAGCCCAATGCTGAGTAATTCTCGTCTGTGCCAAAGTAAGAAATGTTGACTCCTAGAGAAAGAATTTTATCTTCATGTAGCTGTATCATATGTTTTCTTTCAGAGCATGCTAGCTTCCCAATATCATGCCGGCTAATGGAGCTCAGTTACTCTCGCCTTTTCCTTCTTTATACATGTAACATGTCATGGTCATGAGAGGCTACTAATATTCTTGTGTTACATAAAGTTATGTGAGCTCCCTCTTTATCACAACCAAATACTATAATGAATATCAATGTAATTTAAATAACAAAATAATAAATTGTCAATTTTCATGTATATTTTCGTTGATATTTTTACAATATTTTGTAAAATTGTTCCTGGTGGATGAGATGATTACTTACTTACTGAGATGATACTGTAAATGTATCTAATTTGATCAGTGTGCCTGTTTTAAAAAATATATATATATTTGTTATCTTACTCCACACAGTCCTGTGTGGAAATAAATTAGAACTCCCTCCCTAGGTTGACCTCCTATTTATACTGTATAAATGTCGACTTGCTCTTGATTTATATTTGACATCTCTTGTTTGCACCCTCCTACTCCACCAGACCCAGCAAGTAATCTTTTTTAAATTTAAAGACCAAAAATGTGACAGCCAGTGGATACTTGAAAAGGGTCTTGAGTGATTATCAATCAAGCTTAATTTCCAACAAAGACAGACACTAATTGAAAAGGCAGATGCCTTGTGTGTGTGTGTGTGTGTGTGTGTGTGTGTGTGTGTGTGTGTGTGTGTGTGTGTGTGTGTGTGTGTGTGTGTGTGTGTGTGTGTGTGTGTGTGTGTGTGTGTGTGTGTGTGTGTGTGTGTGTGTGTGTGTGTGTGTGTGTGTATCCATGACAAGATTAAACACTACCTAACAGTGCACCTGCGAACACACACAATGACTAATGAAAAAGGCACATTAATAAATAGAGCTGGCTCCCATCTGTCGCAAAAAAACAAACAAATTGGATAAATGACTCCCCCTTTCATCCTCTTTGAGCAATAACAGAGAAAGAAGAGAAACGGGGACAAAAAAAAAAACAGAAAAATTCTACCTTAATTATTTCTGTGACAGATGTTAACCTCTGCTGTATTATTCAGGGCAGTAAATGAGCTTCTCTGAACTGTCTACATCTCATCTGCTGAGAAATTTAGATTACATCAGTTATTAGATCAAACTGCACAATGTGGCTTCTGAAAAGAAAGACAAGGCACGCCATCACGATCCACACGGACTAGGAGGTGGAAAAAGGCAAATAAAGGAGGAGTGAAGGTGGGACAGATTGAGACATGCTGCTAGCAGGTGCTACAGTGGGTGTGCAGCTGCAGGACATGGCTGGGTCTGGCCACCGCGATACGACTGCACTATATTTGACAAAGTGAGAAGCCATTTGCGGGAGAACTCTGCCGTGAGTCCCTGCGGAACAGAAATGAATTTCAGCTCCGCTTCATTTGACTTTTCCCCCAAAATTAAAAGCAGTGAGTTGTGACACAAGATGAGAAATGTGTCTGGCTTTTTCCCCTGTCTTTCCTTCCCTTCCCTTCATTTTTTCCTCTTTCTCCTCTCTCATTCTTTGACAATTTGATCCCATTTCCTCTTCTTTGTTCATTCCCTTTGTCTTTACTATTGTCTAGTACTCTTTTTTCTTAATTTCCATTAGTTTTTTTGGTGTTATTTTCTTGTTTCCTGCCTTCCATTTTTCTCTCTTACCTCCTTCCATCTTTCCATCCATTAATCCTAACTTCTTTTTCCATTTCCCCACTACTTTTTTGTCTTTTAGTTTTTTCTTTATCCCTCTTTTCTTCTTTTCTTCTCACTTCACATTTTCTTATTTTTTTTATATCCCCATCATATTCTTCCTTTCTTCAGTATCTCTAAATAGCCTTCTATTCTTCATTTTTACCTTTCAATCCACACTTACTTTCATCTTTTTGAAATCATCTATTCTTCTTCCTATCTACAACCATCTCTCTCTATCATTTCCTTTCAGTCCTCTTGTCTTCTCTCCATTTTCTTCTGTCTTTGATTCTCTCCTTTTCTTTCTTTGTTATTTTCTCTTGTTTTCTCTCTTTTCCCTCAACCTCTATTTTTTTCCTAAGTCTGAACATCACCTTCTTCATATCCAAACCAAAACTTCATTTAGAATTTTCTGCATCTTTTTTTTTTTACCTTCTAGAGAAAACATTTCAACAGTCACAAGTCTTCAATAAATATAACAATTTGTTCTGTTCATGTGTGAGCATGAACAAGCCTGAAAAGATGAAGATTTTCAGGTGAGAGTGGTGTATGTTCAAGTCTTGAGGTGGAAACGAGCAGTTGGATCTGAAGGGGTGTTTGTGTTTACAGAGCCACACTGTGACTACACACACACACACAAACACACACACACCCAGATGCCTTTTCTTTTTTCCCCTCCAAACAGATGTTTACAAACACAGTGTGACTGATTGAACTGATTGATTGCCTGATTGATTCGTTGACATTATTTTTATGACTATTTTCTCTGTCAGCACAATATCTAATCTTTTAAATGAAACTTAGTGAGGAAAAAAAAAACTTGTGTTGAGCCGAATGAGACTCAGTTTCAAGGTCAGATCCCTCACAGAGCAGCACGAGGGAGTCGCCCTCAAGCGAGCATCACATCACAAAGGAATAAAACATTCAAAGACTTTTATGAAGTTAAAAAGCTAGCGAGGGAATTTATCCTCCACATCCGCACCACAAAAAAAAAAGATTTTTTTTTTTAATGAAATATAATCCCTTCTTTTCATGCCCCTGCACAGACGAATGACTCCGGGCTGTGTATCGTCCTCGGGAAGCTGGTCTCTGTGCAGCACTGAGATTCATATTTTGATGAGGGTATTTCAAAGTGTCATGGGTTTAGCAGAAATACGTTGGGACAGAGGGGAAAAAAACATGAAAGAAATGCTAAGTCATCTTCAAATCGTGATGTGGGAGAGGAAAATGTCTCCTACGTTTTTTTAAAGTTAGATCTTTTCAAAAGGTCATCCCCTGGTAATAAAGACAAGACCATGACAAGAATCTTTAGCACAGTCAGAAAGACGACAGAGGTGATGAGGCAGGAGTTTGATTCAGGGAAATGTTTCCAGTCTGACAACTTGGAGGAAAAAGAAAGAGGGGTGGAGAGTAGAGACAGAGAGAGATGAGGCAAGAGCAGGGGAGAAAGTAAGTGAAGAACGGGATGCCACTGGCCAGTGTAATTGTAAAGACACCCTGAGAGACAACTAAGGGAGCGATACATTGTTCCCTGGACACAGCTCATAAATATTTTCCTGTGCCAGAGCAAGCAGCGGAAGGAAAAAGAAGAATCTACAGTATTGGCATTAAAGGTGAAGCACAGTGTGAGCTATAGGAGCCTGGACTAGTCAGAGCATCCATGTTTAATATCATACTTGGAGAGCTGGGGACAATATGGCATGAGTCTCCCTCTGTGCATTTGTGTGTTATATGAGCACTGAATGGTGAGTGGTGACAGGTTGTTTCACAGACCTGCACGGGTGACGTTTGTGTGAATGGGATTCTGGATAATGCCTTTTACTAGTTATTTCAAAGCCACAAACACAAGCTGACAAATGACTCTAACTCTAAGAAGGAAGGTGTGTGAGCTGCAATGCATACACAGGGCCTGACAATGACCCTGGAAGAGAAATATGTCCTCAGTCGCTGTGCCAGGCTACACTCAGATATTTGCACAGAAAGATGCACAACACACATAATTACAAACTTTGAGAACAGATGGGCATTATGGTCCTAATGTTCTCTCTCTCTCACGCTTGTTTCTCTCTCTCTTTCTCTCTCTCTCTCCCATTTACACACACACTCACACATAAACAGATTGCACTGTAATGCTTGTTGCCAGAGGAGCAGTTATAAACAAGGCTCGACACTTCCCTTTGGATCTAAAGAAGAGAGCCAAGGTGAAATCAGATGTATTTGTTATAGTTAGAAACCTCAGAGAGCACGCAGATGTTTTTACACGGGGGGACGTGTCCGCCGGATGTCCACAGCAAAGCGGAGGTGCCAAGGCCGCTACACAAGCTGCAATATGTGCTCAGCGTCGTTTTGTGAGCTTCTGAAGAATCTCGCTGGCACGGATGAAATAAAAAATTATCACTATACCTTCAGTCCATCTCACAGACTATGATATTGGCCCAACCTCTTGGGGCCTTGATAAAGTAATGAAACAATGACGACAACAGTGTCTTGCTGGGAGAGGTTTTTAACTCTTTCAAACTCACAGGAATAGATAAATAGATGAAATACGGCTCACAATATCATTAGGCTTTTCCTCCATTTAAATTTAAAGTGTAGGTGTATTATGTTAAACACATGGGAAGATATCGGGGCGTCGTTTAGCTCAGTTGGTAGAGCAGGCGCCCCATATGCAGAGGCTAGTCCTTGCTGCAGCCGGCCCTGTATTGAATCCCGACTGAGGCGGCCCTTTGCTGCATGTCATTCCCCCTCTCTCTGCCTCCTGTCTCTCTCTTGACTGTACTGTCCATTAAAGGTGAAAAAGCCCCAAAATATACTTAAAACAAAACAAAACAAAAAAAAACATATGTGGAACAAAAACACAGTGAACCCGGTGCACCACCTATGGTAACAAGTCCACCAACCATGATAATGATATAGGATGCTTATCCCTTAAACCTTCTCCTGAAGTAGTACTCCTACATCTGCAGGTACATTGTCGTCATGGTTACAACAATAACCAGGGAAACAAACAAAGGTCTCACTCACTGACTCAACTTTTTATACTGTCATCCAACTTTTTCCTGTTTTCCATTATATCATTATAATTACTACCGCTGTTAATGCATAACAATTAAATGTAAGCTTTGACGGAGGTGGACAGTGTCAGAGGTACAGTGGATAGTCCCCAGATGCCTCAACAGAGTCATTACATAATGAAAACAAGGGAAGTGAAACAGCAAGCAGAGAAAAGTGAGAAAGTGAGTCGGGTACATTAATGCTTTAAACTGTCATCCTATAGAAACATGGACAACAATGGAGAAAAAAAGGGAAAATAATGACATAGCTCACTCTGAGTCTCTCAGATACCCTTTTCACTTGTATTTTCAGATATGTGAAACATAAGTGTGACCGATGTTGTTCTGGCCTGCCCTGAGTGAATTATGTTCTCCTGCACCGCGGGCGACGATGCTAACCATTTCGCCAAGAGGCCAATGGCCACTTGGCAAGTGGGTTAGCACGTCTTTTATGAGTGAGTGAGTATAACTTCAGTCCCGCTAACTGCCACACACTGTCACTTCTCCTTACTGGTACCTCGTGACTGTGACTATACCTGCGGACCTCTGTTACATACGTAAGTGTATTGCTGGTCAAAGGGTAACTTTTGAAAAGGAGACGCAATTCAAATCTTGCCACCACAGCATCTCATTATCAGTTCAATTTAGATTTCAACCTTCTTAAACACAAGCACACCATGCTTCAGAGAAGGAAGCAACATTTTGTCCTTCTCAAATTTTTTGTTTGTTGTACAGTAACACTCTTAGGGTTACAGCACAGTTGGTGAGTGCAGGTGTGAGTGCTGCCACAAGTCCCCCATTGTGAATCCTGGGCTTGCAGAATGTCAGCACAACCCATCAACGGGCAGCTAATGGAGGCCAAGATGCCTCCTCTCGGGCACACCTGGCTCCACACACAAAGCCCATATTCACCCAACACTCTGAGTGGAGCAGCAGGAGGCGTTGATGTACCTTAATGCATGAGGAATGTGACAGCCTTTAGTTCAAGTGGGGGTTTGAATGAGTGAACACAGCAGGTTCAAATATTTGATCTCTGTTTTTTTTTTGTTTTTTTTGCCATCCACCCTGAGGCTGTGTATCCTGGCAGCTCACTTTACTGTTGTTTCGGTGAGATACTTAAATCGTAAACAGACAGACACTGTACACAGGAGCTGGGCCAATAACACTGACAGTGAGACAGGGAAACAAGAGCCTCAGACGATGCTAATGGTCCCCCTGGCACAGAGTACAGGTGTACCACAGAAGAAGGAGCGGAGGTGCGTCTGAGAAGGACAGCTAAACAAATTCTCAGAGTATAAAACTGCTGTGTGCAATCAGAGGGTGCGTTTGAGCGCAGGTGGTGTGTCAAGTGTTAATGCATGCAAAGTGTGTGAGTGTGTCTGAGTGATGTCCATTTCCCTGCAGGTTAAGGTCAGTAGCCATCTCTCGAGGGCTTTTACTGTCACAGACCGCTGGGCTCGACATTTCCTGCCTGCCACCAGGCCATTTGGCAAACAGCAGGGTTTAGAACACCCTCAATCTGTGTGTTTGTGCGTGATTGTGTGAGCGAGGGGAAATATATGGGCGGAATATGAGAAAATGTGTGTATATTGGTTTGGTATTGAATATGTGTGATTAAGTTTGTGAGATTTGTATGAAGTGAAGAAGGTGCAAGGTAGCCTGAAAATGGAGTGCTGATTTGTGCATGTGCATGTATGTGTGTATGTGTGTGTGTGTGTCACACTCTTGGGTCAAAAGGGTCCAGCATCCATCTGTTCCCCGCTGCTTAAGGTGTCTCTTTTCTCTTCAAAGGGGATTAGCATGTAGATTATTTAATGATCTCCAACCACTGCCCTTTAAAGGGATAGTTCAGCTGTTGTTTTTTTTAAGTGGGGTTGTTTGAGGTATACAAATGGCCCCAAAGTATAATATCTGCAGTAGATGGCTCTCTGCTCTCCCCCGGTTAGTCATACCAGCACAAAGCTGCTGGACAGTGAAGGGACACAAACTACTGTAACAGTGTATTTCGGCTGCCTACTACAACTAACCAACTCACACAGTATTCCTCCGCACAAGCAGGCTGCGCGTGTCTTCCACATCGTGCTGTATCACTCTGCCTATCTGTTTGGACAATATCTTCAGACAATATCTGCAGGAACTTCCTGCAGAGAGCTGTCTGCAGATATTGTACTTACAGTATAGGGGCCATTTGTCCCTCATACAACCCCACTTCAAAAATACCGAACTATCCCTTTAATCGTTATTCTGCTGTTTGCCCAAAGTCAAATCCACATTTCTGTTAACTGAACATGAGCCTGCACATTATGATCTGACCACACAGCCACTTATTACCTATTTCTACAATGAGGTGATGACTGTGTGGACACTTTCTGTCCATTTAGCAGGTAAACAACATTTTATGGTTGCAACAGATTTTACACACTGAACAGGCATCAGCTTCTTCATATCACCTATTTATGTGAATTAATGCACAACAGCAAAATAATGTAGCTGGAAAAGAGGAGCAAGCAGGAGGACAAAGGAGGTGGGTCATAGATTCACATAGCAACCTTTTAACATGTTGCTTAAGTGATCTACTGCACTATATGCATCAGATCTATGGTCAATCAGCTTATGAAAGCTTCAGTGCATTTACTGTTGTTTACACAGTGTGAGGGATAAAACTCTCCCCTGGAACAATCCTCTGCTGAGAGCAGGCGAGCAGTGCCAGAAAACCACTTATGGAAACTTGATTATCATTTTTTTAAACATGATTTAGGCTCCATCTCAGCCAAGTTTGGTGTATAATTGCAATATGGCTATACTTTACAAGCTATTATTATGCACTTCCAAGAAAGTGTTACCAAGTTAGATTAGATGTTACGCTTTAAAATAGAACAAAGTAGGTTTGATAATATACACGTTTTTTTTTCAGATTTGTCAAAATGCAAGTTGCGATTTAAAGTTAAAACCATAAAGGGGTTTTGACCATTAGAGACTAGGGAGAGATGCCATTATCTGTTTCTGTTTATTCAGATCTGCATTGGATCGAAACAGGAAGTGGGCATGGTATCCACTGAAAGTTGATTTGTTTTTTTATTTTCACAACAATTATTGTTTCTACATAAGACCAGACATAATCAAATTACAAAGGAAGATTAAAGGAAGTTATATTGATTCTGGCAATGCAGTGGTCTTAAAAACATCACACTGAGTAACAATTGCCATATAAATAATTATATACAGAGATATATTTTCTACTCTGTCATACTCACACCTTTCATCTGTTTCCTCTCTCTCCCAATATTATGCATTGCAAGGGTTATTTATTAACTATTAATTAATGCCTCCTCCGCCAATGCGAGACAGTGATAGATGAGACACTGGACTGGACTCAGATGGACTATGCTCACATACCAAGACAAACTCTTTTTCTAACTGAGCATCTTGGACTCAAGATTGTATTTCATTTGTACCAGGGCGGTTCTTTGTTCACCCATATCTGTGTGTTTATTTGTCAGCAGGATTATACAAAAAGTAATGAACTGATTTGCACCACAGTTGGTGGAGGGAGGGGGATTGAGGCAGGGAGGTAAAAGTTTGGGGCAGATCCAGATCATTTCCTATTTCTCTGACTTTTTTTTCTATGAAATCTGGTGCATGGTCCGATGGACTGTGGTGGTGCATCAGCTGCAAGACAGAGAGAGCAAGAGGGAGAGAGATCAATAGTGCTGTGTTGCGGCGATTGGCCCAGTGGAGCAGGTCGTGTGTCCCACTGCGGTTCCCTGTGGCCATCATCTCCCTCACGCCTGCCTCCTAAGCAAACTGTTCTCAGCCCCATGAGGCAACAGTCAGAAGAAACAGTGCAGCAGAGTGAGTTCACAACCACAGCTGCAGGGGAGTTTTAAAGGAGCAGTAGAGTTGATTTATCAAAATAAAGTTGCATTGCTACTGTATGTTTCACCAGAAATTCTAATAAACTCTAATTAAAGTTGTCCGAGTGTATGAACAGCTTTGACCTGCATATTTCTTTTCACTATACAAAGATCCAATAAAGGAAGAGTGACCACTTAAATTAGAATATGCCTGGTATTGTATTTACTGCTACACTGTCCAGTTTGAAATCTAATGGCAGACACTCATCTTCTTTTATCCCTAATTAACTCCATGCTTCTTGCACAGTGTGACACAGCTGTAGCCTTTCTGATGGGAAAGTATCACCAGATTGTTGGACAAGTACAAGTCAAAAGTCCCGGGCTGCATCTTTGCTCCCACTCCTGCCCTGATGTATGCTGTGTGACATTGGCCTTGGAGGAGCTCCACGGTCTGCTGAACACATTTTCTGTTCGCTTTTGGTGAATTAACATTAGGGAAATATCTGATGAGCTCAAAGTCATTCCCTCGCTATTTATCATGCGCAACTTTACAAAGGAGTGACGATGATGCAGTACATGCTTTGAATTCCTCAGATATGGCAATGCAGTGTTCTGAAGTGAAGGCACGCAGCAGGTGACTGAGCACTTACTACACACAAGACGGCTGAGAACTGACTTGTATTTGCAAAGAATGATTCGTGAGCATCTTTGTTTCTGACAAACATTAATATTGAATACAGAATGAAATGAGGTCCTTTCTCTCTTACTTCCTCCAAATCCCTTTATCTTTCTGTCTCACTCTCTCTTTCTCTCCTCTCTGTGACCCCTCTAACTTCCCTCATTTCCTATTTTTTCTTATTGTTTCCAGCCCGCCTCCAAGGACGTGTGTTTGTTCTCCAAGCTGCACTATCCAATCGGGGGCCTCTCTTGACCCGCGCCTTATCTCTGATTGATGACTGACAGCTCCCGCAGAGTGGACCACATTGCAACTTTTCCATTAACCTTGTTTTCAAATTGTGCCAGACATGTGTGTGCCCGTGTGTATAAATATACAGTATTCGAGAGAAATCAGAAGCTAGAGGTTCCTAGCGTTCTAAAATGCTGCAGTTCGGATGGTATGTTGCTTTACTTGAAGTGCTGTGCTCACATGCTAAGGTGCTGTTTGTTTTTTGTCAATACAACAGCCCCCACACACCCACAGACAGATGGATAAAAAGATGAGGAGAGCGAGGAATGTCAAACAAAGAGAATGTGACACTGTGACCATGCATGAATAGCTCGGTAGATAAAGGTAGAAAATTAAAACCAAGTGTGTGACATAGCAACATAACCATCTTATTCATTTTCACAGCCATTCATGACTTCTCAGATGCCCCAGTCGCTTCGCCTGCTGCGTACTGTTGAATGTTTGTCTGTGGGATGTCACGCCACGCTCCCTAGGGTGCGTTTGATCTCACTCACCCTCACAGCCCTGGGAGCGCCTTTTCTCTAATGCAGAAAAACCCAGCACAGTCGACGACTGCACTTTGGTAGCTGCTAAATATGAAGAAAGCTGCACTCATCCATAGACTGGAGCTTAAAAAATAATCCATTTGTGACTATTATTAGAGCACAGAGAAGCCAGCAGCACTGTAGTAATGCTGTTTTGCTGATTTTGCACCATTTTTCATACATATTTAAGTTGTGTAGCTTTATGTTACAGCTTCATATTATATTTAACAGGCTTGAAGTTCATTATGGAAGTAAAAGGGTCCTGTACATCAAGACCTGCTACGCATTAAAGATGCAAACAGTCCCATTCACCAACTAAATCACAACTTTCAACCCTCCAAATGCTACTTATTCATGGCAACCCACATTGCCTTCCAGCTGAGATGTACACATGATGCAAATTTAATACACCTTGCCTTACCTATTTGCAGTATGGGGATACGTGCTGTATAATCGAATTGAATTTAGACTGCCCATGCAAAATTGATGCCCTGTTGTGCACATTATGAAATACATACAACTCAGGCATGTGCAAAAATATAAAGTGTTGCCATGTCAGCTGCATTGCAGGTTTTGGAATAAAACACCTGAATAACTTAAAACAAACAAACAAAAAAACAATGAATAACATCATAATTCAAGTAAATAAAGGTGGTGATTTGTATTCACAAACATCCTTTTGCTGCCACTGACACTAGATGCCAAATGGTGCGGTATAACATCATGTTTTAAAGTGCCTAAATTGGATCTGTCAATATGGGGTCTAAGATTTTGGTGGAAATGATTAAAATAATGATTTAACCACTTAAACAGATATGTAGAGGTTATGCAAGGGGGTGCAACTTTGCCAGCTTCTTTGCACCACATTCTTTCTGAATCCTTTTACTGAATGTCAGAGCTGATGTCAAATAACCCTGAGGTAACCTTATATAAGCTTATATGTGGAACCAAATGCTACAATATTGCAGGCTATTCATGGCTTTAATATTGTGCAGCATCTCATTCTCCCCAACTGTGGAATGAATTGATGCGGGGACTTTAAGTGGCAGCATAACATTTGGAAAGAATGTATGAATAATACACACGGCACGTAAACGCACAGCCGACCTTACATTGAGCTGTGCCCACAACATGTACACTCTGAGATAGCGATACGCAGGCTTTTGCATTTATGACACATTCTTTTTTTTGTGATGCACAAAATGGGAAGCAAATTATACGCAGAAGAAGAAAGGGAAGCGTACAAATCAAGCCTTAACTGCATGTGAAAGCTCAGCACGCCCATGTGCCTTTCCTGCCTGCAGACCAAACAGTGGACGTCAATGATGCAGAGGCAACAAGACAGCACAACACACAAGACACACACACAAACTTGCTTTACAATATTTGTAGGGACCTGTCTTGAAATAATGCGTACGGTTGACCCTTGCCCGAGGTGCCCCACCAAATGTTTAACGTAGAACATACAAATACAATAAAATAAAATGCTCAAACATCCATTTAAATTTCTGTCTCCACATAGTAACAGCCATCCCCAACACACACACACTTTACCCTCATACATACAGTATTATTACTTTTTTCTATCCTTTTCTCTTCTTTTCTAATCTTTCTCATTTCTTTCACTGCCAGCATCAGACATCTTTGCTAACACAGCACTCATGCTAAGTACTGTATCTTTAAAATAGCAATAAAGAAAAGGGGAAAAAAAGAGGGAGTATAGGCATAAACAGACACATCCAATCTCTGCTGGCAGAGAGCAGCGTGCAGGTGAGCTGTGAAACTGAAAGTCTGTTGATTTGCTGAATTCATGTCTTCTAGGGGAATAAAATACTACTAATACTCATATCAGCTATTTGGGTGCTGTACTATGTAGGGTTCTCTAAAAATCTCTAAAAATGTGTATAAACATTCATTCTTTATATTACTGGGTTTCTATAATCTTAGTCATGTTAAAAATATACAGATTATCCCTTTTATATTGCTTCTAGAAGACAGAGTAAAGTAGGACTTCATTTCCCAGAATCCTCTGGTTTTTCTCGTTTTTGCAATATAGCCAGACACACACACAACTGAAATGCTTTCACACACACAACTGAAATGCTTTTATACACACAACTGAAATGCTTTCACACACACAACTGAAATGCTTTTATACACACAACTGAAATGCTTTTATACACACAACTGAAATGCTTTTATATATTTATATGTGTGTATGAAACATTTCAGTTGTGTGTGAGAACACAACATTTCAGTTAAAAGCATTTCAGTTGTGTGTGTGAAAGTGTTTCAGTTGTGTGTATAAAAGCATTTCAGTTGTGTGTGTGAAAGCATTTCAGTTGTGTGTGTGTGAGAACACAACATTTCAGTTGTGTGTGTGTGAAAGCGTTTCAGTTGTGTGTATAAAAGCATTTCAGTTGTGTGTGTGAAAGCATTTCAGTTGTGTGTGTGGGAGAACACAACATTTCAGTTGTGTGTATGAGAGCACAACATTTCAGTTGTGTGTGTGGAAGCATTTCAGTTGTGTGTGTGTGAGAACACAACATTTCAGTTGTGTGTGTGAAAGTGTCTCAGTTGTGTTTATGAACGCATTTCACTTGTAAGTGTGTGAAGTTTTTACTATTGTGTGTGAATGTGTTTTGTTTTACATGTGTGTGTGAGTGGTAATTCTGAATTATGTTCCTGACGGCCCCTCATACTAGTGGGTGGGCTAGATTCATCATCCCTTCCCCACCTATACACTGTCCACTGATGAAACTGCACACATCGAGTTACCATTCACATTTTCGAATCAGTAACAAGTTCTCAGCTCTTGAATGACCTCATTAACACACTGAGCAGAGCCAAGAATCTGAGCAGAGCAAAAATCTGTTTCTAATAAGCATGAAACAATAGCTCCTCACCTCTGTGACGACAAACCACCGGGCTTTTCTTTTTTTTTTTTTAGATATAAAGTCGAAGTAAACACATTCAATTAAAGATTTATTTATTTGGACCGCATGTGGCTGGAAACATCAAACTAGATGTGATAGGCTTTGTTGATGGGCTGCATGCAGAGCGGCGCCTGCTTCTATCTGAGACCGGGCTCACAGCGAGCTGTCACACTGCCTCAAAATCCAGTTTCTACAAAGTGTCATTGTGATAAAAATTCAGATAATCTTGACAAAATATGCAGCCTACCTGAGGGGAGTCAGGCTTTGCTCACACCGCACACTAGTTTAGAAGCTGGATTCATAAAAGCAGTGCTGGCAGCACAATCAAGCTGTATGTATTCATCCTGTTTTCCTACAGAGTAACGTCATAGTACAAGTAAGCTGATGCTGATGCTGTTATTCTATTAACAATGAGACGATTTAAAATGCTCTCTGTTAAATCCCAATTAAAGACCTTAACAACTTGTACTTCTAAAAATGCACAGATCATACAAATACTGAATAGTTAATCTGCCCTTTTAGCCCTTAAGCAAACCAGGGGTATATCTAAAGGAGTACCTCTTGAGTTGCTGCAGGGTGAGCAGAAAAAAGTGGAGAGTGTCTTGATTAGTCTGATCAAATTAAGATTTAATACAGCTGTAATCATAAATTTGGTCACCCCTGGGTAAACTTAAGTACAAAAAAAGCAGGTACCAAACGACCATAACCCTTCCTCAGGTGTTAACTCTGTTAATTAGAAAATAGAAAAATGAAATTAAACAGTAACTGTTTCATTTGTGAAGTCTGGACACCTTCCTACATGTATACCACTCAGGACTTCATTGACTCATTAGGCCTCAATTTACTTACTGAGGCTGTGTTATGAAGGTCAAGAATTGTCATTAGCAACTGTCAGATGATGGCATTTCTAGAGTGTGATAAATGAAGTGGAAGTATGACAGTCATGATAAGATCTGGAAGAGTGGGAAAACTGTCAGATAAAACTGCATGTGTGTCAAGGAGAAAGGCGAACCGCCATATTACATCAGACATTCAGCTGACTCAGGAGTGGTGATGCACTATTCCACTATACATAATTGATGCACAAACAGGGTTTAAATAAAACAGTCATCAAAGAGAATTTCCCTGCTAAATTCAACATCTGAAGCCTGCAAAGCAGCATCTGGATCACCAGAGTCATTTTGGACATTTGTGTTGTGGACAGCTGCAATATTAATTGTACAGTAGTTTCATGGCTGCAGTTGCCAATGGTGCATTTGGAGAGACGGATGGAAGAGGGAGGAATGAACTGAATACCTGAATATTAGAAAAATTAAATGTCATGCCGTCTGTCAAGAAAGTGACAATTGAAAAGAGACTGATAGTCACAACAGAACAAGGGTCCAAAGAAGGCCTTAAAATATGTCATGATCTACACACACTGAAGCATTTGGGATGGCCCTCACAATCCCCTGATCTGAACATTACTGAAAACTTCTAGGGACTAGAATATCTCCAAAGCTGCACAGAGATGTGGGTGAAAATTCTCTTAATGCAGAATGGGAAGCTTTGTGATCTGTCAAAGGCATTGTCACTACAGACTTGAAGCGTTATTAAGTTCATTAAATAAATAGTAACAGTACATTAACATTTTGAATATCAGTTTGCTGCAGTTGGTTCTTAGTTCATTTGATTTAAAATCAACAAAATATCTAATTTGACCTGGGGGGCTCAGACTTTTGTTGGAACTACGAGTGTGTGAAAACCAGTAAGCAAGACAGCTGAGAAGCCGATACAGTTTGCTAAAAGTACAGATTAAATTTTATCTAAAATTACAGTAATTAATAGATGGTCAAAATACATAAAGTAATCCATAATGATTTAATGTATTAGCTAAGAATAATGGATTAACAGTTAGCTAAAAATAAAAGCTGAGATACATAAGATAGCAATATTGAATGGGTTAAACAGTTGGATATATTGAAACAGGTCAGGGTAACAGATAGTCACTTAAAATAGCTAAAATGAATGTATGCATGAAATACAATATGTTAAAGCAGATATCAGTGGAATGTTTTTGTTAATATAAGTCCTAAATAGTCCTATTTTCCGTCAGCAATCACTTACATGAAGTATTTCAGCCTAAACACGAGTCTCTCCGTCACTCTGCTCTGCTGTAACCCGAGGAGAAAATTTTCCTTGTGGGATACAAGTGTTATCCAATGAGGAGAGAGAACGGCATGAAGGGCTGTGTGTGCAGCCAAGGGATGCGCGTGAATGTGGTGACGTAGCACGAGGACCAATTGATGCCTGACAAGGGCGGGGGCTGCTAACTCATGGTGCGTTCAAAGAAACTCGTACTTTGTGTTTTTCCTTCCTGTGAAGTCATACCAGTTCGATCTGGTACGAGTTCACGGGTCGGAAGTTACGAGTGGCCGTTATAGGGAACTTTCACAGACAACAGGATGGTAAAAACACGAGCTACGGGTTGCCTGGAACGCTACCAAGTCGTAGTTGTGACTTGAAGCTGTAACTTACGGTTTCAAAAGCCTGCCTTGAACGCAGCATTAGCCGAAACGGCCGTGAAGCTGATATCTGCTTTAACTATATAAACAGTATATAGTATATGCAGAATGAAGGTAAACAGTCAAACCTAAATACTACCATTGTATTAAAAAATCCACTTTATTCTCATTTTTATTCAAATCATATCCAATTTAAATTAAATTAGAATAAACATATTTTAAACATGACAGGTCATGTTAACTCATTGAGTGCCAGACCTTTTATAAAATGGTCAGTGCCAGGTGCCAGCGTTTTGGGGCATTTTGAGTAATATGTCAAGACCCAGAGAGTATTTTGTACTATGACTCTGAAAACACCAAACAGCTCAAAGGAAAGAGGAGACTCTCTATTTAACTAGGGAAAAACCATTTGTTTGTACCTTGTTCCATTCTTGATTTATCTTAAGTTGAATAGAGCCTGGTTGCACCAAAAAGACCACTTTTTTTCTAGAAAGCTGAGAAAAATGCATTTTTGTGAAAGAGAGTCTCTCAAGAAAAATAGTGATTTATCCGTTTTAATTTTGGCTTCAAAAATATGTAAGACATCTGAAAATTTCATTTCACATGTCCCCCCCCCCCCAAAAAAAAAAAAAAAAAAAGACTAAACAAAAAACAAAACAACAACAACAACAACTAAAATACAACAAGTACGAGCAGTTGCTGCCTCTCCTACGCCCCCCTCCCCCTCCACTCCCTCTCCTCCCCTCCCCTCCTTCTCCTCCTGCTGCTTCCCCTCGTCTCTGAAGGAGGGAGGGAGACGTCGTGGCGTCTTCAGCCTCTGTGCTGGACGCGGCCGCGGCTGCGACTCACCGCGCTGATCTCTCGGTTCGTCGTCACGTCGGTTAGACAGCAACTGGTGAAACTGACTCCGCGATCCGCTTTCGCTTCGGCATTTTGCTACTGATCATCTATCAGTTTACTTTTCCTGCCTCCTCTGATCACTTCATGCTGGAGCTATGCTAATAGCACCGTGGCTAAGCTTCCTCCAGCTCCACGTTACACTTGTTCCAGGCTCTGCCCGTCGTTTTTCTCTAGAAATAGAAACTTTTTCCGACTTTTTTATGTCCGTACGGATCGCACTCGTCTTCTCCTTCCTCTTCACTTCTTGCTCTGATCTACAGTCTTCTTCGTTCTACACATCCCAGAAGCCCCAAAATTACTCACAGTGTGCGCGAGAGCGTCCCCATTTACCAGCCGCAGAAAAGTGCATTTGACGTCTATGGACGTCAATGGCACTCAAGCGTTGGATTTTGATTGACGTCCATAGACGTCAATGGCACTCAATGAGTTAAAGAAGGGCTTCTTATGACAGCAATAGTGCACAATAGAGCAAACCTGGTGGTTAAAGGAATGGTGGTGAAAAAGTGGAAAAGTGGTATGAAAATGCAATAATTACACTTGTCATGTAATGCTCATCTTCCTGTTCTTCCTACCCACTAAGTATTTCTAGCTGACATACTGTGTCTGGATTTTTCTCAGTTTTTCACCGTCTTATTTTGTTGTTGAGTTTTCTCCCAGCAACCAATTTGATTCAGTCTGACATTCATCATATGTCTTCTGACCTATCCTCTCTTGTGCACCTTGTTCTATCGTATCTGCTCAGCTATAAAAAACCAAAACAGAATTCAACATTGAGTACAGAGCAGAATGGGATGTATCAATCCACACTGCACACTCAAGAGAATAGAACCATTCAGCTGTGGTATATATATCTCCACCCTTCATCTGCGTGATCCTCAGAGCTGCCTGGTGTCTCTAATAT
Source organism: Trachurus trachurus (assembly GCF_905171665.1). Lineage (NCBI taxonomy): Eukaryota > Metazoa > Chordata > Actinopteri > Carangiformes > Carangidae > Trachurus > Trachurus trachurus. Next base: position 23,390,967 of record NC_139893.1, on the reverse strand, counting down.
GGATTAAACCTAAGAAATCATCACCATTCATTCAGAGAGGCTGTTAGTGGGGGAAATGAACTGGGTGTAATCCTCATCTGCGATGCTGGCCTTTAGCAAGGTAAAAAAGGAACCTTTGCTCTGAATTGTGAATCAAATCTTAGCACACATGAGTAACACAACAAAGTGAGCAGGACTGCGGAGTAGGGATTTATTAAATTAGATAAGGGAATGGACCTATAGGTGGAGTTTGTAGTGGGAAAGTGTAGGAGTCTGGGAGGGATCCTGGTTGTGCATTACAGGCATTACTACAAGCAGCAAAGCCTCACTTAGCCTGCAGCAACTGAACATCAGCTGCTTAAGTTTGCCTCTTCACATTTGTCACGAAACGGGGATACTGTTGCTGAAGTACTGTAGTTCAACATCAAGTTTCTCAACATCAAGTTCCTCCTACACGTTTCTGATTATTTCTGAAATTGTTCATAATCAACAGTGGGGAAGTTGAGGTACGACTCACTCATCTGCTCTATATTCAGTGACACACATTGAAAAAGTAATTTCTGATGCCCATGGCAAAAAAGTCTCTATTAGAGTGAAAGACACTGTATGTAGTGAATTATGTACCAGGCTCACATTCGGTGATAAAACAAAGTAAAGTAGGAGTTCCCTTGATGTAACTCTGTTGCCAGTACATGCCCCACTGTTTCCCACTGTTGCTCTATTTAACAAAGTAAATGAAAGAAACGGAACACAGTCACAATGAGGAATAAAGTTAAAGCATGATCCCGGTCACATACAGTACAATAAATCCATCAGGTGTTGCGGGGGTGCTATTCGGATCATACAGTATATAATTATCTAGGGTGTGACTCATGTTCACCCTTCACATCAAGTCTGACTCCAGAGGTACTGAGTTGCCGTTATACCAAACGATACAGTATGCTGTATTTGACATCTGTATTGCACAGCTGGCAGAGAGAGAGCTAGGTGATGGAAAGACTGACAGAAGACTTTTGGTTGACTTGTTATTATCCTTAAGAGTTGAAATAAAAAACTATCACAAAAATCACAAATTACAAACACAGAACTTTTTTTTTTCCTTTGTGAGTGGGCAGTCCACATATAGCCCACTCTCTGGCTCTACAGCAGAAAGTAATTACTGCTACTTGACTTTAAAATAAAACATTAGCCAGCAGATATTTAACTGCATGTACTGTGTGTTATTACTTCAGGCCAAAAGCACTTAAATGCTCTGCTCGGTTACATTTACAAGGGTGAACACAAGTTTACGAGAAGCACTGTAACAGTGTTACATTGAGAATGTTCGTGGTACATGTGAGTATTCAAGAAAAAAAAAAAAAGATAAATAGGAGTCAGTCCCAGCCACACTGAAGCTTACCAGATTGGAGTATCGCATGCTGACGTTGCGTTGGTCCTGGCGGGGAACGTAGCGGTGAACAGGATCAATATCTTTAGGGCTAATCAGCTCATCCGCTGGAATATGAACACACACAGATATAAGAATCACAAGACACTAGAATTACAACCTTCGTCAACAAGCATGAAATAAATATGGTCACCGTGACCAAAGTGTTTTTGCAAATTGACCTGAAATGCCACCACTACTTTTTTTTTAATGAATTGGTTATAAACAAAAACGTGTTTTGTGAGGTCGCAATGACCTTGACTACCAAAGCCTGATCATTTCATCCTTCAGTCCCAGTGAATACTGATTTGGAGAAATTCTCGAGAAATTCTTGAGGTATGGAATGGGATAAGAATGGGACAACAATAGTACTAGACAAAAATGTAAATCCTTGGCTATAATAAAGGCACAAAAAGGACAGACCGAAAGAGTCATTGTCCTACACAAATGTAGACATGCATACACACACAATGATTAGGCAATTTACAATCATTAAATAATCATGAATGACAAAATGCTTGATTTCTTGACTATTCAGAAGATAATACGTTATGATATTTCTCATGGTCCTACTAGTTTTGCACAGTGAATTTACAGGCTGCTATCACAATAAGAGAATAAATGTGTGGGATTGGAGCTCTATACCACAGCACCTACACACAGAGGCTTACCGAGCAGCTTGGCAATGTTGTACAGGGCCTGACCCCACAAGAAGACCTTCCCATCACGTCCGGAGTTGCTAGGGAAACGCTTCTGGCTTCCATGCTTGTTCTGCTCTGCCTCCACAAAGTCAGCTGGTACGTAGTAGTATTTGGGAATCACAGCATGGCCTGCCATGAGAGAATAGGTCTGTGAGCACTGAGAGAGTGTGTGTTTGCATGTGTGCATGTGTGTGTAGAGAATATTGTTTAGTGTGTTTAGGCAAGAAAAACTGCACCTCATCCCAGTGGCTATTAAAGTACATTAAAGTAGTAACAATGTCCCACAGTAAATCAGTGTTTGTGTGTAATTTCTCAACCGATTTTCTAGCTCTAAAGAACATTTTCAAATGTCAACATATTAACACTCACATCATTCAACCACCATTATGGACTCTCTTCAATATATGGATTGACCACTTTTCATATGTTTTACAAACATAACATAGAATGTGCAATCACAACTGAAATGGCCAATTGAAAGCAACTTGAATCACCTATATTATATTTAGCTGGCCTGCTGATGAACAAAGTATTTCATGGCGTTGCATATATTTAAGAAAAGAAGGCTCCACTCTAGTAGCACGTACATCTTCTTGTTTTGTAAACGGAACCATAACTGAAGCTCTTACAAAGACTGTTAAGTTAATAGCTGCTTTGCTATGTTTTCAAGGAACTTGACAGGTTGGTTGATCCAAGTATGTTGCCAAGTTACAAGTACCTGCCTCTGTGGTTTCTGTCTGTGCATGTAATCCCAGACTAATCTAATGATGTTGAGATCTGGGTTCTGTGGGGGCCGAACCACCTAAGGATCAAATGACCAGCTATTAGAAGACTGTTCTTTTATATCTGTATGTTAAGAAAAACTAAGTTGATTGCTCAGCATGGCAACCGTCGCCACATTTGTGTAGCATTTTGTGATTGGTTGAGGTGAAAGGATGACACAGTGTGAGCCTCTGAATGCAGGAAAATAGCCTATATTACTTCAAAGAATGCAACAGCTATACTGTGTTGGCCATCCACCAGAGTACAGCAGCCTGTCTCCCTGAGCAGCATGCTGCATCTATATCATCTTGACAATGGGAGATGGTGACCCCTGGGTGGTTAGGAGCACCTGCAACGTAACAAACAATAGCAGCTTCTGACAGCGGCAAATGCATTTGTGGGTTCCGACTTTTAATGGGCATTAATAATGAAGAGAAAAAAAAGTACACTTGTGTTTTCCTTTTAAAACCCAGGCAATTAACTTCAGGAGTTTTGTTAATTCCTACATGACTAGTAAAAGGCTCTGTGAAGACATTTGTGGCGGCTTCAGTCAGCTCTGTCTCACATCATTATTCTCTCTGCACTCCAATTATTCCTGTTATATTATGAATAGACCAAAAGAAACTCAAAGCTCCTGACATCCCCTATCATTTGACTGCCTCCCTTAACAGCGGTGGGGGCAGGTGAACGTGGAAGCCGAGGGCCGGGCGCACTGCTCATGCGGGAGAGCTGAATTCACTCACTGTAACGCCTCTGTGAGTCTCTGTCACAGCATGCGGCGTATGAATATGGATGATGTGATTTAATAACAGGAAGTTTTTCATTGCCACAGAGGGAGAGGGCAAATTCAAAGCCAATCACATTGATATGCCAAATGAGATAGAGTTGTATCATGTGTGTGTAATTCATTCATCAGTCACTGTGTCTTTGTGTGATTACTCACCCTCATAAGACTGAAAGATGATGGGTTCAAGAAGTTCCTGGTATTCTTTGACCTGAGCTTTATTTCCTCTGAAAACCCCTGAAAACACAGACACAAATTATTAAACTAAAATTAAACCATTTCAATTACATGTAGTCATTTCTTCCAGTGTTAATGTAGATATATTGTTTATCGCAGCTCTTATCAGAGCACTATTCAGAACTTCACAAAGTAAAGACAATTATTTTTAGTACATCTGTCTGAGAAATGTAATGTAAATGCAGTAGCCATGCTGACATGAGGACAGGCTACTCTAGGTGTGATTTGGCTGTAGATTTGCGGCGTGTCGAACCTTTCTGTCATTGCATTCTCTGTGATTTGTATAGCTAATACAAAAGATAGTTGTTGAGCATTTAATCTTAAAGTTTTGCGTTGTAAGTCCTGTTTACTCTTTTTGTATTGGATTTTGATTTGTCTGGCTAAGTTAAATAAACACGTTGTAAGTCCTGAAAATGTCAGTGGAGTTTAAATTGTCATGAGGGTGAATGACGCTTGGATTCAGAATCATTTTGAAGAATATGTCTTATCATTCCCTGAGGGTTCACACACAAATTTCACACATCACATCTATTTAAAAGGTGTCTCTAAGTCATCTAAAACCTGGCAAATATCAGAGTGTAATGTCCTGTCAAATGCTACAAGTCTGTCTTCTATCTTTCCAGTGACCCACTTGAAGCATTCTAACAGCAGCTGCAGATAGAACAAGGCTTACCGTCAATCATCATGTAGATGAAAAATATAGGAAACTCGCACTCGATGCCATCAAAAAGCTGGAGAGAGAGAGGGAGAGAGAGGAGGAATTATTGCTTTTCCATTTCAAGAAAGAGGGGAGAGAGGCACAGGGACTTTAAAGAAGCGGATGGCTGAACTTTAGTAGCACTGAATATGGAACAGCATGGCACAGGGAAACGATATGGAAGACATGACATTGTGAATGAAAACTGACAGAAAAGAGATGGCACTTCTCCTGTCAAGGTCACTTTATGAGAAATTCTCAGTTATTGCTGTTTGCGTTGAGGCGGACAACTGAAGGTCTCAGGTGTTTGCAACACAGTGACAAACATGTGACGCGTACTGACAGGAAAGTCTGATCAGTGGACAAGCACAAGGATTGTAGGTCAGTGACAGCGGGTCTGCACCTCCACCATGTTAACAAGAGCTCTGCATAATGCATAAGACTTGATGTGAGAGGATTTGAAATAAATGTAGAAAACCTATACCTCTACACAGGGTCCATGTCGTGGTGAAGTCCAGCAATCTTGCTGCTTTGGTACCATCGTACATTTATTTACTTATTTCTATCATGGCACTATCTATTAACTTACACCTTACATTGTTATAGTCTCAATGTTTATGTCTTAAAACTGTTTTTTATTGTCTCAACTGTTTTTATTCTCTTGTTTTGTGCCTCAGGGAGTGTTACCTGAATTCTTGTCTCGATTCTCGACAATATAATGACAATAAAGCTACTCCTCCTACTACTTCTACTACTACTACTACAACTACAGTACAACTGCTACTACTAACTTAAACAGTTCTGGTGACTGACAGCAGGCTGTGTGACAGTGCTGCACCTGATATATTGAGCATCTCATTATGAAAGAAGTACATGTATCATACATAGAGAAGACTCCTACTACAGGTATGTTTAGTTCCACTGATCTCTGACATTCAGTACATACTCTATGTCATCATGGTCACCAAATGTTCTAAACAAATAGAAGTTACACATTGTTTATACAGATTGGGAGACTCAAGTCCATTTTCGTTCACACCACAAATTCATTTTCTCCAGTTGTTAAATCCACACCACAGTTCAATGTCAGCTTTTGTGTGATTCACACCAAATATTTAAAGATACAGGGACACCAGCTTCAAAGCTCTTTGCCAGAGTCATTTGAACTCTCCTGGAGGGATGGACAACCTTTCTTACCCATCTTGACCTGAGGTTTTCTCCTATCATTATTCAGTTTTTTTTCCATTAAACCTGTCCTTCATAAAAACAAGCTATGGCTTCATATCCGACTGGCTGACTGGCTGACTGACTGAGTTTGTGTGACTGTGTCTGTCTTCAGTCAACTCAACACAGATGAATAAGAGGCACCATGTGGCAGCTGGAGAGCATCTTGCAAAACAAACACTTGAATTGACATGAACATCATTGCTTGCTGGATTATTTTCTGAGTTTTACTCAACCAGAAATCCTATTATAGTTTGCACACTATGCTTGTGTAGTAAGTGTGACTCACTCACACTCTCTCTCTCACACACACACACACACCCTTATTTGGTTACAAGTCACATGTAACGAGGACAGTCAAGTGAATCCCAGCCTTATTAATTCCAATAATTCAATCTCATTTTGCTGCTGCTCGCCTATAGAGGTTGAAAACAGACACATAACTGCAACGTTAGCACCTCTGTCCTTTTCTTAGACAACAAGTCCCGGCCATCTTTGTCCCTCATTTTCTACACTAATCTCCACACTAATGGAAGATAACAGAGATTACATCCTAAAGCAATAACCAATGGCTGGTAGAGCACACACACACACACACACACACACACACACACACACACACACACACACACACACACACACACACACACACACACACACACACACACACACACACACACACACACACACACACACACACACACACACACACACTATCTATCACTGGGCAGAAAGTACTAGCATAGGCCCTGATGTGCCTCTTTAAATGGTTAATATCTGCACCATGTGAATACTGCAGGTATGCATGGTTTCAAATTGTGTGTTCCAGCAGAGATAGGGAGCAACGGCAGCTATCAGATGGTGACGGAGGGATGATAGAAAAGAAGAATGAAAGAAAGGAGAGTGCATAAAGAGACAGAGGTGCAGAGGAGGAGACATATTTAGAAGGAGGGGAGAGAAAAATGGAGAGTTGAGGCAGTCACCCAATGAGGCCTGTGCTTCTTGGCCCGTTGAGGCTGTAAACAGGCAGGGTTCCCGGGTGTTTTGTGCTTGAGCAGCTCGACTGATTGGTAAAACTGTCTATCACACAGGCTGCTGCTCTCTGTCAATGGTAAACAGACAGGGAGCACAGGCGTCGGCCGTGCTGTGAATCCTCTCTAAACACCAACAACAACTGTCTTCTGTGGGGGAGACCTGGTTTACCTGTATCTTCTCTCTTTCCAGATGGAGCTCACACTGTGTCAGACAGACCACTGGCATTTCACAGCCTTGTGCACTGCCTTCCTCTCTCAAAGGAGTTCAAATATTCATTATTACGTTTTTTATTGACCAGGTCTTCCTCTCTAAAACTTGAAGTGCAATATCCATTAGTGAGAAACTGTAGGCATGGGGTAATATATACTGCACTGTAAAAAAGAATGACCCCTAGCACATTTTCCTCTTACTGTATGTAACTGAATATTTGCTGATCAAATATGTTAGTGTTGGTAGATGGACAGCAAATGGCAGCAGTGGAAATGATTAGGTTACTTTCTGAAACTTAACCACCAGCGTTTTACACAATAAATCTGCCTGCTTACTAGGGCTTTGACAACAAACTTCGATATTCGAATATAATTAGAATATTAAAAAAATAACGAATATTAGGGCAGCTCTAAATATTCGAACCTGTAATAAGCATTATTTTTGGTAAATGTGTTTGCCTGAAAACATAGTTTTCAATCCAGATTCAAGACTTTTTTCAGCCTGTTGAAACGCAAGCTCATTAGCCTTGATCACCTGGGGCTCCTGTACTTACAGTATGACGTTATCACGTCGTTAGCGCCTGACGCCTGTTCACACTTCTTCACTGATAAACAATGGCGGAGCAAAAGGCTGCGAGTGCGACTCATGGATCTATTATAATACATCCATGGTGCGACCGGACCATAGATACTCTACAAACCACGGAGGGAGAAGTTGAAATATAGGTGTTTCCTCTACATTCATTTAGGAGTGGCGGGCCGTTTTTTTTTTCTTTTCTTAATTGTCGCAAATAGGCTACACCACCGCCGCATGTCATCCGTCCATTCATCTCCGCATAGCGCTGTTTCTAATTGGCATGCGCGCGTGCACACACACGCACACAAAGAGAGAAGCGCGCATGCATGAAAGCAGTGAAAGTTTATTCTACAAATACTATGCAAGTTAAACCATACTTGTTGATTCATGGCCTCTTTACAAGCTATGAATAGGCTGAACAGGTTTGTTTCAAAGCACCTGTAAATGTGTCATTTGCCACCAAATCCTGATGTCAACATCTGGCTCTTTAGTTGCTGGGATATAGGTAAGGGGCCTCAGAGCCTCTGTTTATTTTAAGTAGCTAAATAAATAAACTAGGATGAGAAACTGAAACTGTCTCCTTGTCCACAATACCTACTATTCTCTTTTGAATAACACATGAAACATTTAAAGTCTTGACTTATAACACATACAAATATTTCCACATCTATAACAAAGCTTTTACTGAATTGTAATTCAAACAGAAAATACTTAGTTCTAATGCTAATAATAAATTATATTATAAGATACAAACACTTAATGAAAGTATTAAGACCTCTTCACAACATGCACTTGTCCACAATGCTGTAGATTTAACATTGAGGTGTAAATGACCCCTCAGTGAGTAGGAGACGGAGTGATGAGAATTCATGGATTAAAGGTGAAACATCCAGTAGACCAGACAGCAAGTTCCACTGCCTCTGTCTTTGTGCCTGTAGATCTCTGCTGATCCCTCCATCGCCTCCCTGAGCTCATTAATTCTAGGAGGTTAGTTCTGCAGCTAATGCAATGATTTGTTTAGCATTAAGGGTCCAGCCTCTGATTCACTTGCTCGCTCACTGAGCTCATTCTGAAGTGAATGCGCTGTCATTTCGCCAGGATCACAGGGGATTCAGAAAAGGACAATGAATGCACGGCCATTCGCATACATATATATGCATGCACACACACGGACTGACAGGGACTCTCATACACACACACGCACACAAACAGACTAAGATTCGGGGTGAAATACCTGGGAGGATTAAAACACTTGAAATGGGAGAGGCTAAGCCACAGGCAGATCTCTTAGCATTATCATAAAAGGATAATACCTTTTCAAGCTTATGCCTGGGCCAGGCTTATTCAAAAAAAAACTTTTCAAATGTCACACTCAAGCACTTTTAAGTGGAACTTTTTTTTTTCTTTTAGCTTTTATGTATTTGCTTTCCACTGTGTGTGGTTTCCTGAAATAAACTCCAGGTACACTTTTAAACTTTGTGTCATTCTATTAATCTAAACTCACTTTGGAGTCTCTGTAAAACTGCAAACAATGCAACCACTGGGGAGACAAATCTGTTTTCTAAGATCACTGCTGTTTTGCTGTCTGTTTGTTTTGATGTGTCCTAGACCTGAAAATCAGCTTATGTTACAGTAGGCCGCAGTATTGTAATCACCTGTTTGCTATGACCTCTGTTACATTCTCTGTGAGGGGAAAAGGGACTGCTTCATTTTGTCTCTTCTGTGGTTCCCCAAGGCAACATTTGTAGAGAGAAAAATATTAAAGCAAAGAGAAAAGCAAAGATGAGCAGAAGGAAGTGCATTCCTCAGGTGTCCCATCAGCACCCACCTTCATTTCAGCAGGTTTGTAGTAGCGCCGGTTCTTGTCTTCATTCGTGGTGCGGTAGCCGTCACGGAGGAAGCGCTTGAAGCCGTATTTGCCTCTGAGCTTGCGAACTATCTTGTCCAGTGTCTGACTGTACAGAGCATCGTCATCCACAGCAAAGGCAGGATAGCTGATGGTTGGGAGCAAGGCTGCATCTGTGTTCTGCACAGAAATCATTTTTAACTGACATTAGCATTGGCCCATTTCAACGTGAAAACAAATTCAAACCAATCACAGACATTTTATATCAACCCATTTAATCCCATCGGTCACAAAAGGGACCATAAAAGGCCATTGAAAGGCCCTAAATATGTTACTGAATGGAGTATCAACATATTTCCAAAAAGGACTGAAGCAAGAAACCCTACTGATCACATATGTGCAGTTTCATATGTTTAGTATAAATTGTTGTAGAGCTGATTACTTCCTGGTTGCACCATCCGAGGAAGATGGCTGCATCAAAGCCTCGACAAAGACGGTCAGTAAAGAAGGTTGACATAAGACAAAGATTTTGGGGACACATCATCTTTAAGTGTCTAGTGTTGACATATGCATCTACAATCACTCAACTGTGTTTAGTGTGGTCACAGAATGAGTAAAATTGTCGATGGCAACAATAGTGACCGGTGGGATAACACAGTGTAAGTAGCTATTTTTCTACTCTGTTCTTTTTTCTTTTTATTTAACTTTGAATCAAATGCAGTATGCTGGGCCTTACAGGCCCTAAAGCTTTTCAGTTAGCCTATCTCTCAAAGTGAAGTAGATGTTGTCCCCAGTGACTGTAATCACGATGGGTCAGATATGGACTATAAGGGTGAGACAGGCCAATTGCCAGCCAGGCTGTTGAATGAAAGTTAGGCAAAATGATTATGAAAGAAACAATGTTATCAGGGATGATAACTTCCCTCTCACCACTACCTCACTTCCACCCACTGTTGGTGAAGAGGCAAATCCCTCTACCCACCTGTACCCACCAGAGCAGCCATGGGCAAACTCTTCCACAAAGGGCCGTGTGGCTGCAGGTTTCTGTTCCAACCAAGCAGCAGTAGCACACCAGACTTCATTTCATCAACTGATCTCAGTCTTCAGACAGTTGATTGGTCAAACGGTGTGCTCTTGATTGGTTGGAACTACAGTAATACCTACAGCCACACAGCCCTTTGTGGAAGAGTTTGCCCATGCCTGCACCAGAGGGTCCAGACAGATGAGCCAAGGACCAAGTTGCAGTTGGTCAAAAATAAAGTCTAAACATTCAAACAAACTTCATAAGGTGTCATATCTCAATCAGGTGCAAGAAGTGGTGGGGGCCCAACTTTACATGGTCCCTGTACAATGCACTCATAAGCAGCCACTTCTTCTACAGAGATGTTGTACGAAGGAAGTCTCATACATGGGTCAGTGACAAATTAGGGTTAAGATGAGCAATTCATGGATTTTCTTATAAAACTATTTTAAAAGCTTGCATCAAATTTGTTAAAATGTGCATTTTGTAGTCATATTGGTTTTATGTCTTTTGAAATTACATTTGAACCTGAACAAAAGTAAGTCTGAGAGTATGCAGGTTACCTCTATTCTGAGTGACCCCTAGGTTAAGCAAATTAAGTCAATATTGCACTAAAATGCTAATCCAACAACAAAGTTATGCATGTCTTAAATGTTGCACAAAAGTGACAATGGTAATGTTGATAGGTGTCCTTTTGTTTTTGCTTTCAGTTGTTCTACATGTTTTTGATATGTAAAATACAGTAGTCACAATAACATGTGATAAAGCACACAAACATCTAATGTATGCTGGTACTGGTAACAGTAAGTTCTATATTACAGCCAAGTTGAAAATGGGCTGGAATATGAGAAATTTGATGGCTACGATGCATTAGTAAAATTTGTATGTACATATTATCCCACCGGTCACAATTGTGGCTGACTATAAAACATACTTCTTTTAACCTATTTTTCCATGAAAATTTTAAAAAAGAATGACAGCTGGCACATGATTTGGATATTTTCATGTCTGGGAAAAATGTGGGATTAAATGGAATGGAATTAAAAACTAACCATGACCACTGATCATTAGACGTCATAAGTTTAAACTGTGTGGAGCTTCTATCTTTATGTCCTACGGAATCATACTTATAATACACAGGAAGAGATGCTGTCCTATGAAAGTGTAGCTACGTCATTTAAGATAGCGGTCATTAGGAATGAATACTATAATTAGGCCCGACACACCATTATGTCCGGACATCTAATATTCTTATTAGTTTGTTTTACTCTATTAAGCGAAGGAAATTAAAGTTATTAAGCTCAGCCTCACTGCAAACAGCTTTTTAAGGTTTATTAATAGACAGCAGGGTTTCCAAAAATAAAAGACTTGCTTTCTGTATCCTGAGTGGAATCTACTGTTACAGATGTTTCTTTCTGACACAGTTACTTTGTGAAACAGCTTAAGGAATATATTTCAACTGGACTCTTTGATGCCACTGTATGTTATATTATAATCTCTTTAATTTGCACAGATCTCTCCAGTTCACAGAGGAGCCGACGCCTAACGTTCACTCTCATCCTGATTTATTCTTTGACTTTTTGCGTCCGCTTGTTAACATCCTCAGCTGCAGCTGAAATAGGATATCAGCTAACAGAACACATTCGGTGCAGGTGCTGCATCGATCAGGAGCTGAATGTTGTGCTCTAATCTTTTCCCAGAGCTTAAGGGTTACAAATATTGTATTGATAACATCTACAATAATCTTCCCATCTTCCTGCAGTGTGTTGGTCTCGCCGTCCTCACTGCACTGATTCCTTCCAGCTCTATAATGCCATTCTGGTTGTCTAATTACACTAATTTCCCCAAATGCTGATGGCAGCTATACTGCCTGAAACATTCACGGAAAGCGAGAGAGATGTGATCATTTAAGTGTTTGCAAGTGGTGGAGTGAAGGGAATGTTTTTTTGCTCTCTTCATTCCATTTCTTTTTTTTTCCCACTTCTACCTTTTTCAGCTTTACCTCCCCCCAGCTTTGCAGCCACTGCTACACTTTCCCCACTTCTTCTCACACTGAGCCAACAATAGCACAGGTATGGTCGGCGTAATGGCAGCTCAGTGGGGAAAACGCATTAGTGAAGTACAGATATCCACCGACATATTGACGTTAAGTGCGGGGTCTGTTTGATGCGTGCAATTAACCGTTTAAGATTTTGGCATGTGTGCGGCAGGCTTCTATTTCAGTATTTGATTGCTGGAGATTATGGACACAGATGTTCTTCAGTCAAATAAAAGAAAAAAAGGAGAAAGGTTGCAGGAACATGTGCAGTGGAAGACATATTTCTGCAATAAGATCAGCTTAATATAAGTTTAACCAAAACTTTAAGACGATTTATTTCATTATGCTCCACTCTGATGAATGACATTTGTAAAGGATAGAGATAAAATAATAATCTCACATTTTGAAGTAGAATCTACAGTGATGCTAGAGTCTCTGTAAAGTTATAGTTTGCCACAGGGGCAGTCAATATTTAATTCAATGTTTAACATTTAATAATATAATCTACTACGTAAGTAATCTGAGACCACCCTGTTCGCATGCTAGCATTTCTTAATTAGCAATAAAAACAAGTAAAGTTCAAGGGATTTTTTGACTAATGAACTCATCTCCTTTAGATTTTACATTAGTGCAGCTTTGTTCTACCAACATTGCTGTTTGTGTGGTAAGTAATGGTTTATGCTTTGAGTTTTTCATGGGGTAATTTTAGCAGGTGCATAGATAGATGGACTCACATGGGAGCGAGACTCTCGGGGCAGTAGGGAGCAGAGGGTTTGTCTGTTCCTGTTGTGGGCGTCCAGATCCACAAATATCACCGACCACGAACATCCCTGCAGAGCAAAACGCACACACAGACATCATCATCCCAGACACCGCTGAACTATTAACCTTTCACAGGTACAACACGAACACAGAATTTCAACAAATGTACATGCACGTCCAAAAAATGAACAATGCTGCCCAGCAAATCCTCCTACATTTATCAGAAAAAAACTGACAGTGAAAATGGCTAAAATGGCTTAAAGCCCACTTAAAGCCCCCAACATCACACCTCCACACATCAAAACACACTTTCGCTGTAAAACCAGGCTGATATTTTTGGGTTGCAAATGTTTTTGAAGCACAGTGTGGGAGTGCTTGAACAGGACTGAGTTAAGAGTCATCCTATCACTTGAAAATGCCCAATGTACAAAAACAAACTGCTATAATGTAGCCCGCAAGTCCAGTGCACTTGAACACCTCTGGGATGGGAAAGAGGGATAGAGAGAGAGAGCGAGAGAAGTTTATTCATTTACTTGGTAAAGCAACTGACCAAACCTTCTGTGGTTCTTAAAAGCCTGTCCAGTCCACTTCATCCCTCCATCGGCAGTGCTTACATAAAACCAACCGAGTCAATCTGACAACCTGCTAAGCAGTTTCTAATGTAAGTCGAATGCATTATGTATGAATATTGCCAGAGTCTATTTTTTCCTCCAAAAACAGGTTCAGCTGGGGCTTTTAGTCAAATCAGCAAGCTTTCTGGTGGCAATTTGCATAGAGCAGTGGATTATTGGGCAGCAGTGTAGGCAGCTGTGTGACATGTCAGTGAAATGACCCTCCAAAGGAAACCTCTTCTGGTGTTATAGAGCAGCAGACTGCTGTTGCCTTGGATATGTACTCCTTAGACTGTGTTTTCATTAAGTGGGCTAAAAGTTTCTTTTTAATTAAATTAAATTTTAATAATGAGGAACACATACACAAGAACCTCTGACAAATGGCTGAGACGTCCATTTATCAGAAGAGCGCACTTTGTTTAGCGTCCACTGAGGTAAAATAATGTTGTTGTAATAATCACAAAACAAGAGCATATAAAAAGAAATAGAATCTTACACAGTAGGCCTATGACTGTAGTAGTAAAGTATTTTCTTAGTTCAAGATCCAAGTTTATTATGGATTAATACATTCTCTTAGAAACACCCACAAGTTCCCAACTGTGGGTGTTTGTAAATGAATCTGAGTGATTGAAAAATATAAGCATTTCTATAATTCTGTTCAATAAGGGATCCAACACTAAACTAAAAATGTCACATTGCCACAGACCAAGAGTCGTGCCTGGAAGGAAGCCACCTGAAAATAATCTGAAAACTCAAGTGCACTCTGAGGACACACACTTCAACACAGCAGACGAGCTGCAAAAAAAGATGCAAGACAATTTAACTCAAAATGTCTCAACCAATTTGAAGAGAAAAGCATGACAAGATTAAATGTAATTGTCACGGAAGGATTAGAATGACGTGACCTGCGGTCTTTGATAACAAAGGCAAACAACTTCCATTACAAAACAAAACTTTGTTATATTTTCAAGTATGCATTCTCCTGCTCTTTTCCTGCTTCCTGCTTTGCCCGATTTACCCCTTCCACATACTCTAAGGATTTAGCCTTGGCCCTTCATTATGAAAATGTGACTGTATGAACCGAGTCAATTATAGGCCACCATAATCTATGCCAGAAAGCCATCAGTGTCAATGCTATTATTCTGGTCGACTAATAAAGGCTGAAAATGTATAATTCTCCTTTCAAAGACTATATAATGATGCATACATCAACTTGACACCACGTTCAATGCAGTGCTATGCATGAATGGAATTCAAAGAGTCATGAATTCAAAAGAAAAGTAAACTCTATTCTGGAAATATATAAACACTCAAATATATATATAAATATATCGTTGGATTGAGTAAGGTTTGTGTCCGCTTCACTGCATCCCTGCTCTTGACTGGGTGTGAATCAGGTGACAATCTCCAGATAGAAAGTGGAACCTGTTAGGATTTGATTGTCCAGCCATGTGTACACAGCCCTGTGAATTTAATGACTGGCTTTAAAGTTGAAGGATCCTCCTCTTGGCCAGATCAATTTTATCCACCCAGTTCAATTTGTCACCCTGCAATGCTGCTATCTTTGCATCGGTGGTGTGACTCCGGGGGTGGGATCACGGAAAAATCAAAACTTCACCAAACCAAAGGCTGCGTGCACCATTCATCTAGGACAAAGGCTAAATGTGACACGCACCCACAAGAGTCTGCAGCCGGTGTAAAATATGATAGCAGAGTTCACAGTGTACTGAGTGTTCCAGTTAAAGGGTTTGGGGGGTAGGGGGTTACATTTGGTGTTGGAAGGATGAGAGTCAGCTGGGAAATCAAGATTGATAGAGATAATTTACAAGCAACTGGATGGCTTGTAGCACTTCCATTCCCACAGAGGGGCAGGAAACTGGATGAGACATACACACACTCACACTTACAGGAGCCCCCGCACAGCACGGATCATGAAGCAGCCACCTATAGGCCTATAAATTGATTCTTTCAACAAGCCACGCTCGCTGACAAAATCTATCCCAGGCACGGTTAAATTCCCCATTTTGCAGCTGATCAGGAGAGAAACACAAACAGCGACTTTATTATACGCTCGTCCTCATACAACGATGAGAGTAACGCTTCAAGTTCAGACACAAGAGCCATCACTGGCTAGCACGCAAGTGCAGACAAGAAGAGAAAAAAGATAATAAGAGAGGAGGCTCAGAAGGCTTAATTTTCCGATCTATTAGCAGGTGCAATGAATGTCCCTGTGCTTCTCATCCACAGATGCAAGAAAAAAAGAGACACGTATCCGCTAATGGATAAAGCAGAACGAGACATTCGGAAGGAGGGAAACCAGGAACAAACATCAACTGTGGCCATCAATCAAAGTCTGCAGAAACACAAACTATTTGCTGAGCCGGACACAAATGTGGTAAATGAGTCTGCTGATGGTCAAACGTCCTCGTGGACAAATAGCCTTGTGTTGATGACAGCAACAATAACAACAGTATGCTGATGATGTCTGCTTGTTTAAACAGCTGCTCATAAATTCAGTTACAAGGGCTGTACACTGCAGACATTAAACATATCCCACTGATGTATAGAGCTGCAATGGGCATCCAAAGATTTGAATCAGAAACTAGGCCGTCTATCTATAATGTGATATTGCGTCAAGAGACAAATGCATGTGTCTTGGGATTTGTATGAGGACGAATAAAATGTAGAAGGAGAGGGTGAATTATTCAAATACCTGGTTTCCAAACAGGTTGAATCCATTGATGGCCTCCAGAGCAGCTTTAGCCAGACCCACAGAGCTGAAAGACATGAGGAAAATAACATCACACACAGTGAACAGATTTCACTGACAATGATGCACAAGTTGTGATGTAGGCAGTGATACAAACTGTAGCCAAGTGTCAATTGTCTAATGACAAAAAAAACTTTCAAAAGCACAAAGAATCTCTCTTAAATGGTTGGATGTCAGGATTCAATCAAACTGAAGCCCCTGCGATTGTGGTCTACTGTAGATAATGCATCTCCTGACAAAAAAAAAAAAAAACTTATACTAAATTTCACACTGGCTGGCTACTGTGATTGCAGTGCAGACTAAATGTGAATCAATTTCACCGTCATTTTGTTTCCCTTTCTACACTGCCCAGATTTCCTTAGAAAAAGATAGGCAGGGGGGGAAAAAATTGCAGGGAACTGAGCGATGACTTGCAGTAGATCCGCTGACATATCAAAATGTGTTCAATACCATTAGTGAAACCCAAATTGATGCTATAAACACAGAGGATGGCTGGGTAATTCAGCCTAGGAAAGAGCTCTGCTGAAACTACCTCTGTATGAGACGAGCACACACATGAAAATGGCTGGTAGCAGTCAGTAAGGCACCTCACACACAGAGAGAGAGACAGAAAGAGAGGAGAGATGATGATGATGTTTAGTGGTGGTCGCTGGGTGTATGTGTGGGTTGGTTGGAGGGGGAGGCGGGGTTGATCATAACTGATAGGACACAGGAACAATACAGCATCATGATGCAGTAAATTCTGCTTCTGTTGCAGGCAAAGATTCACATGAGAAAACTGTGTTAGTCGACGAGTCAGTTCTAGTAAATGTCTTGACATAACAGCACTGTAGTTTGTATCCCAAATTGGGTAACTAGTTTCATATTCTTCTTCATATTTCATACACCTCTGTTGGGCCTCTAATAGTGAACCCCACACAATGTCTGCTCCTGTACTGTTTATAAACTCTGAGAGTGAAAGGCTGCTCAACCTTTTAACACTTTCCTGTGTGTGTCCTCAGCCTGTTTCATAGTATAGTATCTCAATCACTGTTATCACACGTTTGAAAAAGTAGTGGTGGCCTCTGCCCAACTGCTATGTACTGTAGCCAAGATAGCAACAAACAAAAATTGTCAGTATGGAAGTCCATGCACGAACTGCAATGCAGCGAGCTGTTTGGACCATAACTTCACTGTCTTTATCCGAAATTCCCACAGCTCTCATTATGCTACTTGCTGCAGGCAACTGTTTCCAGTGACAAAAAAAAGGTGAAAAAAAAGTACCGTACACAAGTGTTTGGGACATTCGGCAGCTAAAGAGCCAGATGTTTCCCTCAGGGGTTGGTAAAAAAACAAAGCTACGAGACAGTGAATATTTGACATTCATTACTCCAAATATGTCTTGTTACAGTGAATCCAACTCATATGGTGTGCACTGTGTTACGCCACAGCCACAGATGCATTTGTATACAGTAGTTCAGTGGTGGGAAAAAGTATAGGACACAATATTTGCACCGCTGAAAATATTCTACATTAAATGTATACCTTTATGGATATTGAACTGCTTTGGTGGCTGTGTCTAACACTTTTTTTTTCTGATGGCCCTGTGCATACTAGCAACCCTCCCAGTTGGATCTTCTAGTGCTGGTCTAATGCAGGTGTGATGTACTGTCAATGTATGACTACCTCACACAACCCATTGTGAGAAAAACCTGAAATATCCTCTTGAAATAAATAAAAAAAAACATGGTTTAGAGCAGCATTAAAGTTTTAAAACCAAATTTGTAATGGAAAAAAGTCAATAAGAAAGTCTGGAATATAAATACTGGAATTCAACAGTAATGAAAAACCCAGTGTCTATGACATGCAGTCAGAATAACAGGAATGGTAATATTACGCCATATTCACAGGCTGATAATTCCAGTTTGTTGTGATTTGCTGTGAAATGCCAAAAAATACCATCATGAAATATTCATAAACACAAGTAAATAATCATGTTTTTACATTGTCATCAAACTACATATCTCATAACAACCTGGAATATTTCAGAATGTCCTGATGCTCATGACATTAGTGATGCTACTTGAAATAAAACAGCTCCAGTCTAGCCGTTTGGCTGAGTGTAGTGATAAACATGAGGCAGAAGCAAATAAAATGAATCATTTGATTTGATATGGACAAATGAATGCACTGCCAAAATGAACACATCCATTCCTGTTCATTTCCACTGAGCCTTTTTCTGCCCACTGGCACTCTGGGAGTAGAAATGACTGCTCAATTTGATCATTTACACAGATCTTGTTTACATGGAGCCATTCTGAATCTGCCCCTGCCACAGTTCACTATTTGCATACAGCATTTTAATTGGTATTACGCAACAACATGTATAAGCTAGCTCACTAATTGTGGAAATCCGGAGCATGACCACAGGGGGAGGAAAAAGAAGAAGCACAAGACACAGTGCTTCTTCACAACACTGAATTTGTTATCTTTTCTTGGGGATATTTTGGCAAGGTGCTGCCAAGAGCCTTCGATTGTTGGAGAAAGAAAAAAAAACATGCTTCCCACAGATAAGCAATGGTAGAACTTGAGGATCTTTATCGAGACGCTGAGGGAGGAGAGGGAAGCCCAGCCGACCTTGGATGATAAATCAGTTGAAAGCACCTAACAAAAACCCACTGTAGTCTGACTTCACTGGCAACGGACCATGCTGATGTTTTAACATGGTGTCCAAAATCCTTCTTATCATAGCAGTTAACACAAGTGATGCATTTGAATTGAACTTAATAAAGGCTCTGACAGGTATGACTACATTTCATCAGATGTCTGGCTTGAGATCTTATTTTTCTTCTCAATCTAATTTATTTCTTTCTTTGAAAAAGTTCTAAAAGTATTTCTACAGCTCGAGAGAAGAGGTTTAATAAACACTGAAAAAAACACACACAAGTTAGTGTGTTAATACCACAACAAAACACAACAAATGAACTACAGTCCCAAATCTAATGTATTTTATTTTTACAAGATTTATTATCCATATGAATATATGCTTGAAACAACAAAAATTTAACTTGGGTGCCTCCATTTCTCTTGATAATCTTTAAGATATTTCTACAGCTTCATTTCCTCTAGTAACCCACCTGTGGCCAACTCCACTGATTGGACATGAATTAGAAAGGCACACGCCTGATTATATGAACTGCAGAGCTCAGAGACAGGACTGTGTCAAGGCACAGATTTGGGGAAGGCTTCAAAAAACGTTCTGCAGCACTGAAGGAACCCAAGAGCACAGTGGCAAATGGAGAAAGTGTGGAATAACCAGGACACTGTCTAGATCTGACCACACTAACTGATCAGGGGAGAACAGCCATGGCAAGAGTGGTGACCAAGAACCTGATGGTCACTCTGGTTTAGCCACAGAGATCCTGTGGAGATGGAATAAACTTCCAGAAGGACCACTCCATCAGTCTGGGCTTTGTGACAGAGTGGCCTCTCCTCAGTGAAAGACACAAGGAAGCTGTTTAGAGTTTAGCAGAAAAGCCCCAAACTGAAAAACATGATCTGACTGAAATGTTTACTCTGGCTTCAGCTCTAAGCATGGTGTCTGGAGGCAACCAGGCATTGTATTATTTGCCCAACACCATCCCAACAGTGAAGCATGATGGTGGCAGCATCACGCTGTGGGTGTGAGATTGCTGAGCAAAGTACAGAGATTCCTTTCTGGGACCTCAAACTGGGCTGAAGATTCACTTTCCAGCAGTGATGCTATGCTCACAGCCAAGACAAACCCTTTACTTCACTTGGCTTAGAATACCTCTGAAAGTCACAGTGTGGCCCAGCCAGACCCTTGACTTGAACCCAATCTGCAGCGACGTGAAAATGGAAAAAGGTCACCTACTTCCAGTGTCCATACAACCTGACAAACTGGAGCATGGATGGCAAAAAAAATCCCCCAAATACAGATCTTCAAAGCTTGTTGCATCTTACCCTACGAGACTCAAGGCTGCAATCACAGCCAAAAGGTGCTTCAGCTACTGTAAGCACGGAGTAAAAGGCCCTGAAACATACTTATGTCGATGTGATATTTTGCTTCCTCCTTTTCAAAACATTTTCAATAACCTAAGTGTAGATATATGAAGGAAACAATGAACTGGAACAATGTTACCACAAGGTTGCAACAAATAAAAACTGGAAAGGGAAAAGTGAAGCAATCTGAATGCATCTAATAACATTATAATGGTATTCATCTCTGGGTCATTCATACCTTCTGTAACCTCTTTATCCAGCTTTCTTCTACCAATCTCTTCCTGACCTCCTTTAGTTGAATTGACTATTATATTATTATATGACTGCCATTTCACACAGACTGAATATGGTTACAGAGACGTTGACTTCTCTCTCATTACCTTTGGCACTGATTGTTTTTCTCTGTTTATTTTTGAAAAAACAGTTTAAACGTCCTTGTTATCACACACCCCCCCCCCACACACACACAATCTGTACAGACATGGGCAACAGAATTCATGAGAGGCCATCACACAGCAGTGAAATTTACAGCATCACTTGTGACAGCGTAATCTATAAAGCTCTGTGTAGATATGCTGGAAATTTGTTTTTTTTTAAATAATTTATTTAGAGCACGTTACCCAGCAGCACTTAGGAGCAAATAAAACTCATTCTTGTCAAACTCTCTGTATGTATCTACAGCCATCAGTATAGATTGGGGCTTGGTGAACTATGCTGGCAACAGCAGTTAGAGAAAACATTGGTAAAATGTTGTGCACTTTATAGATATACCATCTCTGTGACTTACATAGGGGTAATACGGTGTAAAGTGTTCCTTTAGAGGGAGAGTGGATATCAGAATTTGGCAATAAATATCAATTATCTGAACACAAATATGTACACTTATTTCTGGACATTTTTCATCTGTGGTGCTGAGCAGCTATTGACTGACCTGGAATGCAGCTCAGTGCTGCCGTTGTTGTATTTGCTGCCTCGCTCCCACATGCCGTAGTCAGGCACCCTGTAGGCTCTCTCCACACAGAACACCAGGTTCTGGATGAAGGAAACCTGCACACAGAAAACACACGTCATACACAAGAAGGCAAGGCCGCATGGGAACGGATGCATCCACGGACAACTGCCTACACACATACACATCATCGATCCAGGGCTACAGGCAACAAACAAGTTTACTGTACACACCGACACATAATTCAGGCCGCAGTCACACATACACTCACACACATACTCTACATGCAGATACAATAAAGAATGACCTTAAATATTGATCTGGGTTCATGTGTGATACTCTCCCTCTCATTACAAAGGTTAGTAAAGTGGACAAGATAGCTGATTCCTCATCAGTGCTGAAGGTCGAACTCGCCCTGCATCCACAGACAAGGTCTAGTTTAGTAGTGAAGTGAGGCAGTATGTGACGCCATAGCTTCACTGCCATGTCAAGCAGACTGAATGAACGCATATCACAACTTCCATTTATAGCAGCATTTTAATTACCAGTACATCACCCTTTCATTACAGCCTCTAAGAACTCATCAGCAGGGTCCCTGATTTAATCACCCCACCACCACCCCCCACAACCACCACGAAAAAAGAGGGAAAAAAAAGCTGGGCTCATAATTTTTAAGTCGTGATTAGCAGAGTTAGGGAGTTTCTCATATCTATCATCTAACCCGAAGCATGCTGCGCTGAAAACTCTGCAAGAGACATGTCAAAATCAATAGGCACATCCTGAAAAAACTAAAAGGGAGAGACATAAAATGTGTGATGACTTAAAGGCCTTGAATCATTAAAAAGACTTGAAAGTAGAAGTGCATGTGTGTGTCTTCTTGACTGATGGGAGATTTAATCTAAAATGACAAAGCAGGGGGGAGAGAAAGAGAAAGATGAGAGGGGGAGAGGGAGATTTGAAGAAGCAGATAGGAACCTGTGTCAGGACTTAAATAGGCCAGTCTGTGAAGGAGAGCAGGGAAAGAGGGAGCAAAGCAGCAGAGAGAAAGGTGTTTGCTTGTTCTTGCTCTCTTATTTGGGATTTTATGAGAGGAGTGATTAACGAGGGGAACTTTTTAGTATCTTAATGGTATCTTAATGAATGTTACTGCCCACCGGCCAAACAAGCCTCTCCGTCTCTGCTAGACAACCATCCCTGCCACTACTTTTTTTTTTTGGACCAAGTTTGAGGCCATGAGCACATTTATAGAAGCGTACTACATTTTTCGCCTTTACAAATTTGCCAGCAGCACTCTATGAAAAAACCAAATGCATACTCCTGAATTGCGTGAAAAAACACACACACAGACTGAGATATACACAAGCTAATGAGATGCTCCATTTCATGCTGCATGAAACTGAAAATGGCATCTGTAAGGAGGTCGATAGAGCATCTTCTCAGAGGACGTGCAGCAGCCTTTCTATACCACCTCATGGTAAGAAAAAAAAAATACTGCAATGCAGCTTCCAGCTCAGTCAAGTAAACGCCAATGGACTTCACAAGCAGTGGCAGCAAACAACAAACTAATAAATGCTGCTGTAATAATGTGATTAGTCCAAATGAAAAGCATTTCAAACGACGTTCGGCTGAGAACACAAATCACTAGTCCTTTTGCTCAGTGAATGTGATGTTTGTTAATACGGGGAGGGGGTGGGGGGGGTAGCAGACCTCTTCAGTTTGAATTACACAACCTAATAAGTGCTGTTTAAACATGCAAATTAAGGCTGCTGCACAAACAAGGCTGCCCTCATAAAAGAGTATCATTGTCAGTTTCTTTGCAATCAGGAGAAAGAAATGGAGAAAAATGAGAGGTTATTCTGAGGGTGGCTCTGTAAGCAAAGTGAAAACTGTATGTAGTAATTGGGGCTTGTTACTTTCTTAGTATAAGACCAATCTAGTGAACAAATGGATTCCTTTACAGCACAAACTTCACTCCTCTGTGGCGGTAAGTAAAGCTGTGATTGAGCAAGACTATAAAAACTAACAGAATTAATGAGGTTCAAACTGCTCCTGAAGGCCACATTATAAACAGTGCAGTGTGTAAACTTAACAGCCACATCTCCTTGTTGTTGTTTTAAGAGCCAAACATAAAGGAGACAAAAACTGTCAGCAGACAGATACATTAAAATTCCGATGAAAGAAGCTCCTCAGTTATGGTCTGAATGAAGTTGGCATGCCGCCGAATAAGACCTTATCGGTTCGATTCCCAGGAGGACATTTAAGCCCCACAATCAAATCATCTAAACGTGTCCCTGTTGAAAGCCAATGGAGCGTTTTAGCAAAAATATAAATGTGAGTCAGGCTATAAATGTGAGATACTGCCCCCTGATCCTGAATTTGTGTCGGCTCCTGTACATCTGTGGGGGATTTAAGGTGCATCTAACTGCCCGTTGAAACCACTGTGTCTGACTTTATAACATCAACTTGGATCCTCAGAGGATACTATCACATAATTTGTCATTTTAATAACAGTAGATCTGCAATTTATCCTAGAGCAAACAAAAGGAACTTCACAGTGTCTTATGGTGACAAATTTAGAATTTGGATCTGCCAGTGAGATTGAAAGAAAAGGGCAATTCAAAAAACTGACTAACGTGACACTAAACAGAAGGTTGATTCAATCCCTGGCTCCTCCAGGCTACATATCGGGCAAGAGACTGAACCCCAAATTGCCCCTGATGAATGTGGTATGGGAAAGAACTTTGAAATGTGGGAAAATGTGAGAAAGTGAGTGCATTTCATATATGTTTCACACAAAAAGAACCGTTATCCACATAATAGTCGACATGAGTAGAGTAGACATGTCAGTCTGCACAAAAGTGGTTGACACACAGACACATGTTATTCCCTCTGCCAAACCACCTTCGTGGCTATACCTGAACATGCTTTCAAGTGACCTCATGTACTAAAAAGTAATGTCATGCCCTGTTTATTCTACAAGATTTCAATTGGTTTCATTCATTTAAAACATCTCTTAACATGCAGTATAAAGCACACCTACACAATAAAATGTATGCAGTAAATGTGATATTGTCAGTAATGGAAAAGCAGCGTGCTATACAGGAGGCAATATTCTGCATGAGGAAATGTGCATTATCCTCAGAAGGTGTCTGATTGCTGCTGGTGGATACGCCAGAAAATATCAGACCAATAGAGGGGAGAGGTTGTACAGTAAATCCCTTGTGCTGAGGATCGATCACCTCTGCAGTCATTTTAGTGTGTTGTTTACCTCATCAGTGTTGTAAATGATCTGCAGGCCAGAGCAGATCATCTCCACCAGGTACAGCAGGAACAGAGAAACAGCATCGATCTGCAGCAGCGGCAGCGGGAGGAGAAGAGTGGACGAGATATAATTAAGAAAATGACTGTCATTTGCACACTCTGCGATATTTGTCAATACAGCTGTCTTTGGTTTCCTACATGCTTTATGCTGCCTGTTAGGTCTTTGGCACTGAATCGCTGTCATCAATAATGCATTTCATTTCATGGTAAAGTTGATGGAGGTGAAATAACAGCCAAGAAATAAATGGATAAACAGTAAGTGCTTGGAGGATTTTTACATTTTTCACAGGCAAATAAGCTTGTGGTTTGATTTTTCTATCTTCCTGCCTTGATGTATTGACCATCTCTCACTTTATATGGAGTCCCTTTTCACACATTACACACCACATTGACCTCTGTCCATACCATTGACAGAACAATGTTGAGTGTCAAATGTATGTAATGCACTTCTGAGAACAAGTCAATTTACACCTGTACATGCAGCGAGGACGAGATGAGACATACATACAGATTGTGTTCATGTGTGTGCGTAAAAGTGATTCTTATTTTAACATTTATTGGCTGTAACTTCACGCCTCTGTGCACTGGCTGACCTGCAGGTGGTGGTAGTCGCTGTAGCAGAGAATCTCGTCCCCAGTATCAACATTGAACACTGAGTGCAGACACTTGGAAGGGCTGGGGTCCTGTTTAAACTGCTCCACCTGGTACAGAGACACACAGACAGAGGGACGGATGAAAGAGAGCAGTGAGGTGGAAGCAACAACGAACAGAGTCACGACTCAGCGTGCCACGGTTGGAAGCCTCGAACACATTAAAAGAACATAGTTGGAACGGTTGTTTATTTAGTTAATGTATGGTAATGAAGCATCAAAATCTCTGCTGTAACATCCGTCACGCTGCATTGGCTGTACAGTGATACCAAGGCACCTCTCCACCTTCCCCACTCCACTCTTTAACACACTACTGTGGAAGTTTTTTTTTCTTTTTTGCCCTCAGAGAGTCCCTATACAGTTGTGAAGTGTAATTACCTTTCACAGGAGCGTTATAAAAAAAAGTCGCAAATTGAGCCCCACTTACAGACAGTGATACACATGCATTCATTGACAAGCGGAGGCCCACCTAATAATATATTTGCTGTAAATTAGTTTTGCAGCTCGCATACAGTAACAGTCAGTTAAGCTAGTTAGCTAACCAGTTTTGCATTTTGATTCAGCAATGTTTACATTTATTACATGTATAATAGTGTCATGAGCACTGTTTAGAGTCTTATTTGTGTTTACACATTGTTCTAGTTGCAGTTTTACAGTAAATTGTGAAATTTCATTAAATATTCAAGACAGGTTAAGCCTTGTGTTTATCAGATGACTTCCCACTGTTGGCTAACTGTCTACTTTTGAACAATGTCAACACAGCCATGTTCAGGCAGGGCTCCATGAATCCATCCACTCCAGCAACACATGCCGTATATAACATGTTGTTTCTAACATGGGGTAAACAGCAACACACAACGGCACGTCTGTCCTCTGAACAACAACCCAGGCGGATAAACAGCGTAACGCAGTCTGCTGTGAAGCAGATAAGGGTCAGATGTGGGGCAAACAAACACATAAAAGAACACCCATCAACAATATGTTAGTTGTTTTGTGTTCAGCGTTTTCATGGTGACTTTGTCTGCGTTTGCTGCATTGCTTCCACTACACACCAAATCACAGCTAGGGCGCCAGCTCCGTCGCGCAGAGTTATAAATAATTGGCCCTTTGTCCCATTTTTACCTCGTTTGTTTCTCATCTCCCCACCTGCTCTCACTGCTCTCTCCATTGTCAAGCCCCCCCAACTGCTGTCTCCATTTTTCTCTCCTAACTCCCAATCTCTCTTTACCTCTCCTCTCCCTGTACTTTCTATTATTCTCCCTCATTTTTCTCTGTTGCCCCTCATGCTCTTGGTGTCTTGATCTCTTTTCTCAGATTCGGCCCCTTTTTCCTCTCTTTCTTTCCCCTGGCACACTCTCTCTGTCCACCTTAGGCTCTCTCTCTCTTTCTCTCTTGCTTAGGTCATAGTGGAGACCCTCTGTCCCAGTTTTACTAAAACTGCTCCATTTCCTGCCATCCCACAGCAGCTAAAGTGTGTGTGTGTGTGTGTGTGTGTGTGTGTGTGTGTGTGTGTGTGTGTGTGTGTGTGTGTGTGTGTGTGTGTGTGTGTGTGTGTAACAGAGATCAAGATGGAGAGGAAGAGAGCTACCTCTAACAATAGGTGCTGCTGATTATGATTCTATAAAGTCTACATTTGTATAGAGGTTTCTTTGATTGTCACTCTGGCAGAGTGTCAGGATTTCTGAGAGGCCGCACATCTTGCTTATTGTTTAAAGTGCTGCAATGCGCCACTTTGAGCTCCAAATTAGTAAAAGGCCTGTTCTGCTCCATGAAGTAATAGGTCATTATACACGACCACCCTCATGCATTCATTTTCTGTCTGTAGCACAAAACTCTCCTGGACCAATTATCAGGATATTACTGGACATACTGTAGTCGAGTTTACAGCATTAGTTCAGAGAGCAATAGGGCTTCTGCCCACTTTTTATTCTAAATTGCTTTAGTATAAAGGTAAGACCCCTGTGTTTTCATTTGATTAAACCAACTAGTGCCAGGTTGGAAAATCTTCTTGCATGAGCCTGCACCTCAAACAGGAACATTTATTCAACAAATGACATTTGTATTGCATTATGACAAACAAATTCTCAACTCAACTCAAATTTTATTTATATAGCATATTTAAAAACAACCTTAGTTGCCCAAAGTGCTGCACAACATACAAGTGCTTACAATATAAATAAAAACAACATAAATCATCAACATAGATTAACAGTAAGATAGGGCAATAAGAACAGTTACTAAGATAAGGTAAAACAAATAAAAGCTATACTAAAAAATGAAAATAAGAGGTCAGGGTGTCAGGGTGAAATGAAGACCAGAGAAAAGAGGTTAGTCTTTAAGAGTGATTTAAAATACTCCAGAGTTTCAGCTGCTCTGATGTGGAGGGGTAAAGCATTCCACAAATTTGGGGCCACAACTGAAAATATGGATTTTTTTTCCTCAATCAACTTGTGAGTGATATGGCTGTAAACACTCACTATTTTTATTATAAGCATTGTTTTTGGAAAAGTAATGCAACTTGAAATAGGTTAAGTAAAAGCAATAGGCACAATAAGTACAGTAAGAGTCATACAAAACATTTATTGTAAGTCAAGTTGTATTAAAATGTAATATCTAAGAGACAGCGTTGTTGCATGAGGAATAACTTATGCTTTGCCTTCCAATGCACAATCAGTCTACCTACACAAATGGTAGAGGTAAAAGGAAAACATTTTCACTTCATGAAATAATAGTGTTGACTGAATGCATTCTTGTCTTAGATGGCTGAAGGTTATTCATAGGTTAATATCCAGCAGTCTATTGTTATTTATTCAAAACATTATTCACAGCAAGTATCCTACAGCTCTTTCTAATCAGATTGGTTATAATGCTGATGTTCACCACTACCGTACCAGAGCTTCAACTCAAGGTCTACTTGCATTACCACGACCAAGAACTAATTTAATGAAAAGCACTGTTGTATATAGAGCCATTTTGTTATGGAACACTCTTCCTTTAAATATTAGGACTATTCCAAGTAAAAAAGGATTTAAGAAACATGCAAAGTCACTTTTCAGACTTGAGTCTAGCAGTCCCCGCCCTCATCCCTACTTCACCACATTCAGGCGCATCCCTTGGCTGCACACACAGAGAGGACCGCCCCTTTATGCCGTTCTCTCTCCTCATTGGATAAAGGTTGTAGGATACAAGGAAAGTTTTCTCCTCGGTTTACAGCAGAGCAGAGTGACTGACAGACCCGTGTTTCAGACCAAACACTCTATATAAGTGATTGCCGTCGGAAGATAGAACTATTTAAGACTTATATTAACACAAAAATTCCGCTTACTTCTGCTTTAAGAGTCTTTTATGTTACCATTTTGAGAACTTTATTTCTCTTTCCTTTCTTTTTATTGTAACTGGATCTGTGTATTGTTGTTTTATTTTGAACTTTTTGAAAAGGACCCCAGGAAGACTAGCCTGGCGTTTGTGCGTCGGCTAATAGGGATTCTCAATAAACAATAAAACAATAAACAATGAAATTCAATAACTCTGGAGGATATTTCCTTGGTTCCTTATAGACCATAATATAGGTTGACAGTGGGCCCCAGCTGCTGTATTTGAACTGTGATATTTGCCCAGCAGTGGCCCCGTGTCACGTCTCCATTAAAAATGCCATGTTCTCTGTAAGTGTTGGAGACGGGGCCGTAATGAGCGCTGCTCTGTGTAATTAACTGTGTAAACGCAGCTTTGTAATTAAGACACCGAAAAGCTCTCCCCTAAATTAGGTCGTCAAGGTCGAAGCAAGATGAAACAAAATGGCTTTCAAAGGCGCACACTCTACACATGCACGTACACATAGGCACAGCTGGCTGCTCTATTAAAAGATGTTGTTCATGCGGAATATATAAAAAAAGAAAGAAAACAGACTGGAACAGACATATCTGGTTCCACTTTGGGCACGCATAATGTGTGTTTTGCCACTTTTCATTCACAACCTGCTCATGCACATGCATCAGGTTTCCTGCAGACGTGCCGTGAAATTTCCCCCTTAGGAGCAAAAGTCTTTGGCAATTAACAGATTGCTGGTTATTAAGCGCTTAGGACCAAAGCAACCGGCTCCCATTGTCATCTGTTATGATATGAAGGAGGGACCAGATGTGTCCAGCGCTCCGGCTCTGAGAGGCTTTGATAAATAGCAGCTCAGGAATGCACCTTTGATCTGTAATACAGTGTGTAATTGCATGGTGCTTTTATGCAAACATGCAGTGTGAAAGCTGAGGAGCTGAGTGGAGCCTGGCTACAAACCTACCTTATCAGCCTGTCTCATGTAGCAGTAGAGGATCCCTCTCATACACTTGATGGCGGAGTGCTCCAATTCATGCGTGCGCCCCATGTCATCATCGATGCGTCTGCGCAGCAGAGAAAAGAGGGAGAATGCATGAGGGAAGGCACACACATGGCTTTTTAAGAGAGCAATTGCCAGCTGGGTCTCATTTTAGTTTTGGTAATATCTTCTGAAGGTGTAGTAAACTTCAGCCAAAATGTTTTGATTTTGGCTGTGATTATGCAAAAACGCAAGTAGAGCAGGTCAAAAATAAATTGTACTTGTTTATTTAAAGTGAACATTCTGGGTAATAATTTGCAATCTGCAAAGAAATTTCTGTAAAGCTGTATTGCAGTAGCAGGAAGGAAGGAAGACAAGTGCATTTGGTAGTTTGTCAGAAAAAAAGTTTCTTATACAGAGACAGTGAGTGCTGGAGTGATTGTTAATTCATTGAAACTGAGATAAAAGTTAGAAATAATGACACTGATTTCAGGTCACATCACTCTGCCCTAAGACAGAGGTCATCCTAATAATGACTTGGAGGGAAGCCAGGCCACGGATCTGAGGCTTGTTTAAAGTTCAGAAGTACACAGTGCATTAATCACACTGTCTTTCAGCTGTGACCCTCCACCTCAGGACTGATCATAGGCAGAGGGTGTAGCATATTTTTATTTACCAATCTCCTGTCACAACAAACATCTTGCATTTTAAAATGCGTGAGCACTAACCGAGAGGTTGCAACAACATATCCTGCTACTTTTACTTGATGATAGTATGATGTATTTGTATTTTTTGTAATAAAATAATAAAATGTGACTGTATAATGTTGTTTATGAAAGATATTATGTTTATTACTGTAAGAAGTTCATAGCAAATCCAACTGCCAGTCTAGTCACTGACTCTCTCATACAGTACACACACACTCAAACGCACACACACAGCAGCTGGGCGTGAAGTAAGTAATGGCACTAGCCAAGCCTGTCAGATGAGAATAATCTTAATTAAATCCCAGTGACAATTCTAATAGGAGGAAGCCATGACTGATGACTGGGATCTGCCGCTGGTCACATCACTGCGGTACACTCTATTTTTACCCCTCTCTCTCCCTGTCTTCCCCCTCCATCTCATTTCTTCTCTCTCTCTTATCTCTACATTCGCTCGATCTCCCCTCTGCCTACCTTACTCCCCCCTCATATCTTCTCCTTCAGTTTCTCTCTCTCTCTCCCTCTCCCTCATGTGTCCTGCTCCCCTTGCCCACTCGACTCCATATTTCACTGTTCCCACATCTTTCTCTCCGTCCACTCCCTCCCTGTCTATCTCTGTCCTATTAGAGGCTCACTTTGCGAAAGTGCTCTTTTTCCTAGAAACTAATCACTGTGGAATGCAGGCATCAAGAGCAGGCTCAGTTGTTAAAGGAGTTTAGGGCCTTCTGACTGTTTTCAGAGAAATCCTTAAGTGTTCTCCTTGAACCAATAATTGAGATGTGTAAAAAGCACAGCTTTCAAATCAGAGAGAAGCAGATTAAAGATCTGCTTCAGTAAGTGTGAGACAGAAGAGACGCTAACGGAAACAAAAGTTGAAGAGGACGGGGGCAGAACGCTGTGAAACAACTTCGAATTCTTGGTCTGTTTGGCACATAATGCTCTAGGAACACACTGTGAGTGATCTGTTTGTCCATTTTAGTTTTTCTTTCACATCATTTTTGCTTTGCTGTGGTGGGAAAATTGAATAAATTCAAGCCTTATTTCACAGTAGTCTCTCTCTCAACTGGTATGAAAAAATATCAAAATCTGTGTTGCAGATCATTTTGTACAAATGCCATCGTTTTATCACCCTGACAGGGCCATGCATCAGCAAAGGTAACTGAAATTTGCTCTGTCTGCACACAAGATTTCATGTCATTTATGGTTCACTTGCATATTCTCATGCACGCAAATGACAGAATTATTGTAAAATTAATACAAGATTAAACGGTTGGCTTATCGTTTTTAATGTAAAAATAGTAAAATCCCTAGTTGTCATGAGTTTCTCTTATGTAATTGATTATGTTATTAAAGGGATAGTTCAACATTTTGGCAAATTGGCCCATTCCCGTTTTAGGAGTAGGTTTGTTACCTTAAAGCAGAAGTAAGCGGAATATATAAGTCTTAAATAGTTATATCTTCCGATGGCAATCACTTACATAGAGTGTTTGGTCTGAAACACGGGTCTGTCAGTCACTCTGCTCTGCTGTAAGCCGAGGAGAAAACTTCTTGTATACTTCCTTGTATCCTACAAGCTTCATCCAATGAGGAGAGAGAACGGCATGAAGGGCAGCCAAGGGATGCGCGTGAATGTGGTGATGTAGGGACAAGGACCAATATATCCATGACGAGGGCGGGGGCTGCTAACTCCATCGGCTGACAAGAAGATAGCCAAAACGACCGGATCGCTTACTTCTGCTTTAAATTGTCAATGTGAGCTATTTTTAGAACGCCGGAGCAGAGCCGCGAGCTGCTCAGAGCTACACTACGGAGGCTCATGGAATTTCTTGGTTTCCTTCATCAAACTCATCAAATACATATCTTCTGTCTGTGCTCCTATTCATTACAACACAACCACTGTGCAATGTGTATTTGTGTGTAGCAGCCAGACCTGGATGACATCAGTATAAGCCAATGTTACCAGCTCTGTCCTGCTCCTGAGTTTACACTCCACTAAGCCCAGCCAAATTCATTATCATGAACCAACACACTGGTTAGTTTGTCATAAATGATCTTTGTCTGGAGCATGAAGCTGTGGGCTAAGTTTTAATACAATATTATGTATAAGACAATGTTACAGTATAGGTGGTGGTGGCTCACGGCAAGAGGCCCAAAGTTCTGGATTCAGTCATGGTCATATTCTTCTCTAAATTTGCTGTAGGTGCAAATGTGAGCATGAATGCTTGTTTGTCTCTGTATGTCAGCTCTGTGATAAAGTAGCCTGCCCTGACTCAGTTGGGATTTGCTAGGTGCCAGCTAGCAAATTGCAAATGAGCAGTAAAATAAATCTGTTGGCGTATCAGTTACTGTACTACGTCAAAAAGGTAGATACCAGTCCCAGTTTCCATTGATAACTATCAAAAATGAACTGCCACCTACATGAGCTTAATCTAAAAAGGTGCATTAAATTGTACGCACATGAAGATAATCTTGCACAGTGTGTCATTTGTCTGTGTGTGTGCATGTCGTGCACTAACCGGTAGGCCACAGCCAGAGCCCAGGCACTGGCAGCACAGTAGAGGCAGTCCCGGACCTTGGCTTCTTTGCAGTCGGAACATGTTTTGACTGGAAACAGGCCCGTGGTGGGACTCTGGTAATCCAGAAGTGTTGTTTTGACTAGAAAGAGAGAGAAAGAAGAGATAGAAAGAAGAGAGACAGAGAGGAAGTTGTGACTCAACAGTTCTTGCAAAAATGACAATGACAACCACATTAGATGAAACACCAGTTAAGAAAGCAGATGTAATACACAATTCAGAAAGAACTGCTCCATTAGCCTTTTACAAAACAACTGAAGTGGCTGTACTCTTGACAGCGAGCTCAGAGTGATGCTGAGATCTAGGCTCAGTTCCTCAGGCTCAGACTCAACCTACAGAAGCTGCTACAAAAATCCTGCTTTCATTGGTTTTATATTATTATATATCTCCTGTTCTCATAAAGCACCAAGACAAGTTATGTATATGGGTGTCATTGTCAGTCTTGTTTTTTACAGCATATACTGTACATCCACCCCTAACCCCCCAAAACACACACATCACTTGGATTTAGTTTATCTATTTTTAAATGTACATAGAAAGCAGTATCATTCCAGTCACAGTTAAGTCAATTTCTTCCAGATGCCTTTTTGATCCAGTTTTGAAATGTGCCAAATAAACTGTGCACAGTTTTTTTGTGTGCATGTTTTATGTGTCAGCTGCATGGGCATAGAAACAGTGCCAGAGTCAGACGAGTCAGATGAGAATCATGCAGCATTTGGCTACCAGTATGTACTCTCTCCTTTTATCAAGAGTACATTTGAAAAGAGTGGAATATAATATTTATTGTGCTCCTCAAGCATGGTTACAGCTCTCTTCTCCTGCTGGCGCTGCCTGACCTGTGACCTCCCTCAGGCTGTGCAGCTGCTGCCACTGCCTCATCCTCTCCTCCAAGTTCTTCTTATGAATATTCAGGTTCAAATAAATTAAAGTGAGACAAATTTAATTGTGTTCACACCATATAAACACAGATATTTGGCAGACAATTCTTTTTTGATGAAAGTAAGATAATTAGTATACTAAATTCGCTTTTAGCAGAGCTCTTTCAGGTTGTGTTGTGCCGACACCGACAGCACGCACAAGGCTTGTGTGAGTGACACAACATGACTGTGACAGCAGATGGATGCCTGTTCAAACAGAGCAAAGTTTGAGCTGTGGGATTATGGAATATTATGGAGAGTGTGGCAGCAACAGTGACGAAAAGTTATTATTCCTCTGGGAATGTCACTAGTAGTATGATGACATTGTTTAGCTTCAGAACATTTGATTGTGCTGTGCAGTCTGGCCCTGACTCAGTATGTGTGGATGTCAGTGACATCCACTCCAGCTCCAGCGGTGCTCTGTGACTGACTTTGGTCTCTGACCTCCCTCTCAGGGACTTTATTATTCCTACATATATTACATATCTTTTAAATACTTAGAATATGCATAACATTGAATGACCTGCAGTGTTTGCAGAGGAAGTTAAGAAATCACCCCATGAAAACTTCTTCATGTGATATTGGCAAATAGTTTGTTAATATGAAAAACACTCATTTTCAACTGCTTAATACATGCCTCTGTGCACTTTATACAGACATTCATTGTCCCCAGTGGAAGAAACCTATATAGTGAATGTACATACACTTAAGTGACAGGGTCACTCAAAGAAAAC
This sequence comes from Trachurus trachurus, assembly GCF_905171665.1. Taxonomy (NCBI): domain Eukaryota; kingdom Metazoa; phylum Chordata; class Actinopteri; order Carangiformes; family Carangidae; genus Trachurus; species Trachurus trachurus. Next base: position 23,356,135 of record NC_139893.1, on the reverse strand, counting down.
TAGGTTGAATTTCTCCCTGGTACCTTCCCTTTGTTGAAAGGCGTATTAATTTTAATTATACAGTACAAGTCAAAGAAGACAACAATATTTGGCATGTCTTGGAGTAGAATAGCAGGCCAGTGACAGGACAAGCTTTTCTTCAAAAAGAAAATATGTATGTCTGGATTTATTGGATGTTCACATGTTAAGAGGTAGAAACAGAATTATTTAAATTTTAAAATGCCACTTTATGTGTGCTTTAAAACAACTTAAATTGGAGGGCATCAATCTGTGTAGTGATCTCTCTCATCGTTGAGGCCATTCAAAATCTAACTGGAGAAACCATAGAGACTAACCCTTTTAGAAAAGAAAAAAACTCCACAACGATGATGGCACAATCAGCTTTATGGCCACTAGTCTTTTTCGTAATTTAGCTGTTGACACACTTCCTCTTCTTTTTTAAGATGTACTAATAGCAAAAACTATTGTTTAAATTGTTGGTTTTGAAAATTGATAACAATTCTGAAATATTTTCCCAATTCCAAACTGCCCAATACTTGTTTTTTGTACGTATATATATTTCAATATTTTTAGGATATTTAAAAAAATAAACAGGCTGCATAAAGGACTATGTTGGAATATGAAGCTGGTCCTTTAAAGGCAAAAACATGTTTTCGAAACAACAGTTATATATAACATGAAGCTCTGTTTGCAATGACATTTTTTGACCTGAAAATCACCAGATCAATGCCTGCTGGGATGTTAGTGCAACAGCAAAATAAACTCGACTCCCCACAGTGCCAGCATCAGCTACTGTGGAGAGAAAGTAACAACACCTATATATTATTTTGGTGTTGCCAGAGTGTCTGAGAAGGTCTACTGTAGATAACGACAAAGGTCACGTCTGTGGAAATAAGGAAGACATTTTTCAGCAGAGGTTGTGACCACGACAATCTTCCTGTACTGGAGGGACCGATGAAGATAAACTAAGATGGTTTGAGTTCAGCAGAGTTCATGCTCAGCATCAGTTACTGAGGACAGAACAATGGATGAAAGCTCTTAATGCGAACAGATCGCAGCCCTCCAATAATATATGCTGAAATATTACATACTCAAACAGAAGGCCCCCGGGAAAGTAATCTATCTAATTCACACACACGCGCACATTCACATGCACACTCATATCCTTCTCTCCTGCAGAGGTCCCCTCACTGATGACTAATATGTCTGGAGGGATCACTTCATTTTTCATCAGAACATTATGCCGGAGCAAATGAAGGAGACATCCATTCTGCACTGTTGTTTGTTACGGAGCAAAATAGAGATGGTGAGAAAGAGAGTGATGGAAAGAGAGATGGATGAACACAGAGATGAAGGAAGGGGAGATGGAGAGGATGTGTGTGTACGAAAAGGATGTAGCCTATGTGCGTTCATGGATGAGTGAAAAGAGTCAAAGGATTGGTGGAGAAGAAACAGGGTGGGGATGTCAGTCAGTTTGTGTAAGTGAGTTTGTCTACCTGTGTGTGTATGTGTGTGTGTGTGTGTGTGTGTGTATTGGTCAATTGGTGGTGACAGTTACACTAGCGAGGTCAATGGGGGAATTGGGAAAATATGAATAAACCTCTCAGGTAGCTCACCTCCAAGTGTCACACTAATGAAGTGCACACACGCACACACACACACACACACACACACACACACACACACACACACACACACACACACACACACACACACACACACACACACACACACACACACACACACACACACACACACACACACACACACACACACGTATCAGAACTACTAGTCTCAGAACATTAAACTGGCTCATACCATAGATTTATCAGAATATTAAGTAGCCTACAAGAAAAGACAAATAAAAACACAAGTGCATTCCTCCTCCATCCTAGACACACACACAAACATGCACACACAAGACAGATAGAGACATAGAGACATAGAGAGAGAGAGAGAGAGAGAGAGAGAGAGAGAGAGAGAGAGAGAGAGAGAGAGAGAGAGAGAGAGAGAGAGAGAGAGAGAGAGAAATCCTCTCCCGATTGCCCCCCCCTCTGGATTGCTCTCATATGTTAACCAGTAATAGGACAGCGCCATTGGGTATAGGCTAATTTTGACTGTGGCAGAAAGATGTACTGGTCATAGCGCACACCAGAAGCACACACATCTCAATGTGCTGTCTGACTTGTTAGCCACAATACTGTGGGAATTGGGGCAAAAAATTAATGATCTATTCCAGAGAGCCAAATGTGTCACGATGTAGGACCTGCTTATTTTTAAATCTTTAATTTAGCTGTCAATGATAATAAATATCGACTAAATTTAAACCATCAGTATGAGCAGAGGGGATCGTGATCACATAAAACAGGTCTTTAAGAAGAAATATATCAGTCCAAGATTATATGTCCATAATGTACACCTTGTATAAGCCAAGTGAACTGTACTGAAAAGAGGATTTACGTTGGAGGTACTCTGATACTACTAATTTTTTAACTGTGAAGGGCTCAAAAGGATGCCGTCATCATTAGAATATAAACATTGAAAATGCTGAACACTGTTCATTTTCTGACTTTCTCTGAGTTTCTCTGGATGCATATCAACTGTTGTTGGGAGTTTTTTGCCTCCCAATCCATCAAGCTAATGTCCCACTAAATCAGCAGCTAATGTCTCAGACTCACACAATCTGCTCTTTTACAATGGGCCATTTCCCTGCACTGACAGGGTGGAGAAAATGAGAGAAGATGATGAAAAAAAAATACAGCGAGATAGATTGAGGGGAGAGAAAAAATAGAGATGAAAGATAGAAACAGTGCGCTGGTATTTGTACACTCCCATTGCAGATGCAACAAGAGTCTTTGAAAATACACCAACTGTTATTCCTGCCAGTCTACTTCTCTCTACCTCTGCTGATGCTGCAACATGTCCAGCACTAAAACGTGTGTTGAGTTACAGTTTAGGGAAGTTCAAATGAACTAATTACAAAACCCCACAGGGAAGCTACAGAAAAATAAATTTGTAGAGTGAAAAATATTCATTTTAAAAGGAACCATTCATCACTTTTGTAAATATACCTATTAAACTTCGGTAATGAAGCAAGATTGTAGATCTCAATAAATTATGTTCTCATTTATATTTCAGGGTTTTTTAGGTTTTTTTTTGGTACATGTTTCATAGATAGGCTAGCCAATGCTCTGTTTTATTTGTCACATACCAAGGTATAATGTAACTACAGTAAGCAACTCAGTAAAATTAGGGTCAGACTCAGAAACAAGGCAGACTAAACACATCGGGAAAAGTAAAAAAATATATACAATATATAGCTATTGTAGAATTCTTGCATCTTCTTCTTCTTCTTTTCCTTTCAGCCATTTCCCTCACGGGTCGCCACAGCGAATCATCTAACTCCATCTAACCCTATCCTCGGCCTTCCTTTTAACAGCATCAGTGGCAGTCGTTGTTAACCTGGGCCTCAACCTATCCAGTATTAAGTTTGCTCCTGTGATTCGCATCTTCAATTTGGCAAAGGTTTTACGTCAGATGCCCTTCCTGCCACAACCCTCTGCATTTATCCGTGCTTGAGACGGGCATTAGGAGGAGCCCTTGTTGCTGCATTTAAATAATTGCATATGGCAGGACATATCACAATATCCATTGTTGCCAAATGTCAGCCTAAAACCCAATACTTATCTGCCTCCCAAAAGTGAGATGAGAAGAGATTAATATCAATCCCATGTCTGAAGAAATGGAGTGATGTTTATCTGAGTTTAGCATGAAAACCAGAGGCAAACAGCATTTATAGCTCAATATGGACACTGTCCAACTGTTGTAATACTGTAACAAGAATGTGTTAGAGTTTGTCAGTGCTTCACAGTAATCAATATAAAAAAGTAAAATACAAATGAAATTAAACAGAGATTACAAAATAAGATTGGTTTTTGCCCTGAGAGCAAAGCTCCGATGGGATAGTAGTGAACCACAAGCCTAAAAACAATTAGAAGATTTTAAATACATTTTCCATGGTTTAAGTTCATTTTTGCAGGTGGACCAATAATGACTTTTTGTGATTTAAGTTGACATCCAGTATTTGATTTCATGCCATGATGGACCTGTCACCCGGTTAGAGTATGACATAAATCTCCATGTCATCAGCAAACCAGTGAAACTGTAAAGATGATGTCATGTCACTAAGAGGGGGTATTAAGGAAAGATTGTTCCCTCATAAACATGTACAAAGATAAGACAGAGTTTTAGGATAAATATATAAGCAGCACAACTTCTATTCTCATCAGGTAGCACGTCTAATTGTAGAGATGTAGTTTGTCAAAATAGTTTTTTTCAGGAGCCCTTGATATTGGGCACCTTTATATGCATTAAGTGGCTGGAAAATGACAGGCTTGACCTGGATGAACATTGCAAAAGATGAGGAAAGGTTAAAAAAAGAAAGAAAAGGACAATCAGAAAATCAAATATTAAAAACAAAGTGAGGAAAAGACAACTCAGATGAGCTTATGTTTTTGAAATAAGCTCTTAATGACTGTATGAAGGGGAAAAAAATGTTTTCCTAACTCCTTAATCAGTGTGAGCCAGACGGCAGAGTGATAGTGCCTTCTGCCTCTGGTATTATCAGGAAGCAGGGGGAGTCAATGGAGTGTGGCCACATTGCCACATAAATAAGGGACCATAGGGAAAGGAAGGGGCAAAAAAGAGGAAGAGGGAAAAAGGAGGAAGAGGTAATGGAGAGATGAACTATAAGAGATGGAGGTAAACTTTCACCCTGCTATTCTTTCCTTGATAATGGAAAACAAGTCCCCTATCACAAACAACAGTATAAGCTTAATACTGCTGCCTTGGCCTGAGCTGGGGGCGGCTTTGCAACAAAACAAAGAAAGTGAAGGGAGGGAAAATGTAACTGGTTTGATTTGTCATTGTCACCCCAACCTCTCCCCTCTCCCTTTTCCTCCCTGAAACTGAGAGAACGCAGGTATATTGGCAGGCAGGTCTGGGTGCTGGCGATAACAATGTTGGCTTTGTTCCCTGCTCGAATTGGACAAGCGCTTCCAGCCGCCACCCAACACAACAATTAAACAAGCCCAATGTTCAACGCTGCGTTTTCGACATACTGCAATCTGGCGGTGGCTTTCCTCTGTAAATCTATGAGGGTTTGAACGCAGCTGAGGCTGGAGGCAACACTGTGCTCGCTGATAGCAGCAAATCTGTTCCAACCGACAGCTACACCTGTTGCACACTAAGCTCTGTTTATTGTCTTCTGTTATTTTTCTAAACATGCAGCCTAATGAATAGCTACCAACCATACGACCACAGCATCTATAACACCCACCCACCCACACACACACACTGCCCTGTCTTTATCAGGTCAGACCGATGGGCTGGGTCATATCTGCCAGAAGTGTATTCATGTGGGAAAACGGTTCATCCACAGCAGGAGAGTCACTTAACAGCCCCTCAATCCACACCTAGTTACTTATTCTTTCAGACTAAAACAACCAGACATAAAAACAGCCTACTCCTGGCAAAGACGTAATTTAAATTTAAGTCTTAAGTAAATCCAGTGCCTGCGCTGAATCCTGACCCAAAGCTATGTTTTGTCAGACTTGTTAGTTTTCTTCTCCGCTTTTCATAGAAATGCACCCATGAAATGCATACCAGACATGTAATATTCATAATGGATATATTGTACTTTCAGTACCATTAGATAAGGGAAAATACACACCTTATATTTAAGAAACATTGCACCAGGAAATGTATTTGTATGTTTTCTAGACTGAGACTCTGGCGTACAGTTTGTGCATCTATGGCCGCTTCACACTAGTGCCTTGAGAAAGCACCAGCTGTGCCAACGTACTCAATCGTACATTTTTGGCTCTGCTCTTTGCTGCGACTAAATTTGGATTGAGTTTACGACTTGTTATTGGAGTTATCAGCCCTCTTTAATATGGTGCAGTCAGTGGCAACCAACCCAGCTGATGTAACCATTTAGCCGAGGATTTGTAGGTGAAGCAGGTGTGAGGTTGCACATCATCACCGCTGTGAGAACTACACTGTGTCCTGTAATACACTGTAACCTAAATGTCATAGGTATGTGAGCACTGGCAAGCTCCAAGTAGATATGGCAGGGGGTTTTTCCTATAGTGCAGTAGTGCATATTATCATACTACAGAAACGACACACCTTGCAGAACTACAGGTAGATGTAACTTATCAAATACTGACAATTACAAATCACTTGTCTTCAAGAAGCAAGAAAACCACTATAAAGATTTTGATTAACTCTAATAGTATGTAGTTCTACGACTGGTCTGCTGCACTGTCATACATTTCTCATAAAGAGCAACTGAGAAAAGAGCAGCTTCTGTCCACAGTGACAAAACTAGCCCTGATCCTCGGGGACGGCATCCTGAGCTGTATTACCAGAATCTAACAGCCACACACAGCCAGAGGCAGTACATGATCCCGCCTTCTGCACACTAAACCCAACTCGATCTGATTAGAAGGAGTAGCGTGTTTGTCCCATCCCCTGTTTTGCTCCCTAGCTCCACTCTGTATTGATTTTTATTTTTTACTGTGAAATAAAAAGGAGTGAATTGATCTAGTTTGTCATCATGAAAAGAAAAACACAAAAGAATCATTTTCCACTGTCTATATATTTCTTGGTTTGTGACCACCAATTACTGCATGTTCCAAATTTGGCTTTGATAACCACAGTGTGGTGGCCGGCTGGGGCCCTTCTGTGTGGAGTTTGCATGTTCTCCCCGTGCATGCGTGGGTTCCCTCCGGGTACGGCTTCCTCCCACAGTCCAAAGACATGCAGGTTAGGTTAATTGGTGACTCTAAATTGCCCATAGGTGTGAATGAGAGTGTGAATGGTTGTCTGTCTATATATGTTAGCCCTGCGATAGACTGGCGACCTGTCCAGGGTGTACCCCGCCTCTCGCCCAAAGTCAGCTGAGATAGGCTCCAGCTCACCCGTGTCGTGCAGGATAAGCGGTATAGAAAATGAATGAATGAATGAATAACCACAGTGTGTCTGGGTTACCAAGGTGCACTTTCTCATACTTAAATTCACTGTACTTCCCCCCTGCAACTTTTAGATTGTGTCACTTCACCGCATGCAGTTGTCTTCCTGTGTCTTTTAGTTCGTGTCACTCATTAATTACTACTTTTTCGTCCTCTCATCAGGTCTTGTAAAGTGTGTGGTGGCGAACACAGACTGTTCTCACTGCAGACATTTTGACTCAGATGCAGGTGTAGCAAACAAGATTAATAACGGCTGCATTCACTTTCGGTGCCGCAGTGCCAGGGCTCTGCTATTATACATGCTGGCTCACTGGCATTGCTCACTGGCGGTAACTAGGTGGAATGAAACCATCATTAATGGAATTAGTTACACATATACTGTTTGTGAAATTACAAATAAAGACCTCTGTCAAGGAAAGGCCTATCATTAAACAGACAGATCTCCATTTGTAGAGAGTGTACTGGCATTTGCAGCAACAAATCTGACAGCAATTTGTAAACATTTCAGATTTACTGTTTAACCTTGTGCCAGCCGACCCTCTGCACACTCATACAAAAGCAATATTACACACATTTTTTTTTTTTTTACACTTACTAATTAAAGCTGGTTTCACCTTGTTGATATCCACAGGAGTGATGCCGGTGAAAGCAGGAATTCAGGAGGCTACTATATGTGTCTAGCTGCGAGGCAGAGAAGTGTGGTTTGGGTGCACTGGGAGGTAGCACTAGCTGATTTACTGCTTCACTCACAGCTGCTACTAATTTAGTAATCACCACTAATGTGCATTTATCTCTCCTGTAGAGAGGCTGTGGCCTCCTTTTACTGCTTCCACATTTGTAAATCTGCCACTTGTTGAGTTTTATGTCCTTCCTCAGGTGTTCCTAACAACTGGCCTCTACTGGAATGGTATGGTAATGGGTTAGTTATTATCATTCTTTTTGGTTTGTTAATAATCTGCTGAGATATGTTGACCATATTCCCCTTATGTGTTGTACAACTTAATCCAAATGTGTTACGCTACCAGGCTAACACTTCTCAGTTACTCAACAGTTATATTTGTGGACATAGTTTTATTTTAGTGATGTGTAAATCTCCATATAGCAATTGCTCACATTGTAACCACCTTAAATTTAAAGATGAGAGCAGTGCGTGCACCTGGCTCATACTGTAGGTCTTTGCCATCTCAGCTAAAAAAAAGAATAAAAAAAAAAGAAGTATGGGCCCTCTTTATTTTTGTTTGAAACTAGTAATATTTTTGAGGACTATTAACACTATCATCTGCACACAAATCCTTTGTGTATGTGTCTGACATTATGGCATCTACAGTATCTGTCAATATCTGGTGTGACCAGGACTTGCTAATGTTCTCTCTACCCGCATACTCCTGTTGAAGCTCTGGCCAATCAGGACAAGAGCTTCTAAAGCAGCAACACCACAGGATCCCTCACTGGCTTCCCACCATCCAACACTGCCAGCTGTGTTAAGTGAGGTGCCAATTCAAGCCAGAGCACTGCCTTTGCATCAAGTGAGATTCAGGTCAGTGCATGCTGGGTATGTTTTTTGCTTCTGTAACATCCAGTAACCCTCTTGCTTCGCATTTATCTCGCCGGCCAAGAACAGCTTCTGTCTGAACAATACTGCACGTCTCTAAGATGTAATCATGATACCCAAGGCTGCAATTTTGTAATATTGGCAAAGACAAAACAACTACAGCCTTTACAGTCACATACATTAGCTCAACAATGCAGCCACGGTGCAGGCGGGTCACAGAATCAGTTCTTGGAGCATGGTGACAAGAGGAGTTTTTCTGCCTAACTTCCTGTAAACAGTTTTCAAACACACATATCGCACTTGTGAAACTGTTGATTTGGTGGTTCACAGCAGTCCCTCTTATTTCAGATCACGGTAATCTGTGCAAACCCTTCTTCATACAATTGAATGGCTGAATAGTGAATATGCACTTACCAGCACTGTAGTAACGATCCAGCTTCTCCCACAGAGGCTCATCCTCACGCTGAAGATTGGACAGCTTAAGAGGTTCATAGATGGAGCCTGGATAAGAAAACATATATTAGACACAAAGAGCTGTCTAATTAGTAACCAATAATCAGTGCTTCTCATATTCCAATATGTATAAACAGGTCTGAAGTTAGCAGTAGCTTGTGGGCCTGTTTCTGTCATCAAATGTCATTGACTATTACAATTACAAGAGAAAATAGGTAAACAACCCCCCCCCAAAAAAAAAAAAAAAAAAAAAATTATGACAAGACACATGCCATCAGTAAATTTGTTTTTTTCACAGCAACACTCTGCATTTCCAAGGGCATGACACACAAAACAATATTCAGGCCATGAGCTAAAAATTCAAATTGTAATATGTGACTTTCCACCAGATATTTCCTAACAGTTTCCTTGGAGCTGAGAGAGTGCAGGAGCTTCAGGGAAACCCCCATCTGTTAGACTTTCTCCATTCTCAGACACTTTACACTTTGCTGAGATTTGCATTTTAATAGGTTCGACCTTCGGTCAATACCACAGGTACTGAAAAATTCACATTCTGACTGAAATTAGCATAATTTCCATCAGCTTAAAAGTTGCAGGGGACAAAGCCAATTCATCTCTTTTTAAAGATAGCACTACAGAAGAGCACAGAGGGAGTCCAATTTTCCAATTTTAATTTCTAACATGAGAACAGACAAATGTGGGCTGTTGGTGTTTGGCTGATTTAAAACAAGTCCACTGCTAATTTTGATGATGCAGACTTTGAAAACATGGGGTTATATTATTTTTATTTTTATAGATATGCCCAATTAAAGGATATTGTATCATTGTCAGTAAATTACATATTTTGTTACCAGTGTGCTTAATTAATTTCAAAGAGCCAAGGAGAGTAAAATGCGTAACTGGCTACATATTTAGCTTTTGAATGACAATAAAATTGTCATATCATGTCACTCAACTTCACAAATTATTCTTTTAAAACAATAACACTGATTTTCTTCTGGAGATTAAAAAAAATGAATATAAATTGAATAAATTTATAGTGACCAAAACACGGAAGTTACCAACATGGCTTTAGTTTTTATTAAAATATCCAAAAAGTAATAAAACATTAACTGAAATCATATTGCCAAGTGATTTTTGCATTTACAACACATGTCCAACACATCCGGGTACAAGGTACCAGTTTGTCAGGTTTGTCTGTTGCATTCCACCATGTTTTCACCGACACCTACTTTGCTTGTCTGGGAGATTTGCTGGTTGAGGTCATTCAGAACATAAATTAATAACAGTAATTGACCACAGTTAGGCCTACTGGTACATGATAATACTAACCAACTATCAGCTAACTATATTAGTATGTGTTTATTCTGTTTCCTTGTGATCTTTACTGGTCCCCTCCCTGAGCTTCTGCATTGTTCTCCTCAGTTCTGCTGCCACTACTTACCAAGTCTTTGAACTTTCCGATGAGGCCGACCAATCGCAGCCACTGACCCAGCCATTCTCAAAAGGTGAAATTAAGGCCAATCGTCTCTCAGCTAAATCACAAATCTACAGCAATTCACAGGAAGGCGTTAGTAGCACAGCGTTAGATTACAGACATGCATGAATCAGCAATGAATTACATCTTGGGGTGATGATGTTCATGGAAAACATGCAGAAATATGAATTATTATGTGTTGTATATCACTGTTACTCTTCCCCATTGAGAGATATTTAAAGCAATGGTGGATTATCATATGATGGTAATGTAAGAGAGAACAGGCTAACAGAAACACCATCCCAAAAATTAGTACAGTATAGCCTACTTGACCAGTTATTGACCATAACATTCCTCCATGATGTCTCAAAAAGCAGTTCAGAATTCTGTAACGACTTTTGCTACTGCAAAAACCCTACTGGTGTGGTGGAATAATTGGTTTAACATCAAAGATTGTCACACAATCATGTGGATCTGTACCTGAAAGTATTGGAAGTATTAAAATATGGGATCTTGTCTGTTGAATCATTATGTTGAGAGACAACTGTGTTCTGCATGTTGTAACAAATAACATTTGCTATTGTGTTTCTAACCCCACTTTGTTTAGCATCCTCCAAATCTCTTACAGTTACACAGTCTTACAGTCCACTTTCAGTGGGACTCAGGATAATACTTATTAAGTTAACTATGGATGAGATATAACAGCGAAAGGAGACCTGTTGAGAAGCTCTTAAAATAGCTCCTCAGTGCTGCACATTTAAGTTACACCTCTGACCTTTCATGCTTGCACCGTCACTGCAGTGGACACATTAAGTGGACACGTTAAGTCACGACATAACCTGCTTATTCGGTGGCTTTACAAACAGACAGTCACACAAGCGCCGACACAAGAGCCACGGGAGTCACACAACAGGATGTCATGCAAAGTAAGAAGCCAGACCTGATCTTTTTGATCGGGCTTTGAATTCCAGGAGTTTCCAACCGACATCTGCCAGACTCGCCATGTTTACACTGCTTCAAATTCTCCACAACGTTTAAGCTCTTCCGGTAGTAACCTTCAAAATAAAAGACGCAATATGACTCTCGGACACCCAATATTGCGTAACATCAGAGCCAGTAACATGAATTTAAAAAAAAAGTCTTACATGTACATTTTTTTTAATTCATTTACAGCCTAAGAAAAACTTCACGTCATATTAGGGAGTATGAACATTTTTTTGTAATGTAATGTGTTCATCACCCTACCTATTTCATAGCTCGATATTCTTTCCGCATTTATTTTGAACGTCATCTCCCTTCTTCCGATTTAGCTCTAGCTAACTCTCTTACGCTTGATACAGCTGTCAGCTGTCAAACTACCTCGGAGTACGACACTAACGTAAATGAGGAAACGCTGATATTGTATGGTTTACCTCGTATTAGTGCATTGCCTCAATATATTACTAATTATATGAGAATGCAGTAGCCCACGTCTAAATTAGAAATTGATGTTTAACATAATACGTCATTTAGGTATAAAATAGCTGCTGTTTCACCCTGCCGTAAGGCGAGGTGCCGTATTGCGGTTGGTGTTGTTGTGAGGAGCTGATCTAGCAGAAGGATGTGGATATCCAAATCAAATATTTTGGTGTTTTTGTCACTCTTTGTGGGACGATATTACACGTTTGCTCTTCAGGATGTTACGGCAGACTTATTCGGTGCCGAAAATTTCGGGACCGTCGCAGCGTTTGGAGATTTTAACTCGGATAAACAGACAGACATCTTCATCATCAGAGAACGTATGTTAATGTTTCACCGCTTTCTATCCTACTATCAGCTAAGTAACAAAGTGTGTGTCGTGTCGCACTATTACATACGGATAAACTGAGATTTGGGCATGTCGCGGTAGTAATGGAGAATATTATATATCATACTGTGCCATCATACTGTGCATTACAGCATCAGCGTTTCAACTCTATACATCTATACAGTGTGTTTGTTTACCGTGTGATGTGATGCTACAAGCTCTCTCCTGTGTTGTTGTTCAGACCGTGTGGCTGTGGTGAAGAGTTTTAATGAATGTATTTATCTGTGATGACATGTTACTGTTTCAGAGTCTGAACTGCTGATATTCTTGGCCGACTCAAAACCACCATATTTCAAGTCCAAGGTCCAAATCTCTAAAGACGTTTTTCCAAGGTAAGCATGTGAATAATTTATCTTCAAGTAATTATGTGTAATTCAGCATGCCTTAGCTTATCTTGTGCCTTTGTACTGAGGAGTAACTGACGTTGCAGGGTGGAGATATTTACACAGTGGGAGGGACTGTTTGACATGAGAGCAAAGAAAAACAGAAGCACCATGTCACTGACTCTCGTTTTAATGGACACTCTTCCTCCCCCAGTTCCACTAACACCATCATCACCAGTGTGGTGCCTGGAGACTATGATGGAGACTCTCAGATGGATGTCCTTATTACAACTCAGATCAGCCCCAAACCAGACACGTCTGTTTTCATCTTTTGGGGAAACAACCAGACATTAGGTACACTTCCACCTGTTTAAGCATTTATATAGTTTTCACAGGCCCCAGCGTCACCACTGTTGTTGTTAATTGCATTATTTTAATGTTATCCACTGTGGTAAAAACAAAATAATGGACTGGGACTCTGTTTCCCTGCATGCAGTAGAAGTAAAGCTGAATCTGTCTTTTTCACAGCAGACATTTTGACTTGTCAAACACAGGTGTAATTCATAACATAATTAATTGCTGCACTGCGTTGCATTGCTGAAACTTGGAGTGGAGTCATCTTTAATACTAGTTCATCTATTTCCTGCAACAAGAAATTGCATATTAATCTGATTCATGTAAAAAAACAATAAAGATTTGGAATTTAGAATTATGGAACTTTTTAAAGTGAAAGAAAGGAAATCTGATAAGCAAAGTATTAAGTTTTTCTTATTTCTAAGTACAGTGTCCCCTCTGCCCCTCACAGGCAGAATGAGCACTGCTATAAATATATTAAACACTATCAATGATGGTTGATTTCCACTCAGCTATTTATTTTCAGGGCAGTGTTATTGTTACAATATCATAGGCAAATTGGACACTTGGATTGAATAAAACCTGTCTGGCCTCTAAAACTACAATTCAGGAAAGTCTAAAATGGCCTCATTGATTCAATAATATGATATATAGCGATATCGTTTTGGATGTTTACTGTTTAGCCTGATTTGAGAAGACCACATATTTTCATTGGTGTGTTTTTACAAGACCAAGCATTACTTGTGTCATGTTGGCTTCTATTCATCCTCTGCAGATATGGGTTGGCTCAGTCTGAACAAGACCTTTATAGATGAACCTCTTGTTATGGAGTAAGTATCCACGTCACTCGTCTTCACAAACTATTCTGCTTATACTGATGGTGATGGAGAAAAATAATGATCTTTATGTTTAGGCTTGTGGGGGGACATGCGCTACATGAAAACTATATTTATCCATTTGTGGTCAAGTATAACAGCATTACTGATTATGACCAGAAAAAGGACAAGATAGGCGGATACACACCATAGACTGTGATCCACACATGTTAACAAAAAAAATCTTAATGAAGAAGCAATAGTAGCATAGTATTTTTATAATCAACCTTTAACTCTGTTGTCAAGTTTTAACAAAATGTGTTCATTTAGTTTTAATAAAAAACTACTCTCCACAGTTTCAATGGAGACATGATCCCTGATATTTTTGGAGTCGTCAGTGATAAATCAACTGACGTCTGCTACCTTACCAACAGGTAATACAATTCTTAAACACACTTTCTTATGTTTCTATCACTGTCATACTTTCTAAAACGAGGGGCTCTTAAATCATGCTGTTGCCTTGTGCTTCTTTCTTTCCTGTAGGGTTCAACTTTGGCAAAAAGCAATGTCAACTTCAACTATGCGCATCCCTCATTCTAACGCTTTCATTGACCTCAACAAGGACTTCACCGCTGGTAAGTCAGTGATGCACACACACACACACACACACACACACACACACACACACACACACACACACACACACACACACACACACACACACACACACACACACACACACAAACATCATATTTTTATAGCCAAAGTGGTCATGTAACAACCCATGGTACTTGTGGGATTATGTGGGAAGATGATACATTAATTGAAGGTCATTGGAGGTTAAATATGTGGGAATGTGACAGGAGATACAGATTTCCCCCCTCCTGTTTCTCACTCTTCACTCAAAGTGGCATCTCTGCATGAGTGTATGTGACAAAATACCTTTAAAACTCGCGGGAATGAGTGAGATTTCCTATTAATTATCTATCAAAAATGTTCCTCCACCTCACATTCTCTGTGCCATGAACATGGTTAAAACATTTAAGTTCCGCTCTTTGTTAAGCTGCTCAAAATTCTCACCTCATTGAAAGGCCTAATATTCCAAAAGGAGTTTTCTATATTAGGACCACAGTGAGTACACTAAAGATCATCATATAATTGGAGAAAAAGGTTTAAAGCACTGTAGCATGAAACCTCTTCCCTGCTATTGCCTTGTCTCCTAAATTCTGTTTCTCTATATTGTATAAATGCTAAAACTGCACCTGTAAGTGAGCACAGCCACAGAGAGTACAAACATGCTAACCTCCCATCAGACCCCACTGAGGCCTGTGCACTTCTCATTCTTGGCTGCACGTCGTGTCATGTACCATTGATTCACCACAACTGAGACTTAAATCCCTGACACGTTCTTTTAGTTTATGGCTTATTCCTCCATTATGGGCTTTCAGTGTTTCCCTACATGGATCAATAAGTATTAATGTGTTAGGACTGAACCAAGTACGAAACACAATTGAGTCCTAGACTGAGATACTAAATGCTGAAATGGAACAAAGAACAGCAGTTGCTGAAATGACATGTCCTTTGGGGCACTAGCATTTTAGGAGGCTTTTTTTAAATTTAATTTAAAGCTTGTTATTCTGCACTTTTAATTACATGCTGCTCCCTATGGAACAACATGCCTGTGGCATATTTGTTATTTTTGATCATACACATATGTATCCTCTCAAAATCTATGCAATATCAAGTCTCAAATATAATCAGCAATGTCACATAGTGTACAACTTGAGACATGTAAATACGTTGTGTTTTTTTAAAAGTTCACAGTACACAGCTTTACAGTTGTACCGCCAGTTCTTAACTTAAAATGTCAACTCTGGTGTCTGCTAGATGTAATCACATGCTTCAGTATCATTAGTGTCTTGTTGGATTGCTGGCTGGCTGGACACTGATTGAAATAGGTTGAGAGTCAGTGGCCACCCTTAATTTTACATAATACATAACGTAATTGAAATTAACGCGAGGAATGGATCATAGCGACCTCCAGAAAATTCAGTGAGGTGCAACTCACAAAGATTAATTGCTCACCATGTGTCCCTGTGTCTCACCTATGTGCATCACCCCCTTGTTTCAATAGAAAATGTCCTGGCCTAAGGACATCTCCAAATCCATATTCATTAATACTGACACAAGCCACAATGTTACTATTTGATGTACCCCTGCTATCAGATTCAACTCATCTTTCTAAAACCTATTCAAAGAATACTTAAAACATTTATGATGCATTATTGTGGAAATTGTTTTCATTTAAGGGCATGGCTCTGGTGGCCTAGAACATTTTGCATCAGGATATTTCTCTCACTCTTGTTATATTTTGTCCAATCTACCCCAAACTTAGTGAGATGCTTAACACATTGATGATGCCTCAATGCTTATAACCACAAGGTGTAATGGAGTACAAGGGCCAGCTCAATGCCGCTTGCAGCTTTTATTATGTTTTATTTTTACTTATTAAGTTAGACTCTGAGCTGTCAGCGCCAGCAGAAAGAAGACTCTGCTTACTCTGCTTACTGTACTGTAGATCTTCTTCCAGGTCAAAACATAATTTCTAAAACACAGAATATGTGAGCCACTTCTATCATTCCCGTATAGTCTTTTTCTTTTTCTGCCTAGTTTACAAATTCTTCTCTAAACCAATACTGGCGCCTTGTCCTTATAATGGGATCCAGAAGTGATGTTGGTGTACATTTTACACCCTAACCCTAACTGCACAAATTCACAGACCTTGCTTCCTGAAGCACATTCCCCTGAGTCTCTCCTGAGGAAACTGTAAGACCTAGATATCAGTCCAAAACATAATATTAAATGCCAATACCAAATGTAATGTCAGCTTTCAGGTTGACTAAGAGAGGACGGAATAGCCATTTTCTTCACCAGTGAATGGAGAAATCACCCTGTTCTTGTTTTACAGCATCTCACTCGTGTCCTGCCCAGTCAGTGTAGCGCTGTCACTTAGACTTATGGCAGGATTTTTTTCCCCTTTGGAAACTAATCCTTGTGTTTAAGGTAATCAGAGAGGATTTAGTCATGTCATACTCACTGCAGGTATCTTTTTGTGCCATGTGGTTTTATTCCTAGGGCTGTCACAGTTTAACCAGAGCAGATTTTAATTCAAATTTAATCTGTTTAGGGATTAAGAAAATGTCAAAAAAAACTTGCACTTGTTGTGGCAGAGTTAAAAAAAAAAAAAAAATCCTGGTTGCAATATTTCAGTGTTGTGGGGTTTGTTTTAAAACTGATTGGATTGTGTTGGGGATCACTGGATTTTACTGCTTTCTAAAGTATACTAGAACTCATCAGTCTGTCAGGGTGATGGCCTGCACAACAGCTTTCTTCTTTCACCCCTTAGTACACACAGTACACACACACACACAACAAGTGCATTTAGGTGCATTTGGTTTGCTGCGGGTGAATGTGCTGCAGGAACAACAGAGTGTGAGAAGGAGAACCTGCTGTACATCTGCTGGATGTCAGACCCTGTCTGCCACCGCCTGTGTGGGCATGCAAAAGGAGATAGCGAGAGAGAGACAAGAGTTAAGTAGGCAGAGTCAGTGTGCAGGGAAGCTGGAGAGGGTGAGTGACTGATAAATGAAAGAAAAGGATGGATGGAAGGATAAAAGAGAGAGGAAGTGTGGGAGGGGTTTGGTTGAGTCTTCAGCGTAGCTCTGCTCCCTGTTTGCTGCTGTGACCACCTGCTACTCTAAGCGCTGCCGGCTGGAGCATCACTGTGTGGCTTAAAGAGGGAAAGACAATCTGGGTCCTACTAGTTCGCCAGTCAAGGATATAGAGTTGGAAGCTTGTGGTGATGGGCGTTATCAGCTGCCACTCATGTTTGTCACCCCATAATTATATTGCTATTCCTAATGCCTGCCAGTCGATCATGAACCACTGCTGACCTTCTGAATTATCCTGTAACTGAAACTAAACATGACGGGCTTCTCAAGGTTATACTGACCATTATAAAGCACTAAAAGAGAGGCCTGTATATTAGATTGTAACTGTCCACATTAGCAATGCTATTTCTGGGATACCTTAATTTTGTGTATTTACATTTATAATGTACCCACTGGGCAAATAGTCTTCCAGTATTTGTTCATGTTTTGGCTAAAGTTTACCAAAAGTAGAACTACATTTAAGGCCTCTCCAGCTACAGTACATAATTGTATAGTGTATAGCGATTAACTAATAATATTTGATATTGTGTTGTGTTAATGAGTGTATGGGGTCATGAATACACATTCATGTTAATTTATCCCCATTGGCACAGGATTGAGTCACTGGAAAATGTGTATTTCATAAACAAAAATTTGAAAGTTAAAAAAACACAAAGCCCTGCAGAACAAAATGATTCAGATGATACAAAAATGATACACTTCAAGCTAATCAATTTTTGTTGGTACTCAGGCTAATGGTAGAATTATAACAAATAACAAGTCTAAGTAGAGCAGATCTTGTTTAATGGGCCGAACTATAGATCCACTAATCAACAGTGAAATCACAGGTCAAAATAGGCACAAAACAAACACTGAGTATTTCTAATGGAAATACCATGACACTGATGCAGTCCTTCAGTGGGGAGCTCAACCTTTGCCTTTGATTCTTTTGAGCAGAGTTTTCAAGTTGAGAATCCCTAAATGTCCCTGCAGTACCGCGCCAGTACAGTAATACCAGGATGTATTTTGTTAGCGTGGTCCAAGGAGGATGAGGGCTGTTTCAGGGCCGTGTCACGACTCCAATCTCAGTCCCCAGTGTCATAGCAGTAAACTGTACTGTATTGGCTGACCTCACTACATCAGCACTGCCAATGAAAGAAAGTCTGGAATTGTGTTCTGGCTGGTGTCAAGGCCTCATTTAGCGCACTTATTAGAGTCTCCAGCCAGCCAACCTGGTTGCGACATAGAGCATATGGCTCATAATCTCTTTTGTTACTATCATCCTGCTCCAGCCAGTTCCTCAGACAGCAGTGCATCTATAACAGCATTGTGTTTGTGCTGTTTTGTTTCCCAGTTATTTTGTGTCCATCCTTACACACCGAGGGATTTTAGGTTTCTTTAAGGAGGTTCCAGCTTATTCTGTGATGTCTGTACTTTATTCAGAAATAAGTAACAGTGTCAGAAGTTAAATGTGAATATTTGATTCCTTAAAAGACATTTCAGAGAGCATAGCTTACAGTCCTAAGTCACAAAGATCCAATGGGATTTCTCTGCGTAAGAATAAACCAGTGCCTTGAACCTTTTGGTCCTCAAGCTGTTTATAGTTATCACCAAGAAACATGCATGTTTCCATGAGAAACGTTGTATGTTCAGTATATTCCTCTCCTGTCCTTGCACCAAAAAAGCAAAGACATCATTGCACATTGAACTGACTTTGCAGATCTAGTTGCTCTTTGGTTGATTTTTACCACAGTGACAACTAATTAGCAGGGCAGCCTCTGCAGGGTGGCCAGGAGGTTCAGGTTTATACTGATGTGAGCAGGTGCTTCAATAATCCACAGAGCCTCTGTAATCATCAAAGCCAGATAACCAGTGGAGATGTCATTATTTGAACAATATATGCTCAGAATAACTCTGTCTGTCTCCGTATAAGATCAAGTAACGCAGAGCCCATATCATTTCATGCCAATTCACTAACAGCACTGCTGGGCAGGAAGCTATCAGGATCATGATAAGAACGTGTCTCTGGGAAAAGGTAGTAATTGCAAAGTAATTATAGATTCCATTTTGGGGAAAACATTCACAAAGAGAGCAATACTGGCATAAGAATCCATTGCTAGGCAACGGGTATGGTGATGCTCTGTGCAGCATCCAATTAAACTAGCTCTGTGTCGAAGTGGTTTGTTGATTGTCTGACTAATAACGTGGTGATAGTGGGGGGAAGAGAACAGATTTGCCACATAACAAGGGTGGCCAAGAAGAAGAATTGATTATACAGGGATTAAGTTTACATTCGGATGGCAGAATGAGACATTTTTAGTCGCCATTTTGGTAATTGCGGCATTATCACAGAGGAGACAATCACCCATGAGGAGGGACATTTCAGGCATTTTAAATAATGATAATAATGATGATAGTTGCAATTCTTTTATATAATAATGATAATAATAATAATAATGGCAGCAATAATATTTTATTACCTCCCCCAGAGCTCTCATACTGTATGTAAGGGCAGTTCATAGTTAAATTGAATGATATGCTACCATCAGAGTCAGCGTCTCAACAGACAGGCTCATGAATATCAGTCCCATCAGACAGACAGCCTGATTCACTGGCCCAGAGCAGCTGGTACAGTGATCGTCCCATAACTCTATTACATACTTGTATAGCAGCCTCACAAAAGCAACTCGTACATCAATTATGGTTTCAACATTTTGTGATGAACTACAATGACCTCAAATAAATTATTGCAGTGAAGATCTTAATAAACTCTCAGACTCATGATTCATGGAAGTACCAGGTTTGTAAGAGCCTGACGAACCTGAAAGTTAAAGTTCCTCATATTCACACATTTAGTCACTTGGGTGATGATTTGGCAAGCTCAGATTTCCGTGGAGAAAAAGCTGGCATAGTGTGGATAGAAGACCAAAACAAAACAGAATTAATTTGGGCTTATTTTCAAGTATCTAAACAACTGTCTTTTCAGTGTACACATTTCAAAACAGAGAAAAACATCTCCCGGTGCTAAAGCCCCGGCACCCACAGCCACGTGTAACCTATATCTTCATTAACAATTGCACAGATGCATTCACTGCTGCTCCTCAGGTTTTAATTTTCCCATTTTATAGAGATTTGGAGTGAGCTCACAGGCGTGTAAGGAGTGCCTGATGCGATGCGCTAGCGCTTTGAGGTGTGTTGTTTGTAACATCTCTGCCTCCAGGAAAGTTGGCGCAATGTCAAACGGGGAGAGATGCCGTGTTTATTTTGGTAAGCACCAAGTGTTTTTGCAGATAAATGAATAATAAGAATAAATGAGGCAGAGCGTTTCCTCTCTGATACCAATAGCACTGTGACTAGCCTGAGGTTGTGGTGTCTCCATATTCTGTCCCAAAATTAATTCCCCTGTCTGGAAGAAAATACATGGACATGTACAAGGTGTTGTTGTAAATACTGACTCACTTCTCTTTAATCACACTTGTCATCCTGCCCTCCCAATCACACACTCATTTATGTAAAATAAGATTTATGATTTAAGATATGCTAATGGTGTGACTCCATAAGTGGGTGGCACACAATACGTATTTGGTCTAGATCGAAATGTCTCAACAATTGGATGGATTGCCTCGTTTTTGTTTTGTTTTGTTTTTTTAAACAAATATTCATTGATACTCTCTGCTACCCAGAGGAAATTATTTGCCACCAGGCACCAGTCTTCTCCTTGCCACTGCTGATAATTTTAGGTCGCAGCTTGCATTATGTTCTGTCAGGTTTACACACTCCCCACGGCCAACGTGTTTGCTTTGGCGGCCTGTGGTATGTTGGTGCACTGGACAACGTGGACTGCATTACACAGCACCAAGTATTAACCACAGATGATCAGTGTTAAGGCGATCGGTGGCTAGTGGATTAAGCCCAATCTACTAATCAGTATTTTTAGTGAAAGTCATCAGCCAATAAATCGGGGCATCCCTAAAAGACAAGGATATAGTTGTCTGCGCTGTCAGGCTTTCTGGTGAAAAGCCAAATGTCACTACAACAGTCTTAATATCTGATCTATCGTCTGTAAATATAATCACTTACACAAATAGACACACATATCAGTGTATTCAGTGCTAATGCAAGTGCACGAACTGATGTTGGCACACTCCACTGATCCTGATACTGTATTCACACATACATTGTTCCAGGCAATGGAAATAAGCTTTCCTGCGCTTGTTACAGTAGTTGAGCATTTTATAAATACACACACACACACACACGCACAGACGGCAAAAAGAAAGTGTTGCAAAATAGGATGGGAAGTGGTCGTGCATGTGTGTTTGAGAGGAGAGGGTTTGACCATAATCCTCCCCACAGCTACTGCACCTACGTTGTTCCCTGTAATGGTTTTAGGAGATTATTGCTTCTGGGAATAGCATAGCTCCCCATTCTCTGCTTGTGTGTTTTGCCATGTTTGTGAATGAGCCATTTTGATAGATCACAGTGGAACTCAGTCACTGTAGAGTAGGCCTACATATTGGCTTAGAGATGGATTTATTCTGCCGGGCCTTTCACTTTGTTGCTGGCCTGGATTCCACACTTTGTGTGTGTGTGTGTGTGTGTGTGTGTGTGTGTGTGTGTGTGTGTGTGTGTGTGTGTGTGTGTGTGTGTGTGTGTGTGTGTGTGTGTGTGTGTGTGTGTGTGTGTGTGTGTGTGTGTGTGTGTGTGTGTGTGTGTGTGTGTGTGTGTGTGTGTGTGTGTGTGTGTGTGTGTGTGTGTGTGTGTGTGTGTGTGTGTGTGTGTGGGGCATCGGGTCATGGGCACCGTTCATTCTTTATTGAAATATGACAAAGTTACCAAGCCAGGTATGCAAGTTAGGCTTTGGGGGGGGGGACATCCCTGTAAAAGAAAAGCATCTATTAAGAGAATCTTTCAAGCCTTTAAGTTTCTGTCAGACATTTTAACTGAGGGGGAAAAATTGACTGTCATATTTCACTGCATTAACAAGTGAAGTGTGTGTGATGGCACAGCTTACCCTGACTGTTCTCCCTCAGCCGACAAGGTAGCAGTACAAATATATGTTTTTAAAGGCTTTCATCTGCTCCCTCTTTCAACACTATAGTAAATCGTGTCGGTGGGCTTTGGGCAAGTTTGGAAAAGCTCGTTTCACAGTCCACTGGTTCCTTGCCAGCAGAGGAACAGGGCCACATATCAATGGAGGTGGCCAGTAAAGATTTGGCTCCAACCCCACAGAGCACCGTCTGTCCCACACCTCTGAAAGGGACACTCTGACATTGTACATTTTGATCCACATTGTGCGAAACAGACGGAAAAGCTTGTTCTGTCATGTAAAGAACCATTATAGCATTTAATCGATACTAAATTGCAATAGTTCATACGTTATTATAAACGTGTTAATTTAATATTACCAGCACCTGTCTTGGCAAGATGACTGTGACTCTACAGACTTTATTAGATTGTAATCACACAACCACACACCTTTAAGCATCTTTTTGTTGGCTTACTTTGGTTTAGAGGTCGACCGATAGTGGATTTTTAAATTCTGATATAATAACGATAGTTTGGAGCAGGAAAAAGCCGATAGCCGATTAATCGGCCGATAGCCTACCCCCCCCCCACGAAATTTTTTTTTATATATTAATTAATTTTTTTTTATTAATTTTTTTTTTTTTTATAATAACATATAGCTATTAGCTAGTGTAAAACTAAAGGATGTGGGACACTGAATCATCCCTGGACCCTGTGAGTGACGAACAGCCGAACTCCACATGTGAGTTTGTTTACACTGAACAGCTGTAGTGAGGACGTGACGCTGCAGGAGAGGAGACTGTAACTAAACAGGACACGTTAGCTCGTGGTGTGGTTACGCCGGACATTAACAGGTGACTGTTTCACTACAATTAGCCTAGGCTACTGTGTGGAAAACCCATAGACTGTAAAAAGAAAAACCACGCTGTAATGATCGTGATCGAGTTGCGGACGACTGTGTTTGGAGCTGACGGGAGGAGAGAAAAAAGAGAGCGAGACGCACGTAGCGGCCGTGATATGACCCCGTCCCCGCTGAGGAGGAACTCAGCTGTTATGGAACAGGACCTAAACCAAGTCGAGTAGAGCCCATAGAGCCCAACTTTGTAGTGTAAAGAGCCATTATTGTGCGTCTGCCCCAACTCTGAAGCTGAAGCGGCACTCTCTCTTCCTCTTTCCTGTCTTTCTCTAGCTGTCCTTTCAAAATAAAAGCACAAAAAGCCGGAGGGGGAAAATAAAAAAACACCGACTCGTGAGCTGGTGGCTGTGAGATATTTAGCGTGGCAGCCGCCACCACATTATCTATGCAGGAACCCAGGCTGTACATATGATTAAGAGAAAATACTACAGTGTTTCTCATTAAATAACAAGAGAGTTTCGTTCCAGTCAGCCCCTCCACCTGCCGCCTCTCTCTTAGTGCGGTCGCACCGCACCTACAGTACTCTCACCTGGGTCACTTCTCCGCTGCTGCCGCTGCACACGGGGCGTCTCTCTCTCTCTCCTGCTCTGTGTGTGTGTGAAGAGCAGCCCCGCCCCTCAGTGATCAGAGAGACAGAGAGCGGCAGGGAAGAAGCAGTTTATGGCGCTGTGGAAAAAACTGCAGCCATCGGCCACTATCGGAACCAAGTTCCGCTGATTCCGATAGTTTGTAAAACGTCCTATCGGCGCCGATTAATCGGCCAAAACGATTAATCGGTCGACCTCTACTTTGGTTTACTTTACTTTACAACTCTGTCCAATTATTTTTCTTTTCTTTTTATTCCTCGTTGTGAGGCTTTGATCTTCTGGTAGACACCTCAAGCTGCAATGTTGTGAAAGGCTAATGGTGACCAAGCTTTTGCTTTCAAGGCTGCGTGGCTTTGGGATGACCTTTCTGAGCATCTCACCCTCAGCATCATATTAAAGGTCATTCACACACATACATAGTTTTATATAGAGGTCTGAACAGGGCAATCTAACCTACATGAAACCTGCAGCAGATGCTGGTAACATGGGTTCTTTTTCCAAGGCTGCAGGGTGACAGTTGGCTGTCATACAGTACTGTAATACAAGGTCATGATGCAGGCTGGATAGCCTCCTGTTCTTGTTTTGTAGATCATCACACAGGTCAGCAATATATTCCATGTATATATTGCCTACCTTATACATGTATTGTTTTTCTTACTTTGTATTCATTACTCATAATATTTCACTTTTTATTTGTTTCTCACAACGTACTCCATCACAAGAAACATTGCTTGTTCTAAGATAAACAATCCTAAAACAATGACTCCATCCATCCAGATAATATCTTGATTACATTTACAGTACACCTATTTTCAGTATGTGTCTCCAGTGTCCACATTGACATCAGACTGACGCATGGTCACTCTGTCTGGTGAGAGACTCACAGCCACCTCTCGTTTGCTTGGTTTTTGAGGCAGGTAAAGTAGCTTTCCTTGAAAATGGGAGCAGAGTAGAATACTGATTGTGCAGCTGACTGTTTACTACATAGCTGCCTAGTTGCTAGCTCGCTGGTTTGGAAAAGTCAGCACAATATCTGCCCACATAAAAGCTGTATGTGGATTGATTGTTCAGCGTCGCCAAAGTACTGTACATCCTTCACCAGCTCTGGTTTGACAAGTGGAATCACTATTCGTCTTCAGTGTTTTTTCACTCATAATTTAATGTCAAGCACCATTATATCTCTACATGTCTGTTGTTTATTTCTTTTCTTTTCATTTCTGAAGTGTCTGCCAAAGAACATGACCACCTGTGATTCACACTCCAAATGGAGCGTATGTTTGCTGGATGTGAGACGGATCACACAACCCATAACTGTGACCTTTACGTTTCTGTACCAGCCAGTGTAACCAAGGAACATTTTTAAAGATTTGGCTAATTGTCCAACTGTGTGTTCAGTCTGTATTGGTTGTGTTCGCAATAAATGTAATTTTAGTTTTCATAGCACTGAAGCAGCAGCAGCGCATATCAATAAACCGGTCTTGAAGGTCTGCATTTCTGCATATTTTCAGACTAATCTTATTGCCTTGCACCTTTCTGCTGTGAGGCAACCCCCATAATGTCTGTTGGAGGCAAAGTATCGGTTTCACTGGCGACGGCCGTGACATTTGCTTCAGAATGCCAAAGGCCCTCCCTCTGTCCAAGTGAGGCATGGATCAGTCCCAGGGTTAGAGACAGAGGGAGCAAATCGATGCAAACAGACGAACGCACAGGGCTTGACTGATGGGCTGTGGGATGGCTTATAGCAGGAGTATTGGACAAATACACAAGTCACATACAAACAAAGAAACGCAGCAAGTGCTGGAGCACATTCGCTGTGTTCTCGTCTTTCTCATTTGGCCTCATTAGTGTGAGCCTCATTCAGACTCCATCGCACACAACAGCAGCAACATGAGCACACTGTGAAAGCGGAGGTTTGACATCAACCCCCCAGACAAACAGAGCGGATCAGTCGGCATGGTGGTCTTTTCTCAGCACATTTCTTCAGCAACCATTATGGGATAAAGTCCGCAACTGTATGTCTGCATGTGTGCATGCTTGAGCATTTTGTGTATGTGTGTGTGTGTCTTTGACAGCCAACGGGGGATAGGAGTCACAGCTTGTTTGCTGAGTAACAGGCTAACAAATAACCTGCAGGGGCATTAGAGACGTGAAGAAAGGAGAGGCCGAGAGTCAGCCATGTCTGTCTCTTGCTCCCTCTCTCTTTCTTTCTATGACTTTATCGCTGTGTTTCTCTCTCTCTTTCCCCAAATTTTTCTTAATTCCTCTGTCCCTCTCTCTCCCTCTTTTGTGTCCTCCTCCTCTTACAGTATGTTGCATTTTAATTTTTTTTTCTTTGCCCAAATATCATTTTATGTTTGCCGCATCAACACATGCACACAATCTTGATGGCTTGCAGAGTGGTGATGATGAGTGAGGTGACAGCACACATGCACAAACACACACAGCACAGCCCTTCTGACATTAATGCTGCAGCCATGTTGCCGGCTGTCAGATCCACTCTGCACTGCAGCCTCGATAAAGCGCCGCTAATGCTGCTCTAAGGCCTTTTACAGGTGCAGGGATGGGGGTGTAATGCTGCTGCTGTTTCTGCTGTTGCTGGCCTCAGATTGCCTTTCTTGACTAAAGAAAGCACAAGGCCTCAATATTGTCATGTGAGGGAGGAACAGTCAGAAGAAGGCTTTTCAGAAAACAAAGAGAAGGAGAGGTTTACAAATATGTATTTTCTAATATATTTGATATATTTACTCCATCTATTTAATGCTTAATATAAGAAATGAATGTCATCATGTTCTGGCTTGCCCACAGAGTTTGTGGACCTGTATAATGTATCATGCCTGTGACATGGCTGATCAGAGTTTGCAGGTATCCAGGTGAGCTATGCATTGCTTTGCAAATTACCCAGAATAGCACAAAACTACAACAAGGCAAGGCAAGGCAAGGCAATTTTATTTGTATAGCCCGTTTTTACAAACAGTTTGTCTCAAAGGGCTTTACATGGCATCGTAGCAACATCCTCTGTCCTTAGACCCTCACCCAACAACAGATTAAAAGGTTGGGCAGTTGCCTGCTAAGAAAACGTTGTGGCTGAGTTGATATTCCTTTGTTGATTTAACAACCAGGAGCACTTCAGACGACCTGTAAACATAGTTAGCCGTCAACTTGTATTTCACACTTGACTTCGTGAGACTTTGTATTACTGCTCCGTTTACAAACATGTCCGCTTGCTTGTAGTAACCCTTCGAAATCTCTCATCATATAAATGAGTATCTTACGTGGTCAGATCCTTCATCCAGCAGGTAGAGCTCTGAGTGTTCTTGCTTAAGTTTCTACAAACTTCCCACACCTGTATTTGGCCACTTTCTGTCCCATTCTTCTTGGCAGATCCTCTCAAGCTCCATCAAATTAGATGGGGAAACATCTGTGAGCTGCCATCTTCAGGTCTCTTCACAGATGTTCCACAGGCAAAGTCAAGACTTTGGCTGGACCACTCAAAGGCAGTCAGAGACTTGTCCCAGAGCCACTCCAGCCTTGTCTTGGCTGTATGTTGAAAGGGGAACCATTGTTTCTCTTCAAGGACCTCTCTGTATTTGGCCACAATCACCCTTCCTTCAGTAATTACCAGCCTCCCTTACCCTGCCACTGATAACTCCCCCCCCCCCCCCCCCCCCCCCCCCCCCCCCCTCCCACCCCCTGTATGATGCTGCCACCCATTATGTTTCACTGCAGGGATGCTGTAATGCAGGTGATGGGCAGTGCCCTGTGATTGCTAGACACTGTGGTTGGATTTCATTATTGAATCCAGTTCATGTGTGGTGTATGGATATATTGTGTATGAATATACATGTAAGTATATGGCTGAGTCATCGACCCATCTTGTCTTGTGAGTCCATGCCATGGCCTAAACAAGCCCTGGCATCTCCATAAAAGCACACCAGTACTTTTAATGAACCGCAAATTGGGAGCTTGCAAGTACCGTCTGGCAGAATGAAATGACTGCTCATGTTAGTGAACATTAGAGGCTCACAGTTTCAACACCGCTGAGAGCAATGTGTGGGGGTTGTAGGATCACATAGTGTGTACAACACGTGTGTGTGTGTGTGTGTGTGTGTGTGTTTGTTTGTGCACATGCCTGTAGTGGCAGGCATGAGAGTACCAGGAATCTAATGGACAGAAAAATAACCTACAACAGCTCTCTCATCCCCTTTCCTGTCTCCCTCACTGTACTGCTCGTTTAGACAATTTATATTTGCATCTTTATTGTTCTTTAATAAACAGTTTCCGCATGAGAGAGAATAACAAAGGGTAGGAATTTGCAGTGAGTAAACCACAATCTCAGAGGTTTAAACTCAGACTAAAACTGGTCTGAGTTTAAACCTAGTGGTTTACTCACGATCAATTTTTTTTTTTTTTTTTTTTTTTTTTTAGAATTTTCTTTTTTTTTAAGGTGGGGAAACAGGAGATTGGCTCCTTGCTCTCTGCCAGACTAGTTTGCCTTTCTGTCTGGAGAGGAGCTGCCAGCTGATGTGCAGACTGGTGAAATTGATCCGTCATGTGGCCTGGTGCTCCTGTAGGAGTCACTGCTCCTGTAAGACTCAGAGCTTCGGTTAGAGTTGCTTTGGTTGGTGATTGTGTGTTTTAAAAAGTTATTTCAGGGCTGCACTCACTGTTGCATACCAGCAAACAAACTTCCAGCAAAAGGTGTAGCTGTGGAGTATCTCATTTAACAGCCCTGTGTTCGGCAGGTGGAAGGTCTGTTCACAGTGTTTGTGCTTCAATACATGTCATGTCATGGATAAGGGGCAAAAATGAGTGTGTTTACCTGGGTGTTGTGTTTATCATCCCACTGACCAAAGCCAGAGCTGATGGATACCTGTGACTGGGGACTTTTCACTTGGGAATGCTTACTGATTGTAGTCTCTCACGTTAGATGTTAGAGGGTGTTAAGAGATTCTTTGTCGAGTGTAAAAGGCACAGTTGTCCATCTGACGGCTTCCACTGCTGTGGTTTGAATTTTGGCTAATTGGGTCACAGATTGTGCCTGTAATGTGCTCATCCATTTGGACGGAGGTGCAGACCTGTGACTGTTCTCAGCTTTCTCTGCTTCTGGGTCACACCATTTCTTGATCCACAGCAATGATGCTGCCCTCTGGGCTCC
Source organism: Trachurus trachurus (assembly GCF_905171665.1). Lineage (NCBI taxonomy): Eukaryota > Metazoa > Chordata > Actinopteri > Carangiformes > Carangidae > Trachurus > Trachurus trachurus. The sequence goes on along the minus strand of NC_139893.1, from coordinate 23,326,885 downwards.
AGAGGGCAGATAAGGGGGTTACATGTATGCAGACAGAGGAAGACAGAGAAGGTGATAATGAGACAAAGCCCAAAGATACTGTTGTAGAGGCTCTCGCATGTTACTGACTATTCTCCTCAGTGTCAGAGTTCTCCTTCCCTGCTGAGGCTTAGCACCCGCCCAGCATCGCCCTATCTGTTTATACAGAGGCTAATAGGAAGCCTGGTCTTTATCCCCACACTGCAGCTCAACATAATGGAATAGAGAGACATAATGCTGCTTGAGTCAAACAGTCAGTGGAGGCCTATAAATTGCTTCCAATCCCCTTAACAAATCTGATGGAGAGGCTATGAATAACTCAAGGACTCATCTCATCTCTTCTCTTCTCTTCTCTTCTCTTCTCTTCTCTTCTCTTCTCTTCTCTCAGTCTACAGATGAGTATCAACTTGAATGAACTTGCTTTGCTTCACTGTTTTAATTAGGAAGTGCCAGCTTATATTTACGAGATTGATCTATTGCAAGTCCAGCTTGAAGAACCCAAACAGACATCTTATGCTTGCAGCAAAACCAGGCCTTCTGATGGAAAGGGTGGAAAAAATGAGTTCCCCCATGAAATCTGTTATATCTGAGATAACAAAGACTTTCTTCAATCTCATGGTGTGAGCTGACTTGTTGAATTATCTTAACCCTGATGGAGAACACCCTTCAAGTTTAATTTTCCCTTTATTTCTTCAAGAAGATCCAAATTATCACTTATCTAATTGATTGAAACTGGGTTATAAAAATGTTGAACTCTAATGTTTTGTTTTAAAGGGAAACTATGCAAGTCTGATCGCTTGTGCGTTGTTTTGCTTACCCTCATCCTGGCCGTGTGCATTTGTTTTCAACAAAGCTGGCGAGAAAGCAATCCATGGAGCGGTGTATAACGTTATACTGTATAGTATATACAGCAGGGGCTCTGTCATACACAAGGGATTGCGGGTTACGGGGCACAGTTGTGTCATGGTGCCGTCGAGACAAGCGCTGGGACACCGAGTCAGAGGCACCGATCTTGCATGGTTGGTTTTCAGCCAAGAGACGCTCAGGGAAGGCAGAGAGCCTCAATTCTCCCTCGTAACAAGTTACAAGTCTTTATTTAACCATCACGATTACTCCAAAGCTGTTTAATCAAGGGGAAAATGTAGCATCGTTAAGGTAAAGAAAATTAGCATAGTTCCTCTTTAAGCCCACAGTAATAGTAAGGAAAAGGTGTCTTCCATACACCACTGGTAGAGTGCAATGAGTGTTCAAATTGCTCTGCCTTAGCAGCCCCCTTACCAGCTATTGGCCCTTTTCCACTGCACAGTACTGGCTTAACTCCACTCAGATCCTCTTGTTTTGGTTTTCCATGGGAAAAAATGTGAGGAGTACCTGATACAGTACTTGGTACCTTTTTCTGGTGTCACTTCCACCAAAGTTTCAGATGAGCTTAGATAAACAAAAAGTGTAATGAGAACATGACACTGATTGGTCAAAGATCATCATCACTAGTGCATCATCAACAATTTTAAACAGCCAAGTTACGTTAGACCACACACTGGAGATATTTCACTGTTGCGTAGTGTGGCCGCCCTCAAAACACCACCATGGTCAGTTGAGAAGACGCTATAATTTCTCAGCTTCATATCCCTTGATGTGGGGGGTTAATGTCTGCTGTGTTGAAGTACTGGTACTAGCACATATACAGTCAAGTAGGGTTGGTATCATTGGGTGTGAAAACAAATTGTATGGTATGATTGCATGAACTAGACATCCATTTGGTAAAAGTAAGTTGCACTATGCATGAAAGTTACAACAAAGAGACAAGATATAATTTGTCATGACAGAATGTTAGAAAGACAGCACAAGAGCACAATATCTGCTACAGACAGACATCGCTTAACATGACAACTGAAGTGATTGATGAATGGTCTGTTCATTGTTGATCAGGTGATTTTATATGATATTAGAGAGAAAGAGATTTATAGTTCACATTCAACTGATGTTCATGGGTTGCTCAAAATTTGACACCACACATACAGTATTCTGTATTCCACAGCCTCAGTCTGTGTTTCTTGTTTAACTTTAAGACACCCAATTTTCTCTCTCTTTTTTTTTAATTCTTCATGTTGTTCAGTCAAATCCAATTAAAGCAGAAGTAAGCGGAATGTTTGTGTTAAAGCAGAAGTAAGCGATCCGGTCGTTTTGGCTAACTTCTTGTCAGCCGATGGAGTTAGCAGTCCCCGCCCTCGTCCCTACGTCACCACATTCACGCGCATCCCTTGGCTGCACACACAGAGAGGACCGCCCCTTTATGCCCTTCTGTCTCCTCATTGGATAAAGGTTGTAGGATACAAGGAAAGTTTTCTTCTCGGCTTACAGCAGAGCAGAGTGACTGACAGACCCGTGTTTCAGACCAAACACTCTATGTAAGTGATTACTGTCGGAAGATATAACTTATATATATTTTCTTGCCTTTGTTTGACAGCACATGGTGAGATAGACAGGAAAGAGGGAGGCAGAGAGAGGGGGAATGACATGCAGGAAAGGTCCGCCCGAACGCGGGATTTGAACCGGGGACGCCTGCGCTGAGGACTGTAGCCTCTACATGGGGCGGCCGCCTTAACCACTGCACCACGCACCGCCCCTTTAAGACTTATATTAACACAAATATTCCGCTTACTTCTGCTTTAATATAAGTCTTAAATAGTTATATCTATATCTATGCTTTAACAAAGGAGGTCTCATCGGTGTTGCTGTATTCATCTCAGAGTGTGATCAAGACTTTCTTAGTGTCTTTTTCTCGCACGTTCCTTGAATTCTGTGCTGGATAAAACATTGATATCTGTGACAATATTGTAGGCTGAAATTGTAAGTAAACCATCCCCTTCCAGTTTGTTGAATGCTCATTCATATCCTAACAGAATGAGCACAGTACCTCCTCCCCACTATTGCAATATGTTGGTCTGTGCTGCCGTTCACCTTGTTGTGCTCCTTGTTTCAAGGCACTTGAGCTGTGGCAGTTGTTGCTCTTAACATCCCATTATTAGCAGCAGTCACACTTGTAATTATTGTGTTAGTGTGAAAGGACTGGCTGATTGTGGATGATTAACTGGATCACAACCCAGTGACAAAGAAATCCACATGCAGATGCCATCACAGATATTTCAATAATGTGCTGAAATCAGCCATGCAGTGTGGGAGTGGGTGTCCGTGCGTTACTGCAGCCTGCTCATCATGTACTTGTTCATGTGGGTGTGACTGTGTGATTTTTGAAGTGCCATTGGTAGGCAAACTACGAAAATCTGAGTGTGTGTCAGAGCAGAGGAACACAGAAAAAATAATCAAGTGATTATAGATTGCCTCTTTTGAAATTAAAGGCTGAGCATACTTTTGGTTTGTACTGATTCGTGTTTTTTTTAAACCCTATTATATTTATTCATATCCACCTTGAAAACTGGATGGCCTTAGCATCTGGTACCACTCGCTCTCTCTCTCAGTCTTTCTCTGCCATGTGTTTTTTTTTTTCGAGGCCCAGCCTTCACAGTTAGCATGTCTTTAATTATCCGGCAACATGACATACCATTTAGAGCTCTGAATCCCTGTTGCTGTTATGCAACCCCACCCACCCACACACAAACACATTTATATACCTCAATTATGTATGCATCATTCCTGGAGTATGACAGCTCTATTAGCTTATGCTTTGGATGTGTGTATGCACTCATAATGCAGAGGGCTACATCAGTGTTGTAGCTGAATCGTTTCAGGTAGAATATTTGTTGTTAATCCAAAGAAAATACATAAAAATCAGTATGACACATCATCCAGAACCATTTTAATAGGAATACAGTGGGAAATATTGTTACTACAAGGCAGGTCAAAACCAAGCATATGGCTGTGCTGGGTATGGTCAGTGTGTAAAAATGAGGACAAGGAGAAGGAGAACAACTGTTGTGGCACTGTTGTTTCTTCTTGTATTGTTTAGCATTCACATCTGAGCCATATATGCTTTCACTCTGCTGCTAAAATCCAGATTTTCTAACCATGATGACAAAATCACCAAACATATAAGTTAAAGACAAAGACTGAGCTTGCTCTAAAATTATCTTTCAGAGAAAGTTTGAAGAAACATTTTTTTCTTATTTTGTCTCTGACCAACCAGACGGAGACGTGCCTTTAGCTTGTCCCAATCTTTTGGAAAAGAAAAAAGTCATTTAAAGGGTCACCAAGTAGTGTACCCTAATAATGTACTGTTAATGCCAAATCATTTTGAAAAAGCAGTAGCCAAGGAAAGGTCCAGCACAAATTCAACTCTATCACTCACTCAGCCAGAAACTATTAAACATAGAAATCCAATTAAGTACAAACATATTAAAGGGACAACGAGGAGTTTGTATTTGGTTATAAAAAAAAGTCTCATATTAATGTGGATGAATCTACGCTACCCACACTTGTTAATGGGTCCATTTTCGATAATGTTTTGTCTCTATCATTATTTTGTTATTATTATTAATGGTGGAAATGCTGGGCGAGCCGACCAGCGCACGGAGGCTCATGGGAAATGTAGTGTGAAAACACTTCGCTTTCCAAAACTCCTTGTTGTCCCTTTAAAAGAAACTACAGTATGAACAATAATTTAATTCATAATATATCAAATCCTCAGGACCAGAGAGTCTGAGAAAAAAGGCTTTGATCGGTGCTCTCATCAGAAACCCTATCAACAAAATAGATTTCCAGAGTACAACACAGATTCTACTCAGGGACATTGGCAGGAAGGAGTCCAAATCACACCCTCAGAATAATCAATACAATTTCAAATTCAAATCTAATTCACAGTGGTGGCCAAAGGGATACAGCTGAAATTGGGCTACTATTGCTACAATGTTTTTATTCTTGTCAAAAGGCTGGTAGCAGCTTTTTGGACTAATGAAAATGTGGATGTAGCGCTAAAATTATGCAAATGAAATCATATCAAAGGAATATGTTGGGGAAAAAATGAAGCCTGTGTTTCAAGCCATGTTGGCAGTTCACAACATTACAGCTGTGTCACTGTTCATCTTTCTCTACGGAGCCATGAGGTTATAGGATTAGCTGCCTGGTTGTGTTGGTCAGCACCAATCATACAGGTTTAACAGGATTACTGGCAGCTTGATATGACTCTGGGCGTGCCATGGCGTCTGCTTCAGGTTACTGTGTGACCTCACAATCACCTCTTTAAAAAGAAAAAAGAGGTATCCATACCTTCACTTCCATCACTGTGTAACATTGTTTTGTTTCAGGTTGGGAAATGGTCGAAAACCTACACTGTTTCAATAGTACATTGTAAGTTTAAGGACTGTGTGACTGGTGGGACACCCAGTTGGCGCACCTCTTCAGTAGATTATGGCTGATCAGTAAATAAAGCTTGGCTTAGTCTTGAGAGAATCCCCCAGCTGACAGACTCATGGTTGACAAAATAGAAGACAAAAACTGATTTGGCAGAAATAGATATCATCTTTTTTTCAACTACTCTCTGTCCCATTACTTTCAAAACATGGCAGGTGGCACCTTCAATACTACTGCTTTTTTATTTATATATATATTTATATATATATATATATATATATATATATATATATATATATATATATATATATATATATATATATATTATATTTATTTTATAACTACCTTTGTTGTTCCTTATATCCTGGAACTACCCAACTGTGCTTCCTCTTATTGCTAGAACATGCATGGACAGTCATGTTATATGCATTTTTAGATGATAATATGGATGCAGATGAGATATTATACAGAGATGAAATGGACAAAATTATCACAGTCACTATGGTGATCACTTTTGAAATAAAAACAGAAATATGGACATTGCCAAGAATACACCTGACAAGGACCTCTGTGATTTTCAACCATTCAGCTGGATCAGTTTGGATGGATTTTGTACTGTAATGTTTTAGTCAAAGTGAAATATTTCTGAAGTTGCCAGAAATCTTATTTACACCTTTAATGGCTTCTCCTCCTCAGCAGTGGCAGCTCAGACACATCAGTGTCATAGCTTGAAGAGCCAACCACTCTATCAAACTGAAGAAAAAAAACATTATTCTTTGGAAACAAAAACATAAACCTGAAGTGTCAATAATTTTTCCAGGGGATTGAATTCAATTATTCAGCAGAAATAGTTGGATATTTTTGTATGTTTATGTATGAGGATTTTTCTGATGACTGAAGAGGAAGAATAAGGATAGAAATCCAACTGTGCTTTCTTAAAGCAGAAGTAAGTGATATATTTGTGTTAATATAAGTCTTAAATAGTTATATCTTCCGACAGCAATCACTTACATAGAGTGTTTGGTCTGAAACACGGGTCTGTCAGTCACTCTGCTCTGCTCTGAGCCGAGGAGAAAACATTTATCGTATCCTACAGTTTTTATCCAATGAGGAGAGAGAACGGCATGCAGGGCTGTGTGTGCAGCCAAGGGACGCCGTGAATGTGGCGACGTAGGGACAAGGACTGTTATGGTGCGTTCAAGGAAACTCGTAGACTCGTGTTTTTCCGTCCTGTGAAGTTGTATCAGTTTGATCTGGTACGAGTTCACGGGTCGGAAGTTACGAGTGGCCGTTATAGTGACTAGTTAATGACCTACCGAATGTTTCAGATAAATTATCCAAATTTTTATTTGCAGATGATACAAGCCTATTCTATTCTCACAAAGACCTCAATACCATCACAGATGTATTAAATTAAGAACTTGGTAAAATATCTATTTGGTTTAAATCCAACAAACTATCACTTAATATCAAAAAGTCTTGTTTCATCTGCTTTGGGTTAAAACCAGGGTTTCCTAGCTCTTCTCTTAAAATTGAAATTGATACAATACCTTTAACTAATGTGCATTATACCCGTTTTCTTGGCATACTGCTTGATGAATCTTTGTCCTGGAAACCTCATATTAGAGCCATAACCACCAAGATGGCCAAAAGCATTGGAATACTTTGTAAAATTTGTCTCCTGATCAACACTGAGGTTGCCATTATGTTATATTATGCAATGGTTTATCCATATATAAATTATTGTAACATCATTTGGGCCAGCACTTACCAATAAGCTCAAGCCCATATACCAGCTTCAGAAAAGAGCAGTAAGAATAATAAGCTGTGCTTATCAAAGACATTCTTCACAGCCTCTATTCCTTCAGTCGGGTATCCTCAGTGTTTATCAAGTGAATCATCTTCAGATTGGTTTATTTGTTTATGGTTCCCTAAAAAAAACTCCTTCCATCATCTTTTCATTATATATTTGCATACAACTATCAATTTCACACCTATTCCACACGTAACTCTTGTCACCTTAGAACCCAATATTGCTGTACTTCTCAATCACAGTTCTGTATACTTTATCGTGGACCAAGAATATGGAATTTATTACCTGTACATTTCTTTGATTTATCTTTACAACAATTTAGGAGAGCACTAAAGTCTATCCTGCTAACCAGCCAATACTTTCCACATGGTCTGCCTATCTAAACTGGGATTATTTTATATTTATTATCATATGTTTATCAAGCTTTTTGTATTGCATTGTACAATGTTAAATCATGTTAAACCATGTTTGTATTTATTATGTATGAACGACTTTTGTACCTCACAAATGTATGCTCATTAGCTTAGAACTGTAGTCGGAGAATGCCCTACAAGCCCCTGGAGGGTTTTTTGGCATTCCCCTTCACATTGTTTTGGATTTTATATGTTAGCCTATATCTTTTTTAACTTTGATATGTGAAAATAAATAAACAAACAAACAAACAAACAAACAAACAAACAAACAAACAAACAAACAAACAAACAAACAAACAAACAAGAGCTCCCTAATTTAAAACTAAAATTAAACCAGGGCAAAACAAATAAACTCCTTAATTACACAAAGGACATTGACTTACCCACTCTGTTTCTGTGCTGTTTGATTCCACTCTCTGAGGTTTATTTCTCCTTACAATATCTCTTTTAACTTGATGAGTCCCTAAAAGGCCTTTGGCGACCCAGTAAAAGTCCCAGGAACAGTAAAACTGTGTTAAAGTGAATGATGGTGGAAGCAGTTAGGTTTATATTGATAGCCAGCAGCGCTTTATGAGACTGTAGAATCCTTTCTGGCAAGGACCCTGAGGAACAGAGGGGGAAGTGGAGAAAGACAATGCACTCAAGGAGGATACAGCCATAAGAGTCACATCAAAATCACCTCATTGTTTAGTTTACCAAGGGGAACTGGCTTCTCTGTGTGTTCATATTCCCATTGATACCCCCCAATGCACCCCTTCTCAAGACAGAGCATCACGTAAGGCCATGTGTTACTGCAGTGCCCGAGGAGAAGGCAGCTTGAAGTTTAATGTGCTGCTTAAGGGGCACTATCCACTCTGAAATCATCAGTTTACACCCTCATCACACGGGTTAACAGTGGTGAGAAATCAAACCAGCAAAGTAAAGAGCCAGGCAGTTTCAAGATGGATTGGCATTTAGAGAAGTGGAATAGAAGTTTTGTAGCAGTGAACTTAGGTGGAAAAAGAAAGCGGAGGTGAGTCGTGAGATGAGGGGAGGAAGGGCCCCCGCAGCGAGAATCTAAAGTGTTTACAAGATGAAGATCTCTCCGTGAATGTCTTCCCTCCTTTGTCTACCCCATGCTTTCACTGACACACCGGCATCGCAGCTAATCAGCCAATCACAGCTGAATTCTGTCTAAGAGGCCTGATTGGCTGATTACTGAGGCTCATCAACACACCACCCGGTGCTGCTCCAGACACTCACAGGAACACGGGCGAACACATACAGCAAACAACCAGTATGCAAATGACTTAGTGTATCCTGTAGAGTGTGTGCACATATGCATAATCTCTGCATGAATTTGTTATCTCCCTTGCATTTGTAAAAAGTCTGTGTGGGCAACATGTCTGCAAGTCCACAAAGTTTAAAGAAGTTGAACTGTTAAACATCTTAAAAGTGGTTTTACATTATAATTGAGTCATAAATATTATTGCAGGCGCCCATGCGTGAGTATGCGTGTATGTCAGTGTGTGGTAGCAATAAAACATCAAAAATAACAGATAAAACAGAATTGATTGATGAAGGGTACTGCGCAGATTGACTGTGGAAAAACTGGGAAAAACTGTGTTAATCAGGAGGAAGCGCCACATTTGATAAAAATACAAATGCAGAGACTATGGACAGGAAGTTTAAGAAATTGTTTCTTTAAAAAACTACATTTGAGAATGATTACCAACTCAAGCTTTTTGACAAGACCTGGCACGTTGTTCCTTAAGAGCAGAGCTCTTTTCCTGGGGTCTGGGGATGTCTGCTGTGGAACCCAGAGAGAGTGTTTCACAGAATATCTGTGCGAGTATAAAGGCTGCTTTAAATTGGTACGCTCAAAGTGACACATTTCACAGTCAATGCAGTGTTTGACACTTGTAATTCAGAGAAATGTTTTCTTTTTCTATTTTATCTATTAGACTATATATATCTTTTTTCCCCCTTAAGTGAGGAGTCATGTTGCAGAATTTTAAACTTGCTACACTGCATCTATCATTACACACAACCTTCACTCTTCATATTATTATAGTGCCACTCTTCCTTCTCGCCCTCCATTATCATTTGTATTTACCCATGCAAAGCACGGCAACACATGCACTAAAGCAGTGCCCTAAGGCAGATCAATGCCAATATTTATTTCATGTCCAATTACTGGGGCAGAAGCACAGTCCAGTGAATGCACTGATGAAAGTAAACATCCTCTCATAGAAGCACATAGAAACCACATTACAAGTGCAGCCTGCAGCCTAAGCTTCAAGAGCAAGCAATATGAGTACAAGTGCAGGTTATAGGATTCCAATATAGTGAGCTACAGGCGTTACCAGGGGGTGAACCCTCCAGAAAGCAGAGTGAAATCCTGTTGCTTTCCGAGAGAGATCCCCCACTATCCTTTTACCGTCTATTCACCTGTTTTTCCTCTGCTGCTTTAAGACGCCAGTTCATCTTTATCCCAGCCATACTCTATGTTGAACAATCACTGCTTGGCAGTGCCAGAGCTAAAGAGAGAGGTCGGCTGTATCAAAGACTGTCCTGACTCCTGCTTATCACCAACCAAGCTTTGAAATACCCTGCACCCTCCACCACCACCAACACCACTAGCACCCACCACCCTAGCATCATCATTAAGAATACAGAGCTCTGATAAAGATAAGGCAACATTAGCACTCTGAGGAGTAACTAATTCTTTTAATTTAACTTGCACACTGTACAGTTTCACTTGCTGTCGTTCCCGCTAATCTACAGCGTTCCTTTATAAGAACTAAATAGTCTCCGCTCCATGTTGGATTATAATTGCAAAATGAACCGATGCTTCACCTAATGAATTGCACCCTCCCTTTTCTCTCTGTCCTACCCAACACAGATTTATTCCTGACGACTGCAGGCCCAACATTTGAGACCTGGATCAGCAAGGTAAGAAGCCTTTTGGACTCATTGCTATCTGTGCAGTAGGAATCATGATCAATGCTTGGCTAACAATTCCTGTAACAACATACAGTATCACATTTCATCTATATAAAGTTTTAGCTTATAATATCAAAGAAACATGGCTGCAACTTTTACTTTCATATTGGCTGATTTGTAGTGGATAGACTGATTTGTTGGAATCTCTTGTTTCTTTGTTTTTATTACCTACTTATACACAATAAAGCAGTGATTTATTTTTTTAGACATTGGAAAATGTGTTTATTATTATTGTAACATAACGTTTTTGGGTGTGTGTGTGTTAAACTTAAAGCTGTCAATGATGGTTGTGATTAATCAAATTCTCTCAACTAATGAGCCAACTTCCACAGCTGGACTCACAGGCATTTGGGTCGTCTTTTGAAGAATTATTTGATGCTTCCTGGTGGGCAGCAGCACTACAGCATGATATGGTATTTGTTTGTTATGGAGGTCAAGTGACTGCAGTGGCCTTTATGGAGTCTGTGTTGCTCATAGCAGAGACTAAGCAGTCTAATTACCGGTATCACTTGGTGACTTGAATTAATGAAGCACGGCTTTAATGTTAAGACGTGTTTAGATTTAAACTCTACTCCATTTGTCATGAACAAAAGCTCCCCCATTGGATAGATATGTGTGCCCTTTGTTAAGGTGGTGATCAGGTGGATCAGACAGTGATGACCCACCTACCCCTGGTTTATTTCCCCAGTGCAACAAACTGATCTGCAAAGCTTTGTTGGGTTTGGGGTGCAGGGCACTGCTGCAAGACTAGTTAATATTCTGAGAGAGCAGAGAGGGGAGACCATGGCTCTGGGTTTTTATCGAAGGGGCCTGTTTGAAATTCAGCAGGTCGAGGCACAAGCCGAACAGTAGTCTATCTTATCACAGAGAGGGGGGATAGGAGAAAGGGAGGGGAGGAGGCAAGGAAGAAGAGAGAAACAGAGGGAGATTGAAGGATTTGTCAGAGACAGACTGTGTGTAAGGGAAGGGGGAGACCAAGCGGGAGCAAAACAGAGCAAATAAACTGCCATGACCAAAGACTAGTTGGATGTGTGATGGATGGCAGGAATGTTGATCAGGTGGAGGGTGAAGGAAGTAAATTTTCATTGGGGAAACAACAAGATTATTTTCGGGCTCTACTGTACTGTAACCTTTGTGTTTTTAGTCTTTAGTTTGTTCTTTGTTGTCTGTATGTTACTCAGAGGAATTTCTTTACTCATTTGGTGGAAAGCCCAGTGCCATATCTGTAGTCATCCCAGCAGCATGACTCTGGGGATACCAATTTTGGTCTGTCAGTCAGCCAGTACACCACGTTAGCTCAGACTGAAGGATGTTGACAATTGTGTATTTGATTGTCATAAAATTTGGTGAAAATTGTAATGGCTCTCAGGTGACCCTGGTACAACCAAAAGACTGGCATTTGTGATGCAGGATGAAATATCTATTCAATGAGTTGCTTTTTATTTTGATGAACGTATTCAAGATTTGTTCAGGTCATTTGTTGGATGAATAGCCATGAATATTGGTGGTGACATTCATGACCTCCAGAGGAGGAGAACTATTAATACCTACTCTAGTATTTTCATTGTGAGCCTTTGTGCTCACATTGGCATTTATCTTATAGAGCTGCTAGTGTTCTTAGACAGTGGTTGACTCACTTTAATCAGAAAGAAAGACAACACATGTATCCGAGAATTCTTTAAAACCAGTCAGATCTCTATCTACTCTAGATGAAGACTAAAAATGTCTAAATATGTTCTATTATTAAAGAGTAATTTCCAACCTTGGCACATTCGGGGTGAGTTTCCTTTCAACCTTAAGACTTGTTTATCTGCCATTAAGCAAAGTAGAAAATGTAGAATTAGCAGGTAGATGACAGAGTGGTACTTTGCCTCAGTAAAAATAGAGTCATTAGACATCAAACATTTGTTTAGTAACACATTTAATCTTCTTAAGCTCAAAACAAGCCTGGTCAAAAATATAATTCAAACAGTATATTTGCACATTTGTCTCCCTGACTCTGTGCATAGTGATTTTTTAGTTTTGCTCTGTGTGGTTTATTTATTCTAATGAATTTATCATTCAATCTTATATTAGTTCTTCTCTTTGTATGACGGGTCAATATCTCAGTCAGTGTGTCTTGTGAGTCTGAGCACTGTTCAAACCGCTAATTGACTGATAAAGTTTCATTGTTTGCTTAAGTGGAGCTTTGAGGAGCGAGGGATTTGGGAGCAAGACAAAGTGAACACACACTCAGACTCAGAGACAGGGTGAGTCTGAGCCTTGTCAGGATAAATCTGGACTTCTGCAGTTAATCTGTATCTCTCTGTCTCACTCTTTCCTGCAGTACATGAAATAGCCGGATGCTTTCCTTTCATCTTGCCATGTTCTTTTGTACCTTTCTGTCCCTCTTTCATTGAATTGACAACTAAGTGCTGACATCCACTTAAATACATTTAGAAATGCTTCACATCCAAAGGCAACAAGACCATGAGACACGTGGCTGTGTTAGGCCACAGACATACTCACACATATTCGCAAACACACAGGACCAAGCCATTACCCAGCATCCTCAGAGCATTAGACCCCTGTTAATCCCACTGCGGTCCTCGGTTCAATGCAGCTGCATCTATCGGTCACAGGCCAGCACGCTCCTCTTTCTCCAGCACTCTGTTTTAATTACTTTTCTCTGTTTTCTCTCCCCCTAAGTCTCCTTCCTTTCCTCCCCGTTCCTCTGTTTTCCTGTGATTACACAAGAGAGTGCAGTCACAGAAGGGTGGGGGGGACAACAGACCAGAGAGATGAGTGAAGAGAGGTTTTTCATTGGCCAGCGGGTAGAGCCAAGGGGTTTTAAAGGTCAATTCTTTAATGGTTGCTGTAATAATTTAGTTCATTAATGAGTGGAAGTCTTCTAAGCCACTTCCTTACACATACTTCTTTGAACAAACTCAAACGCATACTGCAGTAGGCCACAGAGGCCAGTTTACATTGAGAAACAACAAGAATCTAATTGTGTATTTGAAGCGTGAGCAATTTGCTTCCTTGGGCACTCAACTGTAGGGCTGGGATGGTCTTCACACAAGAAAACAATGAAATAGCCACCTCCAAAATAGTTAATTTCATGCTAATTTGGCTTTGTCATAACTATTATAAATGTTCCCTCTGGGCTTTTTAAAGCATAATACACTCATAATAGAGAGGTTACTTGAGCTTACGAAGGCTATAGCTCATAGAGGGTAACGGAAGACCAAGATTTTGCATCGAAGAAGTAATGAAATTCATAAGTTTATTGTTGAAGATGATTTATTCTAGTTTATGATGATTATTTTAATAATGGGTCATCAGGATCATCCTGTAGAGCACATCTGTATGGACTGTACCATAGAAGAGTTGAGGCAACTTTTAGTTGATCCTGACTAGGATAGCCATATACTAAATATTAATACACGACATGTTTACAGTCTCATGCACATGGGCATCTTAAGTAGCTCCAACCCTTAACTCCTACTGTTCCCGGCACAAAAACAACTGTTGACCCAACATATCATGCATCACTGCACACAATTTGATATAAACACATTTTTTCCATCAGTGTTTTCCATTACTTCAGCAACATATTGGGTCACTGTGTTGTTTTTAGTCATGTTAAAAACTAGTTGCCTCAGGTTGAGTCCTTTTCCTGCACTTTCCTTGTGCTGTAAAATGGCTTACACTTCCAGAAATATATGTCGTCTTTCCGCTTTGTGAGCGTGTGTGTGTGTGTGTGTGCGATACATGTGTTTGGTGTGATGTGAACAGAGGGCAGGAATAATAACAAGACCTACAGTATAATCCTTTTATCTACACATCAATCAGCTGGTCTCAAACTCACACACTAAAAGAAACACACACGCACAAACACACATATGCACAGTTTTAATCATGACATCTTGCAATCAGGCAACCAGCACCAGTCAATCACACTGGCTAAGATCTCATCCTTAACACATACAGTTAAGACCGTGTGTGTGTGTGTGTGTGTGTGTGTGTGTGTGTGTGTGTGTGTGTGTGTGTGTGTGTGTGTGTGTGTGTGTGTGTGTGTGTGTGTGTGTGTGTGTGTGTGTGTGTGTGTGTGTGTGTGTGTGTGTGTGTGACTGCATCAGAGAAAGCTGGAAGGCTTTTCACACAGTATGTCTCTATACATTTAATTAAATTGATTTTTTTCGGAGTCACGTGGGTGCAGCATCCAAGATGGCCGCGCGTTAGGGGAGCTCCCGTCCTGCACATGCTAATACTTTGAGCTGATAGTGTAAAACGCACATTTTCAGGTAATTAAACACTCACTCCACGTTCTTTAATTGACGGAAACGAAATACTGTCGGTAAAGAAAAGGCTTCGAAGATATGACGACATCGAAATACTTCGAGAATTCTTCTCGCATGCCCACCCGGCAAACACCGATGTATGAGGACGACCACGCTGCCGCTGCTGACCCCCCCATGACCGGGAGTTTTGGAAAGCTGCTTACGCAAATTTCAAAGATGAATGACACACTGCTGACCGTCGCAACCGACGTTTCGGCAATTAAACAAACAACGACGGAGCTGAATAACACGGTAACGGCCATGCAGGAGAGGCTGGGCGAGGCCGAGGTGCGTATTGCACACCTGGAGGAAACCTCGGAGCTGCTGCTGAACGACAAGGGGAGCAATGATAAAAAGATGGAGGACCTGTGGAATAGAGTGCAAGTCCTGGAAAACCATAGCAGGCGAAATAACGTGAGGTTGGTGGGACTTAAGGAGACCTTCGGCACGAATGGGACGCTGCCTGAATGTGTTCAAAAGATTCTCGCGGAGGGGCTCGGGATTGAAACTGACGGAGAGATGGAGATCGAGAGGGCGCACAGGCAACTGGCACCGATGCCAAATGCAGATCAGCCCCCGAGGCCAGTGTTGATCCGCTTTTTGAGGCAATCTGCGAGGGACAAGGTGATCAATGTAGCCAAGGAAAAGCGAGGATTTGTTTGGGAAAACTGTCGCCTTTCTGTATTCCCAGATATGTCCAGGGAGCTGGCGCAGAAGAGGAAAGCGTTTACACCGGTGAAGCGCAAACTATATGAGCTCAACATCAGATACACGCTGGCTTTCCCCGCAACGCTGTACTTCAAATGGAGGGGAAAAAACGTGAAGTGCAACACTGTCGAAGCTGCGGAGAAGATCATTAATGAGTAATGATGGAGGAGACGTGGATTGAGATGGACGGAGTGAGGTGAGCTACGGTTTACACCCAATGTTGGATGATGCGTTTTGTACTGAACTGAATGGACTCATTACTATACACATGTGCAGGTCAGAGAGGGCCTTCTCTTGACACGGGACGGTTACCATGGGAGCGGCGTTAATCCCACGGACCTTATGCGTGTTACTCTTTTTTTTCTCTCTTCCTTTTTTCAACAGCGAGGAGCGGTCAGCACTCGGACACTGGTTGCGTTATAGCAGCCGGACACTTTTTGTTTCATGTTTATGTGCAAGTTCAGTTTGCATTGTTACATGGTTGTTTAGTCATATGTGTTCAAAAACAGGCAGGTACAGAGCAATAAATGACCATATGGAATCAAAAATGATAACATTCTCCACTACAAATGGTTGTGGTTAGACATTTATGGTATAGAGTAATTATCCATCCTCCTTCTCCTTTTTGTTTTGTTTTTTATTTTTATTTTCTATTGATATTATCATCATTATTATTTTTCTTTCATCTAGTAAGGAAACAATGTCATGACAAGCAGACCAGTTAAGTTTATTTCTTGGAACATAAATGGTTGCAGTAGTCCTATTAAAAGGAGGAAGATACTATCATTTTTGAAAAATAATCAAGCAGATATTGTTCTAATACAGGAAACCCACATGCAGGGTTTAGAAGCAGAGAAATTTAAAGTGGGATGGGTGGGTTATATTTTCCATAGCTCATTTTCAAGCAAACGTAATGGGGTCTTGATTTTGGTTCACAAAAACATAAGTTTCATCTTGCGAAAACAAACTAAGGATGCAGAGGGAAGGATTATCTGTGTTGAAGCAATGGTAGAGGGAGTGCCCCTTGTATTATGCAACATATATGCACCTAATAAGGGAGATCCCAATTTTTTCCACAATGTGAATAAAATACTAGGAGATACTGAAGGTGAAATTGTTCTAGCTGGGGATTTTAATGAAGTTATGGATCCAGTACTGGATAGGAGTTTATTCAGACCTCCTCTCATGACCAAGGAGAGAGAGGCCTTACATATGTTAAAAAGAGACGTGGGACTAATAGATATATGGAGGTTGACAAACCCAAATGCAAATGATTTTACTTTCTTTTCCCACTGCCATAAAACTTATTCCAGAATAGATTTTTTTCTAATAAGTACTTCCCTGGCAGACAATGTGGCTGGCTGTGACATAAAGACAATCACTCTTACAGATCATGCTCCTGTTGAGCTGCTTATCAAGGCCAGTCTAAAGACTGAAAGGAGAGGTAGATGGAGACTAAATACTGGTTTAATGTTGGACTCAACTTTTAGAAAGACAATAGAAGAGGACTTAAAAACCTTTTTTGAAATCAACATTGGTAGTACTGAAGAAATAACTACTGTGTGGGAAGCCTCAAAGGCTTATGTAAGGGGAAAATTCATAGCACAAGCCGCTAAAAAGAAAAAAGAGAATCTCACCAAAACTAAGGATTTAGAAAAGAAGATAAAAGATAAGGAATTAGATCTGTCGAAACACTTTTCTAATGGGAAATTTCAAGAACTCTGTAAGCTTAAATACTCTTTACATGAGATCTATAATAAAAAAGCAGAGTATGCACTTTATAGATTGAAAACAAGCTTTTATGAAGGTGGAGAAAAAATGGGGAAATTATTAGCAAGACAGTTAAAGGAAAAATTCTGTGCTAATACTATACCAGTTATAAAGCAGGGGGATGTACAATTTTTTGCTGCTACAGATATAAATAGAATATTTCAACAATATTATGAGAAGTTGTACACATCCTCCATATCTCCAAATGCTTCACAAGAAGACATAGAACAGTTTCTCCTTAATATAGACATACCCAAGCTCCCACCTCAGGAGGCAGCCGGATTGGAATTACCCATAACTGAGGGCGAAATAAGAGCAGCAATTTCCTCAATGAAAAATGGGAAGTCGCCGGGTTATGACGGACTCCCAGTAGAATATTATAAAGCTTTTGTAGATACTGTTGTGCCAGTATTACAGAGGGTATATCAGGAGATGTTTGATAAGGGTCGTGTAGCTCCAACTTTTAATGAAGCGGTAATTTCATTAATCCCTAAAGCAGGCAGAGATGCAGCAGATCCCTCCAATTTTAGACCTATAAGTCTGCTCAACCTTGACTGTAAGATTCTTACAAAAATTTTAGCAACACGTTTGCAACTGGTTTTACCGAGTATCATCCACCCAAACCAGGTTGGTTTCATGAAAAATAGAACTTCTACTGATAATGTCAGACTCCTGCTACACTTGATGTGGCTGAGTCAATCTCAAAACACTCCGATAACTGCTATTTCTTTGGACGCAGAGAAGGCTTTTGATAGGGTGGAGTGGCAGTTTCTGTTCTCCACCCTATCTCATTTTGGCTTCAACACTAACTTTATTAAATGGATAAAGATGCTGTATAAAGAACCTAAAGCAGCAGTGATGACAAATGGAATAACCTCCCCCTTCTTTAATCTAACCCGTGGTACTCGACAGGGATGTTCATTGAGCCCACTATTGTTTATCATCTTTTTAGAGGTTCTGGCGGTGTCTGTTAGAGCACACCCTGGAATAAGAGGAGTAAGGGGAGGAGACAATGAACATAAATTGTTATTATACGCTGATGATATTTTAGCAGTTGTATCTGAGCCTTTAACTTCCCTACCACATTTGATGAACACCATAAAAGCCTTTTCAAGATTTTCGGGATACTCCATCAACTGGAGCAAATCTGAGGCAATGCCTCTCTCCAAGACATGCACTTCATCTATGGTAGAGAAGTTTAATTTTAGGTGGGTACGACAGGGAATGAAGTATCTTGGCATCAAACTTTCTGAGGATATAGACAAAATAGTGGCACTTAACTTAAACCCCTTACTTCAAAAGATAAAAACAAACCTTGATAAGTGGGGAAAACTAAAACTGACATTGTGGGGAAAAATTAATGTTATAAAAATGATTACTGCCCCACAGTTTAGTTATGTGGCAATGATGTTACCATTAAACATACCATCCACCACTTTCAGACAACTGGATGATGTAATAAAACATTTTCTGTGGGGAGGGAAAAGATCGCGACTTAAACTGAGAAAGTTATGTACACATAAAGAGAAGGGGGGGCTGGGCCTCCCAGATCTCAGATTGTATCATTTAGCTTTTGAGATGGCCAAAATAGCAAGGTATTGGCCAGCCGCAGAGGATAAAGCAGCCTGGATGGAGGTAGAAAAGGAGATATGCTTGCCTTTCCAACCAATAGAGGTGTTATCACAGAAAAGGTCTAACATTACAAACCCAGTACTTCTACATTCAAAGGATGTTTGGAGCAAGGTACATAAAATGTTTAGACTTAAACACACTCTTCAAAGGTATTCATCATTGTGGCATAATCCTGATGTCTGTATTGGGAAGAAACCTGTGTTTTGGAAACAATGGCACTCTAAAGGTTTAAGTACCATTAATGATTTGTTTGTAGATGGGGTGTTTTCGTCATATGACAAACTGTTGCAGAAATTTAAGTTGACGGGAAAAGATAACTTTTGGAAATTCTTGCAAATAAGAAGTTGTATCTCATCAAAACCATACAATATTACTGATAATGTGGTGATAGATTATATGAAACTCCCACTTGGAAAACGAAAAGCCTCACAATTTTACAAAATTGCTAACTCTTCTCTTGGTAACGACTCTAACCAGTTAAGGTTGACTTGGCAGAGAGATCTGGGTGTAGAGTTTAGAGATGATAGATGGGAAAGAATTGTGGCTGAATGTGGTAAATATGTGAGAGAGGCAAGGGGTAAACTCACACAATATAATGTACTACAGAGATACTACTACACACCATCTAGACTGTATAGGATGAAGATACTGGATAATGATTTGTGCTGGAAATGTAAACAGGTAACTGGAACCCTTATACACTGTATGTGGGAATGTGTGTTAATCAGACCCTTTTGGACTCAGATTCTAAATATACTGAGCAACTGGCTCGGAGCAGAAATCTCCTTGAGCCCAGAGCTTTGTTTATTGGGAGATAAATCTCAGTTACCCAGTATTAGTAAATGTGACTTTTCTGTAATTTCAGTAGGCACAGCAACAGCTTGCCGAGTCATTTTAAGGCATTGGAAGGCACCAGATATTCCGCAGTTGAAAGAATGGGTCAGTACAATGACTGCAACTGCATCATATGAATGTATGCTCAGCAGATTAAGTGATGATAGGGGGGAGGGGGTGACCCCTTGGGACAGGTTCTGGAATTACATAAAGATAAATGATGACCCCCACTAGGATTTAATATTTTGCTTTTCTTGTTTTGTTTTGTCGTACTTCCCTAGGGGTATTTGACAATACACCAGAAACAAGTCTTTATGATTTATGATGTACGGGTGTGTATAGATATGTTACATGTCTAGTTGATATTGTTGTGTACCCTTTGAGAGACAAAATATGTCTGTCACGGTTATAATTTTATAATTTAATAACAACTACTTGTTTTGTATGGAGAAATACTCTGTTTGCCATGTACCGAGCCTTAAAAAGTTCAATAAAAACTTGAATTCCAAAAAAAAAAAAATTGATTTTTTTCTGTAAATTATATTAAATATATTTACAAAGTTACTCAAAACTATCATTTTTATACTATCAGTATTTCACTCAAAACATGGGTTCACATTAGGCGACCATGTGTGGGAGTGTTCCACTCATTTCCTTAAAGGTTTCTTTGTACGTTCAATAGACAGTGGACACTAAACCAATGATTCTTCACAAATTGAAACAAATATGGTTAGGCAATAAACAGATGTATCCACTACTATCTTCGGCTGATTGATTTCTTGGCCCTTGAAAGTAACCAAGAAAAGTTCCTTTACATTTGTGTCTCATTGGCATTCAAAGCATCAGTCATGCTGC
Organism: Trachurus trachurus; assembly: GCF_905171665.1. Lineage (NCBI taxonomy): Eukaryota > Metazoa > Chordata > Actinopteri > Carangiformes > Carangidae > Trachurus > Trachurus trachurus. Next base: position 23,306,228 of record NC_139893.1, on the reverse strand, counting down.
AAATAATTAACCTCTAAAAGCACTTGATTTGTGTGCTTTGAATAATTGAATCAAATTGCAGTATTGGACGAAATGTACTGATAGCCTGTATCTGCACAGAATAAAACATCTCACCAGCAGCACAGAGACATCATGTTACTAAGACTTCAGTTTGAAGCCTCAGTGGCTTACTGCAGTTTTGTAAAGGCAGTATTTTACTTTTCAAAACAAATGAATGGACATTTAAAACTATTACATTTTTCGGCATATCTAGTGGCTAATCATTTTCCTGGCACCATTTTACTGCAGATAATTACTGCAGTGACTACATTTGTATTTTTAGGGTTTCCTTCCAACTCAGCAGCACTCTGTGATTAGCCGAGGCTGAAGTCAAAACAAATGAGCCCTTGTGACATTCAGAAATAATGATTCCATTCATTTAAAGTATCTGCAGCCCATAGTGTTGTTTTACTCTCGCTATGCAAAAACTTTAAAGAAAAAACTTTGATCTTTCTAAACTTCCCATGCATTTTTTTATTGCACTTCTGAAAACGACACATTATAAAGAGTTTATTCTAACATTTTCTTTGTCTGTGCACTTATGACTTATCTCCTATGTATTAAAATGCTTTTCTTATCACAGAAAACTAAAACACTTGTTCTGCAAAAAGACTTTTTCCCCCAGGAAACCCATGTTGCTTCAGGTTATAAGAACATTTACTAATGTTCAGGATGGGATGTCCTAGATTCAGTATGGGCTTCATCTACTTTGCTCCATTTAGCTTCCCCCTTAACCCTGACCAGTTTCCCTGTCCCTGCAGCTGAATAAAACCCCTACAGCACAATGCTGCCACCACCATGCCTCACTGTTGGGATGATACTGGGCAGGTGCTGAGTGGTGCCGGGTTTCCTCCAGACTTGATGCTCAGAATTGAGGCCAAACTGTTCAATCTTGGTTTCATCAGAACAGAGAATCTTATTTCTCACAGTCCTTCAGGGGCTTTTTTTTAGAAACCCTCACTGCGGAGAGGCCACTCTGCCAAAAGGTCCAGATCACTGGAGTGCTGCAATGATGTTTGTTCTTCTGGTACATACATACTGTATGTACATTTCATCAAGCGTAGTGTTGTACACTGATAATATCTACAGTATGTTGCTGTGTCTGATTTAATCATGGTATCTCTCTCCCTGTCTCTTTACTACTCATAATGATGGCATCAGTAGGCAACAGTTTCACGCTGGACAGACTCACATCTGTTTCTACACACACTCAAAGGAACACACACACACACACACACACACACACACACACACACACACATACATACTGTACACAGTATAATCCTCTCCCTCCATTTCCCCACTAATATGCTTTTCTCTTCCTCCCCTCTGTAAAGGGCACCACAGACTGGTGGCATTCAGTGTCACATACATTGTTTTCTATGGAAGCCCACACCAACAGGCACATGAACCTGTGAAGACACATAATGTTGAGACATTTCCCTCTGGAAAAGCAGACAAATGAAAAAATACAAACACACGTACAGCAGTGTGTGCCACAACCAACATCAACAACGCCGCTGTATCAAATGCAGCCTGGTTGTGTGGACATAAAAGGCAACAGACAACTACAGAAGAAAACCAATTATAGTCAAAACAATTAATTTATTAATAAGTTGATTGACAGAAACTGAAGAAACTCAAATTAACTGAAATAAAATTCTGGGTCTTTTTATTTTTTGAGAAAAATGTCAAACGTTAGATGTTTCCATCTTCTCAGATGTGAGTGTTTTTTCTGCTCTTCCTCATTGAATGAATACCGTGAATTTAAAATCTGCAGATTTTGAACAAAGCAAAAAACAGGTTTGAAAACATCCTTGTGATCTACTGAATTGCAGTGGCCATTTCTCACAGTTTTATTGACGGAACAATAAACTAATTAACTTTGTTAAGTTAGTGCTACCATGCTTATTGATTACAAAATGTACTACACAGTTATTTTATCGATTAACTGAGTAAATGCTTTAACATAGGCAAAAAAAATATTACTAGGGGTAAGAATTAGAATTTTTAATGTTAGTTCTACATACAATAATCAGTTACCAGTGTCATTTGTATAGAGCCGATTCACAATTGTCTCAGGGCACTTTTCATCTGCTCAAGACCCAACATTTCCACATGAACAGTGTGTGAGAGATTATTGTTAACATCATCATAGTTTTAAGTTTTTAAAAAAAAAGCTGTGAGCAGACCTTACAACTTCTATAGTACTCAGATTACGTCTGTGTTAAAAACTAACAACAGTTTGTGCAATATGTTCATTAAAAACACTGATTCACACTGTACTGTAATCTTCACATTTTCTAATCGTGTTTAAGCAGATAATAACGTTTCTTTCAGTACTTTTTGAACATGGTGGTATACGTGGTATGCAATCACTATATCTTACAATTTAGAATAAATCACTTAACATGTCCACACTGGCCACTGTTGTGAATGCTGGGCCTATCCAGAGCCTTGCACCTGTGGTTTCCCAGCATCTGATATAATAGATGCATATGCAGCTCCTGACAGTGACGTTTCTGCCCATGTGTGCGTTTCTCATGTTAATGCATGTGCCGCATACAGAAAGATGCACAACAGCCACCCTTTGTAACTTTGTCCCCATCATCCATTGAAGGCCCCATGATCTTTAGTCCTGCAGAGTAAAAGCACAGTTAGTTTTTACATCTCCACTCTTAATCTTTCTCACACTTACTATAATCCACAAGATCTGTGACATTATATGTACTCCACTGTTACTGAACTAAAGCTTACTTATTCATTACTCCTGAAGAAAACAGCAGTCAAGTACTTATAATATGTATGAGCATATATGAAACTGCATAATTCCTCTCTCCTATTTTTCCTCTCAGAACGGAAACTTCACCAAAGCTGAAGTCCTGCCAGCTGATCCACCAGCCAAAACCGTTGGACAGTCCTCCTTTGTTGATTTCGGTGAGAATGACAAAAATCTATTATTTGCTATTGTTTGTGACACACCCAGTGTCCTTGTAAATGGTTGTGACAGACTAACAGAGAGGTCCACGTTAAACCTAGCACTGGAGATTTGGTTTGTAATCAGAGTTGGAATACAGAATGGAAACAATGAAGATTTTACCGGGCCAGATTACACTCTGAAGTGTCCTTTCCCTGATATACAGTACTATATCTGTGTGTTTGCATGTGGGTGGCAGATCCATCTCTGTCCTTCAAGCTCACTCTGCATTTGAGGCTGTGCAGCTTCAAAAGCTTCCAAATACGACTGTCTGGTCTTTTTGGCTTTAGACTTTTCACTACAGCTCTCTCCTCTCAACTTTCTGTCCTCACACTAACACCAGCCATGCTCACCCCCGTACCCGACAGGCTAATCTTACACATGCACACACAGTTGTAGACGCACACTGTGATACACACACCCAATCCCACATACAGCCAGATTTTTGTGAACATCTTATCCCCTTAAACAATCTTGGCCTGCGGTATTCATTGTTCAGCTCAGCTTTACATTTATCCTCAGCAAATCTCTGCTAGCTCTCTAATCTCCTGGCTGCAGCCTGGGTGCCACAAAGTGGCCCCTCGTCCCTCTCATCAGAGCAACCACCTCAGCCAGGGGACGGAGAGAGTTATGGTGGCTATACTTGTTTTTAGAGGTAAATACTCCTTAGATAAACAATCTGATGGTATACAGCAAATACTCCTCTCTCCCTCAGATTCTGCTTTCAAGGTGGGCAATGTGTTGTTGTACATCCAGGTCCTACAATGTAGCTGGTAGGGGGCCAAAAGAAGAAGATTGACTGCACTGAGCCGCTACCATTGTAAAAGCTATTAACTCTGAAAAGTCGTTCTATAAATGTTAATCGGTGGCATGCTAAAATATGGTTTCACAGTAGTGCAAGTAGAGATGAGTCGTGGTGTCAGCAAACTGAACCAATATATTAGAGAACTGGTACCATAATATCTAAGTTCAGGGCTTAAAGTTTTCAACGACTGTGTCGCTTCTGGTATGGGCCTGAATCAAAAATAGATAATATGTGTATGGAAAATATTCTTCCTTGTTTTTTGACTGTATAACTAATAACCAGCTGAAGGCCCATCCACCCTTAATATGTGGCTGTACTGTAGAAGTTTGTTGACGTTGGGGCTACTTGCAGGGCTAGATAGCAAACTCCTGTCCATGACGAGCTAACTGCTAGCACTCAGCTCTGAGCAACCGTTTCCAAGAGATGCATTTGTTTTTAACTCTGATCTCTATGTGAAGCTGTTATAGTCAGTAATCAGAGGAAGAGTGGAGTGGGCAGCACAGCCAATAACCTCTCCTGATTTGGATTCTCCAGCTTTGTGTTCCCTATTAAGTTAAATGCTGTCAAGACAGTTGAACTCTATGCAAAACATTTGGGCATATTTACCTCACCTCTGCCAGCAAATCCACTGACTGAAATTATTCTACTGAAATAGGTTGGCTAGTTTTGCTCAAACAAATTCACTGTTTAAGATGCTGGTGTGATTAGGACTTTAGGCTGAATTCTGCAAGGGCACCTTTCATTGTATAAGAATTGAGCTTTTTAGAGATTGTGATGCTCTTTATGAACAAATGAATAAATGAATATTGTTTATTAGAGTTTACTGAATCTTATCTGGGGTTTGTCAATATGGGCTTAGACGGCTCTTTATCATGAACTTGATGACAACATAACAAATCATCACACCCACTCTACATTTTACACATGATGCAATAATGTAGTGGTGATTTCCAATGGCATATCTCAGAGATCTTAGATGTGCAATGCATGATACATTTTAATTAACGTCAGGTCTGGTGTGGCTCTCATGGCCATGAACACACACGCACAGGCACACACAATCTTTGCACTGATAAACACATCCTTATTGGCAGAATTAATCTGTTAATCTCATTGCAGCTAGGGGTGTCCATCAAATATTTAGTGAACAAACTTCCCCTTCTCAAATTGGCAATAATGTATGAGCCAGAGGGGAAATGACCTATATGCTGTGTGTGTGTCATGAGAGAATCCGTGTGTGTGTGTGTGTGTGTCATGAGAGAATCCGTGTGTGTGTGTGTGTGTGTGTGTGTGTGTGTGTAATTTGCTTGGGAACGTGTATGTATTTAATTCATCATCTCTGGGGGCGGTGATCTTTTTTTGTTTAAATCTCAAGCTTATCTTGACAAAAACTTTTTCATTTCTTTAATCCTTTTTCTCTGTCTTTTTTTTCCCCTCCTCCTTCGGCTCGGAAATGTCATTTCAAGACGTTGCCCTCGTTAGTTGGGGATTAAAGCCTATGAGGGTCACGCTTCCAATAATCTGCCAAATTCTGGGAGAGAGATGCCTCGCCGGATGTAATGTTTTTTGTTCCATTTTGTCTGTTTCGCTCAGTCCCTCCTCGGCTGTCGCTGTCTATCTTTATTACTCTTGATCTATTGTGTATTTGCTATCTACAGCTTTTACGCTTGTGTTCCTTCTCCTCCCACCATTCTTCATCTGAACAGTTTTAGGTGTTACTGGAATCTTCACATTTTATTACACTGTTGGAGGAGGATTAGAGGAACTCCCCCCACCCACCCCTCACTTTATCTAAACCCTTTCTCCTTAAGGATTTTGAACATTTATTGGAGCTTTCCTTGTTACTATTCAATTTGTCTAAAGATACATACTTTTTTTTATGATGAGTATTGCAGCATATACAGAACAAAAGTATCTGATGTGATGCAAAGCCAGTATGATATGTAGGAAGCAATAATTTAATCACTGAATGCAGGTGAGGCAGGATTACACTGTATCAAACAATGTCAGAGTTTTATTCAAAACATATTCATCATCCACTATATCTCTTAGTCTTTGTCTCCATTTCTAATCCTAATATATATCATCAGACGGAGAGACAGGAAGATGTTCTGTGCCAGCAAGACTAGAGGTAGCATTTGTTATAAAATCAATGGGGCTGAATGGCAGACTCTGTATGAGTCAGAGAAGATTGGCAAGAAATGCACACAAAATTTAGAAAAAAGATAAATAAATCATGCACTCTTAGGTGGAAGCCCTTTGAATATTTTAATGGCACATGTCCAGAGGATGCATTTCAGACTGAAGCGTGCAGAGGTCTTTTCTTCCTTTCCTTCTTTCCTAATTTGTTGTGTCTAGAAAGAAGACAAATACACACAGAGACACGTAGACTCAGAATTCAAGTGAGCACAGATACAATGGTTCCTTCTCTTACAGTGGTGTCATGTATGAGTGAGTTCAAATATGATTAAAATAATGTATATGTTACTATGCAGGAACAAGGCAATAGCAAGTTTGGTTGGTGCCATGAATTCTTATATAGACATTCATGTTTCCTGAATGAATCCAGTGACATTGGTGATATTTTGATCTTAAAGCATCTACAAGGAACTTGTATTTTGTGTTTATTTCGGCGACCCCTGTGGACAAAAGCAGGAGTGTTTTGCCAGAATGGAGACCATGAGCTCTAGTGCGTATTGTCGTAAAGACGCTTATCTGGCTTGCGCGTGCCGTCTCCGGTCTGGGTTCCCTAAATTGTTTCATCCGGTGGACTGACCTGACCACTGTTTCCTGAATGTATAGAGTTACACTATTTAGAAATAGCTTATCTTCCCACCGATGGCCTCATTTGCTGTTGTAGGTCATAGAGACATCAGCAGAAACTAGAGACTTTTGCATATCCATTTAAAAGTTTTTTAGGGACTTTAGGGCCTTTTAAGGCTAGTGCCACTATAATTTTGTAATTTTGACAGTTTTGGTTTTCAGTGAAATGTCTCAAGTGCTACAGTAATGGGTGAAATTTCATCCTGATTTACCTGTTTCCCAGTTCATGAATCCTAATAACTTTGGAGATCAAGCCCGGGTTGACAAAAGTGCTACTGGACCAGTTTGCAACAACTTGCTGTGAGGCTGCAGTTTTTGTGGTTGTTATGGCTTCAGCACACACTCCGACCTGCTGACCCACTATTTGACAATGTCCCTTTAAAGGTTTCCAGTGCTCAAATACCATCTGCTACCCTCTATATGGGTTGCTGGTGTTACAGCAGTTGAAGAGTAAAAATTAATATCCTGACAGGATGCTGTAAATTTGTCTGCATCACCACAGGAAGTGGAAGGTACCAGTGAGGGAGAGGATCAGACGTGAAGTGCAAGTAGGGACAAGGCATCTAGACAAACTTTTGTATTGTATTAACACAAAGTAGTTAATGTCACTTTTTAGTCATCTTACCCAAAGTTATGTTATACTACAAATTCTCTTGAAACCTGGAACAATTAAAGTTTTATATTTCAGATTTAATTAGACGAAAGCAATTATAACAGAACATGTCATGCCAGGAAAAGTACAAACCTCTGTCTGGTGGAACGGACTGTCAATACTGTACATCCTCTGATGCTCTAGGATTATACTGTGCTGCGGGGGATAATGCTATATATTCCCATCAGAATGGTGTGAAAAATAAAAGTCAGAAAGCTGGACAGGCCGGTTGGTCAGGGGCTCATTCTATAGAAAGATAATGAGCTGTGACGTTGGAGGAAAAGAACCAGACAACAGCTTCATATGATGGAAGAGCAGCACGGTCTCCAGGCTAAAACCCTGCGGAGCTGGTTTGGGACGAATTGGACAGAAGCTGAAAGTAAAATTTAACAAAAGAAAAAGTGCAACACATTTGTTGAAACGCAGCAATGTTTCATTTCCACTACTACACTACGTAACAACTGGGAAAATGGAAAAAAAAATGTAGGTTTTACAGGTGTTGCTGTTTTCACTCTTGTAGTTGTATTTGTTTCTTATTTTAAATGCTGCTCGCATCTACCAGCCTGTTGATATCATTATCATTCTGTGGTTGTCCCTCTGTGTGTTGCCGTCTCATGAGGACTGACCAGCTTAACTCTCGGCTAATTAAAGAGCACATCTTGGCTTTCACAGAAAAACCTTGAAGGAATGACCAGGGAGAGGCTGAATGAAAGACTGAGGAGGAATGGTACACTTCAAAGATGGCATGAATGGATAGGAAAAAGCAGAGAAATGATAAAAAACAGTATAAATATATGCTGAGGTTGATGGTTTTGAGAGGGAGGAAGACAACAAGATGGAAGGGAGGATAATTAAGGGAAGGAGGAGAGGAGAGGAGAGGATGAGACGGAGCATTGAGCAGCACTGCATCCCTGTGTGATCTGAAGTGGGAATTATTTCCATCACACATCTCACTTTCCACTCCATCCTCCTGCCTCTACTTTTATCTAGCTGTCTTCCATTACATTTTCTTCTCATCGTCTGTCCACCTTCCTCCATCTTTTACCCATATCAGTATGGTTTTATGTGTCTTTTAAATTCAAATAGTATATGTTCATTTGAAATGAAAAAAACATGATATACAGTGAAAATGGCAACAATGATAATTCTAAACCATACTGTACAATAAAAAGGAAATTGATACTTACCAACACTGGCTGCATGGGTGTCATCCCAATTTTATAATGCCCATACTGTATTTTTGCAGGCAGACAGGTAAAGTACTTTCCAGCATTTATGCCTATGTCTTCCAGAAAGATATTGTAGGCCTATAGCTTTATCAAGGAACAATTGGTAATCTGCAGCAAGTTTGGATTTACAAAAGCATAAAAAAAGCACAAAAGTTTCCACACGCCTCATAAATCTAGACATCTTTTATGAGCCTTTATTTGGTGTCGTCTGCCTGTGTTTTTGGCTAACAGACTTACCTGTCTACAGTAAAAGTAAAACAGTTTGAGCTTTGTGTTTAAACTATATGGTGACCTCTGACATGGGGTCCTCAGAAGCTGAAGGTTTCATTAAGAAGATCAGACGTGTTTGCATCTTAGTGTGTGATATATCTGCAATTTGTATCAAGTATCTGAAGGAGCATTCCAAGTTTGATGTTTGATGATCTCAGTCTTTTGGAAAAAGTTACTTGAGTGTCATTTTATCGATATTCTTGAGTGACATTTTCTACAATGTGTTTTGATGTCTTTATTTTCTTTGGCAATTATTTTTGCCCTTCATTTTCAGCAGGACAACTTTGCACGGGGCCTTTGCTTTTTGCTTTTATCATATAATCTGAACACTTTTTTCTCAGTGCTGGATAGACATCAGGAAAAAAAATTGAAAGTCATTCCTTCCTAAAATGAATTCACAATTTTTGTTTTTTTGTTGGTATTAGTGTGGTTTTGTTTCACCAACATAAGGTTTAGTGGTCTGTGTGTTTTTCATTTGTGATTTCTCTAGAATAATAACTTCAGCTGTATCTCTATCTCTGCCACTGTGATGTCAGATGCAGAACTAACCTGACCCCAGAGCACACATGGCCCGGCCACATTATAAATCTTGTAAACACTAAAAACTGTTACAGTTCATTTGGATCTATCAGTGTTATGTCTTTTTACACCGATCTGTTGAAAGTTATCTGCTTGAGTAGCCTCCACAGGCAGCTCACATTGGCTGAACTTGCAGTCTGTGTGTGTGTGTGTGTGTGTGCGTATGTGTGTATACATGTGTACATGCTTGTGTATGTTCATAAATGCGTGATGAGAATACACCAGTGTTTGTGTGCGAGCAGTTCTGTTTCCAGCTCCCGACTCTTAATAGATGCACAGCATATGCCAGACAAAACAGGCCCATCTGCCTTATCACTGAGGTAATTGCATTTTTCAAAGTGACAGCGGCCGATGCATAATTCATCATTAGGTAAAGCACAACAAAGTCCCACAACCAAGTGTGTCAGCTAGCTTCACTGCAGGTAGGATGGAGGGAGGCTGCTCTGCGACCAGCAGCTCACAAAGATACGGAGATTTCTCAGACAGCGAGATGGGAGTGTGTTTGAGAGTGATATTTAAAATCGGAGAGGCTGCCATCATGCTGTGTGTGTGTGTGTGTGTGTGTGTGTGTGTGTGTGTGTGTGTGTGTGTGTGAATGTCTCTGTGAGAGTTGTAGTGTGTGTGTGTGTGTGTGTGTGTGCATGTGTGCGTGTGCAGGTAAGCCAGCATGTTAACAGGACAGTGTATTTTTTTCCTGCTCTCGCCCCAGGCATTTTTTCTTCCACTCATCTTATTATATTGTTACATCCCGCCTCTCCCCCTCTCCATCTATTCTGTACCTCATTCTCTCCTCAACCTCTGCACACCTTTCACACATTTTTTGTTTTTTTTCTACCTTCATTTCCCTTTGTTTTTTTCACACTTTCCCTGGCTGTCTTGTCATGCTTTCAGCCCATTCTTTTCCAGTTTTGTATTCTCAGCTTCTCTTGGTCTCAGACTCTTGCAGAAAGGACTTCACCTGTACTGTTGAGAAAGAGGTAATAGAGGCAGCTAAAGGGGAGGTACTGTAGGTGGTTGCCTAGTTAAGTGAGAAAGAAGTTAAGAGAGTAAGTTGTTTGAGCAGGATCACAAACCAGCAGACGACTGCGGTTATGTTAAAGGCCTCCCTCCAGACCATATTAATGAAGTAAAAATGCGGCAATGAGAAAAAATAAAATCTCCCAATCAAGCACCATTTTGTGATATCCCTTGCTTTTAAAAATATTCCAATCCAAATGCAAATGATCAGGTCTCCAGGGTTTACAGTTTCCTGGTTCAGATATTAATTTGCACATTTTAATATGCAATTTGATGCAAATTGCAAAGTACATCTGACACAAAAAGTCTCCTTCAATGAAAGTAAAAACCACATCTCCCCTTTCTTATTCCAATATCTGCTGCACAGTAATTACGCAAAAGTAGTACACTCACTTATGAGGATCCACCCACAGTGATCTACACACTAATAAACTTTATTTCTGAATTAATTTTTAAATGTCATAGTGTTGTGCATTTCATGTGTTGTGTGTTCCAATGGGGAAAAAAACGCAACTTATCTTTTGTGTCTGTACTCACCTTAATAATACCAGAGGGACTTCAAACTGGGGCACATTTCCCCAGGGGATCATGGGAGATTTAAGGAGGGGTGAGAGAGAGGTAACGACAGTAGTTGAGGTGAAAGGGACAGGGGCAAAATGGAAGTTAGTCATTGTAATTTGTAATTTGGCCTGTACACTGCCACACACTGACGGAGACACTTTGCACCAATTTCAGTCAAACCTGAACACAGATTTGATGCACATATTTTTTTTCTAAATTCAGCTCAACTTGTACTTCCCAAGGATAATCATATGACGGTGTTACAGTAGGATCTGTTTTTACATTTTCTTCAGTATCCTCCAGTACTTTTACTTTGACTGTGTCCCAAATATGTTAGATACTAATTTCCAAGCAGGTTTTAAAGATGGAGTGTGTTGGAATAGAGACAAATTAAAACACATGCACACCAGACAGCATGCAGACTATGCCAGTGATTTCTGAATGTTTTTGACATCATCAGCCCAATTAATGCAATGACCAATCAGCAGTCACACCTAGGGTTAAACCCATAAAACTTTTGGTGCAGTCATGACTCACTATGTGCATGCACAAAACCACATATATGCCCATACATTCTTTTCACCAAAATTATAAATGCATGGTTCTGCTTTATCAAACTCATTGAGAAATTGAGGCTCATTTCCACTCCCACAATTAGACATTATTGGATAAAGACACTTCCTTAAAGGTGTACAGAAATGGCCGTTTGTCCTGTTTGTCGCGCCGAGTTGTCACGAGCTGCAACACGAGTTTACCCGAGTAAGGAAAACGAATTTGATTGGTCGTTATCGAGCGGGCGGGATATTCAAAGCTTGCGGCGAGACCGAGCTCGGTGTGTGTGTGCGTGTGTCAGACGTTTGAATGACGGATGACGGAACCAATATCAGTGGCTGATGAATCGTGTACAGGCTGACGTACTGTATAATCCGTGTGCCCGCATTATCCAATGCGAAAAAAAACTACACTAAAATACACACTTTCATCCCGGATTTACTCAAAAATAGAATTTTGCACAAAGTTTGGCCTACATCGTCTGATAGATGAGTTATTACACTAATTTTATGACCCAGAGTGGGCTTAAATTCAATTTTCTTTTCTGTACACCTTTAATCAGCCAGTTTGCATTAGAGAAAAAAAAAACAGCCACAGGGAAAAGAGGAGAGACAGGTGCATGAATTCATTCATTGATAAACCAAGGAAATGTGTGCACCAGTTTAAAGTCACTCCAAATATAAAGTCCTCTTTTACTCTGATTAGAAATATTATGCACATATGTAACAGTTTACAAAAAGTCTCAGAATAAATATACAAATATTAAACAATGCTGAAGGAATACACAATTCATTATTTTTATTTATGAAATATGAAATTGATATTGCTGCGTAAAAGGCCAAACTTATAATGATGATAATGAATGCAATCTCGATAAAGCTGGTTATGATTATTTTATGGTAAATTATGTGTCTCAGCTTTTTTGGATTCATACTTCCCTCTGACTAACAGAGGGACGCCCGAGGTGTGCACATTCTCACCGCATATTCTTTGATTACAAATACGGATTCATACGCAGCAAAATGGTATCATGGTTAATGTGTTTATGCATCATTCATACATCAGGCTTCTGTTTAGCTGTTTGCTGCTCTACCTGTTCCCAAACAGATCCATGGTTATATCTAAAACAGGAGCCATTATTAATCCAGTTCACCTTTTATACACTAGTTTGACAAATGGAAGTGAACAAAGGCTTAAAATTGGAGCCCAAGCTGTTGCCCGTAGCAACATTGAGTACTTTTATTAGGAACACCTGTACACTTGCTTTTTCCACATAATTATCCAAATCAACTAATCATGTGACACCAGTGCATTAAGTCCTGCAGATAGAGGGCAGGTGCTGACTTTGACTGTGGCATGATTTTGTGATGGTTGAGTGTTTCTGATGCTGCTCATCTGCTGGGATTCAGTCTCTTGAGTTTTGCTCGGAACGGCGTGAAAACAAAACACAGGCAGCTGCAGTTCTGTGGAGAGAATCAGCTCGGTGATGGGAGAGGTTAGAGGAGAACAGCCAGACTGTTTGGAGCTGACAGGAGGGCAGACATGGATCCATCGATCCACGCTGCGTTTGCAGGCCGGTGCCTGCTGACCACTGCCACCACATCTGAATCCAGCAGACCACCTGTGGCATGAGGTAGAACAGCAGATTTGCTGTGTGAATGATTGTCAGTCATATTTACGTATGGTGTCAACATGGTGATAGTCTTTTTGGACAGGTCAGGGGAGGCAGGTATATTACCGTTGTCTAAGGGGGACCTTCAGTGTCGGACTATGACATACAGCACTGTGCAAAGGTAGTGGGCACCTTTATTCATGGTATGATACGTGTCGTGCAGGTGGCCTGTGAATCATGTCACATGAAAATTAGGTCCTCATCACTCTTCCATCTTGTCATGCCTCAAGTTTGAAGAAAAAAGAACAGTGCATTCATAATGTGCTAATAGTCCCTTTCATTCCACTTGTTAGTCGAGGTGGTGTCCGCTGAAGATGAGAGGCTTTTTGTCCGTTTTGAGCGGTCTATCGACATACTGCAGCAAATACATTTTGCTATGTGTCAATGTAACACAATGTAACAATGCATTGAACTTGGTATTGTGCCCTTCAATGTGTTGCGTCTTTGGGCCAGTCGTAACAATTGCATGTTGCTGCAGTCCTCCTTACGTATGGATGTTTGCAAATTGAGACGTAGCATCTGCCTTCCCCAGGGACTAGACCTATGTTGCATCCCTCTTCCACTTTTACACCTTTAGCACACACCCAAAATGCAGAGAGGACAGTAAAACACACAAAGCTCTGCTCTGTCAGATCATAGGGTTCGTGATAAGGCTCCTGGCAGCATCCCGCCATGTGCGTTTGTGCATACATATTGTGGTGCCATACAGTACTATACTCTTTGAATGCCTTACAGTCATTGTGTATTCTCTCATCATCCTTCTCATCTTGTTGTCTTTAGCTATTTTCTCTTTTGTGTTTTCTCCTTCCTCTGCCCCGACCGTCCCTCTCCTCGCAGCCTTCTCCGTTTCAACCCTGCCTGCAGTTTCCTCCCTCTGCGACTCTCTCAGCCAATCTCCATCACACCATGCATCTTCAGCGGGAGGGAGAGATGAAAAGCATGGAAGGGGGGAGGCAGGGAGAGAATGAGGGTGAATAAAGCAGAGGAGAAATGGACGAAACAGTGCCATTAAAAGCGAGGACGGAGGGAGGGAGGGAGGGAGGGAGAGGTAGAGTGACTGACGGAGGAATGAGCTAGAAGAGGAGGAAGAGAAACCAAGCGGAGGAGGGTGAGAGAGGAGACAGGTGATGGAGAGCATAATGGGAATAAAAGAGAGACAGATGAATAGATAGATGAAAAAAGGTATTCATGGAGTGAAAGGACAGGTGGGACAGAGAGAGGGAATGATACCGTGTGTGGAACAGAGCTGACAATGAGCATCAGACAGAATGGCGAGTGATAACCTCTGTAGGACTGAATTAGCACTCATTCTGTCTCTCTCTATCACTGCCTGCTTCTTTGTTCTTCTCCTTGCAGACACCTCACTATAAACACATTCGGTGTCTACCTCTGCTGCAAAAACATCTTCAAATGGTGCACTCAGCGCTCTCATACACATTACATCAGATTGTCTCCATTATACCAACAGTAATGCACCTAATTAGAACATACTGTCCACATCTAAATGTTTTTCCCTGAACATGTTCCTCTTATGGTAACCATGGACTGAATAAAGATGGATGCAGCCTTGTCCATATAGGAGACATCACAGAGCTTCACATCTCGACTGGAGACACAATGGGAGTTGGCATTATAGTGTTAAAAGAATTACTGGGGTACATCAAAATAAATCAATAAATAACAGTCAAAATCAAAGCAGTGGAGCTCAAACTCTCTGATTTTTCATTTGGCTCTCTGCCTTGTAAATGTCGACTTCACTCAGACTCTACACCACCACTATGCAACACAGGATTTCAGTTTAAAATCTGAAGCCCCGTGACAAATTGTTCTTGTTCTAGGCAAAGTATAAAACTGATCTTCAGGTGTAAAACTGGTGGAGAGTCTATTTAATTGGTCACTAAATAGAAACTTATTTCATCCATGGCAATTGTCATCATCAATTAGGCATTTGTTAAGCAGCTTTTCTTCATTTCATACCATGCAAAAACACTGGAGATTTTAGGACATGAGTTCAGGCGAGCAAAAATATTCTTTTTCTAGACAAAGTACAACATCTGCTGTAAAACAGTCTTGTCATTTCATTGCTGCAGTAATGTCTCCTTTAAATTGTGTGAAACACTTCCCTGAAAATGGACAAAATTAAAAATGAATGAAATGTCGTCTACACTTTAAAGATATTTCCTCCTTCCACCATTAACCGTTTCTCACTGTCTCTCTCTTTCTTTTCATACTGCAAGTACGTCTGTAGTCTTTATACTCATTTCTCCAGCCATTAAGAGAAACCTGACTAGAAAGAATTTCATTTTAAAGGAGGAGAATCTGCTTTATTTTCTCCTCACAGTGCCCATGTTTACTTTTGATCTGTATTTTCTTTTTTTTTTTACTTCCTTTTGAATTCTCAATGTTGACATTAGATAGCGGTAAAGTCATGATATGATGGTTTGTGTTAGCGAGGATATTTCTATCTTGGCCTATAAGCATCATTTGAAACATGCTGTCCTCATCCAATGGCTTCAAGAGTATCAGAGAAGAAATTTTGAAGACAAGTCCTGACGCTTTTCCTTTTATTTATTTTTTTTAAGAAGAGAGTGATTTTAAAAATTGATAGTACATCAGTTGTATTAAGTGCAAGGACTTGTTGACTTCTGCAGTGTACGAATTTCAACATCTTCCTCGCTTTTTCTCCTGCTTTCTGGCTCTCGCTTAGTTACCCCTGACAGCCACATTCAGTCTCCTCTCCTCCCCTGCTTTGTACTGTCATTCATCATCAGTATCACTCAGGTGTCCCCCTCCACATGGCACAACATCTGCTTGGGAGTGGTACACTTGCCTGGTTGAAATAGATCTGAATACACATTCAGATCTGTGATGAGAAGCCCAGCAGCAGTTTCACCTCTATATACAACTATACCCAAATGAACCCTCAAAAGCTGAGTAGCACACCAAACACCTGATGTTAAAAGGTTGCATTGTTATGGTGTTTGTTATGTAGCAGTGAAATGGACATAGTGGGTATGTCCCTTTAACCTACAGCGATGTCAAAACAGATACAGTTCATGTTTGAGTATGAGCATGCATAGTGTATGGGGCTGCAATGTAACAGCAGTGGCCTGGGTTCAAGTCCAACTGGTGGCTCTGCACCATATCATCCTCTCAGATTTTTATCTCACTATCAGAACTAAGAAGAAGTGATGAATCTGCTGGGACACATTTGTTTTTTAATTATTTTAATTTCAAAGATCAAAGTTGGGCATTGAACAACAAAAGCCAGCGAGGATGATTTCTGATTTTTTTGTGTCTTTGCATGTGTTTTCTTAAATTGCGATGTGTTTAGCTGTCAGGGCCACTGTAGTAAGCCTACAGTAAATGCTAAGGGGAGGTTTTTTGTTTGGAGTGAATTGAAGAATAATTCCATGAGAGCCACCACTCATACAGACATGGAATCACACATGAGCATTAAAGCACATGCACAAGTACCGCCTGGGATGCACACAGTCCCACTGCGCACACATAACTTCAAAGCTGTGTAGCTTACTATAACCCATGAAGTACATTATACTCTATTGAGTTTGAAGGCACATGCATAGGTGCATGTGGGTGCATAGTATGTGTGTGAGTGGGTGGATGGGTGAAAGCGTATGGGAGAGAGGGAGTGGGGGCAATTGTGATCCGCAGTACAAAAGAATTTCTGTCACATGTAAACACACACACGGACAGACACACAATTCTAAATACAGACATACTGTACACAGCACACATGCACACACACACACACACATTTGAGTTGCATACATTTATTCCAGTTTCCTCCAGTGCTCTCACAGCAGCAGTGTCCCTAGTGGGATCCAGAACAATGTTTGTATTTGAACTATTAGTCAAGACTTAAAGATGAAAGCCTATATATTTGATTTTATGCGCTAATTGAAGTGGGAACAAAAATATCAGTTTTACTGGGCGTCAGTGGGTCCAGAGTGTGAATATTTTTTTGTATTCTTCATGTGTTTTAACCAAATGATCAGAAATGACAGTGAAGGACAAAAATGTCCGTAAGGCTGGACGAGGGTTAAACTCTTAATTGCAATGCAGAGCTCATTAGTAACGCTCATTAGATACACCTGTAATCCTCCTGCTTTGACCTGTCAAAGTGTCTGCAGTGGAAAAAGGTGTTTTGTGTTAGTGATCATCCAAC
Organism: Trachurus trachurus; assembly: GCF_905171665.1. Classification (NCBI taxonomy): domain Eukaryota; kingdom Metazoa; phylum Chordata; class Actinopteri; order Carangiformes; family Carangidae; genus Trachurus; species Trachurus trachurus. Next base: position 23,288,863 of record NC_139893.1, on the reverse strand, counting down.
ATCACGCACAAATGGACTATGAACCAAATGGAATTATTGATAATATCTGTTAAACACCTAAATGTATTCATATTTAGCAGTATTAAAGCAGAAGTAAGTGGTCCGGTCGTTTTCGCTAATGCTGCGTTCCAGGCAGGCTTTTGAAATCGTAAATTACAGCTTCAAGTCACAACTTACGACTTTGTAGCGTTCCAGGCAACCCACTCGTGTTTTTCCGACCTGTTTTACCTGTGAAAGTCACTATAACGGCCACTCGTAACTTCCGACCGGTGAACTCGTACCAGATCGAACTGGTACGACTTCACGGTCGGAAAAATACGAGTTTCCTTGAACGCACCATAACAGTCCTCGTCCCTACGTCGCCACATTCACGGCGTCCCTTGGCTGCACACACAGCCCTGCATGCCGTTCTCTCTCCTCATTGGATAAAAACTGTAGGATACGATAAATGTTTTCTCCTCGGCTCAGAGCAGAGCAGAGGGACTGAGAGACCCGTGTTTCAGACCAAACACTCTATAGAAGTGATTGCTGTCGGAAGATATAACTATTTAAGACTTATATTAACACAAATATATCACTTACTTCTGCTTTAAATAGATAAACTGCCTCAGTCTCATTTGGCGTAACTGATAATTAGAGTTAAAAAAATTAGACATGAACCAACACACAAAAGAAAATATGCAAAGATGCAATATATGTTTTGCATAACATCTTCATTATTTATCAAGTCATTAATATATTATCATAATACAATTTTCTCTAATTCAAGGATGATTTGGTAGAATAGTAAATAGTATTCCTTTTATTAATTTGCTTAAACAATGACTTAAATGGTTAAATTATTTGAATAGTTAATGATAATTTATCTCGTATTTGATTCATGGATTTGTTTTAGTCATGCTTAACAAAGTAAATCTAACCACATAAACTTCTCTCTGAATGTTCACAAACCCAGATGAGTTCAGATGCAGTTTGATCAATTGTTTTCACCACACCATCGTCTCAAGAGACACGTGAAGATGAATTTTACTCATGTTTATAGGAGCTCTAACCTGACGCACCAGATGGTCTGTTACACTGAACCATCTGGGAAAGTTTGAATGGAAACTGTTTGAAAAGAGCAGATACTTAAAAAATATCCTTGATTGATTGAACATCTGTCTATCACTGTCTATCGCTGGCTCAACTAGCCAATCAGAATCCTTTGCATTTTCTCATCACCAACTGTAAAATCAATCTCTTGGCAGTGCCAGTTGAAAGAAAGAAACATAACATCCATGGAAACTTAGAGGTCATGGTTGTTAACGAGCAGTCGTTGCTGGCTGATGATACACCTAATTCAAGCCTCACTGGCTAGTAGCTCCTCTCTCATTGGACACTTTAAAGTCCAAATCACTGTGGTTTAGCCATAAACCAGTCACACGGAGCCTGGCAAGATGGATTTTCATTTGGTTGAAGTCCAGCAGCCTTACAAGGTTATATGTTTTGTTTCACAGATGCCTCTTTTTCATATCCAGACTGAAGTGAATATGTGTAGCTCAAATCTGTGCTATTTAAAAGGAACTGAAAGCATCCGGTTGTTTCTCAGCAAAGTAAAGTTTTCTGGCATCACAGAGTTGAACGTCTGAAGACATGGGAAAACAACAAGTAGATCACAGTGGTGTGACTGTGCTCATGGATGTAAATGTGGTGAAAAGGAATTTATGATTCAGTCAACATCACTTAATGAGGTATTGTTTTGTCATTTGAAGTGGTGTGTGTGGTGTGTGTGAGAGAGAACCTGCTGTACTGAAGTGTTAGTGCTTTGAAGAGCTGTTGTTTTGATTTGGGAGGCTCTGTCCCTGTTTGTACATTAGATGCAGCCTGCATGTATTATGATAATAATAATTAATAGCGATGGAAATCAGTGGAGAAAATGATACTTCAAGTCAACTGACATTATTAAAAGGCATCAAAGAAAAACAAATGCTGCTTGGATGTGTGTTTGCTCACAGGAAACAAGCAGGTGTTCCTGTGATCCAACTCACACGTGGAAGAAAAAAAAACAGTAACAATTTTTCTTTGTGCCAGAAACTGAGGTGTACTCAAAGTCGACTTCAGAACAAAATCTGAGGTATTGCGATGGAGTGAAAATATTAAAATAGCACAGTTTTAGAAAAGACAGGATCACAGACCTTCCACTGGTTCAAACACTGTTGCTTTTCCATCTAATTGTCTGTCTCTCTCTGGCAGATGGTGACGGTTACCAGGACCACCTCCTCCCCGTGTGTCTGGATGTCAAGTGTCTACGCAGCGAAATCTTCTTGGCCAAGTCGGGCTCCAAAGAGGTACGTAACACACACGCAACCGCACTGAGAGACGGGACAAGTCATTGCAATGATTTAGACTGTTTTCTACTCAGTTCAACCACTTTCATTTTTGGCTGGATCACAACAGTAGGTGTGGACTTTATAACTGAAATATCATCTAACATAGACATAAAGTGTAAGGTAGAAAAGGATTTTAGCAGCAGAGCAGCAGCATGGAAATGACTTGAAAGTGACTGCTGGTTAACACGTAATAATCATGACTTGTACTGATAGTTGTGCCATTAATGGTTAGCTAATAGAAATGGAAGAAATTAGACTGTGTACTATAAAGCTGACTGGCTGGCACAATGATTTGACAACATCACCTTGAGTGCTAGGAAACTATGATGTTACTTTACACTTTACTCTTTGATGTGATATTTTATCAATTTGTCAATATAATCACCAGTGGATTAATTAATTATGAAAATAAGTGTTGAAGACCTACTGCATCGTCCATCTACTTACTGAAGGAAACAATATGAAAAGAATTGTAGGATTCAAGTCAAACAAGTCCTCAAACAGGTTTTTTATTCACACACTGTACTGTACATGACCATCAAAAAAACAACTGACTGACCTGCTGCCTCTGTGGTTACTGGCTGGTTAAGTTTGAGAGTAGGTATGTGAACTTCAGTCTGACCGACGTCATATTAGGCCTGGACAATTTATCGAATTTTAATTGTGATTTCGATTTTGGATCCAAACGTTCTCAATTTTGTCATTTTCACAGACTATCAGGATTTTATCATGAAAGACACGTGCATGAGCAATTCCCTGAAGCTTGCACTGCACTCACTTAGTCAATACTGTGAATGAGGCCAACGAGGTGTATGGTGACAGGTGGTGTTTTTATCAGCGCAAGTAAAGACGTCAGAGGGAGAGCAGCGCCGTTTGGTCGACAAGAAAGGTAGAAGTTCTCTAGTGTGGGAACAGGAGGGCCAGAAACATATATCGTTCATTAAGATGATTAGACTCTATATCGCGCACATCAACATCACCAACACACTTCTACAAATAAACGATTGTTCGTCCTTCTACCCACACGTGTCAGTTAAAGGGGAACTATACAAGTCCGCTCGCTTTTCCGCTGTTTTGGTTATGCTCCTCTCAGCCGTGTGCATTTGTTTACAATGAAGCCGGCAAAAAATCTATAAATGGAGCGTGGATAACGTTACATAATATACAGTATACGATGTTACGGCGCATGTGTTTGTGTAGTCTTAACCGTCATGAACAAATGATTAAGTGAACAAATGATTAATGAAAAAGTGTCGCGGGGTGCAGAGATGAGAGCTGGGACACCGGGTCGGCGACCGAGTTACTTACTACACTGATGTTGCAAGGTTGGTTTTAAGCCGTGAGACGCCAGGTTAAGGCAGAGAGCCTCCGTTCTCACTCGTAACAAGTCACAAGTCATGTAGTTAACTATCACAATTACTCCGGGCCTTTTTAATTAAGGTAAAAATGTAGCATAGCCACGGGAGAAATCCTGCTTAGTTCCTCTTTAATTCACAAAAGCAAATGTAATGTAATGAGTCATCGTTGGCCCCCATATAGTAGATACATACATAATTGTGTAAATAATCGTGATTTCAGTATTGACCAAATTAATCATGATGGTGATTTTTGCCATAATCGTCTAGCCCTACGTCAGATCTGCTTTTGCTTTGAGTGGATGGTAAGTGTCATAACGGTCAGGACTGAAAGAGGCCACTTCTAAGCAGACAGTTTAAAAGAGTTGGTCAAAATAACTGGCGCTTATCTCTTGCCCACTCACTTCTCCCTCATGTTCTTTCAGACGTATGAGAGATCGCCTCACCAGAGGCTCCGCTGCGATGGCAGAGCTACTGTTTCTGTACAGTGGCTGTCTATTTCAGGAAGGCATTAAACACGCGCCTCACTGCAGGGGGCTCTTGCTTAGAAAGACATCGGCACTGATCCAGTGGATGTCATTTTGTTTTCGGAGCCATGCGAGATACAAGTAACAGATACACACATACACAAGCAGCAGTCCCATCTGATTATTGTACACAGAGAGATGAATGTATGTGTGCGGACATGTTCACTCCCAGTTGCTCTCACACTCACACTCACATAGCACACAGTATCTCCGCCCCCACCACCTACGTACCATCTTGTGTGATTCTTTTCACTCGCATCCCACCATTTGGCAGGAGACCTCACTCCTTTTTTCTTCCTTCCTCTGCCACCAGAGAACTAGCTTCCACTTTCTTTCAATCCAAAATAGAAATATTACAGGCTTATCTGCATGTCCGCCCCCACATACACATGTACACACAAAAAGACACACGGGCACGGAGACGCACGGACCCACACTCCCCATGGACATGCCTTCTTTTGTTTGCCAGTCAGAAACGGGAAAAAAAAAATGAGTGAAGGAGGAAGTGAAAGGAGGAGTGTTGAAGGGACGAGAGGAGAGGCAGAGAGAGGAAGACTTATAGGCACTGACGGATAAAGTGAACACATGTTGTCTTCTGTGTCGCTCTGTGTTTGAGAGACAGTCATCACTGTCAGCTGGAGAGACGGGCGGAAAAGGGAAGGGTGGGCGGAGAGAGGAGGAAACTGTCTTTCTAAGCTTCCGTGCTTTCATGGAACGGTGATAGGAATACACAATCATAATGATAACCTCCGTCTGCAGAAGCCAACACACCATACCTCACTGTTTTGATCCCATCAGCTCATCATTATTTGTGGTGTAAACACTTTCTGAGCTGTCATTATGATCTTACATCACATTGTGTATGTGTATGTGTGTGGCTCCATTACAGTGGCTCTTGCAGCCATGTTCACCCCAGTCCCTAGTCAGCAGATGTCTCCCCTAGAGATATCTGCACACCGACAGTGATAGAGAAAATCTAGAGGGGATGGAGGAAAAGTGTAACAGATAGATAAAATAGAGATAGATAATAGGAGGGAGAGATGGGAGGAAAAGACGAGAAGAATATGATGAGAGAGGGAGGAAGAGGAGGTGGAGGGAAATGAAGACTAGAGAAGGAAGGTAGGAATGGAGAGAGGACAAAAAAGAATGTCCGTTGTCCCCACATTACCACTTGGAGAGGAAGATCCCATCAGACGGAATGAGGGCGGGAGAAGCAGAAAAGAGGAATGGAGAGTGAACAGGGCTTGTGATATGTATACAGGCAAAGACATGGTGAGATGCCTTTGGCCGTGCCCGGAAGTCCCGCTGAGCAGAAACTAGTGTGTGTCTGTAGTTCATCTCCAAACAGCAATTCATTGCCTCCTTCCTGCAGCCACAGCCACAGCTCTGCCTCTGCGTCTGCACCAGCTCCGGGGCCCTTTAGTTCACCATATTGGAGGAAACCGCAGGTGGCTCCCTACACCTCTCCGCCTCATTCCCTGTTCTTACAGCCACACAGTGTTCACATTTATTGCACTCTGGACCCCCCTCTTTTCTGTGCTTTTACATTCAGTAACACAGTTGGGTATTACTGCAGATAGGTGTTATTATGTCACTGTGGAAGTGACATCTGTCAAGCAAATTGTAGCACACAAATAGAAAAAAAAAGAACATAAAGACTTTCAGACAAAAAACACTTTCACAGAAATAAGCACTCTGTCCGGGTACTTGGCAAGTGAGTGTATATTGAAGGCTGTACTGTAGCTCATTTCCGATTGAGTACAGTTATGTTGGATGCCAGAGGGCTGAGCGTTATAACATCTCAGTGTTTTAATCCTTGATGAAAAGGCTTTACAAATAGATTTTTCTAATTAGATATATTGTAATGATTTACACCAACCAGCCTTTATTAAATGCCATTAGATTTACACAGATGATTACAAACTTTATATTACTGAACATCATCTTCTACACAAAGTAGAGCTCAAATATAATATAAGTCCAAACAGAGCTTAAGCAATTGCTTTACACAGTAGAATACTGCTATGTCCAAGACTAATTAGTACATGGAGCACATCTATACAGTTGGAGCTGTTTTCTCTCAGTCCCTCAGTACACAGACTACTGCTGCTGTAGTTCATTTATTGAGTCAACAATGAAGTGCATAGTGACGTTTAGAGAATTTGGCAAGGAATGGACTTTCAGTCAAGTGAACCTCATCTTTCTCTCTGTCTCTTTCCCTATCTCTCTCGCTTTTCTGGACTTTGTGGTTTTGTTTGAAAGTAAAGAGTTGAGGATTCATACACTGTGTCGTAATTTCACTATTGAATATTCAGAGCTGTTGAAAAGCTTTAGACACTAAAAGTGGAAAAAGCTTTCAAATGATATGCCGTAATTGGTGTGTATTTCTCATAGAGAAAAGAAACTCGGTGATGTCAATATTTAGTGTAACCACTCTGTAAGTGTACCCCGAGCAACACTACAATTTTTCAAGGTACTTGGCAGGTACATTGTTCAAGCATCTTGGAGAACTTGCCGCGGCTCCTGTGTGGGTTTAGCGCTGTCTCTTCATGTAATCCCAGACTGACTCCAAAATGTTGAGATCAGGCTCTGTGGGGGGGCAGACCATCTGTTGCAGTACTCCTCATTTTCATCCTAACTGAAGATAGGTGGACCATACAAATCTGCACAAATAGATCTATCTAAATAACCCCTATCACCAATGAAGACATACTGTAAACGTTCCCTGTATCTTCCCAGTGGTCCAGTATGTGAGTTTTATGCACAGTCCCAATGCAGCTTTAGCACACACGGTCTGTCCAGCATCAGTGAGTCAGTGACCCTTTTGGCTTCACTGTTTGGCTACAGATCACATTCCCTGTCAGTGACTGATGAGCTTTGATGATGGTGCTGCTGTTCTTTTGTGACCTGATGTTGACTGCTGCTTGTGGTGTTTGAAGATAAAAACAAAAAAGCTGTACACAAACTAATGGCCTCCCTCTCTCCAAGGCCTTATGCAAAATACTGGAAGAATACCTCACTTATTGTGCAGTGACATTGTGCAGTGCTTATATAACTATTCTTTCAATAACAGTGCTTTGCTTTTTATATTTTTTTATATTCTTCAGTGGCAATAAACTTAGCATGATTAAGTCTAACACTGATAGTCCAGTAAGTAAGTCGACCTATACTTTTCCGACTTGCAGTTCCATTTGTTCCTCTATGCACATTTCTGTGTTTACTTGTTCTGTTGTGAAAATGCCTACCATGCACACATGCTGAACACACAAACCGCCCCCAAAAAGACTGAGCCAGCTGCCCACTGTTGCTGCCTAGACAGTGTAAGGGCAGCCAGTGTGAGCCAGACAGCTTCCTCCCAGTCATCCCAGTCAGCCGGTCAGTCAGTGGTCAAAGAGGTGACACTGACAGCGGGGGAGCCGTGTCCCCGCCCCGCCCCGCTGACACAAAGACATATGGTCTCTCTCCGTCTCTGGCTCATGACTGCCTTTTTTTGCGGGACAAACTACGGCCTCATATCCACCTCACGATGAGAGACAATCTGCATCTTGGTATTTTGGATTAGAATACGACAGTACAATGTGTGTTGAAATATACACACACAAACATAACATTGGTTAGAAATATGAAAATGTGACCACTACAGTATCACATTAACACTCTACAGTAACAACATGTTGACTTGTCAGACTCCAAAATTTTACAAATCCTTTGTACTAGGCTACATCAAACTAACACCTGAGTGTGTTCTTAAAAAAATCAAACCTGGACTGCATGAACCTCTATTCTCTTGCTATTTGTATCCAGTTGTGAAAAATAAGTCTTGTACCACTGGGGCTTGGTTGACTGTTGAATATTTCACACATTGCATCAGCTAAAATGCTGCCATAGCATACATGTAGATCAAAGCCATGATCATTCATTGCCAATGATCATAGCAAGACTAGCCATCCTTCCACTTTGCAGTATAGCATCATCTTCTCTTCCCACCCACTCCCCCAGTGTTTCAAACCCATGCTGTCTTTCAGTGCCAGTTCTAATGGGATGAGCATTAAAGTCATTATATCACTGGGATCATAAAAAGCTATTGCTTCATTACACGCCTGCTTTTTTTTTCAACCCTTTTATTTTATTGCCTTGGACAGGCTTGTTGTCTGTTGATGTTACAGCAGCACCTCTCATCACCCCATAAACCCCACCACCACCACCCATCTCCACCGCAGGCCGCCCACATTTTAATTTCTTGGCCTAATGAAGCGGGAGCTCTCTCCACCAAGTTGAATCAATGGGAGCCTCTGAACACGCCGCCGCTTTTCTCGCTTTAGTCGCCGGTAAACCAGCGAGAGTGATTTTATGTTGAGCACATTGGTGTATGATGTGCCCCTTCTGGTTTGTATGTGCGTATCCGTGTGTGTGCGTGCATTCGCGTGCGTGCAGGCCAGCATGTGCCGCAATATGCTGTCTGCACACATGGTCTGTTTTCCGACAGTGGGGTAAAAAGCCATTTGTATGCAGGATCCTTCTCTTCGCTACCATTTAAGGTATCAGATTACCTCGTGTGCGCAAATCCCATCATTGTTTTCATTTCCATTAACTAGGTCATTTGGATCTCTGCACAAACACACACACACACACACAGACACACAAACACACTCAGACTCAATTCGTTTCTCAATATGTTAATAAATTGACATTTGAACAAGTAAATGTCACTACGGAGTTGACTAGACTTCAGGGCACTCTTTTTTTTTTTACCAGCAGGACACTGGACCATGGATTATTCCATAAAGACACACATGTCATGTTATTCAATCATCGGTTATATTTAGTGATCAAATGTCAAAACCTTGGCTGCTGTGTGGACAGTAACTGCTTCATCATTTAAGGAGCCCCCATATCAGGATGGATATTTATTGCAGCTTCTCGAACACAAAAATGATTTGATCAGATTAGAAATCTTTAATATCCTCACTTCAGCCCAAATCATTTTCCTAAGATTTCCCTCACAATACTGCTGAATAATAAAAACAAAAGGCAGGGAAAACAATGTCTGGAGGAAAATGCTGCATGAGACTGTTTTCCCCTTCTGCTCAATTGGAAAAGGCTGATCTCCTGACTTCCACCATTGCCACGGCGCTTTGTGTTGTGTCTGCTAATTTACCACCGTTTAGTCTTTCATCATCTGCTTTTGTTCTGCCATATGTTCACACAATATCGTCATCACATATCATTGTCATTAGGTAATGTAGGAAAATAGTATCATGTATCAATTACATCGAGACAGCTTTGATCATGTCACCACTTCTATTTGAGGCCTAAGCTTCAACTCCTACTTGATTAAACAACCACATGTCTGCGTGCATGCAAATGCACCGTTTTTATTATCATTCTAGCTATTCCATTTTCCATCATCATTTTCCTTGTACCTCAGCTCTGCTCCCATGCTGTCTTGAAATGAACATTAATTAGAGACCAAAAATGACATCTCCAACTTTATCAGCAGTCAAACCTTCCTTTACAGAACCTGAACACCAGATGAAACACCTTAAACCCGAAGCACGATGATGTCTTTGTGTGTCTGTGGTTTCTTTTTCTTTCCTTTTTTTCCCCCCAGTGTTTGACGAGATGCTGTTAGTATTCTCCGTGCTCTTAGTCTCTCCCCTTCTAATCAACGCTAGAAAAAAGCAGCAGACAGTACACTGATTGCCTCAGGGTAAACACCAGCGCAGTGGTCTGCTGATAAGGCTGGCGGCCAGCAAAGGCCTCACTCTGTCCCGAGAGAGAATGTCATGGCAGCGCTGAGCACAGACCAAAGGACACCAGCGTAAAAGATAACTCACCAGTGAATTAATTTGCCTCGCAGACCAAAAGTGAAAAAGATTGAAGATGTAGCTGGTATCTGAGAACATGGCCACCTGCTCTGTGGGAATTACCGCTGACAGGGGAGCTAATGTGTAGTTAATGCAGGATCTTTTCCCTTCAGTGCTTGTGTTATGCATATCTTATGCACTCACTGGTTTTTGGCCTAATATAATTTGCATTATAAAACAAAATTGTCTCTATAGCTATTGAGCTGTCAGTCATCCAAACTCCTCTCATGTATTTCGATTTCATTTCCTTCTTTTCTGTCGTATGTCTACTTTTTGCCACACCTCCTTCTCATCGGGTACTTTTGAAGTAAATCTCATCAGATGGGACCAGATGAACGTGTTTTGCCTAGGTATTTTTTGATAGTGGTTTCACCTCTGTCAGAGCGTGCAAATGTAAATATTTATGTGCGTCTATGTCTAGCATTGTGTTTAGTGGTCATTTCCAGCACTCCTATCCACTGTGGATGGCAGTAATCATAGCCAAGTTCTACACCCATGTGGCAGGCAGTCAGACTTTCAAATCACATTGCAACATCACTCAACAGTCATTTAATAAGAACTGGACTGGGTGGTGCTGCATTAAAGCTCCAACACTTATTCTTATCCCCTGAAAAATATTCAGCCTGGGTCTTATCACTTGCCTGGTTTTATGACACCATCTGTATGTAAGTACAATTACTATCATCACCTGCTGCTTACATCGACTGACTCTGTGCAACACCCCCTGTCTAAGCCTAAGGACTTAAACTTCACTTTTCTCTATAAGGTCATAAAGGGAGAGGAAGGTTAGAGTTTGATTAAAATTGAATTTTCTTATATTTTATTACTGATGTAATATCAAAAGATGCTTCCTTTCAAAATAATATAGGAAGAGTTTTTATGCATGCTTAAGGCAAATCTTATCTTGGGTATTAACAGAGGTGCAACATCAGGAGAGGCAAACCAGGCAAACGACTGGGCACCCAGAGGAAAAACATCCCATTGTGCAATGTTGACATAATCTGCACAGCTGGTTGAGACGTACCTTAAATCAGTAACATGACAACGTGATACATTTCTAACTGACTGATGGCCGCGGTTGTCTCTCTCTCAGACATGCTGATCATATTAAGGGCTATTAGCAGCAGCTCTGGTGAGCGTTTCTCTAGTGACTCTCCCCCGCACCTGCTCCCTCTGTTTAACATTCATGAAAAGTTCAAACCTCCAGCATCTGGCCACGTGCCTCTTCAGGACAGACATTTCCAACCTGTGGGCCACGAAGGCATTGCAAGTGGGCTGTCAAAGCAGTTTCAAAGTAGTATGATTTTTGTGAAAAATATTAAAACAAAAATGTAATTGCCTAAAAATATGTATGAATAATGTTTTAATGTTAAAACAAGATTCATTTAAAAAGATACTCTTTTTGTTGTTTTGTTTTGTTTTTCCAATCATTAAAATAAAATAGTGTTTTGAGCAGATTGCCTTATTTGGCCTCTGTGGTTGGAGATGGGCCAAGAACAATTTCAAGATTTTCAAGTGGGCCCTGAGTTGGAAAAGGTTGGGAACCGCTGCTCTAGGATACACACACACACATACACACACACTAGGGATACACACTGGTCTTTTAGTGCAGTTTTGAGTCTCAAAATCATCACAAATTTGAGACCGACTGATGATAGTTGAGTGGTCATTTCTCAACCACTGGTCAGCCAATTGCCATATAACTGGACAGTTTTCCCCATTGGCTGTCACTCTTTCTAAATTAATTGGCAGCAACAGTTTCTATAAGGAGGTGTTTACAGCCCACAGTGTTGCCAACTAGAGCCATTTTTCAAACAAGACTTTGTACTCACCAACCTGTATGGGTGCCGACCATGAGCTAAGGGCCACACCTCCTGTTACAGGTAGGCGTCTTGTTGCCCTGGTTTCCCGGCTGCTCAAAAGCTTCAGGAAGAAGCGCCAGATTCCACCTTCTATGTTGAGAAATAATGGAGCCTGCCCCCACATGTGCTGAATGCTGAGCTATAAGGAGATGCTATTAGACTAACAAGGACTAAGTGTTTGGTCCACATGGTGCACCAATTAGGCTACACAATGTACTGAATGGTGATACATGCTACTCAGGAGTTGCCTCTCATGATGGTGTTGGGCAGTGAATTAAGGCTGGCCATGGCTCCTCTCTCCTTGTAACACCTCTTTTTCTTCTATTATGTGTAATTCACAGGAGTCCTGGCTAACAATTCATTGCAATGACATTAATGAAAGCAGGGAGACCAGCGTGTCTGTCACTGGTTGGGTCTCTATTAAAATTAATTCACAGGGAATTTATGGGCAGTTACAATAAATCTTTCTTCTGCAAAATGAATAGTTTCTCTTATTTTTCAGCTGCAGTCATCAGACATTGGTTCAGTATTGGGCAGAAAGAGTGTGAGTGAAAGGTGTTTTGGCTCTAATGGAGAGTCAAGGTTTTAGCCAATGCCAGTGCAGTTGAGCAATGAATCAGCTGACAAGTGAAAGAGTATTCATATTAAGTGAAGTGATTATGGTCTGAGTGAGGTTCTTCAAAACACTGTCTCCCACGCACAGTTTGTTATTATGTTGTTTACTGTGACACATCTGCAGTTTGACTGTTTCATACTGTAAACATCAGTCAGTAAGTAGCCTGTACAAACTGCCCCCCTTCAGGACCCCATTACTGTACATCACACCATTACCAACATCCATCTGAATTGCCAAAATGAAGAAAAGGAGCCTTATTTGTATCAGGTGAATAGTGGTGGAGAGTGCATGTCCTCACTATCTGCATTTGATTTGTGAAGAGAATGGTATTAACACTGGACCGGTTCTAATATTACTCACACTTGTATTGCTAAGCACAAAAAATTTGCTTTTTAAAAGCCAGCTATAAAAACATTCTTATTAATTAATTTGACTCTACTCTTTCTTATTTTGGATTTGCTTTGAGAGAGTTCTGCACACCAAGAAGAGGTATTGCTAAACTGACCTTGTCCATACAGCTCACAAACAAGTCTTTACAAGTAAATCTCTGCAATTCATGTGATTTGCATTTCTTTAATTTTTAGTAAATGCTGTTGTTGTTGCTGTAGGTGAGTTCAAAGGGTAGGCTTGTTGGTTTCTAACAACAAGCCTGAGTAAGACAACACTTAAAATTGCACTTCAAACCATGCTCAATACAGAAATTATATGAATATGGGATTAAATGTTGTATCCTACATTTGGCATTTATTTCTTTTTTGTGTAAGTGGTTGTACTGTACCAATCCACCCAGAAATCCTAGATGTGCAACAAAGACATGAATTACTGTTTGAAAAATAAATATTTTGCAGCAACAGTGTGATTGAGTACAAATACCAAATCTTATCAGTTTACTGGCCTTCACACACATATAATTACATGTGTCACTTTCATAGTCTACTAACGCAATGCTGAAAATTTAGTATGGTCAGGTTTAAGACAGGAATGAAACTAAATTGATTTTTGAGAGAATTCATATTGGTTATCATCATCTACTGTGTCTCTTTTCTCCTGAGTGATTTTCTGGTTAATTCTGATTGATGTGTAATTTTTCTGGGATGTCGTTGCAGTGGGTACCAGTGCTGTCAGAGTTCCAGCGGAAGGAAACAGTTTGGGGCTTTGTGCCAGGGACACCCAGCCAGCCCCTAGTCCTGCACCTCGGGGACTACAACCTGGACGGCTTCCCTGATGCCCTGGTTGTCCTCCGAAACACCAGCGGCAGGTAGGGAAAAACATACACATTTTCACTGTGCTGCACTGAATATTTTGTCACAGGTGACTTCAAATGGGTCATGTTTGTTGGCGTGGTGCGTTGAAGAAAAAAAGGTTGTGCACAAGTTTCTTTTGTAGATAATATTTTTGTTATAACCCTCATCATTTGTGACTATATAAACACTAGAGTAAGTGCTCCTCTTAGACCCTTATTTAAGATAATGTCTAGTAAATGAATGAGATATTGCTGAATTTAAACTAATCCTTACTTGGCAGTGGATCCCCTGGAATCCAGTCAAGTAGGAACCCCGCTCCAACTAATCATTTCAGTGCTATGCCTACTTGATGAGCCAGAGGCACATGGTGTCAGCATGTGCAGGTCCAGGGCCTGAACACAGTTAGAGACACACAAGATCTGCATTGTTATTACTCTGGTTTCAAGAAACTAATAACCACAGATTCCATGCAAATCCACATTCTCTCAAGTCTCACGAACACTTTGTTTTGTAACCTACATTTTAGTTTGTCATGTAACATTACACGTTCTGATGAGATTATACTAACTATAGTATTCCAGTGGAACACAAAATTGAATTGAATGGAACCTAATAACTCAAGATGCATACTTAAATGGCTTATGCAAATCTGTTTAGCTTTAACATCAGAAATCTTTATTATTATTATTTTTTTCAAAGATGGCACATAGAGGATGGAATTGCTCATTAAATTACTGTGAAATTACTGTACTTGCAATGACACGTTCTCACGATGGGGAAAAACAGTAACGCCACTGATTAGAAATGTTCTACTTTTTGCACTTATAGTTTACGGTTGTCAGTCCCTGCTCAAAGTAGTTCTCTGATCAACTGGGCAGCAATAAACAAGAGGATAATGAAAAATAATGATAATTTTTAAAATACATGCTATTTGGATTACACATGTTAATGCTTTCAGCACAGCCCGAAAATAAGTGGATTTATACTGTGTGTTTTAAAAATAACTCTTGGAGAACATCCCTCGTCCTCATGGAGACAGAACAGGAGTAGTTTTCCAATGTAGATTCATTAAATCCTCTCATCAATAAATCATAAGATATTAGCTGAAGCATTAATTAGTCATAAATTAATGTGATTGCTGACATTTTGACATTTGTGACACCGCCCTTAGCTGCAGACTTTGTCGTTTAAAATGATTTGCACTGGGCAATCAGAGTCGGTGACATTGCCGCACGATAAAGAAGAGATTACCATCCGGTTTGTTAGAGCACTGACTGGGAGGGAAGACAGCGAAGGTGAGTGTGTTCTTCAGTTTACGGACATGACAACTGATAAGCCAAGCCTTAAAAAATCATTACAGCATGTGCCAGGACATAAGCACCATGGACACTTGGAGATGTGTGTGTGTGTGTGTGTGTGTGTGTGTGTGTGTTGGAGGACCTGTGTGGATTATCTGGCCCTAGAGATGAAGATAAGATATCTGAAAGGGTTAGGGCTGTGACTGTCTATGCATGCTGATTGTTGTGTGCGTGTGCGTGTGCGTGTGCATGTGCGTGTGCGCCTGTGTCTTTCTTGGAGTGTCTGAGTGCTTGTTCTGTCAGAAAAAGTAAGAGCTGATGAACAGCTACAAAAGACTCACACACATGCATATACGTACATTTGAAGAATACTTTACTGTCCAAGCTTTATAATCACCAGTAAGTCTTGTCAGGCTTAACTCTTTGTGGTCACCCTCATCTAGAAATGTCGTCTGTCCCACCCGCTCTAATCACACAAGCTATAGCTTCTCTCTTTATTCCCCCCCATTCTTCCATTTGTTTCTCATTTTAAGCCTGAGCATTGTAATCCCATGCTCTGCCATGGCCGATATTGCAAAACTCCTTCTCAGTACAATCTGACCCCAGCAGTAACATTTAAAGTCACATCATCAGCAGTAAAGTGGAGGGTCGAATGTGAAGGAATGAGGAGATGAAGGGAGGTCAGGGTGATGAAAAAGGAGGAAGCTTTAAGGGTCAGAGAACTCTCTCTAGAGGCCTTCTGTCATGAGTCTGTGGTGCAGGAGAACTAGATATCTTAACTGCACCAAAGTAATGCATACAGTATAACCTCCAAGTGATATCAGTGCTTTGACCACCAAATTCTTTGTTGTACGCCCAAAAGACAGTGCATAAAGTCTTATAAATCTTATATGCACTGCTTCGTCTTAGTGACAGCACAAGGTTTCACAGGTCATGTTTGAGTGATGAGTTGTGTTTGTTTTTGTTTTTGTTGAGGTATTTTATGAAATGCTTCCTGTCGACTCGCCTGCTTTGGATTCCACAGCGCTATGTTGTCCATCCTGCGCTGGGCTGCGCTTTTGTCTTTGATTTCCATCTAACCACATGCTCACTGCTATAACCAAATATTTGTGCAGCCCATTCCCTCTTCATCTCCCCTCCTTTGTCCTTCCAACTGATTATTTATAGCTACTTTTCAGATAAAAGTACCGCTGGTTTGTGTCACTCCTCCTCCCAGCAAAACAAATTCCTTTTTAAGTATTCAAAATAGGAAGAACGAAGGAGAAAGGGTGTGAGATGAGAGTAATCGGGTGGAATCGATGGAACAATGAACAGATGGGGGGGCAGAACGAACGAACGAATAGAGAGTTTGGAGGTCATTTAGCTGGAGTAGTCAAGAGTCTAAAAGGGAAAAAAAACAGCAACATTTGAAAATGCAGTGGCTCTCCTACAGCTCTCTCCTTGTGGGTACATGCAGAAAAAGCAACACAGACATACCACAGCTTTGAATTTTAAGGAGTGGCCCCAGTAGCTCTGAATTGGAATCAGTTTTAACCAGCCACGAGTGTCCAGCCAAACTGAGTAGCCGGCCAATAGGGAACTTGGAGAAGAACATGCTGCTGGTTCAACCATGTCAGCAGCACTCCATCAGACAAGGATTCATAGAGCTTGATGGGAAAGATTGTCTCATCTAATGAGACAAGAGTCGTACTCTCTAAACAGAATTCCTCACTCTGTCTGACAAACATAAGACACTGCTCATTTCCTGGCTTATACCAGTCCCTGCAGTGAAGCATGGTGGTGGTGGTGGCAGCATCATGTTGGTGGCAAGGGCAAGGAGACTGGTCACAGAGTGGCAGATGAATGCAGCCGTGTACAGAGAGGTCCTTTGGGGGAAAAACCCCATCATTTCAGGTGCCAACTTAACAAGAGATACAGACACTTAGTGTGCCCAGTAGATGATGGAGGAACCAACCACTTGTGTTCAGTCGTCTTCAGTTGCTTGTCATTTTTGCAGCATTCTCAATCTTCTCTCCCTCTTTTGCATTTCTCACTTTTGCCATAGAGAACATTATTTTTTCAACTTGTGTCCTTAATTTATAATTTCATACGATTGAAGCTGAAGTTTAAATTGCTGTACAGTAAGTGGTGCCTAGGTTGCTGTTGTCACTCAAACAAACAACACAGCTTTTCCTTCAGTTACATAACTGTCACTGTTATTGTATGTAGCTGCAGGTATAACTGGTACTGTTGGAAGATCAAATATTTATTGTATCTGAAGATAGGGATTAACACAGCGACTTGAAACTTTAAAGGTGTTACACTGCTCTTGATATAATAGTCCTACTGTACATCATTCCAGCTAACAGATCGTCCATTTACAGCTGTTTGGAAACAGTCATTAGGAGCTGCAGGACAGATCCAGGATGTGCGTGTGCTCCAGCGTGAATGTGTTGTATGTCCTTGTGTGTTTTTGTTTTGATATTTGTGTAGTGTGTAATTTCCATCGGCAGCTTCTAAAACTACATTCCTCACGGTCCACATTATATCCAGGTCACAGGACGGACGTCGCCTCCAGACATTCTGTCTGTCTCTCTCGCTCTGTCTCGCACATGCACGCACTTGCTCACACAGACGAACATTGTTAAATCACAGCAAAGAATACAAGGTTGTTGCTCCCTGCTGGAACAAACACCTATAGGTGTTTTCTGTGTTTGCAGAAAAAACAAGCGTTGGGGATGTGCGGAGGCGACAGCTGAAGTTAAACAGATACAGACTTGAACCAGAGTAGCAGTAACTTTTGTCAAAACGCCTGATGATAAGATGATGTAGATCTCTTAGGTGCAGATGACACAGTATGGAATGGCACCACACGGCATGGACTGAATCACATATGCACCAGATTCTCAACTCTCTCCAGACAAGACAGAGACTACACAAATATTTTGACTTTTCAAGTGCTTCATTTGAAATTAAGAGAGCTTCTGAATTCTATACGCCACATACAGTAACTATTATACCATATAGTTGAAAGCCTCTTTTTCCTTCTCATTAATCGTACTTAGTTTCTGCAAAACATTTGTCAACATTAGAATTATAATAATATACAATTATCCCCAACTATTCAATTAAATGGAATTATGCAGCAGCAGTTGAATTGGGCATTACAGACCCTATTCAAGCCATTTGTATTCAATTATTGATATAGCTAGCCAAGGAAATATTACATTTACATCACAATTATCATTGCAATTTAAATTAGATGAATAATGCAGTTTAGTGGTGTTACTGCTGTGCTGGATTAGAGAAAAACATCTGTGTTTACAGAGAAGTAGAACATAAATCACCAGTCTGATGTGTTGCAGCACAAAAGGATAGAGAAATCATATGATAATAGTGCTGAAAATCATAACAATAATTCTAAAGCCGAGGGTTACGTATAGACCAATGTTTTAGGGTTTAACAATGGATGTTTATAGTTGTAATAACAGTATGTGGTTTGAATGAATTCCCCTGACATAATCAGCAAGTACCAGCAATACATAATTAAGGAAGTAATCAACCTGGTGGTTCTTGTGACAATGCAGTCATATAATACAGAACTGGTCTCATTTGGATATTTGCTAATATCAGTAAGTGCCAGGAACAAGCTTGAGGCAAAAATTTGAAATGTAGTCTCAGTGCATATTTTTAAGGAAATCAAATTAATTTCCCCAGTTTTTATTTCCTTGTCACATGCATTTTGCACAAACTGCAAGAAACCTTTCTGGACACACAGTAACATGGTAGTTCAGTACATTCAACCTGACATCACAAACAAATAAATAAAAGAACACTGCTGCTGAGTCTCACAGACAAACCAAGTACCACAGCAGATGTAAGCCAAATGTAACCAAGCCTATTCCAGTTTTACTGTCTTTCTTGGCTTCCCTGCAAAGCTTTAATTCTCTCTTTTCTGTTCACTGTACACATCAGCTTTAATGCCGACAATAAGAGGCTTTGAGAAGTGTCAAAGCTTCAGATGACATATGACACACACTTGTAATAAGGACACATTTACCACCTGCTGCCACAGTATCCTGTAGATACATACTTTCCAGGAATAACATTAGCTACGGCGGGTAACACTGGCACTGCTTGTGTGTGTCTGTGTAGGGTATAGGATTGTATGTGTGGTATAGGATTGTATGTGTTAGCCATCAGCCCTTAAAGAATGGGATTATGCCCAGCAGTAATCATGTTTTTTCCCCC
Organism: Trachurus trachurus; assembly: GCF_905171665.1. Taxonomy (NCBI): domain Eukaryota; kingdom Metazoa; phylum Chordata; class Actinopteri; order Carangiformes; family Carangidae; genus Trachurus; species Trachurus trachurus. The sequence continues at coordinate 23,269,495 of NC_139893.1, read as the reverse complement.
ACTTCTCTATATCACACCCATACACTGATTAAAAGGTGCATAGGTCAGCTTTAATGCGCGATATGCCCCTAAGCGACTTGCATATAATTACGTACATACATGTGTCTCATCACACATCAGCATGTGTTTCTCAAGCCATCAAAAACAACAGCCAGATCACCTTCCAAGCGAGCCTCGCTCTCAGCAAGATCAGCACTCCTCCAGATCTGAGGCTTGTGGAAAGCTAAAGCTGTCATCATTCTCAGTGACCTTTAACCTCAGCAGATGACCATAGGTCAGATGAGACCAGCAGATTAGAATGAGCCATAGCTACATCATTGCCCACTCAGACACATGCGCACAAGGATGATTTAACACCCTTCAACTCAGAGTGCAATCAGACAGAGACCACTGTTCATTTCTGAGGAAATCTGCACTCACTTGCTAGCCTGATGCTTATTCTTCACACTACATACCAAGCATACATTTTCCTTGATTTTAAATTCTAATAGGACAATTTCCTCTCCCTGAAAAGGGTGAATTTGTTGCTTTTACCTCAGGGTTTTGCCTTGGAAGCTGTTCGCCATCTGCATGTAGGAAGCAGCTTGCAAGCAATTCTTCAACCTTACCTACTGTATGTCACTCACTCATGAGACCTTCACAATTTTCAAAATGCATGAGTCAGCAAGCACCAACATAGCCTGGCAATGCAAGCTCCTGTGCTGCACTGAATCGAGAGCTGCTACCTCAATTTCGTTGTGTTAAGCAATGATAAAGAGATTCTGATTCAGATTCAGATTCTATGGAAGCCGAGAACGGCCACGTTCTCATGATAACGACTTATTTTATTATCTCAAGATAACAAAGTCAGTCAATCATTTATTATGTCGTTATCTCATTTTGTTACACGGCTCTATTGAATGCTGCTCTCTGATTGGTCCAGCGCTGCGTTCTGCGGTCTGTTATTTCTGTATAACGGACCGTCGTCATGTATAACAGACCGTTGCTAGGGACGCCGCTCTGATCAGCGCAGCACAGAAAAGAGAAACTATGCAGGATATTTACCTTGTGTTTCATTTTTACCGTCATTAAACAGCGTCGGACTAATAGTGATGTTAGAGATAAATGATTTGTAACCTGTTACAAGGAGAGTGGAGGCTCCTTCCACATCGTGGCTGGAAACCAGACCTGCATCAGAGCCTCTGACCCGGTGTCACAGCTCCTCTCGTCTCGGTGCAGCTGGCACCGCGGCTCCGCGACACAAACGCACCCCGTAAACAGTAACGTTAATCTCTTGTTTATGACAGATACGACTACACACAATACACACATTTTAACACGTGTATGGTAATCCATCGATCCACTGATTGATTATCAAAGGCTTCAAATGCAAGAACGGGAGGAGGCTCGGCAAAACAGCGGAAGTGACCGGTCTTGCAGATTCGCTAAATGCAATTTTAAATCGATGAAAGTCGTATTTTGGTCAACATTATGTTTCAAATTAATTATTTCACTCGTAAACCGTGTAATAAGCGGGATAATGTACAGTTGGTCGGTTGTTATGGAGAAATAAACCCCTTCAGGTTGAATGAAACCCCTCCGCTTCGCGTCGGGGTTCCATACAACCTGTCGGGGTTTATTTCTCCATAACAACCTCCGAACTATACATTATCCCTTACATAACACAGACCGTTTTCTCGTGATAACTAAATAATCATAGAATGTGTTGACATGGTTGCCTAGCAACGGGGTTCACCAGTGTAATCACTTCCGCTTACAGGGAGGTAGCAGTTGGTTAGCCGCTGTATGTTCGTAGCAGGAGGCTAATAAAGTGAGTCTGTTGAAAACACTACATATCTACAGATATAACAGAAGAGCTGTTTTCATGGCATAATTGTCCAGATTCCAGAACCATTCAATTTTACATTCAATTAGTGTCTGTTGTACCGAACCTGTACCGAACCTGTACCGAACCGTGACCCCCGAACCGAGGCAGGTACGTACCGAACCGTGACTTGTGTGTACCGTTACACCCTTAATGTACAGTAGTAGAGTTGGTAACAAGATGAAATTTGCAGAGCAAGTTTGGCTAATGTAAACAAACCAACGAGTACGTTATATGCTTTTAAGGCACAATGTGGAGGCAAAGAACCACCCGACGTGACGCGAAACTTTGGTATTATGTTGTTTTTTGCAAATTTTTTGAAAACTACATCAAGACCATTGGCTAATACAATTTTCTTGTCTTTTATTCTTCCCAGCCCCGCTGTGTAAAGGCCTTTAGCCTGCCTGGGTAAAAAATCAATTTGCACTCTCATGGATGGACAGATGGAATTATTTACACCACCCATTATTTCCTCCAATAAAATAAGATCCCCGATAAAATTCCAGACCAAACATAATCATCATGTTTCCCTTAAGACCCGTATCAATTTGTCGCGTTTTCCTGCTTCTGTTGTAGCAGAAATATCACAGAACATTTTTGTCAGAGAGGCTAGAAAGAGTTTAAAGACATTTTTACCTCAATTGTTTTTTACTATGAGAGAAGGCCAAATTGCAGCTTTATACAGGCTTTGTTTCTTTATAGATTAAAGTGTACTGAGTTTGTGTGTTGTGTTGTTTCCAGAGATGCAAAAATAATTGACAACAACAGCAACCACCAGAAATGCGATTTGTGCATACTAATATGTGTTTTGTAATTTAGCTTTTTCAGAAGTTATTCAAGTATGAAGTATGTTGTACACTCACATGTTTTGTTGTGTGTGTAGGCTCGTGTTTTGTTTGCTTTCGCGTCAATAGTTACAGGGCATTCGTACATGTGCAGTTGTGGGGGGGGGGGGGGGGGGGGGTTAGTTCAGCCACCTCTCCCACTGTGGTGTGTTGTTGCACTTGTAAAAGTGCTAAACTGTCCTCTGAGAATAAAGTGTGTGAAGTGTTTGGTTTAAAGTGAAGGATGTGGTATGAGCAGCTGCTAACAACAATAACAGTTTCCCTCTGTTCTGACCAGCTGATGTCACAGGAAAAATACTGATCAAAATTCACCTCTAGGCTTTTAGATACACATACTGTACTGTATGTATGACAGGGAGTGACTGCTGTCAAATGAGATGACAGTAGGAAAAGAAATTGATTCTAGCTCAAGCAAATGGTTTCTATAAATTCTATGAGGCTACTGGTTCGACATTGGCATTTCTATCTCTTGTTGATTTCTCTCTGCACCATCTGTGCAAAATCATTACTCTTCAAGAAGCTTTTGCTGTTTAACACATCACTTTATGACAGATGTCCGCATAAATAATAATTTTCTGCTGGTGCATGGTATATCTAGTATTCTGAAAAAGATTTCTCATAAGAATTTCCAAGTAGCACAATGGATCCAACAGTACAGGATGCTTCAGCAAAAGCATTTAGTTTATAAGTTCCTATGACAAATTCCCATTATACCTAAATTGTGGCTAAAAAAGTCTTGTAACCTCAAATTTGGAAAGTATTTTAGCAAAATACTGACCATCTGCCTGCTCTTTCCGTGCATGGATGCAGAGCACAATCAGCTTGTGCACATTCCCTTGGTCTCGCTCTTTCTCTCTCCCTCATTTTGTACATCAAAGCTGTAGTGTTTCCCTGAATACCACCAGAGATGCTCTCTCCATGGAAACACACAACTGCCGTCGTTCAGCATAAAGATAATAGCCCCTTCTTTGCTCACCCATTTACTTTGAAAATTAATTAAATCTTCCTTGTTAAGGTTTTAAGACTCTCTAAGGGATTGAGCATGAGATGGACCGTGTTTGTTCACTATGTGCCAGAGAGAGAGAGAGATGGGGAGAACTGTGTTGGTGTTGCCAAGGTTATATGAAATATTGTAATGTCTGGAAAAGGCTGGTGGGAGCTGGGGAGGAGAGCTCCCTAACTGCATGAAAAGCTCACCTCTGAGGCTCCACTCAGCTGTAATCGCTGGTGATTTTGTGCAGAGGAGCATCATCGTACAACATCAGAGGCTATACTTATTCAATCTTCTTCTACAGTCTGAAGATAAATTATGGAATTCCAAATCCCTTAAAAGACAGAAAAATCCCCAGATAAAGGCATAATAGCTTTTTGCTGCTTTCTCTCTCTGATAATTACTTTCCGTCTTCCTTGCTCCCCATGTTTTAAGAGTTTGGTAAAACAATAGTGACAACATGAAAATGTTCTGGGGTATTTGAATTTCCTAAAACAATTAGACTTGTCAATGAAGGGCCGACTGCACTACTTTGTGCAGATTTTGTCCGAGAACTGGGACTAGTAATCCTGAAAACTGGATTTATGCAGTCAAAGATACACAGTGGATCAATGACTGAATACATAGATCAATATAATGTGATTTCCTTCACCAGCTCTCATTGATAAGCCTCAACAATATCTATTTCTATTCCTAAACTGGGCATTTAAATTAAAAATAAAGTACAATTCTGAAAAAACATTGCCTACTGCATTCAGAAATAATGGTGCTTTTGTGAGGTAGCCAGTCACAAGGGAGATGAGCGACCTGGTCTTGATTTATAACAGTCAAACAAATGTGATGATCTACATTGCTGTGGGGTTAACCTTGGTACTGTAGTTGTGATTGTTTTGGCTCATCATGAAGAGTCGGAGTGGAAGCACTTCAGCTGAATTATAGGGCTCTAAGTCTTCCAGGGCTGTAGCACTGATGAAGCGGCACATGCAGCCACCGCAACTAATCATTAGGTAAACAAAGCACGCATTGTGATTTCCATATCAGCACAAAATGTGATCTCAGCTCGGTTGTGTCTTTATTCCAAAAAAGATTTAGGGGGTGAAAGGGGGGCACAGCATGCCTTCACAGAACTTCCTGTTTCCCAGCCTTATTGGATTTAGTCATGATCGATAGAATAGTCATGAAATGACGTTGAAGGTTAACAATGCTGCTACAGCATCTCAGAGTCCTCTGCTGTGATGACAGTGATAAAAGCGATGTTTCCTTGAAGTAAACGGAAATGTGCAGATGTTACAGACTACAGGACTATTTTTGGACGCTACAAATGTCTGAGCCCAGCCACTCTCTTTAGTCAGGTACACTTCAAATTCACAGGAAGACGCACATAAAACACACTCTCCATTCATCCTGTGCCCTGAGGGAGACGGAGCGTCCTGCTGGCTGCGAGTGCTTGATGTTGCAGTGGTCCACCCCGGCTTCATAAGAGCCCCCCCCTATTGCAGGAGAAACGGTCTAAATGTCACACTTCACCCTCCAGTGGGCTGCTCTCCACGCCTGTGTGTGTGCAAGAGTGTACATGCAACATGTAGCCACGCATCTAGTGGTATGTGCTGAGAGCGAGCTATTTCTGGAATACGAAATGAGGTCACAGATGGAGACGGCTGAACTTAAGTGATTTCTGTTGTATCTCCTACCACGACATGGCCGCACATCACGACGTGCTGTACACCGCTCACTACCGATAACTGGTTGTTTGTAGACATTACTGTTTGGAACCATTAATGTCCATCCAGACGCACATTTCAGATGACACAAGTGTCTCTGACAAGTAGCAGTGTGAAGCTACAACAGGACAGGAAAAGCCTTTGGGAGATGCGACTCTCCCACAAACATGGCACAGACACTCACTTAAGTGTAGAGCTCTTCAGGCTGTAGGTCAGTGAGTGTGCGACAGTAACAGCATAATGTTGTTCACCTCATCTGGAGGTTGTTGCCCAGCAAAATCACAACAGTCTCTGTCCTCAGCTATTCTTTGTGTCTTACTCTGTGTAGTGGACATACATTTTAGAGCAGGAGAAAGACATGTTTCAGGGCAGTTCTTCTAAAGTCTGTGTTTTCTGTCACACCCAGTTTTGCTTCAGTACATCATACAGTATGTCCATGTTTGGTTTGTATCTGACTGTAAGCTCAGGTTTAGCTATGATGATACTTGGATTTACTCTTACTGTACATTCAGATTTGACTTGGACCAAAGAAATGGGACAAACATGCGGTGGTGGTTGTGATGTAGATTAAGAGATAAGTATTCTCTGGTAGAAAATTAGCTCACACTTAATGAAATCTAGAATGTTCTCCGTCCTTCACAAAAAGTGAAGTGAAATGTGCTGTTATTTTTACAGAAGCAGTTGTATGTATCGGCCCGGTGCCTCAGTCTCTTATAGCAGTATAATCAGATGATGAGAGATGCAATAAAGTAGGTTGAACATGGATTTCCTTGTCTGTCGCTGATGTAGGAGATTGTTATCTTCTGGACAATTAGATAAAGGACTCAGCAGTAATATAATGTTTGTCCTCTCTATTTTCATAATTGTAAGTCAGGTGGTTCTAAAGGCAGTTCTGTATCTGAACTTTTTTTTTTTTTTTCATTTTGTATGTGTAGATAATACTCTGATCAACATTACATTATAGTTTACTGTTGCTGCAGGGAGTTCTTCAGACCACACTGCTTTTTGTGGTGCTTTTTATTTTTTAATTGACAAATTGCCATGTTTATCCCATCACCTGACACTTAATAATGCATAATTACAAACTCAAAACATGTTTTTAATCATTTTTCGCAAATTCTTAAAAAAAGAAAAGAAAAGAAAAATGAAGCCTCACTCAGTAATGTTAATTAGCTACGGATGAATACGTTTGCCTGGTGAAGCTGTCACTTCACTCAACAACATCCATGATGACTTTCCTGTTATTCCTAGATGATTATTAATAAAATCTATGTGATACTGGGGACTACAATGTCTAATAGATAAGAAGCTGTAAACTTAAATCATCTTAGAATAAAATCGGTCTTTGCACTGATTTTAGAGCAGTGGTTTACATCAATAAGCAACATTAATGAAGGATAATTAATAATTCCAAGTGTCTTTGTCATGAACTTCAAATATGCCTGTGAAACGGTAGATGTACTGTAAAAATGACAGCGCTGTGATGCTGACTTCTGTTGTCAATTCACAGATTAATGTTAAACTCAGAGCTGAGGTCAGGACAACACCTCACTCTGTTAACACTCATTGATGCTCTTGGTAATGTATATCTCACTGTCTCTCACCTTGTTGATGCCTTGACAACTTCCATCATATTAAGTTTTAGTATTTCTCTGTGTGTATGTGTTTGTGTGTGTGCGTGCGTGTGTGTAACTCCATCTATCAGTATGCACCCCGACCAAGCAGCTTCCGAGAGCTTAGCAGGCTGTTGCTAGGCAATGCTATTAAAAATCCATCCTCTCTGTATGTTAGCTCTGTATGGTTGCTCTGTCTGTCTCCTGGTTTTTATTGCTAATACCAGGGTTGGAACTGGAGTAGCGCAAGACGTTTTCCTCGTTAGTACCGCAAAGTGTTTTCTTTCCAAAGTGCGCCTTTCTCGTGGGAGGCCGGTTTGGCTTTAGATGAGTTCCTAAACAAAAAATAAAAGGAGCTGCTTAGTATTACCATAATGAAAGAGGATGTCTGCCATTTGATGATTAGTTTTAAAGAACGTCATTATGCCATATTCTAGCGTGCAGCCCTGCAGTGCTCGTACAGCAAAAATCTGCGGAGGTGTGCATTTGTGCTTCATTAAACAGAAAGCCAATCTGCTTCTTTGAAGTCATAATCTTCACTGTGTTCACATAAATTAATCTCTCGTTTGCTATTCTCTGTCATGTGTTGACATATATATGATACTTCTAGTAATTCAGCCCATACCTAGGTTGTGCAATGCTTTACATTAACTGCACAGAGTAACCAGTGGCTGACAAGTCTGACTTTTAGAATAAATCATCTGCTGTACATTGCATAAACCCATTTAGCTTTTCACATTTGTTTGAAATGTATTTCACCAAATTAGTTTGGTCAAGTACCACCAAGCAGCATGAAGTGCAAAGTACAGCAGAGGTTGATGGGAATGTCATTAGTTTGCAGGTACTTGGCCATGATTAAAAGCATTTTGACAAATGAAAGTTATGGTGTCTACACACAATTTCACAGTAGTCCATCAGTAGATTCATTCATTCTGGACTAGGACTGAGAATTATGCAAAAGAAATATAGAGATATATTATTACTGTGGCTGATATTGTACAATAAAAGTCACAGTTTCTGTTCAAATTGTAATTTTTGCAGTTAGTTTAGTTTGGACTTGTACAAGAACAAGCTTATTCCTGTCACTCATATTAGGAGAATATGATTTGTAGGCCGGGACCCAGTTTCCAACACAAATTCATACGGTTTTTCAGAGTCACTCCCCTTAAATGACGTCATTGAATGCTATCTATAAGCGCACAGCATCATTAATGTGTCAAGCTCACGCTTGAATATTACTATTACAGCAGACATTAGTAACCATGCATCCCTTGTTTGATTCCTAAAAAGCAGGTCCATCCAAAACAATGATTGATAATCCACTATAGTCCCACAGAAGTGAGACCACGTTTTATTTATATACCCATGTTTAGTGTAGTCAGAAACACAATCAGTCATTTTGGAGGTTTATTCCAGTGAAAACATGAGCAAAGCCAGTTTTAAGGCCACAGGGGTTGGAGTATTGTGGTGACAGATGGAGACTTTGAGCTCAATACCCAAATTCAGACTTTTCCACATATCTATCTCACGCTGCCACCAACCATTTCAACTACTCAGCTATTCAGAGTTCAAGTCATTATTGTTTCCCAGCTGTGTTTACTGTCAAGTTAAAAGCACTTTCATATGAGCAGCATTAGCCTACATGTGGACTTGTAACTAGCAACACTTAATGCTTTTTCAGAGATGTGATGAAAGGAGAATGGATGTCAAGCTTTACACATTATGATTTTATTTTCAAATCAAAATGTTGTATTACATCGTCGTTGTGTGGCGTGATCTTGTGAACAGCAACACACACAAGCACAGAGTCTAAAGAAAGCAGACTTTGTGACACAGGGGGTGGTATGAAGAAGCAGCTAGGGACAGACGGGGAGAATGAAAGAGTGAGTGACGGCAGGCGGACCGTGAAGAGGAGTAACACTACCAAAGAATGTACTTTGACTTTGATGGTGTGTCATCGTGAATCATTGCCTGTGTTCATCACCATGGTGGCTAGCAGGATGAGAAACCACAGCACCCAAGGGTCTTGACAACCTAAGATGCCTGTCACTTTATTTTGTGGACCTGCCCACTCCATCTTGTTGCTTACCTTTCGTCCACATCTCTTTCTCTCTCTTGCTTACCAATAAATGTAAGTTACAGGATCACTATTAAAAAAATCTAATTTTCCACTTGTCACTGAAACTGAAGCAGTTGGTACAAAGGGAAGCTTTCAACCATGCAAATCTTTGAGAGTGGTTTTGCCTTAGTTTTTAGTCTTTGGTGTCCTTACCACCCCAGACCTGACTTTTGCTCCACCTGCAAACTGAAACCCCTGAGTTTTCATCAAATACATCTTTAACATGTAACATCTTTGCTCTGATTTGGGTCCAGAAGTCCAAAGGCAAATTGCAAAAGACTGCAGTACTAAACCCTCTGATGCTTATACTGTCCTACACAGGACTTAGCATTGCCAAGACAAGAAACAGTGGATGACTGGCTGGTTGGTCAGGGCTTCATCCTGCAGCAAGATAATGAGCTGTGGGTCGTGGGGTGCAAAAAACTGGGACACCACTGTATGTATCTGACAGCTTTTTGGGAACCAAAATGATGGTGCACCCACGTTAACACATTCTCAGACACACCATTTGTATACAGACTTCTGTTTCTATAGACTTTATTTGAAACATCGTCTGTCATTTTTTTCAGAACTGCAACTTCAGTGCCCAATATCATGCAGAAAAAACCCGAAATAAAGCAAAAGTAGAAAAGTAGCTTTCTAAGTGGGAGAAATTAGAAGCAACTACACAGCAGTGTGCATCTGTTTTTCTACAGATCTTCTCAAAACTGCCTCTCTGCTCAAAAATGGCAAGTTTACTAACACCCTGGCAGTAACAAAAACCTGCAAAAAATCTACTTCCACAATCTTCTCAGTGACGGATGGGCTTACTTTGTGTTGCAAATCTTCTCAAATCGAGGTTCCAGCTGTGAGTTTGCCACTCTTAGCGTATTTTGATCTTTTTTTTCTTGATTGGGGCGACAGCAGAAATCTCACACAGGTAGGATCTGTCAAAAGGAAGGAATGTGGACCGTATTACTGCCTGGCTGTGGGTAGTCCTTTCCCATTGCAACCCTTAATGCAGCCAACGCCTTGGCCTTGAACTGCAGCCACATTGTTGAATCAGAGGTGACATCGATGAACTGTTTCTCTTCTGCTGTGCTGAAGTCAGCAGCTGGTGTTTCATTGAAGAATTCTTAGTTCCAGTCACATTGGGTTGAATCCTGCCCTGAGAAAAACCTCTGGAAATGTCTGTAAGAGATATAATATATGTGGGAACACTGTACAACAGCTTGCTGACCTTGATGAATGATTTAAGACCCTTAAATTGGTCTATATCACTGGCTGCCCCACATCTCCAGTTTTTTTTTATGAATGATGTGGTTCCATTTGGCCGCTGCGGAAGGTGTGTGTTGGTGTCCTGCAGATCTAGTTCATTGATTTTCTGAAACATGAGACTGAGGGATACATTTTTCATCATGTCATTGTTAAACATGTGGGCAAATTCATTATTCTCTGTCTCCAAGAAGATTCTGATCTCATCCCACAAGTCAAACACCCTGGATAAAACCCTCCCATGTGGCAGCCATCGGGACTCGCTGTGAAACAGGACAGCTGTATTATTGGATCCCATTTACTCGCACAGTGTGGAAAAGCGTTTCTGTGGCAATGATGGCTGTCATTACATCGTTCAGCTGTGTAGATGGTAGTGCCTATCTGTGTATCACACAGTATGTCCACCGCACACTGGGGGAAACACACTTGGCAAGTGCTTTGCAGCCTCGATCATTTCCCAGCCTTTGACCAAGCCATCTACATCCACACACACACACACACACACACACACACAGTCCACCCACTTCAGATCAGCCTTTTTCAAGTGTCAATGATTTGGAACATTTGATCCATAGCGTCTCTGTTAGTTACAGGTTTGCAGTCAAAAAACCCTCCCTCTAATCATGTGCATTAATGAATCAGATGCATATATCAATAAACAGTGAACAAAGCCGCTGTCAATAACAAAGACTAAGTGAGCAATGGTCTTGCATGCCATAAATGCCCCTTGTGATAGTATTGATGGACAGAGGGATAGCCTTCAGCTTGCTGGTGGTTGCTTCATCTGTCTTGGCTGACTGGATCACAAGTGGACAGCTGTAAGTACAGGTGTGAATGCACTCAAGATGCATTTGAGATCAGATCACTCAGACCCCATTCTGATGTCCTCTTGACCATATGTGGCCACACGCTTTCAGCTCCGGAGCCACACTGAACTGACTTGTTTCCCATTTTTGGCATCTACTGACCTGACCATCCACATTCCACAAACATGCAAGTATCCTTGGCTAGTGCTACAACAGGAGCCAGAATTCACTTTGCCCTCATCCAAAATTTCCAGATAACCCACCTGCCGCTCTTGTGAGTTGCTGTCATGTGACAGCCTTTTCTGCTTATTCAATCCGTCTCTTAAACATCAGCTTGGTTTTCAGTTGTCATCTATATGTTACTTGAAAATTGTGTGGCTGGCAGAGGTGTCAATCTTGTGTAATTGTTACTTTGTAGAAGTAACAATACATTTGTGTGCTTCAGAGCTTCTGTTTCTGTTAATCATATGCCTAGAGATTCTTTTCCCTCCTACTGTTTTTTCAGTTTTAATTAGACAAAAATCAAGAAGTGTAATAAGGTGGTAATCAGCTAAATTGAATATAAAGTGCATGGCTAAAGGCAGACTAACATGAAAGATATTCTGTTTAACATACAGAGGGTTTGGAAAGTAGGGAAGAGCAAGTGGAGAGTTTAAAGAGACGAATGGAAGGTAATTTTGTCAAGGAAAGAGGTAAGGGCTTTGCTGCTGTGTTACCATTATCAAAACTGAAAAGAGCATTTTCAAATGCACCCACAGCAAATGACACACAACTTCAAAGCATTTTAGCAAAGTCCTTGGATTTTCTTTTGATTGGCAGGCAAAAAGGTGACAAATGTTAACAAAGGCATCTATGAATGGATGGATGGTTGGAGATGAGGTTGTAGTTGTGGAATAGAGGGGGTAAAGGAAGGACATACTGTAGGAAGTTGGCCGGGTTAGAGTAGCCTCTCATCCTGGGGGCGATGAATAGACAGATTCAGGTACAAGTGGATGGGATAGATGGCGTAACGGTGAAAGGTGGACAGGTAACAGTCGCCTCTCGAAGCGTTTTAGGTGGGGGCGGAGAGGGGTCATCGGTGTGATCAGCTGCTCAGCCTCCTGCCAGCCAACTGCCCCTCTGGAGGCCAATTAGAAGGGAGGTGGATGGAGCTGGAAACACTGGAAGACTCCCCACGGGCACATGCACACACAAAAATACACACATCAGTGCTGACACTGAGTTCATTCAATAATCAAAGCCCCCAGGCACACACGCACGCACGCACACACACACACACACATACACACACACACACATACATTAATGCAGACACAGGCTGAAAGTGCACTAAAAGCATAGTTTTGGATTTAGCTCATTTTTGTCATTTTCTCTCACTTTTTAAGTCACACTTTAGATCATCATAATAGCACAACATTACTGGATTATTGTTTCTGTGGTTCCAGAAAATGACAATAATTGGTGAAAATAGGATTGGATGTTCATGGTTCCCAGAGGATGGATCCTAATGCATTTGCTAAACCCATGTCATGTACTCTTCGACCACTGCAAAATACACAATTATTGTTATGAAAGCCAAATCTCAATAATTATTGGATGTCTGATTTATACTGGGACCACATTAGGGAGGGGTTTCCTTAATGGCTTAGTGTGTGTGTGTGTGTGTGTGTGTGTGTGTGTGTGTGTGTGTGTGTGTGTGTGTGTGTGTGTGTGTGTGTGTGTGTGTGTGTGTGTGTGTGTGTGTGTGTGTGTGTGTGTGTGTGTGTGTGTGTGTGTGTGTGTGTGTGCGCGTCTAGAACATGTTAGTAGGTTTGCTGTCAGATCTGCAGCAGCCGCCACATAACCGTTTGATGTGAGGAGAAAAGCTGTTATTGAATTCTCTGGTGATGTTTGTGACTGTGAAGGTGTGTGTGTGTTTGTGGGTATGTGTGTGTGTTCCACCTCATGACCGTGAGTTCATCTCCACCATCACCACCCCTGCAGTGCTGCAGAGAGCTTCTTTTGATGTACAAAAATCTCAGAAAGGACACACACACACACATTATGCTTTCTAAAGTTCAGCCTGAAACTTTGAAATGGCTTCATTTCTTTCTGTACATACACACAAACACACACATTGTCCCTGAGAGATTGAGACAAATTCCTGGAGTTGGAGGCCTGACAATCTGCTGGTGAGCCGATGTTACCATTAGTACTGTGTCTTGACCAGTAGCTGCTGCAGCGGCAGGTCCTTTGTGATGACTGGCCACATTCTGTAGGTTGCTGTGCTGCTTCCTTTATGCCTAATGAGGAGGGAGGAAGGGTCTAGAGTAAACGCAGTATTGATGGATTGCAAAGAGTGACGACTATAATACACCTACAGTAGCCAAATTCAGTTTTACCAGCTCAAGCCCACTCCTCAGCACACTCAAAGACGAAGACACCCTGGAATACGAGCATGTCTTCAGAGAAATCGTCATCTGAACTGACAGTGTTTTAAATGGTTTGCCTGAAGCATTGCTGTATGTGTCCACTTTAGGAATTAATTAAATTCCCACACGGGCCTGCTGTGGTTTAAATACAGATATCATTATCAGCAGCTGAGTTGTCTAAGTCACCCACTGGATGAGCATTTGAACATTTAGCTGCCTGCACAGAAAGCACATTATTGCTGAGTGCACTCACTCCTCATATTGCAAGGCCAGCTGTGGATTCCAGACAAGTGTAAGGGAGTGTTTGAAATGTTGCCACAAAATGAGAAAGTGGATTTGTTTCCCTCAGGTGGGTGCAGCCGATAAAGTGGCTTTGCCCACAAAACAGAAAAAAAACACTGAACGTTCTGATTATGAAGTTAATATTTACGTTCCATTTTATTGTGCCGTCTTGTCGATAATCCTGTTATACATCGACTATCGACCAGACTAATCTGACAGACATCTTTAGTGTACACGTAGAGCAGAGTGGGTCAGTCCAGTAATGTTAAACTTACATGTTTGTACCCTGATGAAGACTATTGTCGAAACGTTAGTCATGCTTGTTTAAATTTATTCAATTAAGTTTTTCTACATCAAAGGCTACAAGTGTGCGACATCACTTTACTCTATCAAACTTACATGTTATACATTTATGATGCTGTTTGTACTGTATTGACACAACTACTAGTGTTGGGTGCTACAGAACATGATGGAAGTACCCTTTAACTGCCTTCTCCATGAAACAGTTCAACATGTTATTGATGAAAATCAGTTTCCCCATAGTCCGTGCCCTTAGATGCTTGATGAAATCATTGCAATGATAAAATATAATAACAACAAAACTAATGAACTTGCACTCTGTTAATGTTTGTCCACTTAGCCATAATTTTTACTAAAACCTCGCTGAGAGCACTGGAGAGGCTTAAATAATGCATTTCAAGTACCAATCTGACCACTTGGATTGCTTGGTTATGTAAAACAGCATTTATTACCCTGGTTTCTGCCTTTTATTGAGCATGCAGAGCCCATGTTTTTCACACTGATATTTTTTGGCTTTTTGTGTTTAGCTTTGTGGAAGATAAAATAACAGGATTGGTTCTTGTATGCTTCTTCTCTGACTTACAATTCATTCTCTACAAGTAAAGTTGACATGCTTCCAGGATAGATGGCATCATCATGTTAATGACAATCAACCAATCCAAAATGATATTTTTCTTTTTATGCATTATGTCCCTCCTTTTCTTCTGAGTGACAGTTGAGTATTTTGCCACAAGGAAAGAAGATTTTATGTTTTTCTCCAACTCGACTCACAGTCTTTTAAGTTTTAAAAGCAGACAAGCTGGCAGATGCCCCATCAGACTCATAGCTTGTGGTGCGCCTTCACCTCCACTCCCTAGACACTTGCACTGGCACAGTGTGTATGGAGAGTAATTTAAAACCCTGGGAGAGGGAGGATTTTCACGATCATTTTATTTTTAGCCTAGCTTTTTTGTTTGTTTGTTTTTTTCAGGTCACCACTCCCACTGAGATCTAAGAACAGGTAGACAGAGCCATCTCCAAAGAGAAAAAGACACATAGATAAAGAGCAGGATTCAATCTCCTCACAGATTCAAAGGGAGATGGTGAAAAAGACTGAGCGCACACAGCAGAGGCAGAGAGGAGGAAACCATTCACCACTCTGCTCCATTAAGAAACACTAAAGGGTGTGGTCACAGAAGAGTGAACACCTCTAAATGAATATCGTATATATACCGGTACAAATATTAGAAGTCTGTATATTTTTGTGTCTTAATACAAAAAAATGTGCTTGCATGATTGTGCATTTCTTTTTCTTTTCACTTACTGTATGTGTAGCAGTGTAAAAGAGCAGTGCCTGCAGGTGTTCTATCACAGATGCTTCTAGCCTGAAGCATCTCTCATTCTCTAAAACACTAATGCTCTTATTTTGAAAAGAACACATCCACCCAAAAACTCGATATGCTGCAGAATTTTCTATCGAGTCACTATATACTCTTAAATCACTGCTCTATGTTGTAATCTTGTCTTTTGACTGAAATGGAGCAGAGAATATCAGACAGAGAGAATACAGTATGTCTCTTTCTTAGCCTGCTAACATGTTGTGGTTGTGAATCAAACTTCTGGCCCTAATTATATTTTCCCCAGGAAATGAGGGGGA
This sequence comes from Trachurus trachurus, assembly GCF_905171665.1. NCBI lineage: Eukaryota > Metazoa > Chordata > Actinopteri > Carangiformes > Carangidae > Trachurus > Trachurus trachurus. Next base: position 23,253,653 of record NC_139893.1, on the reverse strand, counting down.
AACGGGACAGTCAGAGACAGAGACAGCTGTAAGCCATATACAGCTGTTTCTGCTTTACATGTCTTCCCAGTCCGACACAGATCCCTATCCTCTGCACAAAGCATTCTTCCTCACAACCTTGCAAATCTGCGGTTATAATAGCAACACAGCTGGCCTCTGAAGGGAACGGGAGATGGCACTCTCACTGGTTTATTTCATGTCATCTCTGAACACACCCATGATTCATTAAGAGACTAAATACAGCCCTCTTAAACCGTGCGCCTGGTCTGGTGAATTTTTACATGTCTTAAATGCGCTTGCTTCATGTGTTGTGGACCATGCACTTGGATCATTAAAAAGTGGCTCATTTTCTGGTTCAGATGTTTGCTGTGAAATATAGAAAATGTCATTTGGTTTTAATAGTAAAGTAAATTCCACCATTTAAAGTTTGTTCTGAGCCTCTGAGTCCCGATTTATTATCACAGATATAGTATATGTATATCTGGATTCACCATTGTGATCCAAAACCAAATCATCAAACTGAACTGTGAAATGTTCTGCTTAGCAGGGACGTACTGAAGAGTGAGCCAACAACACACTGACCTAATTCATCTGAGAAATGACAAAAAGCTGATGACATAAACAATCTTCTATTTTGAAGTACTCAACATTATCACCATCTCTCCTCTCTCTCCCCAGTGGTCAGCAGGCCTTCCTGTTGGAGAACGTGCCCTGTAACAACGCCAGCTGCCACAGTGTAGGGAGGATGTTCCACATCCACTGGGACCAGTCAGATTTGGGAGCCATCCAAAACGCAGTGATGGCAACATTCTTTGACATCTACGAGGATGTAAGTCATTTTTGCTGAGTTTGTGTAATTTAGTTTTTGCTTTAGTTACACATACGTACATACAGTTCAGCGTACCATCCTTGTCTTTCTACTTTGTGCCTTTTATGTCTGTTTCTCCTCTAAACATCCATCACTTCTACATCTCCTCTTACTTATCTAATTAATGTGTAGACATCAGTCTACAGCAGTGTATCAGCAGTGATACTTGACATTTCAATATTATGACTAAATATAAAATCCAATATAAAAATGTATGTATCTAACGGAGTAAACATTATCTGATGTTTAGATTTGATTATGCATAAAGTTTTTTTCACAAATTGACACAAGCAAAATAATTCATCATTTTTCTTGTCTTGCATGCAGTGCCTGTTTGCAATCAGTAATGCAGTTAAAAGAACACTAGCTTTTGTGCAAACCTACTTAACTACATCCTTGCCAGCTCATCTATTTACAAGAGCAGGCACTTATTTATCATCAGTCAGGTTCTGTGCTGTTTTTCACTCCGTGCATACATGCTATTATTTGAATACTTCAAAATATATCCATCCACAGTGACAATAATATGTTTATTGGAAATACAAACACCTAAAAATACACTCATGCACAATTAGATACAATGTCATGCACCCGTTTTCATACATGCATATATTGTCAAAACCATCCTTTTTGTGTTTTATAGGTTCTGCTTACAGTGGCTGTAGTGCAATCTACTATCTATCTGCTTGCCTTATCGGAATTAATTATTGCTGCCTTTGTGGTCTGTCTGTTGGATTCTGTCCTGTCTCTCTTTTTCTTTATCCCTCGCTCTCTCCCCACCCCTTGAGACAGATTTTTAAAATGGGAGCGAGATGTAGGGAGGAGAAAAGAAAAGAGGAAGAATGGAGATGATGAGATAATGTTGGATCAGTCACCCAGTGTGTTGGAGGGATAAAAATGTACATCAGAAGACACACACACCATGCTCTCATTGTCCCTTATCTGCATGCCTGTCTTCATTTGCAGGGTATATTAGACATGCTGGTTCTGAGCCAGGCAGCGGACAAAAATGACTTGATCATCCATGCTTTAAAGAACAATTTTGAAGCTGATGCCTACTTTGTTAAAGTGATGGGTAAGTGAACGCCCTGTTTCTTCTCTTCCTCCCTCCACCCCACATACCCATACCAGTCTATTAATAAGACCACATGTAGTCAGAGAGGGCCTTCTTCCTCCCAAATGGTCCTCTTTATATTGCACACACAAGTGTAATTTAAATATTATTAATGTCCAAGTGTATGTTCTCTACTATAACAATGCCTGCTACACCAATTAAAATCATCACTGAACATGAGCAGCCATATTCCCCAGACCTAGAAAGCAGATGGTCATGACCATTATCTGTCATATTAGTGTGATATTTTAGCCTGGAGCTTCTCAGTTGGGGGCAAGAAAGGGGAATAGTCTGAGCTTTTTGTTCTATTTCAGCCTAAATTAAAATAGCTACTGTCAGCACAAAACGGCTGTTGTAAATGCACCTTCTCCCAAAAGGTCATTTTGAATGTTGGCTCAGACTTCTCTCCCAGATTATATTGTTAAAGCATATACAGATTATTAAGGTTAGCAAAAATATTAATGCAGCACAAATGAGCTGCTATTTACATGTGTGTCCTGGTGTGTCAAATTAATCATTGGTTTAAAAAAAACAGTGCCTGGCCGAGAATCTGCAAATTACTTTATGAACAAGTAATAATAAGTAAGTAATAAGACCAAGGTTATTCATTATTATTCATTGTAAAACTGTGATTAATTAGTAAGGATGTATTGTTTTCGTATTTAGCACAAATGGCGGAAACCATGAAGCCACGATATGCTCTGTTCAAAGCCAGACTGGCATCTTATTTGCATCCCCCTCCCCCCCTTTCATCATGTCATCTTTCACTTTCCATTTTTGATTATCTGATGAAGATGTCAGCAATGCCAGAAAAATAACTCATTCTATTTCTTCCTTCCCAACCTTATTCTGTCTATGCACTGAGATGAGTAAATGTTGACTAATTCTACAGAAACGGTTCATGTCGTCTGAGCAGTATGTTGTATTTGAGTCACAAATAATGCCTGACTAGATGCAGCTGTGCTTCAATATCTGATCTTGATGCTCAGAAATAGTTTCATACATTTTTGGCACCCAGCGGTTTTTTTTTTTTCACTCTCCTGCTCAGTTAATAGATTGTATTCCTTTCATTTTTTTTTTTATTGTAACGTGTTTGAGTAGAAATCAAGACGTGCTCTTTTGAAGTCAAAATGTTGGTACAGCGTTAGTACCTAGTGACATTTGAGGAAAGCAAAAATAGTTCCACTCTAGGGTGGGCCTTTGCACAGTTTAATCTGTCATTCTGCTCTGCTCATTAGTAGAAAAAATATCGTTGTTCATTTCTGTCTCTGCACAGTTGGCAAATGGTTGTTGTTTTGTCTTTTGGGAAGGGAGGGGTAACACTTGCTCCTCTGCTTTCAGAAACAGAAACATACGTATGAGATATCACCATGCTCAATAAACACACACCAGCACAGAATTACTAACACATATTCAATGTGTATTATTACATATTCATAAAATAACCCCTTCTTAATGCATATTCCTTCACATAGGCACTTTTTACTTGTCAAAACAAACCAGGTTTATTCATGTTATTCAGAAATGGTATTGTTGAGAATCAAGACAGTTCCAAACTACATTTAAGTAAATAGTTTATTGCAGTGGTAGATAAATAGACCTCTGGTACTGTGTGTAATGATGAACAGACAGAAAAAGTTCATTTCCATGAGAGAAAATCCCAAAACAAAAATCTGACAGCAAAAAGAAGTCATATCTGGTATTAAGCTAAATTCAAATTAATAGGGATATTTGTCAGGTTTCACTGCAGCAGACTGTGGTTTCTCACAGGGAGCGGGTGGTGGTGATTGCTTGATTGATTGATACAGATCAGAGGCTGCAGTGAGTCATTATCAGAACGTGATAGGAGAAAAGACCTGATAAATACAAGATTTAACACTGACATTTTTTTTTCATAAACCTCTGCAGACAGCTCTTGGTGATCAAAGAAATAAAATTTGATGCTGAATTCAGAATTTTTTTTCAAACAGAATTTTTTTTGTTCTTTAACAGCAAGTAAACATCTATTCATGCTAATACTGTTATATACTGTATACTGTACAGTATATAACATTTCATGCTATTCATACAGTGTATATAACAGTATAGCATGAATAGTCAGACCCAAAATGTAGGTCTAATGCCGGTCTTTGTTTTGATACCGCAGACAGCAGACCACTCTGTCAGCCACTTGAATGATACACTAGTGAAATGGGAGCAGTGATAAATGTTGCATTGCTTCTAATGATGGGACCAGTGCTGGGTGACATCCTGTTGGTCTAACTGATTGTAGCACTGTGTACTAGAGGGTTGTTACCAGGAGTCTTGTTGGAGCACATGTGGTTTCATGGCAACGACTGCAAACTTCAGGCTTCATGATTCCTTGGGTACGGTAAGGAGTAGATCTAATTAGACATTTTGACCTGTTAAAGCAGGATGAGGAAACAGCACAGGTGGCTGCATTTCATTTGGGTGAACCAGTTGCAGGGCTCTGGTATTGTGCATGCTCAATAATGGAGCCATTGTTACTATTATTTACACCTGTGCTTTATCCTGCTTTGACAAGTCACAGTGTCTGCCATGAAAAGGGTCTCCGGTGTCTCCAATGTCCCAAGTCCTGGCATGCACTTGAGCATTTGTGGGACACTGGTTTGAGTGCTAGGTTGAGATAAATCCAGGATCCCAGTGGTTTCCAGGTGCCCAGTTGAGATGTGTGGAATACATCATGTAATTGTTGTAATCCTACTGTATACTCGTGTACAGTACAGTATATACTGTCATATGTCCATGCTAGGGCTGGAATATTTAAAGTGCAGGACCACGGTTTTCAATTCACAAAGTATGCTTGAATGCTTCTAATATTGTTATTTATAAGAGAAAGAATGTGAGCGTTCATGTTGCTGGCTGTCACTTTAGCTAATTTGTGCTAATTCCTGAAGGGGTTCACACCAAATTTAAAATTTTGGCACTTGTGACAAATTCTTGTATGATATTACTATAGCCAAATATTTGTTGTAGACAACTGATATTATAGGGTCATGTTTGACAGCTGGTTTTAACCCTTTATGTGTTTGCTTCTCTCCTTACCTGCATGCTCAGATATACAGTTTTGTAGTACAGTTGGATTTCCAATAACGCTGTTCTCATTTATATGGTATATGTTTATGTTGTCAGACAATGGAACTGGATGAAATAGCATCTGAAATATATCTTAATAAGACTCTATGTTAACAGTGCTGCTGCTAAAATCTAGATCTTTATATCCATGACATCATCTAACAAAAATACCAAACACATGAATTAAAGATAACAATTGTGGTCTAATTTTAGCTTTCACTCACCTAAATAGCCTAGAGAGGAAGTTCAAAGCGGCAGGATATCTCTTCTCTATCTCGTCTTTTGTCTCTCTCACACAGTGCATAGGCTTTGTCTGGGCAACAAGCTGCTGCTCTGCCACTCACTGAACACAGCAGACATGTGAGAGGGCATTACTGGCATCTCTCCTCTAGATCTCGCTAGATTTGTCACTCACTGCTAGTTGGCAACACTGCAGGCTGTAAACGCACCCTAAATAGAAACTGTTTGTGCCAGTTCATTATGAAAGAGCAACGGCCAATGGGGAAACTCCAGCTCAGTCACATGGCATCCATGTTGACCAGTTAGGGCACTGTGATATTTCAACCCCCGTCACCCATTCACATTCACAGTTACAGGGCTGGTGGTCCAGAGCACTGACGATCTGAAACACCAACCGATGATGCATCTTATCATCTCAGCTCACACTCGACCCAATCACCTGTCGTGTTTGCGTGAATGACTGTCTTGCTGGTTTGTCATCAGAAAATTCCTTGTTAACAGTTAAAACACAGTGTATTATTCTTTTCACCAATGTCTGAATTTTGGTGACCTCCAGTATTTTTAGCCAGAACGGTGTTAAAACTACCCTGCAGAATTTTTTTTTTTTTAATGTTATTTCTCATGGGGTTTCTTTACAGTTGCAGAGTGTAAATCCCCTTTACTGTGTTTTTTGAAAATGCATGTCGCAAATTGAGCCCCATTTACAAACAGCAATACACATTTATTTGTTGACAAGCTAAATCCTACACAACCAGCCGAAAAAACTAAAGTTTGCTGTTGCTGTCTATTCCTTGCATCCTCCTTTACAATGCCTCCTTTGGTCCGTTCACCACATCTACCATGACGAACCTACTGAGAATAGTGAGCTAACTAGCTTCTTATAGCGAGGTGAGAGATGTTGATGTGACATGTTGCCATAAAGCAATACATGCTCTCACAAGCGGGTGCCAGCCAACCAACCAAAATTACATGTGCAATACCAAGCTAGCCGGGCGCTGTGTCTCCCTGTTAGAACAAGATAAAATGTCAAACTAATTGTGAAACTGTAACTTTAAGTGGAAATAGTTACATTGTGTTGCTTTAATCAGACAGTTTGTAAATACCCACAGCTTCTTAAGAAAAGGTCCCATCAGCCAAAATTACTGCACCATTTATGTGCATTGCCTTAATGTACAGAAAATAGTAACAGAGCCACAATCAATCAAAAAAAGTGGGGAAAATAAATCGCAATTGGATATTTTCCCCAAATGCATATGATCCATATTCTCTTGTAGAGAAGCTTGACTTTAATAGGGTAGTTACTGTACAACTGAATTTGGTTGGGATGGGTAATTTAAATTCAACAGAGGTTTAGAGCTTTAGTCATGTTTAGCATCTGATCAAATGCAAGAAGTGTGTATAATAAACACAAAATAGTGTTAGCAGTTATCCTGACAGTCTGTGTGTACTGTCTCTTTGTGTGTGACCTTGACACCCCCCTCCCCCCTCCCCTGCTGTAACATGAATTTGTTCTGTGGCATCTCTTTAAACAGCTGTTCTCTTCTTATCCATGTCTTCTCTCACTGCAGCAAATCAAACAAAACACACACACCCACACCAAAATGCCCAGAAAAACACACACAACAACAACTTCAGTTATTACATTTTTAGGTTGTTAATATTTCATACATGTTCAGTGTTGCATTTTCTGCATCTAGCTGACTACTGACTTGCGAGCGTACAGCAAGCAACCAAAATAAAAATGTATCTGTCAAGTGATACACTCTGTTGACATTTCATTTATCTCCCTTGTGGATGTGATCTCAAATGCAGCTTAATAGCCTCGCACCTCCCGTGACAAACCCCTGAGGGTAAATAGTTTATTTAACGTTCTTTTCAGGCATATTTGATAGCACAGCTCATAACGTTAGACTGTAATAAGTGAGAATGAATGTGTGAATTGCTTATTCAGACTTGACACACTGTGCTGTCTAGTGCTGGGTTCTTTGCAGTGTTACCCAGGCCTCTGCTCTCTAATGTGGAATCCCATTTTCTCAAGATGATGTCCCTCACCCCCCCCCACCACCACCACCACCACCTTGAGCATTATCGAACAACGCCTGCTCAAGGATCGACTTTGTGTCGTGCTCGGTGTTTGTGTGTGTGCAGTTTGTGAGTGAAAGGTAAGATCCCAGGATGCACATGGACTTCCTGGGATAAATCCATCACATGCTGGCCTCAGACAGCAGCCCTGTCTCTCTGCCTGCCAGAGGCCTGGACTCTTGCTGGGTTCTTCACACTGAGATGACCTGAACCTGCACCGCTCTGACATCTTATCCTCCTGTGAGCCCGACATGCAGCAGCTCGTTCACTGGCACATTCCATCAAGACCCTTACCTCTGTTGCCATAGGAGCATATATTATTTAGCAGGAAGCTAGAGGTTTTCAGAGTGGAGCTGCAGCCAAGTGGAAGCCTTGGCAGCTATGGTGCCATTCTGTGAAAATAAATATATATACCTGAAAGCTGAGAAAAAAGACATATCAGGACTGTATGTCATTTTGTTATGACGGTTCTTCTCAAAGTGGTTGGTTGAATGTTATGTAGTGTATAGTTGCAGTTCAGTTTCATCCTCTTTCCTTTTTTTTGGCAAAAACTACTGCAAACTCTGCCTGAACTGAGGCGTGCTCATCACTGACATTGAATGAAAGGTCCTGGATTTTTATATTGTGTCACTACAGGATAGAGATTATTTCTGATAGAGAGCTAAAATGCTCTCATACTAGCATTAGTGTGGTGGACATAGCTTTGTAGTTGTATCTATATAGTGCAACATGTATAAATCAAACACCTATGTAATGTTGTAAACACAAATAAGAGTGTTTTTCCCCATTGCTTCTCTGAGGAACTCTTTCTGTCCCATCCGCACATTCACATTTTACCAGGTCTGCTTTATTCAGCAAACCTCTGGCTGCACTAACAGCAGCTACACCACTGCTCACTCTCTGCCATTAACTCACTCACTCACTCTGTTAATTCACTGTCAGCTGCATGTCCGGATTGTCCGCGCACTGCATCTAAAACACTAGCCGTACTCTTGGCAAGTGCATGTGCATGTCCACTGGACTAATAAAGGTAAACACAGCGGTGATGGCCGTGCATAATGGCATTCCACTCGGGTGCAGCTCTCCTTAAATCAAAGGCGGCAGATAAATCAACATGTGAGATGTAGCAGCAATTTAATGAACTGAAAGGAGGAAATTTACATACAATGTATGTAGCTGCAATAATCATCATCATTCACATTAGACGATGCTCTCATTGATGAGGGCACCATCCTCCAATGAGGACATACTTCAGTATGTGCATATTGATTAACATGATCAGTCTAAGATCAGAAGCCGTGACATCTTGATTCAGTTGATCTTTAGTCTCTACTTTGAAAGAACACAACAGGACTAAATGTGGATTACATCACAGTATATCACAGCAGATAGTGATAACAATAAAGACATTGTGAATTTCTATCGTGGCTGCTGAGTGAAGGATGCTGACAGTATGGTCACATGAAAGATATTGAAAAAATAGAAAAAGCACGCACATCCTTAAGTCTAAATGCTGGGCGCCGGACAACACAAGTAAATGATAAGAAAATGGAAAGTCCGCACACCAGCAACAGCTCCAGAGCAATAATTTATTATCACCAAAATGGGAGTAACGTTTCGGGTTAGAAACCCTTCCTCAGACAGTTTCTAACCCAAAACGTTACTCCCTTTTTGGTGAAAATAGATTATTGCTCTGGAGCTGTTGTTGGTGTGCGGACTTTCCTTTTTCTTATCATGAAAGATATTGTCTTGAAATCTGTATGATTAATTTTACCCATTCTTAAGGATAGAAATCATGAATTACATTTGAGGTTTCCATTTATGATCATGTTCTCTAAAGAGGGATGGTTGGAAAGAAAAGGAAGGGTGCATGCCTGCCTGCGTCCCTGCATGCGTGCGTGACTCAGACTCCATATTTTTACATATTACTTTACAAATGTATAGGACAATATATTGTCTCTATCGAGTGATTTATTAAAATAACTTACAGTTTAAAAAATTATTAAGTTCATAGTCCAAACACGTTCATCTAGCCTACTTTTGATATATTTCTTGTTGAGTTCATATGTAAAGGCTATACTTTTTGTAACATACCTTAATAATTTCGACTGCTGCTGCAGTCTTCTTCACATGATGTTCCTGTGACATGCTCTTTATTCTTGTGGGTTATAGCCTTTACATATGAATCAAAAAAATTTAAGTTGTTCCTAAGCTTTTGTGAAACAATTTTGTTTGCTTTCCTGATTTAAACAAGGGGGGGGGGTGCCAATAAAGGGGCCCACAAAGCAGCATTGCAACCTCTCCTGCCTATTATTAGCACGGCCTGTGATAGAATTACAAGGATCTGATGGTGCATTACCAACTGCGCAATGATTGTTTACACATCGGCGTTTGTGTTTCCTTCCTCCTCTATACTGTCTGTCTCCAACCTGCTCAGATGGAGAAGACCTGTCTTGACATTTGACGGCCAATCAATACACCTATGTGACAAATCTCCTCCTACGACCTGAGCTAGGCCAAGTGCACATTATATCAGATCACATTCAGTCTGCTGTTGCTGCATTGGTTCAATATGTCTGATACCCATATGGATTCCCACAGACTCGTTATCAGCTGTGATGGTTGAAAACGACTCTGTAAGAATCTTAAGCTGAAAGAAACAATGATGCAAAAGCTTGTTGCAGGGCAGCCAGATGGAGCGATGATTACTGCTGAGGAGAAGAGATGGGAGAAATCATAAACTCCAAAATTAGAAAGAAGGATAAAATGATGGGAGATGGTGAGAGGAGGGGGGAGGAGGGGGTATCTCTTCATGAACATCTCAAAGTGTGTTTGTGTGTGTGTGAGTATGTGTGTGGAAAAGAGATGAAGAGAGAGACTGACAGGCAGAACTATATGAGTTGATTAGTTTCCTGCTGACTTATTAGGATGCAGATTAGCTGCATTGAGAAACATCTGGGAGCTTTTCTCAGGCCCACATACCCCCTTCTCCCTCTACTCCTCACCTCCTTTTTCATCTCTTATCCTCCTAGATCAAATCCAGCTCTCTTCTTTCCTCTCTCCACATCTCCTCCTCTTTCCATTTCTCTCCTCTTGTTCTCCCATCTTTTCTTATTTAGCCTCTTTCATTTCCTCCCCTCTAACCCTTTCAGCCCTGTTTTTTTATCCCACTCTCACCTCTCCTCCTGCCCTCACCCTGCCTCCCGCCTTGTTTCTCCTCGACAAACGTCTTTTTTCCTGTCCTCCCGCTTCCTCTCCGCCCCCCTCAGTCTTGTCAGTCACTGCTGCCTTTTATTCCCTCTTTTCATTTCATTCAAATGACAACGCAGAGATTTACATGAAGTCTTTCAGTGTGGCTCTGTCGTCCGAAGGAGGATTTAACTGGAGGCTGCATATTCAGATTTTGGGGAATTCTTCTTTTCTGCTGCAACACACAAAGAAGGCTGAGTGGGAGTGCCTGCTCTCATGTTTGTCAAAATAGTATCCTGCTCCAGGTTATGTTGACAGTGGATGTTGTAATAGCTCGGCCTGCTAATGTGACCACAAGCAGCCCTCCAATACAAAAACACTGCATATTATTATTATTATTATTATTATTATTATTATTATTATTATTATTATTATTATTATTATTATTATTACTGTTGTAGGTTCTGCCCTTAGTGAGAAAAGCAGCTTGTAGATGATGGTCACTGTTCTTCTCGCTGTAATTAAGATGGGAACTTTAACATTTATCTTTCCAACAGCAGCAGCAAGGCTCCAGTGATACACCCTGAGAGAAGTCAGCTTAAATCAATTTCAAATTTTATCAGGTTCAATTTTATTAGTGTGGACCCCATCCACTGAGAATTGAGGTAGCTGGAAGGCCGACCAATTAGCAAATTATGGGTAGTAGTTTAGAAGATGAAAACAACAGGCAGCACCTAATTTTGAATTAGACTTGGGCACGATATTTGATTTATGGCTCTGAAGGCTAATCCAATAGCCTGCAAATTAATTCTGCTCTGCGGCCACTGACAACACTCCTGACCCAGGCACAGTTCCACCGAGTCGGGCCTGGCTACACTAAGCAGAGGGGAAGATTGTGGGCTGGTTTTTAAGGCTTTAATGGCATTGGCCATTATGAACCAGTGATGCAAGCCAGTCAATTATCTTTTACAGCTGTAGGAAGTTTTACAATGTTGTCACACCTGCTGGCCTCAGAGGAGGACAAGAGACTGCTCAGTATTTTATGTGTACAATAATAATTTTATCAGTTAATGATAAAGAAGGGGGTGTGTTCTCTCTTGATAATACTTTGGTTGCTTCTATATAAAAGTGTACTAGATTTGCAGACCTTTCCGCCTGCTAACAGTGGTATTAAAGTTAGCTGAGACCAGAGTAAATTGCTAAATGTGATTCATAGCTATAATATTATGTTTGGATGGAGCAAAGGTGTATTCTCTAGACATGTAGCCTCCGTGAGGATCTTAAGCCCTATTCTAATTGATATGGCCAATTAATGTGGTGGTCACATTGCATTTGTAGTGTTCATTTGAACGTGAAACACAGTGGAAGCCACTGCCAGCTGTTCAGGGACAGTGAGCATACAACAACACTTTAATGATGTTACTCAAAGTGAACACAGAGCAGGAGACGCTCCCTCTGGGATCCAAACAGCAGTGCGGTGCCTCATCTTACTTACACTTCGACCAGACAGTCGCCATTAAAGCCATAATGTCTACTAGGGGCAAATAAGGATATTTTTTTTAGTTTTTAGTCAGGCACTGATGAGGCAACCAGTTTTATGGGAGACATTTTGTTAAGTGACAGCTCTTTATTGGAGAGCTTTTGTAATAAAATCTAAATGTTTCATTCTGCAGAAGTCTATCAGGCAGAAAAGCAGAAAGTCTGTTAATGTGCAGAGGCGCTCTCACACACGTACAACACATTCACACCACATGTAGAGATACTGTGTAGATTATCCTCATAACATGGATTACTTGGCCATTAGCAGGTGGTCATTACTGGAGCTGCTATTTCTATTTAAAAGCGGATGTCAGTTCACTGTCAGTCACTCTGCAGTGTGTGGATGCAGGCATGTGCTGTGCCCATGCATGTCTGTGAGCAGCCCTGCGGTCAGCAAAAGCATCCTGAGGACAATGAGAAGTGATGAGCATCTCAGAGCAAATGTCGCTCAGTTGTCATGTCGTTGTGCTTGTGTGTCAGTGTGTTTGCATGTACAGTGTGTGTCTGCTTGGCTCCGGCCGACTCGTAGCCACTAGCGCTGAGGCGGTATGTCATGTTCCCCTGTCAAGGTCTGCTCATCACATTTTTCTCCTTGTGTGTGTGTGTGTGTGTTTGTGTGTATATGTGTGCAGTGAATGTGACGTCATCTGACCCAACAGCTAAGGACTGTGTTGTGACGTGTGCATGTGGTTACCATGGCTCCCCATAGTTTCTTTTTATAGAGGGCCAATGAAGTTGCAATTACAGGCTGTATTATATAAACAGAAACAAATTTTGAGTGAAAACACATGCATGGAGAATTGTTTATTTAAGAGTGCAGTTACAAACATTTATTTCCCATGAAATTAGCTCTCTCCGCACCCAGACGACTATATTACTGTGTTTTTCTATCGGGAGAAAACGTTCTCAAAGAGCATATCTGTTGCAAACTATGAAGGTTTCACGGTGCTCTTCAGTAACCGTTTGGTTACAGTGTTTGTTTTGCAGAATCAGTGGGTGAAACATGTTCTGCTGCAAATTCAAACTTCCACACTTTAAATGTTGTGTTTGCATCAAAAATAATAATAATCATCCTACACAACAATGCTACACAAAAGGTTATGTACACAATTTATATCTGACAAAGCAGAGAAAACATTTTTGATTTCCTGTTCTCCTTCTTTGCTTGCATGGAATGGAAAAGACCATAGGTCGTTTTCTTTCTTTTTTTCTTTTTTTTTTATCAAGGTTAGAGTATTTTCATTTTTATTCAAATACAAAATAATTCAAGAGGTCAATATGTTCTCTGCAAAGCCAGTTGATGAAAGCACAAATTTAATTCAGGCTTATTTTTCCACAACATTTCAAGCCTTGGCCTGACATGCATTAGAAAGTCGGATTCAATTATTGCTTGTACCCATGAATGAATGCTTAAAATTACAGCTAGCACTATTTATTGTCAGCACCTCAAACACACTCGAAACACCTTTATTACCAGTAAATTAGGGAGGTTTTGCTGTAAAGAAACAGGACAGAATACAAAAAATGGCAAAGTCTAACCCTCTTCATTTAATACATTATCATCCAGATTCATAGATGAGGTTTTTTTTTTTAAATGTACATTTGAAGGAAACTCTTATTGCACCAGCGTTCTGCTACGCTACCTCTAACATTTGACAGCAGCAATAACATTAAGGCACACAGCCTATTAGTTTGTTCTATAGACTACTGTGTGATGCAGTTATTGTATCTGTATTGCTCTCAACATCTTGACAGGCATCAGACCTGATGGTGGTGATCCCAAATGGTCCCTAGTTAAATATGAATTATGACTAACTGGCAGCTGCAGCTAAGCTGTCACTAAAACTACACATGGTCAAACATGCAACACATATTAATGAGCAAAACAAGTCTGATCATTGAGCCTGGCCTGGTTATCATTAAAATATAGGCACACACTAAAAACACACAGTGAGCTCTGCAATTTTTAAACCGGATATTTCTTCCTCATCAGGCAAAGGCATCCACCATATTATTCAAATCCCAAGCTCTGGCCACATCTGATTTACTGACCATGGCACAAGATGCTGAGAGACGTCACCGAGACATCTCAGTTGTTATTTCAATTTTTGTTTTTTTGGAAAATGAGTGTTGTCTCTCATAATGTGTGACGGCCAGTGCATTTTAAACATTGAAATATAATAATAACAGGAATGGGTTTATTAAGCCTATCTGACAAGGCCAATTAATCCCTTCTTTGGGGATGTTAGTTTTTCAGCAGGAGACAGAAAGAGCGCTGAAGGTTCTTAAAAAAATCCTTTGAAAGAATAATGACCTCAGCCATCCAAACAATGTTGTAAAACACTCAATCATGCAGCATTTGGCCAGCCAGCCTCGTAACTTTATCACTCATTGAGTCCGTCAGTCAGGGGCGCACCCACTTACAGGACTGGTCCCGCTGTGGCGGTCCAACCCAGACAATAAAATAAAGAGCTGACACTTTAGCGCAGACTGTTGATGAAATGCTCCTTGGTGGCTGAGTCGTTGATGAAAACACAAACAAACACACACAGACCCACACACAGTACACAGACCTTTTGTCCTCCACTCGATTAGGTTAGTCCTGTGAAAGAGCTGCCATGAGTCTTAATATTACACCGGACTGTGTGTGTGTGTGTGTGTGACTCTTGTATCAGCAAGACTTGTATCTCTGTTGCCCAGAGATTGTGTGAGAGCTATTCCAGGGATCTTGTTTTAGCCATGGAGGAGCTGTTACATACATGTCAACCAGGGATTGAATGAAGTACAAAGCGGCCTCATAGAAGAAACTCTAGATTCTCGTTTCCTCTCTCTGATGAATGTTGTGACAGCCTGGACACACACACACACACACAAATAGCTTCCTTGACACAGACTCATCTGGAGCGACGTGGTGCCCATTGAGTTGTGAAGCACTTCTGCATTCATGCAGTTCATGTCTATCTTTTTCTTTCTCTTTCTTTTTATGCATCATTGAATTTGTGTCGTGAAACTCTTAAGCATGCGGTTCCCTTCTTGCAATTAATTTTATAAATGTTTTCATTGCCTCACAAACTGAACATTCAAGAGTATCTAGTGGGTTAGAGTAGATATTTGCTGAAAAATTTCTCCTCTCTGGTTTTAATTTTGGACTTCATTAGGTGTTGTATATTTGGCTAAACAGCAGACAGAAAGTTTAGCATGAGAGACGGCTGCTCTGACAGTTTTACTTCCATTGGGATTCCAAGCGTGATTTAGCTGTATGACATCAAGACTGGAAAAATAAAATCTCACAAAAACCTGGTGTTTTGTTTTCTGTCGCCAAGACACAGATTGCTGTGCAAATCAATTCCTCTCAAAAATATGTTCATTTAGATTTCCAGCAAACTCCTCTGGCTTGTTTCTTAATAAAAGAGACGATCCTGACAGTCACCTCCTGCTATACGGAGTATTTGTATTCAAGCTGCATGACATTGTTTGTTCCCGTTGGCCCTTTCATGCACTGACATCCTTCTCCTTCTCTGTGGTGGATTATAAATTGAGGAGACATTTCGCATCAGGATGTACAGTTATTTTAACGAGTTCACAGTTTGTGTTAAAGCCCATGGAGAAGCAGAAACTCTTCTGGGAGGTGAATTTTCACATATTTATGGTGTCTTAACTGACCTGTTGGCCATAAACACATACAGTAAGGAGAGAAAACAACTGAGGTGAGGATAGCTGCACTGTGATCTCTTACGATGTAGCAAAATGAAATGAAAAGAGTATTGAACAAAACTTGTAGCAGAAGAGATATGGGAGTCCTGTAGCATTTGTCCTATATGCAATGTTCGCAGATAATCCCAAATGAGAGCGACTCCAAACAAATGGCAGTGTAATCCCTCTGTGTCATTGATTTACAGTGTCGGTGACAGTGGTGCCTGTAGCCTGACCTCAAACAGCATGAGATTCAAACAAGTGATGAATAATCTGATCCCTATGATTTATTGATCATCTGTGTCCTTCACAGATGACTTTGGTCCAAAGCCTGTGATGTGATGATGCGGTATTTGCTCAGAGTTGATGAGCAGGATAATTACATGCAAGCGCTGTTTCTTTTTTTGACCATTTTGCTGCAGCAGGTCAGACCTCCTTTGGGCTCCTAAAGGCTTTCATCTTTTCAGAGGCAAATACCTAATGATTTCTATTTGTCAATCAGTTTATTCAACTCAACTTCTAGCTTCCACAATAGTCGACGCAACTTGAGCGACTAACTGCGCCTCACGTTTCTGCAGTCGGTAAATATATAAAGGCATAATTGAAGATTTTATGTTCTCATTAAATGATGAATAGTCTGTCATCACGGCAGGCCTCTTTTGATATCTTTGAAAACATTTTGTAGCATAAAGAACCACTCAGTTTTCCAGAGCACCAATGTGATTACTGAATGTGCTTTGAAAAGTCATGTTAAATGATATCAAAACAAGCAGCAGCTGATATGCAGTGTGGTCAGCAACGGTCAAGGAATACATGTTTGTCTTTGATGGGAGCTCCATCTGAATGCCACTTGAGACATATTCTTAATAAGCTTGTGGACTTCAAAGCAGAAAATAGGCTTTTGCCACACGTACACCATTTCTTTTGAAATCAAAAATCCTCTTGTTTATGCACACAACGTGGTGGCAGAACGGCTGCCATATAAAGGGATCACAGTACAAGAAAATGGTGCAATGCGGTCATCAACCCCAAGCACTACTACACAACTACAACAGCTATTGGTGGAACTGGTGTTTAGCAGGTGCAATGTTTGCCAAGTTCACCAGAGGGTGGTTTAGGGTGTTAGCATGCTAATTAGCCTTGAACACAAAGTACAGCTCAGGCTTATAAGAGTTTAATTGATTTTACAGATATTTGGTTCTTTCCGTTGCTACTCATAGCTATAAGTTCAAAAGATCATAGTGAAACTGAAGGTGATTGTCACAGATTGCGCAAAAACATAAAGTTGAAGGTTTGTGTATCGTGAATGGCTTCCTTCACATCACAATGTGAGCAAAAAAGGGGTGGTTAAAATTGTAAAACAGTATTGTTTGTGTGTTGACAGTAGCATCTGAGAGATGTCAGGAATTGACACTTAAATTGAAACAGGAGTGTGCAGCACAGTTCTCTGACTATTCTTAAAGGTGTGGAGGCAGAACCATGGTGATGAGGTGATGAGAAAGGTTAAATGTGGTAAAAAAAAACAATATGTTATGAAGCATATTGGATTGTGACTAGTTTGATCTGTATCATGTAACAACAAAGATTCCACAAATGACTTTTATTTAGTACAATAGCCCGTATATGAAACAGCTTTGACATTCTGTCAAGTCTTAAATAGTGCTGCACTGCTCACTTGTGTTCAGATGGGTCATTGATGCTCTAGTCTAGATATTTGTAATTAACCTGTGTGGAAAGTTAATGATGATGGAGTGCAGAGGCTCTATCTGCCCGCTGTCTATACAATGGGACCAGGGCCACTGTGATGTTCTCTTTGAATAGGTGCACTGAGTTTACTGCTGTTTACTACAGCACTGGGTGCAGACCTTATTAACGGGGTATTGGGCTTCAGCGTGACTCCATCAGGCAAATCAAAGCAACCTAGACCCAGAGCCCTATTAGTATGCTAATAAAGTCACTTCTCTAATGACTGATTAGCAATTCAGCGGATTTTGTCCTCGCTTCGCTTGTACAGACAAATAAGTGAAATACTTAGTGTGCTCGTACACACGCACACGCAGTGCTAATAGTTTACACATTTATTTTTTATGTTTCTCACAGCTAGCAATTTATTTATATCACTGCCTCCCTCCCACCAGCCCTCCCTTTCTCCATTCTTTGATTTTTTTTAATGTCTTGTCCACCTCACAAACAGAAGAGCCGATTCGATGGTATAATATACAATGCAAACATTAGGTAACACTCAAGCACAGTTAACAAAAATGAAAGTGTTTATGTTCTAGCTGTCACAAGAGTGGACACGGTGCAGTTTGATTCGTGTGTATACAAAGTTTATTTCTATGTGTGAGTTTGACTGCTTGATGTTTGATACATGTTGATACAGATTGCCTCAGGGCACAGAAACAGCAGTGTGTGTCAGTGTGCTGGACATTATGCTGAACTTCACGTCTGACCTTGGCATCTTTATCTTTCTCAGTGCTCAGCGGCCTCTGCTCCAACGACTGTCCTGAAGAAGTAAAGGTAAGAAATCTGTCCTTTGGTTTGTCCACTTTTCTAATGGAGCAGTCACAAACAGAGTACTGTGTGATAAAATAGTTTCAAATCTGTCCTAACAATTGACCGGTCTGGCCAGGTGTGTGTCTCTGTCTACTCTGTGTGCACATGGCACTTACGCTCGCATGTGTAAAACCTTTAAAACCTAATAAATTTAAATGTGTAAAACCTTCAGAATCTGTATTCAGCAGTTTTTTTAGCAGAGAAACAGAAGGATAGGCTGAAATATCACAACTGCAGCTGAACCATGCAAGGGGAGGATGAACTGCATGAGAAGTATCTACCTTTTACTAGAATAAAATGAAAACTATAAAGAGATAGATTGATTTGCACCTGCTCATTCACCTCCAGCTGTCCTTCTTTGTTATTGTCAGCACATAACAGTCCTTCATTATATAAGTGCTGTTTGTTTGGCATGTGCTCATACGTTTCGCAATCAATTGCATTTTCTTCAAAAGTACCCCTCTCTTTGTTTAATTAACAGCAGTTCTGTTGCTTGTGGGTAGTTATTATTCATACTATTATTTGACCATGTGGTCTCTGCTGGGTGTCTTGGTTGTTCTGCACTGCCATGACAAGGCCAACTGCTATTGGATTGGTGCATGTGAACCTTTGACTGAGCTGAGTAAGACCTCTCATAGAGGCCACAGCTTGAGCTTGGTCACTCAAGAATTTCTTTTTCGCTAAGAAAAGCTTAATCAAAGAAGCCGAGTCAATACATCCTTAAAATACACAGAAAGAGAGGTATCGGCAAATGGTTACATTTTAGACATTTTGTATTGCTCCTTCAGAAAAAAAAATGTCTTACATCAAAAGCACATCGAAGACTATTGAAATCCATATCCGACAAAGCTATTGCACCACTTTATCTGCCATACTCATTTTGCTGCTGGGTCCCTCATAAGGTTAATTTGGCTAAGTATCCTATAATAAAATATGTTTGTCTCCATGACATTATCTGATGGCTGTAGTCACTAGATTCACTGTGGAGTAATACCCATGTCAGACGGCTAATGCATGTACTGTATGACAGGGTCGACTCAACTCAACTCACTGTTGACATGTCAAACTCCACTTCACAGGATAGTTTGTATACTTCATTGTGTACAGTGAATAACATCCAGTAATTAAGAGATGAAAAGTTGATTTTCAGTTTTTCATCTCTTCTGCTCACCCTCTCTCTTGCTTTGTATATTAGCAAGTAGGTTAAAACAGCAACAACACATTAATTTCCCTTCTTGGTAGCAGCCTGACAGGAGGAGGCTACTGAAGGTGGGTCAGCTGATATAGTGCATTAAACAGACCTTCAGCATGTGTGTCATGCTTTACTTGTATCATAAACATGCCTTCTTATGTTGTGCACTATATAGCAGTCACATGGGACCATTTTTTCATAAAACGCTTAGTTTTAGCAAAGATTTTTCAGTACGGCATGAGGGGTATGACACATTTCCAAGACGACGCCGGGAGATACACCTACAGTACAAATTGCTGTGCAAGCAACCAATGGCACATAAATGTTAGTCATTTGGCATTAATAAGGATTTTATGTTACACTCCATCTCGTGTCTACATAGAACTGATATTATGACCCCGTTCTTCACAGTCAAAAAATAACTAGTATGCTGTTTGTCCACTTACATTATCGTTATTGCTGATTTGCACAACAGTTCCACATCGTTAATGTAATCATTTTCATTTCTGATGTGACGTCGAGTATGAACTGAATAATGTAAGACTGAAAAGAGATTTAAAATGTCAGTGAAATAAACGATACACCTGATATCAAAATACTGAGTGAAGCTTAGAAGGAATGAGGAGCATCAGTCAGTATCAGTCGGTCCTCTGCTGCTGCTGTGATTCACTGCCTGCAGTTACTGTTACAGCTTTCACTGTCACTTCTTCATAACAATTCATTATAAGCATAATCAGCT
Source organism: Trachurus trachurus (assembly GCF_905171665.1). Taxonomy (NCBI): domain Eukaryota; kingdom Metazoa; phylum Chordata; class Actinopteri; order Carangiformes; family Carangidae; genus Trachurus; species Trachurus trachurus. The sequence goes on along the minus strand of NC_139893.1, from coordinate 23,233,345 downwards.
TGCTGTGGTCTCAACGTGTCACTTTTCAAGATGCTTGTTGAACAGGTGGTTTGTTAAAGTGCTTATTGGCCTGTGGCAAAGTGACTATGAATGATAAAATAGAACATCAACATGTGCCTGTAAATAATGAGGCTGTGTTGGTTCACTAGAAATAAAACTCTAGATAGGAAATACATCTTTGTAGTTTAAGGTGTCACAGTCTGACTCGAGTCCAAGTGAAGTCACTAGTTGCTGATGAGGTCTGTATTGTTTTTTCAAGTTGAGTCTAAGTGCTTCACATTTGTGAGTCTGACTTGAGTCCATTTCCTGTCACTCAGCTCTGTTCCTCCTGTTGCTTTAAGCACCTGTTGCTCATTCTGAGGAGCCAGCATCAGATGCAGGTGCGTAGGTGGATGGAGGAATCTGACAGAAATAACGTGGCCAATAGGATTCCCCCTTACACAACCTTTCAGCAGCAGAAAGCCCTCTCCAAAATACATTAGGTCTGGCATCAACAAGAGGCTGTTGGTATTAGACTTGTTTTGGTTTTTTCTGTCTGTCTGCTCCTCCACCCGCTTGCTGTCGAACTGAAGGGAATGATAAATGCAGTAGACGAGTGGAGCTCGTGGCTGTTTCTACTCCTCTCCTCTCCCATCCATCAACCCCCGTCTATCTTTTCATTTTATTCTCCCGCTCCTTTCCTTCTTAGTCACACCTCTCTTCTGCTGTCTTTCTTAGCCTGCTCCTCTCTACCTCTCCCATCTCTCTCTCTCTTTTTTTTTTGACCTCATTTCTATTCCTCTCTCACCCAACTGCTGAGTGTCACAGCATAAAGGGCCAAGTCTCTGCTGCAGTGTGTATGTTTTCCGCGCGTAACCGTCTCCTGATTAGATGATTTAAAGCGAAGGATGGCTCATCAGATCTCTTCATTAGTTGACATCCTTTCGTAATGAAGAGATAAGACAACCCCTCTGTATCCACCCACGCAGACACACAGCCGTCACTCTCATTTATGCTCAGTCAGATCCAAGGCAGCTAAGTCAGACATTTGCCATGTCACCCAGTGAAAATAAAACAAAAAGAAAAAATGCTCAAGGTCACCGTGGCGACAACATGCCTGTCTCTGTCTACCCACTCCTGCTTTTGTCTTTATGTGTCATCCAGCCCTTTTTTTTTTTTTTTGCCCTCGTTGACAGACAGCTGATGGGAAGAGGTATTTGTAAGATGTCAACATTTGTCAGCTTTTTTTTATTTATGCTTGCATGTGTGTTTCTTTTTCTTTCTTTTTTTACAGCCTTTTGGTGTTAACCAGCCAGGTCCTTATGTCATGTACACCACTGTGGACTCCAACGGCTACCTGAAAAACGCCTCAGGTAAGTTCTTTGTTTTCTTTTTTTTTCTTTTTTTGTATCTCTTTCTCTTGTAGCTTTTGCTTCTTATGCCAAACCACCCCGACTACATGACAGCTAGAATAAAATGTCCCTGCCTGTTTTTATTCATCCACTGTACACCAGGCTTCTTAAAATTTTAACCGCCTAACAGTGACAGCTGTCCGAGTCTGATGTCTGAACACTGCAGGGTTTGTTTTGGTGGATCTTAAGAAAGTAGAAAAAAAGAAAAAGAAGAAGGGTGTATTGATTTTATTTTCTTGTTTTTTTTATTTTTTGTTTTTTTTTAATAAATGAGAGAATAGCCTCTATCCCTCAAATACAAAGGCTAAGGCAGAAAGGGCAGCTAAAGAAAAGACATGAAGGTCTTTCTAAGGATTGCTGTAACTGAAAGGAAAATGAATCACTTTGATAAGGCTGTAATCCTCACACCATGATGCTTCTGGGGTGATTTGCTAGTTCACACATTTTATCTGCATTTTAAAGTGTTTTTTCAGCATTATTATTATTAGAGGCTGACTTACTTTGTTAGTTCTACAAAAGCAAGGCGTCACTCACATTTGTATTTCTAAAATGTTGTAATATAACTAAATATTGAATAGGAAAGATAATATTTTCCATCCACAATCAGCTTGTCCATCAATCAAATATGAATCCTGAGGAAACGGCAGGCTATCACAGAAAAACACACCAAACGCTTGTAAAATACTGGAGAACTTTTCCTCGGTGAAGCAGCACTCAACAGGCTGTAACTTATTCATTTTTTCCTTCTGATATAAGTCTGAGGTAAAATCTCCAGGACCAGTGATTTAGTTGCAATTTAAGATTTAAAAGATCTTCAGTTTTGTTTTGCAGGACTGCATCGCCTATGGTTATGTTTGTGACTTTTTGAAATGATGACAATAACGATGATGATGGTGCATGGAGTTGGGTAGGACAGGATGATGAGGAGCACTGGAAGTAAATTGTGTTTTTAAAAATTTCAATCCCATGCTTCATGTACTCTCAGAGGGCTGCTCCTTCTGTTATTGTTATCAGTCCTGTCAAGTAAACATCTGGCTGTGCTCTGTGCCTCTGGGTATTAAGCAGGTCCCACACTGTAAGTAGTGTGTTTTGGTGCCAGTTCACCCTCTCGTGTGAATTATGACTCGTATTTTTGATTGTTATGTTGTAACCTGCAGGTTCAGTGTGTCTCCAAAGGATGAGAAATCTTTGCAACCATTGGGCCCCTGAACCATGTAATACTGCTTCACAATAATAAGGAAGACAAGATCCCTAGATTGATGCATAGAGATGTAGGTTGAGGCATTTAGGACAGCCCTGCTGTGCTGTATTAGCTACAGTTAACCTAGTTGATGTTACATTGTGGAAAGGACAGAGAGCTGGATGAGGACAAGTTGCACTGACAGCCTGAGGTCAGGGATATATATAGCCTGTGTGTGCATGTGTTTTTCTGTGTGCAGCATAATCCCACTTTGTCAGATTCCATTGTTTCATTTATCAGTTGGCACAGTTGGAGTATATACATATTTTAAGAATTAGTCAACGGATCACAGTTTAATATCATTATTATTTCACCACCATAAGACAGTTTTAAACTCCTGGCTATGAAACAGCACTGAAACAAATCCTCCAGTGGCTGCAGACTTTTCAGTTAGGTGCTGAGTCCAAGCCCAAAGCAAGTGGACAAAATATCAACACTAGCCAGCCTGTATTTAGTTGTCTCACACCATGATGAAACACACAGTTTCATTCCCCTGCCACACACTCCACTGGTTTAAAAATGTTTAGTCGAATGGGCACGGAGAGAGAGAGAAACAGCGGAGAGTGAGGGAGGGCAGGGGAGAGTTATCACCACCTGCACCCACACCCACTGCAGAGAAGATGGAGGGTGATTCAGAAGCCCACTGAATGTGGAGGCGGTGACAGTTTTAAAATCACACGAAAGTGCAATACTGAAAAGGGTCCAGTGATTTTCATCTGCCTTTGAATTTCTCAACAGAGATCATTTGTAGAATTGCCTGAAACATTGGCATCTGTTTATAGATCATTTTAGTTTAAATATGTAAACATTTCATTGCGTCTGAGCCTTTAAGTGCTTTACAGTCTTATATCGCCAAAGGTATGTGGAAATGCACCTTCTGAGCATTAACACGTATAGCCTTTGCTCTTCCAGAAAGGTTTTCCATTGCATGTTGGTATAGTTCAGTCACAAGAGCATTAGTGGAGTCTGCCATGTGGTCAGTGTTACAGTTCATCCACAAGAAGCTGAACTGTATTGATGTTAATCTGCAGAGGTCAGTCAGGCTATACCAAACTAGGAAAACCTTGTCATGTTGAAATAACAAACTGCTGCCACAACAAAACCTTCCTTGCAACATTTCGATAAACCAATAGTGAGTGAACAGGGGGTCTACTTATCTCTGTCCAGATGTTTGGTGCAAACTGTATATATTTGGGTATATTCTGCAGTTTGGTCTGTTTTTTAAACATGAAGCTGTAACGAGCTGAAAACCTTTTCTTCAACTATTTGATATGTCGCCTTGGCATCTATTAAATAAGCCTTTCTCATCTACCTCAAACCATGATGAACACAGAATTTTACATCTCAGCATCTGAGTGAGCTTTTAGAAACTTTGGTCTTAAAATGTTGTAATGGGAGGAGTGGCAGGCAGGGCCAGAAATACCTCATCCAATCAGTGCAATGCTTTATAAATGTGTCTGATGCTCCACAGGAATCCTCTCAGTAGGTCACCCATGTTGCACACAAAGATCATTTAAAGACTTTTAATGCAGGTGTCTCATCTTTCACCATGATGCAGTCAGTTCAGTTCAGAGAGCGAATGTCTTGACATTTTGTCCGTTCAGCTGATATACATTTTTTTTCTGGAGGAAATCTCCAAGTCTCCAGAGTGCCTTTATGTTCCTGGTTCAGTGAAGTTGAGTAAGTGGAATCCCATCTATTTAACATTATAATATCCTGGCATATTACAGTCTGCCCGTCATAACTCCAACTTATTTTTTCAGTTTGGGTTTGACTCATGTGCGGAGTGAGAGCGAGAGAGTAGCCAAAGGCTTTGCCAGCACAACTCCCAAGACCCCTCATTTAGCAGCAGCAAAGTGCTGCCCAGGAGCAGGCTTCATGTGTGCATGTGTGCGTGGGTGTGTGCCCGTGTTTGTGTGTGTGTGTCTGCGTGTCTGCGTGTGTGTGGTGATTTAAAGTGTATTTATTCTGTAGCTTGTAGCTCGGGGAACAGCCAGCGAGGACTGCCAGAGATGAGCAATGATGGGGTGCACACAAACACACACATACACACACACAATGTCTGGGCTTCTCCACTGGGGCCCAACGATCTTCACTTACCCTTCACCCTCCTGAAAGGAAGAGACAGAGAGGAAAGGAGAGATTATAATATGCTGAGAGATAGAGACAAGGACTGAGGAGGCACAGAATGGAGCGATGAGAGAGGGATGAGTGGTAAAAAGAAAAGGAAGGAAATAGGTCAGAGGAGATTGGGGGGTGGTGGGATGGAGAGAAGAGTTAGAGATTGTTTAGACGTGGAGAAAAGCAGAACTAAAGGACAGTACATAACTACACATACACACACTACTACACTTCCAGAACATAATGTATCTATATATACACTCAGATAATGTCACTACCAGATGTGACAAGTAAAGGTCAACAGCTACACTGACAAGGTTTTCCACTGCCATAGCTCTGCTTTGTGTGTCTGTGCCTCTGTGTATTTGTGTGAGTAATGCATACTGCATGTGAATCTATGTGCGCTGTACGTGTGTGTGTCTGTATTTGTCTAAACTCACATATATTCCTCAGCCTATACACAGTAAGTTGTGCTGCATGTAGGTATGCACGAGTGCACTGCGTACCCCGACATCTGTCTCCTCGTGACCTTGTGTGTGTGTGTGTGTGGGTGTGTGTGCGTATGCGCTCCAGACAGTGGTGTGCCCGGCCCCTTACTAAGCAGCTTGGATGGATGAGCGTGGACTGTGATTCTGACAACACCACGCCTCATTATCAACTAACTCCTGCTGAGACAGAGAGAGAGGGAGAGAGACAGGTGGGGTGGTGAAAATGAATAGTTGTAGTTATTCATTAACAGCCTTTTTTACTCCTCGCTCGCTCTCTGCTCCTCCGTGGACACTCTCTGAGACGCTGACAGAGGAGACACACCTCTGTGTCTCAACCCACACATGGTCATCTAAGACCATTTATCTTTAGACAAATAGGGTGTCCAGTGTTCAAAAGTAACATGTGACTTTAAATGACAAAAGTTAGATTATAATTAGATGAGAGGCCAGATTTCCTTATCACAAGCACAGATATTATTCAGAAACAATAACTGCCAATCATTCACAAACCGGTTTCTCCTAAAAGCAGCGGTCAGCCCAGCCAGAAAAAAATGGCTTCCTTTTGCTTAAAGTAATCCCACTGCTCTGAATTTATCACATAAATTGAGTTTGTTGTCACCTTTAGTATGTCTGGCTGAGTAAAACAAATCACCCTGTCTTTAAAGGTAAAACAAGAGGAAAATAACCTCTGCTTTACTGGCCACTATCAGGAGTGATGATGAAGCAGAGTAAAAACATCATTTACAATGAGCTGCAATACTTTTTCAGCCTTCTGCAATCCAGTTTTCCATAACCAAAATATCAGAGACACTATCTTGATGTTCTTTTATGATATGATGTCAGAAAATGATTTTTAAATATGTATTCAATTCTAAATTTGTTTGCACTGTTATTGAGCTATGATTCAAATATTTTGTACATTGTCACCTTGGGGAAATTCTTCAGTTTAAAGAGGAACTAGGCAGGATTTTTCCCGTGGCTATGGTACATTTTTGCCTTAATTAAAAAGCTCCAGAGTAATTGTGATAGTTAACTATATGACTTGTTACGAGTGAGAATGGAGGCTCTCTGCCTTTCACCTGGTGACTGGACTGGACCTGGACTTAGCCTCTCTCCTCTTTAAAATAAATTATAATCTGAATTGCACTAATATCTTAATGCATTTCCAAAATGAATAACTGCTCACTATGACTTGTATTTTAGGTTACTTGCTTTATCATCACACCTCTTTTCCCCAAGACTGTGACTCCACAAATTACTCACACATTCATTATATAGTGTTTTAGATACAATTTTAAAATGATGAAATAGCGGGGTGGCCTCAGTTGGTAGAGCACCCTCCCTATGTATTGAGGCTATAGTCCTCACTGCAGGCGACCCCGGTTCGAATCCCGCGCTGAGCGGCTCGATCCTGCGTGTCATTTCCCCCCTCTCTGCCTCCTATGTCCTGTCTCTCTCTCAACTGTCCTGTACATTAAAGGAAAAAAAAGCCCCAAAAAATATACTTAAAAAAAAAAGAAAGATAAAATATCATTTTTTGCCCACTAATCTAAACTCAGTGACCCTAAATGAAGAGTGAAACAAGTCTGTCGTGTATAAAAGTACTCACACCCTTAATTCAAAATTCAATAGAAGCCCCTTTGGTAGCAGCAGAGCTTTGAGTCTGTCTGGTTATCAGTGTGTCATAGCAGCATCAGGGGTTAAGCTGCTACACCACTGACATCCTCAGCCGAGGCCATCTGTCGTCAAGTGTTTTGACCCTTTACTCAGTGCGCTCTCAAGATGGTCTGCAGTGGTGATCAGTCACTGTGTCAGTGGACACTCGCTCTGCAGCTGCAAAGATCTTCTGCACGGCTGTTCTGTGTATCTACCCTGTCGCCCCCCAGAGCAGTAAAGACACTGCCATTTCCACTGAGCTGGAAAGCCTTGACAATCTCACCTTGACTGTTTACCAGTCTGGCTGTCAGCAGTCAGCTGTCAAGGCGCTGAACTTTTCCTCCGGCACTGCCGTTTATATGATGCTGATTGGGATCATTGGATGACCACAGGAGGATGTCAGGTCTCCCCGCTGTTGGTACACTGTTTGGTCATTTGAACCATTTGCCATCAGTAGCCATTTTACACTTACACTTGCAATGCTCAGCATGTCTGCAGTACCCTTCCAGCTGCTTCTCATGGACATAGGCTTCTGCTTGGTCATGTTGCAGTCCTTCCATATCCATCAGCAGCATGATTGCAAGTTCTCAATGAACCTGGTTATGTCTCCAATTATATCTCTCTTGGGTGAGGCCTACTTGGCAGGATGTCAGCTCATGCTCCAGCGTACCTTTCTGCCAGCACAGATTGCAGTTAGGCTTTTCTGCCAGCAACCATCTATGGAGATTTGCAAGGAATGGGAGGGTGTCATAGATGGACCAGAGAAGAAATTGGAGTCATAATAATGGATGCCTCCAGATATCACTTCATTTAAGGGTTCATATAGCTTTCATGGTCAGCCATTTTGCCAGTACAACCCAGACTTACTGCTTTAGAGTGACACAGTGCCTCTTCCCATGCTCTGATCCCTCTCTGTGGGATGAGTCTTCTTCAACAGTCCTTTCTTGGACTTATGATGTAAGTTCTCAAGCCCCTGTCAGCGCTGGCATACAAGCCAGACAATGTCTTTGTACCAGAGTGCTCCCTCTGCCTGTGCTACTGCCTCAAGCTTGATTATAGCCTTGAGGACATGTTCATGCTTTCAGTTGTGGAGGGTCTGATCTCAACAGCATGACGCTGCCAGCACCATTCTTTACCGGGGATGGTATTAGCCAATAGCCAGGTGATGAGCGGTGTCTGGTGATTGCCATATGCTTGAAGTTCTACTGGAAGAGTTTAGGCTTTCTTTTCTTTTTTTAAATCAGACCAGAGAGTATTTTTCTTTATGCTCTTTATGCTTTATGTGAGTCCTTTAAATGCTATTTGTCCAAGTCCAAATATGCCTTTTAGTTGTTTCTGCGTTGCTTCTCTATTGATGGACTGCTGTTGAGATGGTCAATCATGTAGGTTCTTCTGGTAGAGTGACCACTCTACTGTTTTCTTTTTCACTCCAAACCAAGACCACTTTCCTAGTTGCTCATCATGGCCACATGTCCAATTTCTCAAAAGGGCTCAGGTGGTTCCGCACTTCTATTTCTATTTCGCAATTATTAAGGTATTTTTTTGTTTGTTTGTATTTCATCAACTGCCTTTAAGCAGAGTTAATTTTGTGCATTTATTTTTAGCTGTTATAGCCTTTAATGCACCATAAGGACAAACAAATATATTTATGTTGTCAATTACAGTTTATTGACCTAAGCATCAAAGCAGTAGCTTTTCTGGGAACTTATGGGGAACGTTTGTTCTACACAAGAAATTTTCAAAGCACTGAAAGCCAGTCATAGAACTGTAAGGTCTTGTGCAATGAAAACAGTACTTGGACTTAAAGACACAATTCTTCTCCTATGAAAATGTGGTTCGTCAGACACACATTCACATAAACATACTTGAAAACCTTTCTATTACATTCACTTCTTTTGAACCCAGCATAATTGGCTTATAATGACAGCAAGCTGCAGATTGTTAGCTGGCTTTGTCCAGAGAGTGCGAATGTGTCAATGATGCCACAGATTATTGTTCACAGAGAAGGAACCCTAGAAAAAAGGAGGAGAGAGAGGGGACATGAGAAAGAAGTGACAGGAAGTGGAACTACAGAGAGAGAGAGAGAGAGAGAAAAGAGTGAGTGCTCATAGGGAGGAGAATCATAACACACTCAGATCAATGTGGAGCTCTCTGCAGACCGTCCAATTAGGCTAATGAGTTCAGGGGATTAGGAATGGCTCGTTCACACACACTGAAAAAGCACACACACAACACACTCATTGTACATGCATACACAACCTTTAAAAAACAAACGTTCACCTGCAGCAACTCTCCCACAAACATGTTTATCATATCTTAACCTTTTAGACATTTAGAAGATCCAAAACAATGTTAGATACAGATTGAAATGGAGATTGTGTGTGTGTGCACTGAGTTGTGTTGACTTGTTCGTTCACTTGAAGCCACTCATGTTGGTTTTTTGCTGCATCATGCTGATGCCGCGAGCAGTGTCGTAAAAGTCAGCCTGTTGCACTTAACATCGCGCTGATCTATGGCCACAGTACTCAACTGTTCTCAGACCTCATCAGGTCAACAGTGAGTGTTACCCTATTCTCAAACCATTTTATTGCACAGTATATGGACGATTGGCTCGAAGCACACACAGAATCCACAATATAGGAGCGAGATGGGGGAGTAGGTGGATGAGAGAAATGAAAAGGGTTGGAAGAGGAAAAAATGAGAGGTTGCAGAGCACAACTCTGAAAGCATAGAGAAATGGAGAGGTGTGAAAATAGTGGAACAAAATGGAAAGATAGAAGATGGGAGGAGACGAACACAGAGATCAGAAGAGAGGAGGGGAGAGGAGAAGGAAATATTGAAGTGGTAGGGGAAAAAAACGAGTGGAGAATTACTATTGATCAGGCTTAGCGTGCTCTTTCTCTTCCCTGTTTTTCACTCTTTCACCTCCCTCCTCTGCCTCTCCTTCCTCATCTTTTTTCCTCCGCACCCTACCCTCTCCCTTTTATCTGTCTCTTTTCTTTTTCATTTCTCACCTTGTAATCTGTCTCCTCTGCACTTGATCAGTATCACATACTGTCCAAAGGTTGCCCAGCTTTTAATTTGTCACCACTGTTGTCCAACTGTCTGTTGATCCGTCTGTAAACCTCCTTGTATTTCAATGAACGAGATGCGTATGTGTCTCTCAGTAAATGTTGTACATTTTCACAGAGTCAACTAATCTAAAGGAGATACTTCAACATGTCTTTAGGCAGGCCAGCAGTGCTGCATCTCAACATATGGATTCCAATCAAGTTTTCTAGAGACATTCATGCCCAGAGGATGAATACTAAATAGTTTCCACTTGCTTTTCCTGTAGTGATCATTATATCAAACCCTAACCCCCCCACCCCAAAAAAGGAAGCCCATTGTCAGCTCCAAATTTTTAAATGTTGTCGATCCAGGTAACGGCTCTCGTTACTGACGAGCAGGGCAGGCGCAGGTTTCCAAAATGGGACCCGTGCAGGATTCTGGGAAACATTGTACCAACATGCCAATGTGTCAGACGCAATAGCATGTTATTGTTGACGTGTCTTGTCAGCTGATGCCAAATTTGACAGCACAACCAACACTAAGATGATGAAGAGGACAGAAGAGGACAGAAAAAAATCCATTGAAACATATAAAGCTTTGAGAAGAATTACCTCTTTTTGACAGATGTATTAGAAAACCTAGCTAACAAAAGCACCGTTTTTCTTTTACGAGAAAATTGGGGTCTTTCCTGACAACTCCAAGTTAGTTTCACCACAGCTTGAGACATTGACAATCTTGAGTGCACCCTCACTTCATGGGGTGGGGACTCTGTTCTGAGTGTTCCTGTATGTATGTGTTTTATTGTGGTTAAGAACAACAACAACACATTTTTTTAAAGAAAAAAAAAAAATCTTGAGTGCACCGGTAAATGTAGAGGGAAACATTTATAAAACCAGCCACTCAACAGTGCCAGAGAAAATATTATTTTTGCCTACCATCAAGCTTCTACTTCTTTTTTTCATGCTGTGTAATTTCATGTTTATTGTAGGATATTATTGAGTGGATGCTTCATGGTCATGGATGGAGAACAGGAAGCTAGGGGAAGCTTTAAATGTGGTGAACCTGCTATTTTGATTTTAGTAGTGGCAGGCCAGGGCGATGACAGCTGTCTGTCTGTTCTCACACAGACACACACGTGTCATTTTGGGTGTTGTGTGGACGCAGGTGTCAACATGCTTCGGTGCAGTAGAGAGGCAGGACAAAGCTAGATGGCGATGGCGAACTGCAAAGCCCTCTGGGTCCTATAGCACATCACCACACACACATTCACACTCCCACATATAAGTTCACACACATTTTCCCTCCCAAATCAATGTCCAGAGCCTGACACCAGTGTATGGACACTCAAGGAGGCTCTCCAGGCAAAACGCACTGCGTGTGTGTTCGTGCATGTACACTGTTCTGTTCCTGATGGCTCCTCCCTTCATCGCTGCAATTTGCTTCTTTTATCGCCATCAGGGGAGCAAATGGTTTCTATAGCGACAGGCACTAGGAATTTCTGTGAAACCATTTTTTGCTCATTTTTGAAGCCCTTGGGAGTGTGTGTGTGTGTGTGTGTCTACGTGTACGTGCATGTGTGTGTGCACACCAACTAATTTTCTGACCATATTTCATTTCTAAATGATTACATGGGATCATGATAATTCTCCCTGTCCTACAGAGGGATTTTTACCCAGTATGATGTCGCTCAAAACAGTCGTGTTACATATGTTTACATCTATTTATTGTCTCAGAATTCCTCTCTCTGTCTCTTTCTGTGATAACCAACACACTTGACTCACTTTCAGCCTGATGTCACACATCACATTGTCACCCTGCTTGTCTGCACAAAGGTGCTAAAACCTCCAGACAGGACATGGTTTTACACGAGGGTACGTGTCATCAGACCTCAGCAGATGGACACACAGAGACACATTAGGATGTTGCGGCTCCCTCATAGGCACTAATGTCCTCTCGCTGTCTGTCTTCTTTCTCTCTAATGTTTCTCACTTCTTTTCTTTTTTTTCATTTTGCCTCCTCGTGCCCAGAAGGAAGTAAAGTTTGTCAACTTCAATATCACGGAGAGCCTCAATATCCTAAAAGCCTTGATATTGTCCTCACTATCTGGCATCCTGCTGTGAGAGAAATGTGAACTGTGATGTGACAGTAAGCTAAATTATTTTTCACCTGGCATGAATAATATTAACCACTGAAGGTAAAATGTGATTAATACATTCCAGGTCCACGAGGCTTCATCTACAACCGTGTCACGGGCAGATGCAGTGTTCTTAGTTTGTTTCAGTCGATTATGGCAGTTCAGTGAGTCCAGACCTTTTTGTATTCATTTCACAAGCTCAGCTATTACGTACACATTTTCATCAATGTAAATTAAAAGCAGTTATAATTAGAATAGTTCACATGTTGACTGAGGCAACAGACACAGCATCCAGCAAGACTCAGACTAGCATTGATATTTTGAAGGCAAGGGCAAACTACTACACAGTGGTTAAGTCTGTGTCAGCAACACAGAGTCAGAGCATTTATGTAATGTATTTACAATTTATATAATTTAATATTATTACAAACTTTATCCAGCCTGGTCTTTGCACAGCCTCTAGAGTGCTGCAGTTTGCTTTGTCATGCTGATGAAACTGACTTTCTCTTTGCCGACAAGTGGCTTCGCAAAGATTATCAAAATTTAAACTTCTCTACGCAAAGTTTACACAACAGAACAATGTTCTGTCCAAATCTACCCGTGTCTCACAACAAACGTTTCATCATTGTTGAATTTCATTCAGGTCCAGAACTGCTGAGATATTTGGAGCTTCCAAGTTTGTTGTATTACCAAAAGACTTTAGATAAATGTTCATTAAGTGTGTGGATCAAAGACACTGGAATCCTGCCAATATCAGCTCTGAAGGCTTCTTTAGCCCACACAGTTGTTGTAGAAGCAAGGGAGCCTGTTCATTTCCTTTTTTACCATTATTGTCTTTTTGTTTTGCCTCAAAACCTTTAAACAGAGCTGCTTGAAGTTATGATTTATATTTGAAAGAGGAACTATGTGAGTCCAGTCGCTTTTCCGCTGTTGCTAACTCTCCTGTGCCTTTGTTTACAATGAAGCCAGCAAGAAATCAATTATTAGAGCGGTGTATAACGTTATATATCATATACAATGTTACGACATGTAGTTTCATCTGTCATAAACAAGAGATTACAGGTAATGGGGCGCATAGACGAGAGCTGGGACACTGGGGCAACGATCCCGATCTTGCAAAGTTGTTTTTCAGTCAAAAGACGCAATAAGTTACACGCACATGGACGGCAGAGAGCCTCCATTTTCCCTCGTAACAAGTTGAGCCATTTATTAAACCATCACAGTTACTCCAAAGCTGTTTAATGAAGGTAAAAATGTAAAACGGCAGACATCAGCCATGTCTTCCTTTTGATGCCACACTAATAATAGCAGAAAACAGTCTCACCTGTTACAGTGGTAACAGACTCAGTCATTGGGATGTTGGGCTCTGCACCGTGATAATCAGGCTCAGGTCAGAGAGTTTTGAAGGACAGAAACACTCACCTCAGGTTTGGGATTTGACAGCAACGGAAAAAATGGTCAGTTAGAGATGAGGAGAGCAGCTACTTATACGTCATTGAGGATATTTTATTTTTCTCTCACAGAGAGAACCAGTTTCTCTAGAAACCTGTGTGTGTGCGTGTGTGTGCATGCGTGCGTGGCGACTGTTGGTGCTGTTCTGAATTTGCTTTGTCTCCTATGAGATGGATTGTGGGCTGTCAGTCATGTATGCAAGGTGGAATTCTCTGCCAAGGCCTCCACTGGCTGTGCTATAGGGAGATAGGACAGAAACACTCAAAGACCCCCCTCCTACCCCACCACCACACACACACACACACACACACACACATAAACAAGACAGAGACACTCCAATACACTGCTCTGCATAATACCCTCTATCCAGCCTCCCCATGTTGTGAAATGGCATTGCTCCAGCCATGGCCACATTTCCTAGCCGGTCTACACAGACACACACATTCACACACACAAACATACACACACACAGTGCTCAGCAGATGCTAAGCCATGGGCTTCCAGCCTGCGACGTAACCCTGCTTGATCCTCCATCATACGCACAGACACACACAAACTCTCAGACCCACTCCACCCTGGTGAGTGGCCGGGGCGCAAGCCATCCACCTCTCGCCGACTGACAGGGAGCAGCAGTCTGTCAAAAACATCAAACCAAGGCTGGATTAAAGGTCCATCCCCTCAAAGATCCTGTTCTGCCTTGCCCAATGGACGAGGTTCAGAGAACTGAGCGCCAATGGACTGATTTAAAACGGCTTCCCCTGCTGGATTCATCTCAAAGTAACGCTGTGACACTGCCGCTCCTCTTTCTGTGGGCTCAGTCAGTGCCCTTTAGTCTGTCTATTATTTGATTGGTGGATAGCAAACAAAAAAACTAATGACATTACCATAAAGACTACTTCATGGTGCATCATAAAAACAGGAGTGGGTGAAGGACAACTGTGATACTTATTATTAGACCACATTTCTTTTACATTATTTAACCTGCTACACAAGTGTATAAGTGCTTATTTGGAAAAAATGTTAAGTGACTCACTGAATTGTAATTATTACCTTTCAGTGTTAGAAAGTGCATATTTTTTGAAAACGTACACATTCAGTTGACTGTCAGGCTTTTTCTCTTGTATTTCTGAAATTAAACAATCACCTCCTTGTGAGTCTCCAGCAGCTGCTCACCCAGTGAAAAGTTCGATGCAGCGCGTGTCTTTTCCGCTGTTTCATCAGTAAATCAGTGATCAATACAGTGGTCTGTTAAAGAAAGCTGGGGACGCGCTCTGATCTGAATCACTTACACCTGGTTTGACAAATCTGCCCTCAGTCATCCTGGCTCAGCAAATATGCAACAGACTGAGCCAGGATTCACCGACGAGGCTTTGTCAAGCCTCGCTTTTTCAGTTATCCTGGAAATCTTAATTCTACTTTTTTTGCAAAAGCCCCCAGGTCAGATCCATTTAGCTGTGAGCACAAAGAGAGCAAGGCTGTTCACAGTTTTGTTGTCTCGTTGTTTTTGGGACTCTCCATGAGGCTTACTTGCATCCTCAGCGGTCCTGATGGTGATACGTGTATGACTTGGATCAGGGTTTCTAACATTGTGTTTCCTGTGTTGAGGGCTCAGTAAGGTCAGTTATAACCAGGCGTATTGTAAAGTCCTTGAAGGCTTTCCTTTGAAACAAGCTCATATAATTTCTTCTTGAATATAAATATCAAATCACATATATAAATGTTTACAAAGTTTACATTTTTTTCCCTCTAGGTTCAGTTATGTTTAGGTTTGACAGCTCCCTGTTTATTTTTGCTTTTTTGATAAAATTATTCTGTCCAGCTACTCTTGTCAACACAACCACTCGACACTACCCATGGATAAATTCTTAAATTTTTTATCTTTGCTTTATTACGTCTTCCGTGTCAGTGAACCATCTAGATTATGATTTAAAATCACGTACATCGTGTGTCATACTGCAGAACATGGCTTTCCACTTTACTATGCTGGTGCAGGTCTCCTCTCGGTAAATGTCAGATACCCCAGGATTCGTCTTTAGTGTCTGTCAGAAGCCTGGGCTTTGTACTACCCAGGAACAAGTCAATGTCCACTAAACTGTGTCCTGCTCCTCCTGTATATGCTGGCAAGCCAATATTCTTGTCTCTCTCCCTTTCGGTAGCTATCAGCGGTGTGCGATTAAGGTAATTATGCTGCCTCTTCACAAACCCACAACCCTGCACTAAAAGCTGGGAAAATAGAGTGCACAGAGCAGAGGCAAGCGTGTGAAATTTAGAAAGATAAAGAGAGAGACAAATGATGACAAGCCATCTTTAGTAGGTGGCAAAAGTCGATGCGTATATTCTGCATCCAGACCCACTGCATGCATATTGCAGCATTATGGACCAGCGTTTAGAGCACAGACACCATACAGCTGCCACTGCTGCTCTACGTGAGTCAGATAGTCATTTTCACCCAATGGCCATTGGTCATTTCTTTCCCTTCCACGAGATGATCCAGAGCTAAAATGGCAGCTTTATTCGTACAACATGAAAGAACATTAAAGAAGAGGCAGACTGAGCAGCACTGATCTGACCAAGGTACAGCTGAGGTGGCAAAAGATAAAGTGGGGAAATCTTTTTTTCTTTATACTGAACTGAGATTAAAGAAGAGAGAGAGGGAGAGAGGCAATACTGTTGTTATGCTCCTCTCGGCCTGCAATACGCAGTCCATCCACATTAGTTCTGATCACTGGCTGCCTCCAGGCTTTCTCTCTCCTCTTCAATCCCTCTCTTTCTCCCTCTCTCTCCCTTCCTCTCTTTGTTTACCACGTAGAGGTTGATTTATGTCGGCTGCACTTGGCAGAGTTGGGTGGCGTGGGCGAGATACAGCAGCTGAAGGGGTAGGGGCGGGGTGGGGGGGGGGGGGGGGGGGTGAAGGGAGGAGAAGAAGGGGAAGCAAAATGAGTAAGGCCAAATCGAAGTGATGTATCAGGGGAGACGAGAGAGATGAGCAACAGAGGAGGAAACAAGAGAGTAAAGGTTGGATGAGAATTGTAAGTAAGGAGGGAGACACTACAGGACAGACGGAGGGGGAAGGTTGGGTGAGGAAACCGGCAGAGGTGTTGGACTGGCCTGAGGTGTCTCACTCTGATTTGTATCTTTTATGATGCTTCTTCACATCAGAACTCAAGGTCTCATGCTGCACTCCCTCTGGCTCCATCGTTCCTGTGCCGTGTGTTAACTTCTCTCACTATGTTCACATATCTCATCACTCAGAATGGGTTAGCTCAGAGCTGATTGCTTAACATTAGCTAAAACTTGAATGGTCTCTTTGGTGAAGCAGGGCCCTCGCAGCTGCGCTGTTATAAGATCAGTCAGAAAAACAGGGGTTTTGTTTACGATTCAACAAATCAGGAAGCGATGAATGAAGATGAGCAAAGCTTACATGCACCAAAACACTGTATAACTGTTTAACATCTTTTTGTGCTTGTTTCTTTTTCTGTGGCACGTGAACTGGGTAAAGAATAAGTTTGACACTTATTCTTTACCCAGTAAAGATAGAGATATTCAGAAAAAGGGCAGCCAAGTGCATAAATAGTAGAAATTAAAGTGTTGCCTCTGTGTCCAGTTCAAATGTATGAATAGTCTATGGTCACACAAGCAGCTCTATGAAGATGTTTACTATTGTCTCTACTGTAGTTTGGTGTGCTAAAGTTTTGCTGTGGTCATACACAAATCCAACAAGGACCCAATGACGGGACAAAATGACGGCCAACGTCATTTGAAAAATACTGTGAGTGAGACATACTGTAGGTACCAAATCCAACAGTCCACTCCACAGTTGCCAAGATTTTCAGCTGAAAGAGAAAACTGAAAACCTCCTAGTGCTCCCAGAGGAAAAGTTCAGAAGATCAACACAGTCAGTCCAGTCAATCCTCTGCAGACCACGAGCTTCTGGACCAAATCTGAGGTCAATCTATCAAAAAGTCACTGAGATATTTCAGTCTAAACCATGTGGTGCTGCTATCATGGCTATAGTGAAAGGAAAAATGATATGTTCAGCCTACATGTTAACTATATGCATTATAAATTGTATCTTTTCTCTCCTTTCTGCAGCCGGTCAGCTGAGCCAGTCAGCTCACTTCTCCCTCCAGCTGCCCTACACGGTGCTGGGCCTCGGACGCAGCGCCAACTTCCTGGACCACCTTTTTGTCGGCATTCCCCGGCCGCCCGGAGAGGCGGTGAGCAAATATGAGAGGGTTCTTCTATTACCTTGACAGCTCTCAGCACTCCTTCAGAAAGTCTGCAGCGGGTTCGGCCTGAGAGAAAATCTGAGAGCAGATTGTTTTGTAGAGGTGTGTGCATGATACAGCAGACTGAGAAAAAGGAAGACGGGGCACTAAAACTGAACCTGAACTAAAGTAAAAACCCCTTTCAACACACTTACCTCATAAACCTGTACCTCAGAGCATCTACAGTGCCACTCAAGTGCCAGATGAAGTCATTTCTGAACATCCCAATCTGTCCTCAGCGTAACAGCACATGACACATGTGGCAGATTCAATGTCTCTGAAGTGAGAGCTGAAAAGTGGCAGTGAGAGAGGAGCAGAAACAGCCTCGGGATGGAGATGTTAGAAAACTTTCCAAGAAAAACAGAAAATGATGGACCACGTTCTCTGAAAGAAATCCAAGCAGTTTGAGGCAAAGAGCAAAATGGTTGTTTTTTCTCTGACAGCTCGAGCTTTATTTCATAATAAGGCTGGATGTAGCTCCAAGGATTACAAGGCTCATTTAAAGAGTGTCTTGCAAAGATTCACAGACGATTTCCCTCTTCAAATTCTCTTATCATATTAGAAATGTGTCCACCTAATCTTCAAAAAATATTTAGCGCTTAGTTAAGTTTATTTTTCCAATTCAAGAAACAAATTAATACAGTAATATCTGGTGTTTAGGTTGTCAAATAGTCATGTGTTCAAATAATCTTTTTACTTATTTGTGCACAAATGATCAAGATGTATTTACAGAAACAATCAAGACACACTACTCCTTAGTTGTTAACCTGCTCCGGTTTTCCACTTTTCTTTGCTTTGCTGTTTATTTATGGACAATGTTAATTCTCTCTCTGCTGATCTTGTTCTTTTTAAAACAGCTTCACTCATTTGAATTCTCACTGAAAGCTTTAATATTTTCTCTGGTGCTGCAAACAATGTTTATTTGTTTATTTTGTTCCCTGAACAAAAGTAAATATAAAATATTAGCAGGATGAACATGAAGGCGTGTTGCCGGTTATTTTACGGCAGATGAATTCCACTTCCTGCTCGTACTGTATGAGGTGATTGATGACATCACCCAGGGAGTTGGTGCAGGTGCAGCGAAGCTCCTCGCTGGAACAGAAATACCAACACAGCCGCTTTTACCTTCTCACTTCAAACACATCTTTATTTAACAGCGCCGTGCAAGCAGACGAGGATGCGGTCCGTTTGCGTCTTCTGTCATTCTACAAGCTCGCGTTCTATGGATATCGTAAATAATTGATGGGTTTTACAGTTTTAATCTATATGTCAGCCACATTTCTACACTACACTACCTCAAATGTCAGCTCTCTTCAGTTCAGCTCTCTCCCTTTCTCAGCATTCATCTCCATCTCAGTTTTCTCTCTCTCTCTCACACACACACACACAAATGTTGCACTTGTCACAGTGAATATTAGGCACGACAGGGCCTTTTTATTCCCCCTCCCGTGTGGTACCAAGGTCTTCGTCAAGAAGCTGATTAGAATTGCAGATCGGTCGGTCCACGGCTCAGAAACTGTAGTGCACCAAGAACACTCAGCTCAAACAAGCTGCTTTGTTGTCCCCCTTTCTACGCACACTCCCTTTTTTTCCCTATGCAAAGAAATGTGATCTTTTTCTTCCCCGTTTTTCCTCCTCCTCGCCCATTCCTTGCACAAAGTGAATTAATGAATGCCTAAAGATGCAGCCCATTATGCAGAGTAGATTTTCTTTTTCTTTTTTTTATCCACTGGGACCGGGGAGTGGAGTAACTCCATCAGATCTACCTGTAATGAGGAGGAGAAGCTTCGGAGAACTCTTTAGGATAGAGAAGGTTTCAGAAACCCTGACTGCTAGGCCACCCTGCTCGGTCGGCTGGTTCGTCAAATCTCTTGATCTGGCTCTCTCTCATTTCTGTTGTGTTTCTCTCCGTCCTTCTATCTGCCCCGCTCCCATTCTCTCACAGTCCTCCCCACTGTGCCCTTTGCAATCTTCTCCTCCAAACTGAGAGTTCCTTCCTGCTGTTTCACAGAGAGAGAGGTTTTGTAAAATCTACTTGGATATCTTCCGTCTTCTGTCCAATCATTCATCTCTTTTATTCCCCCTCCCTGTCTCTCTCTGTTAGTCTCTCTCTCCTCCTGTTCACTTATCTTCCACCCAGGGGATTCCCTTTGCTGCTCAAAGTGGTTTACTTCACTAATCAGTCCCCTACTTGTCACTCTCACTCTCTCGCTCACCCTCCATCTCTGTATCCATCTCCCTCACTCACTCCTAGTGTGCTAGTTTCCCTGGCTTTGAACCAGAGTGTCTCTCTTTCTCTCTGAAGACTTGGGAACACTTTTCTCTTCCAAACAGCCAGATCGGATCTGCTCCCAGGCAGCAGTAGTGGAGGCTGACTCGACTCCAGCTCCGCTCCCCCGCCGGTTGCTGCACCGACGGCAGCGCTTTCCAAGAGCTAAGCGACAATGACTGGCGGCAAGAATGTGCTCGTTATGTAAAAAGCATCTCCGTTCTTGCATGCTTATTCAAAATAGCTGCAAGATGTGGTTCCTCTCAATTGATGAAAAACGGAGAACCATAATTAAAGAGCAGTGGCACCTCCACATGCAGTCAAATATACCGAATATACGATTGGAAATGTTAATTTCTCCCAGCTAACAAACTTTTAATAATAAAAAAAAACCTTAATGTGTTGCCCCGCCTATCCAATTCACATCCCTTGACCTCTGTGAACTCTTAACCCCTAAAAAGCCTGAGCACCGTCTTTGATGTGTCAGAGGAGGCTAAATCAAGACACAAAGCAAAATTATATTCAGGAAAACATGGAGATGAAAGCAAACAGAAAATGATGATGATGCTGGGCTTCCCCAGATATCAAACCCTATTGTAGGCAGAGGGTGAATGCAGTCTTTGTCTGTATCTTTTGTCAGATAGCATCATTGGATGCTGAGCCTTAAGGTGGCAAACTGCTAAAAATGAAACTTGAACTTGTCCAAAGTCAAACTGCTGTCAAACGCAGCGCCGCGAGCAAATGTTTCTGAACTCAGTGCAGTTTGAATCCTGATGCTCAAATCTGATTGAAGAGTCTCTTCCCGTAACACCTACAAAACCAAACTCTCAGATTTGTTTTTAATTATGTGATGTGAATATGAGGTAACTACTGTGATAAAGGACACATGTGAGAACCACAACCAGTTGTGTGACAGTGTGGACGAGCTGCAGGCAGATGTGTTTGGGGACGCACGGTGAGGGTGCACGTCTGAGCAGTGACGTCCCCACTGTGTTTCATGAGTTTGTGTAAACGAGTTGTTGAATCTGTGTGTATCTTCACCTTAGATGATCTCACCACAGAATATTTTCTTTCATCTCTCACAACCTGTTTCTTCAGATTTAGTGTGACGGCTCCTTTTTTTTTTTCTTTTGCTCCAGTCACATGAAATCATACAATCAACAGGATTTCATGTTCCTCCGTACAGTATTCTTATTATGGGCGATAATCAAGTTGGTCATTACTGGGTAGTTTGAAAAGATTGTTGTGGCAGCAATTAGCCTACCCCAGGTCACCTCAGAGCTGGTGTTTGTGTGTGCTTTTATGTTGATGGCGCACACAGACACTCAGACAGTGGTTCCAGTTTCCTCCCATGAATTTTTCTTCAAAGCAGACGTCAGCGCTGCCATAATGAGTCAAGTTACAGGATGAGAAAAAGGCGATGTATATTTTATCAGGACAGAGACCGAGATAATAAGTTGT